>NC_139738.1:1889014-2516186 GCF_964211835.1 Anser anser | reverse complement strand
TCCCAATAAAATGTTGTGAGGCTTTACAGAAAATTCCCTTATATAAAGTATATTCAGAAAATATACTTCAAAAAAAATACAGCCTTCAGAAAGCAGTTTTTTCAACACTAGCATTTAAATAGACACCAAGACCTTGACTAACTGAAGCCCAAAGATAAAAACTAGGATTTTCTGTTATATCCTCTCCAGTGAAGAGAGTTTCACATTACTAGTGACAGTAGAGAAGAAAAAACACAAGCAAAAAGGATACGCTTGTTTTTAGAAGCCACAAGAAACAAGAAGTCACAAAAAAAAATCTTACAAGTAGTAAGAATAGTAATTTGCAATTTGATTGTCAAATAGTCCTTTTCTTTGATGACCCAAGCATGCCCTTATCTCCCCAGCTATTCTGAACGCTGTGTAAGCAGGCTTTTCCCTGGCAAGTAGCGTGTGTTTAGGATTGCCTACCGCCACTGTACTCAACTGATCTTGACACTATTATTATATTGTCCAGTGCTGGCTCAGCCCATGGGGAGGAGCATATTCATCAGGATCAGGTGGGTAAACACACAGGGCAGTATAGCAAGCCACAAACGTTAGAAGAAATGGAAAGAATAAGGAAGTTCAGACTTCTCGCATACTGCAAGATTTCTGCCACACCTGTGTAGGAAATGTTAAGGTACCACCAACTTGCTTAAAGGAAGACCACTATTATTTTAGGTATAGATTTAAGGAAATAAATATTTAATTCAAATATGTTAAGTGTAAAGTCAAAACAATAAAACATAACTTTTAAAAAGGAGACAGTATGTTTGCACGCCTGCTGAGTAGAAAGGAACCCTTACTTTCATGCTAAATTTATCAGCAGACTAAAAAAAACCTTGCCTTGATGATACTCAGACAGAAAGTGCTGCAGATCAAACCACTACCTCAAACGCCTGATATCAAGAGGGACAAGGTTTTCCTCAGCTGAGATTTTGCAGTACACAGAGCAATTCCTCTGCCTTGTGTTGTCCATAAAAATCTTTGTTTTTCTCTCACAGAGAAACACTTTTCTTTGTGGAATAAAGAAAATGCTACCAATTGCTTCTCTGTACCATAATT
This sequence comes from Anser anser, assembly GCF_964211835.1. Classification (NCBI taxonomy): domain Eukaryota; kingdom Metazoa; phylum Chordata; class Aves; order Anseriformes; family Anatidae; genus Anser; species Anser anser. Next base: position 2,515,103 of record NC_139738.1, on the reverse strand, counting down.
GCTGTATGGGTGGTTGATACACAAGGAGTTTACTGTCGGTTCTGTTGGAAAGGCTTTACTACCATTGCCACTGTTGACCACGAGCTAAGGATTGAAGATTATGCAAAACATGTCTAAACAAAATTTCAGTACTTAATACTATTTGCATGCCCCATCCTATTTTTTTTTAAATGTGAAATGGTTTATTTTCTTTTCAAAATATATACATTGGGTTAAGAGTAAACTCCATTAGTTTAGATAGTGGATTGTGGGCCTCAGAACATCACATGAATTATTAAGGTAAAAGTAAAATTAATTCTCTTTTATGTCTGTTATCCTGAGGGAATTATTCCAACTGGCAAGACTACTAAATGTCCATACAGAGAAATACTGATTTTATCCTATCATAACACGGGGAAAACAAAAACAGTGACATTCAAATATATACTTTTTAATATGCAGATCAAGGTAACACATGTTTAATTGGTTTTACTTGAGAATCCAGTTCAGCAGTGCTGTACATTCTCTTCTCAGGCAGACTCTTCAAAGGATCAGCATGTGATATAAACTGCATGCCAATTTTTGCAATGCACACCCTAGAGCTTGGCAATCAAGCAACATAAAAGTCTCTGAACATCAGGTAAAATACAAACCATGCTGATTGGGGGATAAATAGTAGAAAAGTAAACTTATCGTCTTCCACATAGAATAAGCACAAAACCATTCATTTGGCAAGTACTTACATAATCGCTTTAGGATTTTGCAGCATACAGGCCTTTGGTCCAAATGTGGTCACTGGGCATGGTCCATGCAAGGAGCGTGTTCTCCTGGACATAAAAAGTTAAAGTAGTAAAAGAAACGTGACGACAAACTAGGTATTATTAGCTCCCCAACCACCAAAACCACATCTTTGAAAGAGTCACGTTAGGCAACGAAGGACAAAGTCCATTTCTTAAACCTACATTTGTGGTTGAGTAGCCAATATAATTTTACACATATTAGCTCACACATTTCAAAGCTAAAATTTAACTCCTGTACCTACTTCCTTGACAGTGATTTTAATTGAAACCTCACTCTCAGCTTATGCCCTCCTGACATGGCCAAACGCTAGGCTAAGCGGCAGTACTAGGCACATATTCTTGCGTTCATTTAAACTTCACTGTGCACAGAGGAAGCACCACAGCCTCTAACGAGATGGCCAAATTTTCCTCAAGCTCGTTCTGTGAACTCATTGCAAGCCTGCAAAGTTTCTATTTAGTCACAACTCTCCTTGGTACTACAAAACAAAACTGCACATTGGTCTCTCAGGGATACAAAAGAAGTAGATAAATCTCAAATTATAAAAACATAACCTTTTTCAAGGTCTCACTACTGTGCAAAGGAAAACTCCTGCATTTATGGAATCAAGTACAAATAATTCCTGTTTCAGAATTAGCCATATAATACATATTTTTAAAAAGATATTTTTTTCAAAGTTAGAATAATAAAGAATTTAAATAACTGAAGAACGCATTTTTCAACTCCTCTGTTTTGTCTTTTCTGCATTTCCTGAAGAACTACAACTTATCTGGGAGCATAGAGTTTTAGAACAGGAAATGCAGAATGATTAAGTCCAGTATAAATACACATTACACAGCTTTTTAAGGTTTTTCCTTTTTTAAGGAAAAAGTGTAAGTCTTGACAAGCAGTTAGAAAGAAATCTCACAATACGAGGAAAAGACCTTCAGATTTTGTTGTTGCTGTTACTCTGTGTGTCTATCATAGTAACTATGTCTCAATTGTGTAAGCTTGCTTTTAAGTTTGTATCTTTGTACTTAATAAACTAACAAACAGAGGTCTTTACATTCTAAGTCATACAGAGATATGTATCTGGTACATCAGAATTCGGTTCATTTTATTAGGTACTAGTTTCGGTTACCTGCTTTCTTTTTTTTTTTTAAATTTCCTTTTTATTGATCACATTAAAAATGGTTTCCATTTCTTTCCACCTCCCACAAAGAACACAAGGCTTTTGACTTTTCTAAAATAGGCTATTTAACAGAGTGCTTGTAAGGTTAATTTAATCCCTTGAAAAATAAATTGAAGACATCCTGGCCTGAGATTAACTTTTTTTTTTTTTTTTCAAAATTCTTAAGAGAACAAGCAATGAAGCATTATTCAGGCAGTTTTGCCTTCTACCATTTAGTGACATGCATGAATTCCACCACATAAAGAAACAGATCACACAGCAATCTCGCAGGACATACAGCTTGCCACTTCCAAGGCAAGTGGAAACACTGATAGTAGAACAGACCCTCCACACCTCACTTTCACAAAACTACTTTTAGGTTGCTTGGTAACTTCACCTCTTCCAGTCTATAGCAGACTTGCTAACAGTACTACTGCAGCCAGGAAGTGTACCTTGGCCAACCGCACAGGACTGTAAAAGGGCACGGTTTTCCAGCACTGTAAATATTTTACAACTTCCTTAAGCACTGACCCTGAATTAGAAACTCCAGCAATCACGGAGAGAAGGAAGGAATAGTAAGGTTTCAATAGTAAGGTTTCCACTTCACTAGCTGATAAATGTCAAGAAGCCTGTTTTTCTAGTAGTTTTCATGAACTACGACAGTCTTAATACTGCTAATACTTAATATTGGTGAAGTAAACCAGAATTACCATGACACTAACAGGATTTCATTACTAAGAGATCTCAAAATAAAGATTTATATCATCTTTCCTCTTTAGAATTTAAGTTTCTTTGCTTACTCCTACATAAATCTAAAAGATATGTTGACATTGAGCCTTCTAAAATTCATTGCCTCCAATCTTCAAACTAAGTATTTTTGGATTAGGTAGAAAAATTGCTAATTTTTCATTTATCCAATTACAGTTAACACAGACTTTGTCTTCCATGAGATGAGATTTGAAGAGTCATTTATCCTCAAACTTAAATCCCGCCCAGAACACAGGATTACTCCTAGCTCTAGGACGAGATTATCTGGAGCAAGTCAGAACTGTTCTGCCTTACCACTCCCCTCCACTACCCCCCTCAGCAAATCTGTATATGATAGAGTAAAACTAGCTTGCGTCACGTAACTGTTGAAATGTTACATAAAAGCTGCTAGAATTATTTAACTAAAAACAGGTGGGAAATATGCCTTTCTTGTGCTTAATTCAATTAACACAGGAACTGGTAACAAACCTATTCTTTGCTAGTAGTAAATCATCGCCACAATGCCTTTTATTGTGTATATTGTAAAGTAGCTCAGACCAGCCAGATGACTCACTTGTAACACCAAAAAAAGACACAACAAACCACAGACATCTACTAAAAAATCAGAAATAGATGACAGGTTAAAAAAAATACAATAAAATTAAGAAATAGCTGCAACATCTCATTTGTTCCATGTCCAAGAAAATATTCTTGTGCAAGATTTGAATACTGATAATTAAAATTTATCTCCTACAACACATACACAGAGGTGATACCTAGCTGTTATTCAAATATTTTTTTTCCATTTATAAATCCAGGCATGATAATATTCTTATCTGTCTGGATTAGTTACATGTGTTATAAAGTTTCTTATTTACATTAAAAGAGAAAAATGAGCAAGGACTTGTATTATTAGAGATTAATGTGTGCACAAAAAGCTCCAATTAATAATATGTATAGATTTTGGTTAAGGGTTTGCTTGTTTTTTCAACTTGGCCTTTGCTAAGAATGAGCAGCATTGCACTGGAAATTATGCATCTTTTACAAAGATATACTTGCCCATTCAAAGCAGATAGGCATCTACTTCAATTTGAATGCTGCACAGCAAACCTGAGATCGCTTTCAGTCTGACATTCTGCAAAATGCCTCATGACAATTTTACACTAATTTGAGGACAGCCAGTTAATAAATGTAGAGCATCTTAATGAAAAAATACTGTAAACAATTACCCTAACTTCTCAGTTCTAAAGATTTAAGCGGAGAAGTAAAACCACACCAGTTTCACAGCAGGCTTTTAGTGTAAAGACTTACCTGTTGACTCTGGTACAGAGCATAGCAGCTAGAGCAGCACAGTCAGAGCACAGCCCTTTGCGAACATTTTCCAAAAACATTAAAGTATACTGACTGAACTATGTATGCAAAACAAGTATTTCCAAGTATTAGCCTCTTCAGATGAAAGCCTTTTATTATACCTCTCTTCACCATAAAGCTTCCCCTGGGATCTTCAGGTCTCACCCACATATGCTCTGCTTTGCAACAGCAATTCTACTAGCAAAGTTGTAACTCTGGAGGAGAATTTCACCTGTTGAGCAATGCCTCTGTGATTCTGTCCATGCCTCTCAGCCTTATGCAGGATCACAATATAAGGAGGTTCTGCTACGCTTCCCACAAGATCTAGACACGCTGCTACCACGGCATGCTATTTGATATTTACAGTGGGTCCAAAGATCACAAAACTGAAAGATCTGTCCAAGTCGCCCACGTGACAAGAGCCTTGAGTCTAGATTCGGAACTTGGCTCAAAGAAAAGATGGGCGTTTCTCACTGTTGTGATACCATCTGCAAGCATCAACTATTTTGTGCTGCGTCATCTTACCTTAACCATAATTCTCATACACGTTTTTGATGCACGGCACAACAGCTCCAGCTAGGGCAGTTAGAAAAGCTCACAGAAGTCACTCTAGTGTTCATGGATTATTTCTGAGACTACAAACACTGCAGATATCTGCTTTGACAGCCATGCCATTTTGATCACAGGTCTGTTCCTAGTTTAGTCCCCACCTTTAAATTTCTGATTTCATTTTAGGCTAACAACCCTTTAAAGTGCATTTTAAATCCCTTAAAAAGCAAGCGGTTGAGCAAGAGGCAAAACTCTGCCAACTAGTCAAAGATCAGGAACTACAAACAAAACTGTTCCTTTGCTGTGACTTGAGCAACTATCAGGCTATAAATTAACATCACTCAGTAAAGATGCATTTGCATTTTATTTCTGGAAGGTACTTAAAACTTCTGAAGCTGGGTTGAAATATGACGTACTTAAGTATTCAAAGTTCAAGTCTATCCCAAGACTCTGGAAGTCGAGTGTTTAGGCACAAGGGGTTCCTCAAATTTCAAACCATTTTGTGTTTACCTGTTTACAGGCAATAACCTTCTAAGCTCCCATATTTAAAAAAAAATCCTTCACCTGGAAATGTACCCATACTTTCTTAACTAAGTTTCTCTACTAAGAGAGAATTTCAATACATAACACTACAGATGGCAGTTTCAGACAGCATTCAAATGGAAAGCTTTGAGACAACACATTAGCCGTTTGCTTTAAGAAGTCATACATGCACATGCAGAATGTTGCTGAAACACATCTACAAAAAAAGCAGTTTAACATCTACCAAGAAATACTGAACCAGAAGCAAGTTGTGAGAACCAACCGGAACCTACTCACATGAATGCCAGTTTAGAGATGACCACACACACGGCTGCTTCAGAAATTCAAATCCTCTTCGCAGCATGGACCACAACAGGATGGCTCTCTAATCATCTCCCACCCCATTTACTACCACAAAAGAGTTTTGTTGTTCTTTCTATTCATTATCAGGTAACACAGCTCTAAGACTATGGTTATTTAAAAAGAGGAGCAAAAACTAAAACCTAGATGATTGTATTTTTCTTCTTATTATTATTTTTTTTAAATAGCAGAGCAGGAAGAAACAAGAGCCATACCTGAATTCTTTGGTGCTTCCAAGGGCTGGAGAAGCAGACAGGCTTCGTGACTTAGCTCGTCCCCGGCTAGTACTGCTCCACTCCTCATCATCGTGACACGCTGAGCAATGATATGCAGAATCTGCGCTCACATCAGCCTTACCGGTGCACAGTTTTTCTTGATTCACCTCCATACTGGAAGTGGAAGAACCTCAGAGAGGGAGAAATTTAATTCCTGCAGAAAAATATGAGGGGAAAGGGGATAGAAAAGAGAGAGAAGAAAAATCTCAGTATTAGCGAGCATCAGACACTGAGTTGACACAATTTGGTAGACACTTCTCAAAAGCATCTGGGCAACTGAGAAGTTCTTCAAGGTCATCAGAAGACACTGGAAAGAAAAAAGAGCAGAATTAAAACTCGTATGTTCCCAGATTTACAGCAGTTTCCATTTGAAGCTGTTGAACACCGTTAGTTCAAGACCAGCGCGTCTCCAGTTATATCCAGCAAAAATAAATTTATTTTAGAGACTGAAGAGGAAAAAGAGCTGAACTATTTGCCAGGAATCAAGAACTTGGGGATATCTATAAAGTCATCTACTAAGTGATACGTACATCAAACAAAACTAGGATAAGCTACAATAGAAAAAATGTCAAAGTGAAAAGAAAATACAATAGTGACAATCTTAATAAACTTCAGTTCTCAACTAAAAGGAGATTAAAACCAAGCCGAGAAGAGACAAAAGACAAGTCAGAGTTCTGACTGAAGTGAACTGAAATTCTCGAATCATTTGCGACAAACTGAAGAGATGGTCCAAACAAACAAGATGAAATAAGGACAAATGTGAAGTATTTCACTTCCACTAATAATCAGCACAAATGTAAGATAACAAACAGCTGGCTAGAAAGCAATTTTGCAGGAGTAAAAGAGAAATAATTTAAATATTCATTCTTCCCAAAAATAAACGAAAACTCACATTTAAATTTGCATCATTATTTGAACTGAATAGAAGCCTTGTCACAAAACTAGAAAGCAACTTTCAGTGTGTAAAGAAACACTAAACTGTACACAAGCAGTATCTGAAATAATGAAGTCTAGAGGAACAGTACATTCCTCAGATGATTTCGACACAGAAGAAAATGTTGGCTCATTAAATTTTTGCAGATGTTTCTAAAACAGCTTTTAGCACATTGGCTGGGCCTCTTACTGTATCCTGTACAGAATAGATCGGGACATTATTGTAACTGTTAAAACAGACTTGGGGGCTTGGAAAATACTCATGGAATAATGGTATTTGGCTGTACAGTTAAGAGGATAACAAATCTCAGTAATTTTACAAGTACTACACTTCACAGCATCTCAACTTTTAGATAACAAAATATTGACAAAATGTAGTAATTTATAAGGAATACTGGTTCATTAGACAGAACTGCCACCTAACCATGTTAGAATCTATTTTTGCTCTTACTGTACACATTATGCCTACGCTAAAAAAACATCACTACAAAGAGGTACAATTAGAGTCAACCATTATTAATTGATAAGATCCTGTGCTAGTAAAGATATCAATGCTTAGTTGTTGGTTACTCATTGCTTAGTATTACCTGTGACCATGACTCAGGAAATACTCGTTTCAACACATTTTTGACAGCTGAAATTAGAAGAATGTAGCTCCATTTTTTAGAAAACTTTAAGCTTAAAATAATCTTTTACCAGTTGATTCATGTGAATAATTCTCTCTGATCATGCAAGCGCATCCATAAAATACTGCAAAATCTGACTCAGCAGAAGTTAGTTTTATTAGATTTTAATTTGTATTACCTGTAATGACAGCCTCATCAAGTTTCAGGAATACATCCCTGGCTGTTGTTTCTGAACTAGGTACAGAAAACAGGTTGCTTAGATATCTAAGTTTCAGAAAAGAAGTGACTTTATCAGATATTTAGCATCTGTGCGCACATGAGGAAAGTTCTTACAGTGTTTGTTCTTGAAATCATAATCTCAAACTAGCTCACTGTCTGTAATCTCTGAAATAAAAAGTCTCAAATGAGCATTTTATTTATATTTTTCCCCTGCAGGCTAACTGGATTCTGAATGGTTTTCCCAATCAAATATAGGAAGAATCCAAAATTTTAAGTTCTGAATTTTAATAAAGAGCACTTTATCCATTAGGTTTACGAAAAAGCCATAAAGGAGGTTAGAAAACTTGACACTAATTTACCATCTGTTTGTAGATATTCAAACGTGCAATGTACTTATCATTTCCGGCCTATAAATTAACATATCCAAAAAAAAAAAAAGCACAATAATTTATACTTCTAAATCTAGGGATCATTCTTGATAACCAGAAATCATAACAAGTAGATTACTCTTGCATTTGACGCATCTATGTCACGGGGTCTGAACAGGCTTCTCGAGCCAGCAGCAGTGAGCAGTCTCTTATCATCCCTTAACTTATTCTCAGAGACACACTCCTCGAAGATATTCATATATCCCTTTATATATATCCCCCCTGCACATCCATGCTCAAAAGTCACAATTTTTAGTTATTTCCTAAAAAACTGTACTAGACACACAAAAATTTGACAGCCCAGGACGTGGCACCCATCCTATTCCATAGCATCATCATTAACTAAGAAGTGCAGAGAAAAATAATTTATATCAGAAGTAATAAATGAGGTGTGCTTCCAAGTGACTTTGAGAAATCTTGATCTGACAGATGCTGTCAGCGAAGAAAATCAGATTAGCACAAAACTGGAATAAAGACATTGCGCAGATCTACTACTAAATACAGCCTAAGAACTTGATATTCCTCCCTTGTAATACTTTCCAATTCAGGATGTTTTAACTACAGCTTACACCATGTACTGTTTAATTAACGTCCCCTCACAAGACCTTTATTAAATAAGCAGACCTGACATAAGGACAAAACTATCACTGAACAGCTCCCAGGATTGGATCCAAAAACTTGAAGCACAAATCAACAAACGAGTGAAAAGGCTGCTCTGGTCTAAGTCACATCCAAAATTAAGAAAAACAGAAAAAGAAAAGATTTAGAAGCATAGCATTACAGAACGAATGACAACTGAGAGAGATTTAACACTTGAACAATAGAAATCCTGTTACGATGACGCGAAGTAGCAAGTTGAGTCACCTTGGACCTAAATAAATAAATATATTATTGTAGCCTATCCCATCTTCATCTTCTCCATGGTTACAAATGAACACTCCCATGAACCAGAACTTGACACAGGTTTTGTCAAACCACCTCTGTATGGAAGGAAGTGCTACCATAACATCCCACGAGTTAAACTATTATTAAGGAATCACACTCCAGGCCTACACTAAGAATTCTAGCTATAAAAGAAGCTTGAAACAATTTTACTAAGCCTTCATACATATGTAAACCACATCCTGGTGGCCTAGAGTCATACGCACTCATCTTAAAATGCAATATTCACCACTGTTAGATCACACTGAATATAGCATAAGAATCATGCTCTTCTGATGCACAGAGCTACACAAGGCGCATAAGGCTGCAAATCATCCAGAAATTTAAACCATTCTTTGCATGAGATTGCTTGTCAGCTACTGTTTTGTAACAAAGTTTTCCTCTGTGAAATGCATTACCCTAAATCCTCACAATGAGGGGATTACTGCAGGTTCGGTCCCAACCAAATACACTACTTTTAACATGCCTTTGAGACTGTAGCAATTCTACTAATTTCTTAGAAACTGCATTAGCCTGCTGAAACTCTTAGTTCTGTAACATGTTATCAACTCTAGTATTACAGCAGAGACAACAATGTTGTATCCAAAAACTGGTATCAGCTGCCCTGCTGCTACAGACCCCTCTGTGCTTAATCACTTAATTCTGTAGTGGTTTGTATTATTATTACATTTTACTGAACAAAGCACTCCAATAGAGCTTATGTGCACATGACTCCATCCCCATGGCACTAAACCTCCTCTCACCTAGAAAACTACAAAAAGAAGGAACAGCATGTAACAGTTAAGTTTAGAACTTCATATCCTAGACGCTATCCTGTGTGTGCGGAAAAATCTTCATATCCTAGACACTATCCTGTGTGAAGAAAGATCTTCATATCCTAGACACTATCCTGCATGTGAGGAAAAATCTTCGTATTCTAGACACTATCCTGTGCGTGAGGAAAAATCTTCATATCCTGGACGCTATGCTGCGTAAAGAAAGATCTTCATATCCTGGACACTATTCTCTGTCTGAAGAAAAACATGAATAATATTCCGCACTGAAATCCAGCTGCCTGGAAGCAGTTGAAATTCAGTGGCATCTTTTTGATTACATTCTACCAAAAAAAAAAAAAGAAAAAAAAAGAAAACCACCACACCACAGATAGCATGACCATCACGTGTTAAACACCCAGGGAAAACAAGCCCATTCTTTAACCCTTCCCCTCCAGAAACACCAGCACACAGCCTCCCTCTGACAGCGGCGAGGCTCGGTCTCCCCGCCGGGAGGTGGCGGCCCCCTCAGCTCGCCTCAGCCCCCCGGGCAGCCGCGTCCCCGCACCGCTCGCCCTCCCGCCGGCCCGGCCACCCCTCAGCGCTCCCTGCCCGGCTCCCCACTCACCGCGGCTCCCTCAGAGGCCGGCCGGCCGCCCGCGGCGGCTGTGGCGGTGGTTATGGCGCTGGCGCTGGCTGTGGTGGCTGTGGCGGTTCCAGGGCAGGGAGCGGGGCCGGCGGCCCCTGCGCGCCTCCATCGTCCCGTCCCCGCCCAGCGCCTGCGCCGGCCCGGCCACGGCTGCGCATGAGCGGTGCGGCCCAGGGGCAAATGTAATTAACCGGAGTCGATTTAATTAAGGTGGAGCCGGGCCGGTTGGGCCGTTCCTGCAGCTCAGCGGCCCGGCTGAGGGTTTTGTGCCAGCCAGCGGGGTAGCTGTTGGTTTGTGTGGAGACGGGCCCGCGCACAAGTTGTTTTCACTAAGCTATAGAGCGCCTGCTTGTTGTTTGCAATTAGAAGTTAGCCGTAATTACGGTTAGTCCCCAGCTAAAGACAGAAAAGAGCCCAGACCAAATGTCATGACACACAGACAGGAGCTGTGGAACAGCTGCTGTGACCAGGCGCGGGTTCCCCGAGCAGCCACGGTGCCCTCGGAGGACACCAGCAGCGCACGGCGAAGCGTTACACAGCTGTGGCTGCCTGACGGCCAGCCTTGGCAGGCAGCTCCAAGCCAAATGCACACACGCAGCCCTCGGAGCCCTAACACACCTCCTCGCTCCCGGGGCAGGCCTGAGGACAGGCACAGACTTGTGCACCCAGCTGGCCCTGGTCGCTTCGTGCCACACCTCGCACTCCTGCTGCCCTGGCTGTGGCTTGCATGCGTTGTGCTCACACCCCCCTGCCCTACAACAGCAGTCGTGGACGTGGACATTCGTCTTTCCTTCGGTAACTCATCTCAACAAGAGACAGAAGCTCTTAAAATACAGGAAACTGTTTTTCATTCTGTCCTTCTGAAACTGATTTTTTAGCGCTCCTTCACGGTTGGCAAAGAATTAGGTTTTCTAACATCCAGATTGCATTTTCTACCAATACAAGAGGTCATGTACTAGATTGTATATCAGGACAAACCTATAGAGTTCCCAAGTTACGCAATTTGAGAATGTGTTAATTTTGGCTTTTTTCCTCTTCATGTATAAATATAGATTTTCAGGAAAGTGCGGAGTCGCAAAGAAGTGACAGTAAATGAAGAAGCAAACCTGAAAAGAGGGAAGTAGTTGCTACATAAGGGGAAACACCATAGGAAATGTTATATCATTATTTTTATTATTATTTTTTTAAGTAAAGCTATTGTTCTGAGTCAAACTTTTGCTTTATTCCTCCTACCAGGCCATACTAACAGCCCAGTCTGCAAGAAGTTAATGAGACAATACACAGTTCTATGAAGTCAGTTATAGCTTGGAGACTCACAAGTCTTTCAGGTACTTAAAAGGGATGTTCAAACTGCAAAGGGACAACAGAACATGGCATCAGGAAGGAACATAGCACTAAGTTACACAAAGTCAAGGCATTTATCTCAAAAATTGCAGTAAAACATGTTTCAGCAGGAGCCACGCTTGGACACAGTGCCTTTGTTAACTATGCCTGTCCATACCCAAATACCATCTACAAAAGCTGACCAAAGAGCAAATTTTCATTTGAGTTGGCTCTGGGGGGTGGGGAATTTTTCCAAATCCGTAAAGATGAAAGATAGAAGCACCACTAGAACCGTTTCTAAAAAGAATACATATTGGCTGTTATAAAACAAACATTTCAAGGTGGCAATTTTTTTCTAAGCACAGTTACATCATACAGGCGTGTAACATTTTGCAACAGGCATGAACTCTGGACTTGATGAACACTTATCCTCATTAACTGATGGAGATCAGATAAGAGTGTAATCAGCTGAGCCTATCCTATTTATAAAAGAGCTACAGTTACAATAGCAGCTCCGAGCTGCCCAGGTTCAGCAGTGATCTTGGCAGCTCTACTTGCTCATCTGGATGCATGTAACAGAGAGACTGGTAACACCTCTTCCCTTCTATACAGATTGATGTGCCATGAGAAATAGAAGTCTTACATCACTTTTGAGCGTGTGCTCACTAAAGAGCATAATCAGAACAACATAGCTCATTAACCAGGTTGTGCTTCTTTTCTCCCAGAGAAAACACTAGGGAAGACTGAATCAAGTGAAACTGAATAAAACAAACATTCACAGTAACACTGAGAAATAAGCATAAAAACATCATGCTTTATTATTTTTTTTCTCTACTAGGGCTTTCAGTTCTGTGAAATAAATTTGCCTTTAGATTAACAGAAGAGGTAAGTTAACAAAAATGCTATTGCTTGCCCGATTCATTGCACAGAAGACTGGTGCCAGATATGGAGATGCTCTGCTCTGTCTCCATCTACAACTCAAACCTACTTTCAGCAAAAGGTGTTTCCACTGAACAGGAAAAAATTAACAAATTGTCTCCAGCGACACCTAAGAGGGTAGAAGAACATAGTTCTTACCTCTTGAACCTCATTTCAAACTGTCTCCAATGATTCAGAATTCCTGAGAAATCATGAGAAATAAAAATGTACCAAGTTTAAATTCTGATGAAAACAGTGTCATGAGTGTGACAAATAAGCTATTATCAATGTGCCAAACTACAGAGCTACTGACATAAGGACAGAGTAATGCACGCCACAGCATTGCATTCATTATTCAGGCTGATTACAAATACCTCCAATAGTTACGTAAATGTCTTCATCCCCATTTTAAAGACTGGAAATTAGATTAATTGACTTGCAGGAGGGTTCTGTGCCATAGCTGAGATAAGCAATCAGGAATGTTGGCATGGAGCCCCACGCTCAATCCACTTGACAATACAAACCGTCTTTGATAATGCAAGGATAGCACTGAGAGCTGCTGGCAGCCAGTAAAGAAAACTTAGGTAACAGAGAGTGGAGAGAAGCAGGAGAAATCTAACATGCAAAGAATATTGCAAAGGGGAAACGTGCAAATTCTTTGAGCGAAAGGCCAAAAATTTAGCCCCATTATACAAAAGAGCTAGCTAGAAAAAACATACCAGATTGTTCTAAGTGCATTGGCTCCAGTTAACAAAGACTACAGCTTTCATAAAGTCTCTGAAGAAATTTTAGCAATGTTAAGACAACCTCATTCAGTAGAAAACGTTCTTAAAGGAGTTTAAGGAGAAATTCTGATGACTGAATAAAAGTAATATAAAGCCACACTTCAGATGGCCTGCTAGCCATGTGACACAACTTAGGGATAAGACTTGCAAAAAGCACTGGGCTGGATAGCCTGATTACCTTGTTGGACTTGATTATCTGGGATCCACAGGGATGAGACCAGTGACCACATTTTCACGTTTTTGGACAAAACATGTGGCTAAATGTAAATTTCAAGCTCATACAATTCAATTTAACATCCTATACTCAATACAATCTAGATTCATGCTAAATTATGGGACAAAAATGGGTTTGTACCACTGACATGCTCCTGTTAGTGTACAAGACCAACAGCCACTCACACTTCTGGATCTTCCTTTGGAAGTTGAGAGTCCTAAGCAAATTCTAAACATCTCCCCATTTTTCAGTTTCACTGCTGATAGGCTTCAGTGTTGGAATGAAAACACTGAGAGGATTCAGCTTCATAAAGTTCTCCTGCCCCAAAGAGTACAGTGACTATGGCAGAGAGCAGCTGAACTGAGTAAGTCTGTAACTAAACGCAGTTTCTTTTTCGGAAACACATGTTCACAGCTGGTTGATTCAATCCATGGCTTTGGACTGCCCCTAAAATTTCTAACCACTATTGAGCTGTCACAGTGTTGAGCAACATCCACAACTGAGGATTTTTACTAAGTCTGATCAGTAAAGACGACTGTCCCATCTTGATGAACAATGATTTGGCTTGAACTATACTTGGCATCTGAATTATGCCTCAGCTGGAAGTCATCAATCCTGAGGAAGTTTCAGCAAGTGAAAAGTACTTATTTTGTCTCATCACTAGTAAGGACTATCCCAAGCAAAGATCTCTCCCACCTCCATATCTTTCTCTATACGAAAATAAATGTAAACAATTATGCAAATATATCTTATTCTTTATGAAAATAGACACCTGGGACTTACCTCCTATCTCACAGCAGGATACAGGAGAGAACTATGGAGAAGGGCTTGGGCTACAACTTGGGGTGTTTTGGGAGGTGCTCCTGTCTCTCCCTGTGTGACTCATGCAGTCTGTTTTTCTGCCTCCAAAGTAGAGATAAAACCAATTACTTCCCTCTTTTTCAATCTTCTTAAGACTGTTGTCTCAATGATACAGGAAATACCTCTTTGCACGCGCCTGAGAAGTGCACAGTCCATATTTTAAAGATTTCCAGTTGCTACCCTAATACAAATATGAATTAAAAAAAAAAACAGGTCTATTTATTACACCATACTTCACTGTTCATAGGAGACCTGGTAAAGGCAAGCACGCTGCTGCAGCACTGAATTTCACGCTAAGTCAATAGTTCGATGTGAAATCCAGGGGAATCCAGTTTTCTGCAGGATCTCTCCAAAGTCAAACGCCACTTAAATGTTTACTAGGCTAGACTTCACACTGACAAGGTCAGCACTGTCTGCAATTCAAAGTGGAAAGACTAAAGGGAACTCTAGGGAAAAACTATTCTAGGTTTGCCATTAAATACCTTTACCCTGACTGCCTGGGGAGGTCTAGGAAATTGCAGTTCCTACCTGCCCCCAAACCACCAGTGCATCCAATGTTTATGAAAGAATACAGGAGACAACTCCTAATCCAGGAATTGGAGTATTTCAACGAAACTGGCTTGTTTGTCTCACCTAGACTACCCTCAAAACACTTCCCATCACCATAACTAACAGTTGAAATATTAGAAGTCCAATTTCAGCTACTAGCTGGCTTTTGAGAGTCAAGTACGCACATTGTTCTTGGTCCTTTACTTGTCAGGAGCTAACCAAGTCAAACAGATAAGATAAACACCTTATTGTAATAGTGGAAGAAGTTGGTTCACAAGCTTTCATAATGCCCAAACTTTGAAAACAGTCTGAGAAGCAGTAGCAGAAAAACAGAATAAGAGGGTTCCTCTATGTTCAGTTCCTCTTTGTTGTCATGTGTTATCAGTCATGGTGACATCTGGAGACCATTATGCAACTGTGGATATAGCAAGAGGCTTGAGTTACAAATGACACGGAAAGTGAAATGGCCAAACCCTGTTCTTGTCACTATCAAGGGTCAACAGGTGAAAGCACTACCATTGCAGGCTGTTGTCTAGGTGCTGTACATACATGAAATTGTTATTTTTCTAAAGAGAATGTAACTGAAACGTTCTGACTTAGGTTTAAGTAACCTCAACAAAATTTGATACTTACTGTATTGAGCTGGTATGAGATAAAATATTCATACGATGCGCTGCAAACATGGACATTCATTACTGCAATGCAGCTGATGCTTCTTAACTCCGTATGATTTAAAACTCAAATTTCTGCTTTGAAAGTCACTACAGACCCAATTTGCAGCTTGGCCATTAAGAAACGTTTTCTCGTAGCCCAGGGACACTGCAATTCTAACCCCAAGAGTTTTGTTGTTAAGTCCACAGACAGCAAAGTCATGGATATCTTACTATATGGCTCTAAAATCCTTGAAAGTAAGCACTGCTTTGTAGTGGCTGGCTTATCATAGCACTTACAAAGGGCATTTTTGTAGTAAACACTGCCTCTTTTCTCCTTTAAATGGTCTCTTGATTTAAAAGATTACTCTTCCTCATTTTTTTTCTTGTAACTGAAGTTCTTTGTTCCCTTGACCTCCAGGTTTGAACTGTTTTGAACTGTCCTTTGAGTTACTTAATCGCACAAGAAAGAATTCCATCCAGTGCCGCGGTAGTCCTGTGAATTCCCCCCCCTTCATAAACCTAGTCTTGACAGTGTCCAGATCCTGATTTGCTGATAAGGGTCATATGGAAGCAGTTTTCTTTTTACCTAGAAGTGAGCCAAACTAAGGCCGATGTCAATGCAACATAGAACAGAGACAGAAATTACCATTGGAAAACCTGTGCAAAGGCAAAACTTAAATGCCATTCTGAAAACAGAAGCATGTAAAACAGTTGATGTGATCAATGCGACAGAAATGCAGAGAAAACCATTTTGGTATCCAAAAGCTTCGATCTAAGATAGGGATTAATTCTGGATAAAAGCTTTACATTGCATTCTTCTGTCAAGAACAGAAATGAGAACAGATTAGTCTCTGCCAACTACTGGTTCATTTGCATTAGAATTCTTGACACCCCAGCATTATTAATGTTCTTCTTTTTATGTTTTCAGCTCTGTTGTATTTTGCAGATGCTCAGATCACAGATGTATTTGAAAACCTTCCCATTCAAAACCTTTATTCCAGTTCTGAGAAAGCTACAGAAAGGTGAAGGGATCCTTTTCCTTTGCACAAAAGAAAATGTACCTACCAAACACTCCATATTAACAAAACCCAAAAAACAGCCTGCTCTACAGTTAAATGATCCTCTTCTTCATAGCAAAGGGTGAGGTAATTTTTCAGATAAAAGACTGACACACTCAAGAGGTCTGCACCTGCATTTACAATAGCTTGGATGTGATTTCTGGTCCTACTACCTCATACAGAAGGATTAGATTAACAACCGTGGACCCCAGTGAAGCCTATCCTTTCTCTAAGACGTTTGCACTAGAAAAAGTACCAAAAGGAAGCACATCTGTTCTTGTAGTAATGAGAACAAATCAGTCCTAACTAGCTGAACTTAGGTACCAATTTATGTCCCCTTCAATTAGAGGTGATTTTGTTAATTCAGTGGTGAGGCATCTATTTTAAAATCAGAGTATCATCCAAAAATATCCACAAATATTGCCATCTCCCACTACACCTGTCTCCACCTCACTCTCCC
This sequence comes from Anser anser, assembly GCF_964211835.1. Classification (NCBI taxonomy): domain Eukaryota; kingdom Metazoa; phylum Chordata; class Aves; order Anseriformes; family Anatidae; genus Anser; species Anser anser. Next base: position 2,498,003 of record NC_139738.1, on the reverse strand, counting down.
TGGTAACTATCTATTCCTGAAAGACGGTGTTTCTTTTTGGGCCTAAAAGATATATGTTAGTTTCCTGTGTTGTCTGATTATTTCTTCTGCTTCTGGAGAACAAACTTTCCAGCCTTTCCAGTTCTAGCATTGTCCTCCACCAGCACTCAGAGATTTGCAGTAAGCATGGCTGACACTGAGTCACGCTTTCACTTCCTGTTTTGTCTCCCAGTATTCACCTGTTGTGGGACAGCAGGTTAGTCACTCAGAAAACATTTCAGTAATCAGGTCAACGACGTTGTATTTAGAAGTCTACTACAGAACAACCCCTAATCACAGGAAAATAGGAGTTAGCGAGACCTCAAGATTCCTCTGGCCCAAGGCAGGATCAATATTACCCATGTCATGTCCAGCAAACATCTACCAAAAACCCATCTACAAAAATCGTTCTTAAGGATCTCTGATGGTAGAAACACTACAGCAAACTCAGGCCATAAAGAATGGAATATATTTCAGTGTTATTTGTAACTGTTGCATTAGTAAGCTTTTCTAATGAAAGTCTTTCTTGATGCAACTTAAATTCCCAATATTTTTCCTTGCAGAACTGCACATGAAGTTGCAATCGTTACGCTGTCTGAGGAACTACCACTGCACTGGAAAAGAAAGTTACTTTATAAGGCTTTCAATAATTCCATCTGTACAACCTAGGATGATGCTAGTCTTTTCTGTGATGGCAGGATGTTGTCAACTCATATTTGACTGGGACTGTTTTAATTCTGTGATCCTTGTCTGAAGCAGTGTTAATTACATTTGTCTTCCCCAGCTTGTATTTTTGCATTTTACTATTTTTTCCTAAGTGTATGATCATTTCTTCCACCAACGTTCATCTAATTTTTCTGGACTATTTCTCTAAGCGCACTAATCATTACAGATTTCAGCATGCTCCAGCATATTTATAGTCCCCTTCAATCTCACATTATCTACTCAAAGTGGACTAAGTGATAAAGATTTTCCTCACATCTTTTGCAAGTTTATTTTTAAAGCAATTGATTTTTGAAGACATTTACTTGCTAAGACAAAACGTGAAGGTATTTGAAATAAGCGAGAAGTTTTAGAATCAATAGCCCTCGTTTCAAACACTTTGAGCAACAGTTTTTAACTGATCTCGACTTGTCACATAGAGCTTTCTTGGGTACAAAACCAGCGTCAGTTACAACAACCACATTAATGTGTACACATCGGCAGAAAAAAATGCCATGCTGCCAGCTTATTAATATGGTTGTAATTGCTTCCACTTACACTGAGCTTGTACGTGTGAGTGAATACAGCAAGCTGTAATCATAAGTGTAACCCTGCATGCATTTTCTCGGTACCAATTCTCATTCTTTACTTGCCCTGGAATTTCCCTGGGGCATCTAGTGTTGGAATTCCTAGAGTCCCAGTTGCTTCAGGGCTCAGCAAATATGTCACAGGCTCAAGCAACACAATGTGCTATGCAATGAGGAACCCTGTTGCTTCAGTACAAAAACAGGAGGTGCAACTCTGCCCCAAGGACAGGGGTACCTAGAACTGGGTCTGCCTGGAACTGGGAGGTGACGCAGGCAGTGACAGAAAATGCAAGTGGCTGCTGCTCCTATCGCACCACTACCCCCTTTTGCAAGACACCACCACAGTGGTGGGCAGGGAACACTAAACACTCAATTCTAGTTACCAGGAAGGAAAATGCAATAAAAGTTATTTGAGCTTGCAATTAAAACACTATAGAGGCAGCGCCCTCTAGTGTTTATGAGATGAAGAAAAGGTCTTAATTGAACTTTTATATTAAGCTCAGAAAGTTCAACAGTTTCAAGCACAAAAGGGGAACTTTTAAACTAAGCTCAGTAATGCTGCTTACATACCCTCTGTGACAGCAGACTGGCCATCAGCCAGAACAAACTCACTTGTGTGTTCTTCCCCAGACAGTTTCCTGCAAGTAACTTTAGGTTAGCCCAGTTTGAAACACCCAGAAGGTTGGCTTTGTGATACTGTTACACACTGGCTGTAAAGACTGAGGGTGCAGAAGAAATAGTATCGCCTCATCATACTTCATCTCTGGAAGATCCAGAAAAACAGCATGTTTTGCCATAGTATCTAGAGACAGAAGCAATATCACTGTTTTGCAGGTTTTACAAAAAAAAGAGTACTGTCTGCTTCAGTATTCCCTAACAATAGGGGATATATATCTACAAACCGTTACGAAACACAAAAACATGCAGTTGGACACTTCCTGGGGCAAGTCTTGTCTTGGAAAAATTAAGCTGGCCTAAGCATTTGCTTGCCATCTTTCAGCTAAGAGGCTTCTCACCACGCATTTTACCCTACTACACACACTATTAAGTCGCTAATAAACAATATATTCTTAGTAGGTTCTGTATAATTGCTGGTGCTCCTATTTTGGAGTAAAAAGATGTCCAACAGGTCTAGGACTTTGTTTATAGTTTGTTTATTTCTGTAATCAGGAATGACCTAATGAGGCAATGTAATAAAAAAATACACTATATCAACAGAAGAGCTTGGGTTACATGAGCAGCCTTAATGGTATACTAAGCTTGAATACAAAGCTGTTTACCTTCTTATGTACTAGTAGCTTGTCAAGTTTGCAATATTTTTGTGGGGTCCTCATGGAAGTTGTCAGCCCCTCTGATCCTTAGAATTGGTGGGCAGAAGCTGTTGTGGAAAAAAAAAAGAGTCTCTCTCTCTCCAGGGTTTATGTAAATCAGACCCTGTCAGGAAAAATTAGAGGGGAAAGGGTGACAAAGTCAAGGCTTAAGGTTAGAATTAAGAAAAAGCAGTGCATGAGGTTCCAACAACAGTAATGAGTTCAGAAAGAGCTTATGAAATTAAAAGTTGGTCTCTCCAGAAGCTTTATCATACTGGATGAATAGAAGCAGCCTCAAGTTTCAGAAAATTTCCTGTAAAGCTTCCTTCTCTGATTGACAGGTCTGAAGAATAGGTTTTGAGAACACCACGTCATATCCCCTTTTAACAACATTCTTATAATCCGTAAAGTGGAGCAGAAAAAATTAGGCTTTCTCCAGGAACAAACCATAGTAACAAGATGCAAAAAATAAAAATAAAAAAATCCCAGATAGTTACAGTGCATGCTCTTCAGTGCTGTATTACATGCATTTTCAAGGTGCTTATCACAACAGGGCTAGGGTATATGAAACATATCATGAGTTTACCTCATTGTGAAGATACATCACAAAAAGATATGCATGTTCTCAAGAGGTAACGTAGCAAGCAAGACCACATTGTGGTATTATAAAGCATCTAGAACTGGTATGCCCCCAGTAGGGCAGCGCAGCCAGCCATAGCAAGGCAACAGCTGTTGCCATCCTATCTTTTGCTATCTCATTTGCCCTTGGGGCACACCCTGACCTTGAGAAAGCCCCTTTCTCTTGCAAAGCATTATGGATCAGTGTGACACGATCCCAGGCAAGCTGGGTACGAACACCAGGTGGCAGCACAAGCTGCTGTTGTGTGCACTGAAGCGCCAGTACGCGTGTCCAGGGGAACACTGACCTCACCAAGCGACTTGCAAAAAAAGCCTCAAGTTATTCATATCCAGACCGCTATTTCTCCACATTCTAAACGCATTCTCTTAATGTAGAGAGTTGCGATACTAAACCACAAAGGTTTTTGTGTTTTGGTAGATAGGTTTATGTTTTAGCTCTAATTTAGTGCACATCCACAAAGGTATGCAATACCCTCCCCATACCATCTATAGCATGACAGCATCTATAAATAGTCCCTGCTTTAGCAATTACATTAGCAGGATGAGGCTGCAGGGGATATCTAGGGTTATTTTTACTGTGTACTGACCATAAAAGTAATACAAATCAAACTTCATTTCTAAAAAGAAACTCATGTAAGCCTTTCTGATGAACTTGGAGAGTTCCCTTAACTCCTGGATTCCTTCCCTTTCATAAAATCCTTGCACATTGTCAAACATCAAATTGAAAACAGAATTTCAAATTTTCAACATAAGTAACCAGAAATTAAACTTCTTGTAAATAATTAATTGAATAGTTAATTATACAGTTGTGACTACCTGATCAGAAACCAAAAATCCCAGATGTCATACAAGCCTAGGAAAATAATTGTTTGACGTTCACATATGGCAAAATCCTCAATTCCCAGCAGCTGAACAGTCTGCATTTGACCACTCATGCAGACAAAACCCTTAAATAATGCACAGCACTACCATGAATTGGTTCTTAATGCACACACTTTCTGGTAGGATCACAAATCTTTTATTTCAGAGGTTCAGGTGGCCATTCTGAAAAGTGGGATACAAATTAGAATCGTTTCCGGACTATTTCATTAATGGATCCTAAATAGCACCAGAGTAATGAAAACTATTGGCTTTGTGACATGGAAGAAGGGGAAGAAGGAAAGATCCCAGTAACTTTCAGATGCAATGCAGCTGCCAAGCTATATAACCTTTCAGAGAGCCCAGACAATTATTTTATGGCCTGGTCTTCCTTCATAGAGCCAAATTTCCATACTGCAAAGCATTAAAGTCTCTCAAACAATACCAAGAAAAACAGGGCTATCATCATCTGAGGAGGAATAGGCTCATAAATCCCCTTGATATAATCACAGAGGATGTCCTGCAAAGAACTCAGCCAAACTCAGAAGACTCTCTATCTCTACTAGAAGAAACCGTAAAATTAAGAATATACTTGTGCTTCCCCTGGCTTACACCCAAATATATTATAGTTGACTTTCCCTCCAACAATATCAGAATGTCATACTAATCCCCTCGATCCTGCTGCCATCATCTTTTGCTGCTCACTGGAGTGATTCTGCATGGCGGAAAATGATGGCAACTGCCAAGATTCGTCAGCCTGAGCGAGCGGATGTCAGGCACGAAGAGCAAATGCAAAGGAATACTCTTCTCACTCAACACAGACCTGCAGGTCGGGGAGCCAGTTTGTGTTCCAGCTCAGCCATTACACGACAAGGGTAAATCGCAAGCATCTCCATTCCTGACTCCCAGCATATGAAATGGAGGCAACTTTCCCAGGAGCATAATGAAGTCCACTGGGAGGCTTTTGACTCGTTAGTTGGAGTGAGACATGCAGGCATCACATTATCAAGTTGACAAAGTAATACAAAAGGGCACATGCAGGTTTGGGAAGGGATTTCTTTAAAAAAAAAAAAAAGAAATCAAGTACAGTAGAAACAGTTTCTACTGTTAAGAGGCTTCTTTGCAAATATCATGCTACTGCAATATAGCTGTAAAAGAAAGCTAAACTGCCTTGCCGTTCAAAATATAAGCAAAAGAATAAGGCATTAAAAATAGGCTATTAATAAGTTAAACTACTCAGAACCACCACTGGGACAGAAAGGAAGTTTGTAATATTTGTACAGCTACTAGCCCTCATGGCACATGTTCTATCCAGTATGTAGCACATTAATTGTTGATGCTCACAGTGCTGAACAGAGTAATTTGGAATCTAAAGGCAAGAGGGATACAACTGCCACACCACAAAATGGGCTCCATTTTTTCTCTCTACCAAAAAAAAAAAAAGAGAGGGAGAGAGAAGCTAGCCTTGTTAATTTCAGCTATACAACTTGGTGAGGAACTTTCACTTTTACCAGGATAAGAACTGAGGTCAAAAGACTGGCTGGCTCCTCTCTGGTATTTCTGGTTAAGTTACTCTTTGTGACAAGCTGACAAGAACAAGAATGATCCTTTTGCTTACTGAAGTTTAACCTTCAATTCCAATAAACCGTTCCTTTAAGTCCATCTGTAACTGCTGACTTCTGCTCCGTTTCCTGTCACCATGTCTGATGCTATCACTTGATTGAAATAAGCCATGGGAAGAGGAAGACAGAATTTTATTTTTAAAATTCCAACATCACTTTTGAGAATTACCACTGACATCAGCCCTAGCCAATGCATCTCAGTCTCCTCCACACAATTTTCTTAGCTCTTTGGCCTTCCAATTCAGTAACATCTCATAACCTGGACAACTCGTCATGTTACTTGACAGAACGAACCTGGGACAAGATCTGCAAAGCTCTTCAGAATGCAGTAGGTTAACCACACATCTGATGCAAGCAGCAGATAAAATATAGAATTGTTCAATTACGTAATGATGTTGTTCTTGGAAAAGCTCCCAGATCTCTATTAGTGCAAACTGGTGTCCATCACTCCCAGAGCTGTCATTGCTTCAATACTTATTGTTCATTGAAGAGCTCAGGTCCCCACTAGGCAAAGAACAGCAGCTGTTTAATAGTTAAATAGCTCCTATAGTCTGCAAGAACAGTTGGAGGGGAAGCAAAGGAGGGTGAAACTGGTGCTCTTAAGGGGGCTCAAAGTCTTAACTTATGACTTCTTCCCTCATGTAAAAAACAAACGTGAAAAATTATTAAATACTTAAAAATAAAATACCAATCAGAATGTGCTTGAATTTTCATTGACAGATGGACAAGTGAAGATGTTCAGCTTTCAGATCCTGCAAATACCATCAACTCGGCGGTTTCATTCTCCTATTGCCAGAAGGTGAATTTTGTGTTCCCAATCCCGTCTGAAGAACGCGATGTGAAAGAAACGGGTTGAAGAGGTTTTAATTCCCAAACTTTCTCCAAGTGTTGTGAGTGCATTCAAGATTTATAGTCCCAAACTACAGATTGCACTTAAACAAAAACTAAGCACAGAAACTGATTGTCTTACGTAAAGACAAGGCTGAAATAACCTTTCATGGAGTGAACTATAAATTGTATCTAACACCACTTCATCCACTATCCCACTAGGGTCCTCTGGGTACTTAGCATGCTTTTGAGCGCCTTTAGTGTATGAGAGAAAACAGTGTAAAAACCTTTCAGTTATAAAACTTGAGTAATTTTAAATATTAGACATTTTCTATCACTCACTCTAAATCCTGTCTTGTTCTTCTTACTGCATTATTCGATGGCATAAAGTAAAATCACCAACTTCAGGGAGTCAAATATCAAACATGATTATTCCTGTTGGTCCTTGTTTCCATTTTCTTTACAGTATCACAGAAAGTTAATCTATCTAAAAAAAATAAGGAACTATGGTCAAAATTGGTGAAAGTTTAGATAAATATATATAGTCACATATTATTACAGCATGACTCACTGTCAAGCACCAGCCACTGTAGAAAAGGATCTGCTGCTGCCTACTTGCTCTTCACTCAACATGAATCCTTGTTTGTAAAAGAAACAAAAAGTTAAATATTACAGTTACGTAGTTCCTAAAATGTTTTTTTTTCTTACACATGGACTTGAAACTTACAACAGATACATAAACAGTACATATCATAGCCCTTTCCACTGCAGAAAGGTAGTTTGCTACACTGCTAGAAGCAGACATCACCTTAGTCTGATCTTAGCAGAAACACCTTGTCAATCAACACATCTTCATTAGAAACTCCAGATCCCAATTCCTACTTAAAGCAGAGGAGGAAAGCTGAAGAGCTAGCACTTGGGATGAGATTTGTGACAAGGTGTCAAAAAGGTTGAGAAGGAGTTGAGAAGTGTATGAGGGAAGGAGGAGGGAAGCAGAGAATTACTGAGGTAACCTCCAGCCATTTTCTAAATCAGAGTTGACCAAGAGATTCTGCTCCAGTTAATACTGGCTGATTTTAACCTCTCCACCTCCACCACCTTAAGCTTTCATGTAAAAAACTATCAAGTCCCTAGAAAAATAAACATAATGCTTTCAAACAAAACAACTTTTCCTTCTTGAGGAAAAACAGAACATCTTCAACGATCTCTTAAGGTATAAGAAAGGAGGGGTTACGCATACTACAAACACACATTGCAGCCAAATTCAGCAAGGGCTTCTTTGTCATGTACGTTTTGTCTACCTTGACCACCCAACTTATGATTTATACCTCCAGATGGAGTTGTACCATTTGTATATCTATAAACAACTTTAATGAGAATTCAACATTTTATCATCTAGTGTAGTTCATGCTTTTTAACAGTTTTAATAGACTCCCTTATCTATTTTGCCTTAAAAAAAAAATAATCTGTTACATCAAATACCCTTTTCATTCTCCACTTCCACATGGATAGGTGATTACCTCTCAGGGACAATCACATCTCACTGCACTAATCTAGATCAAATGGCTGATGGGTAACTAAAGAAGGAAAAGACTCTCTTTGTTCTAGTTTATAACAAACTTGACTTGGTGTAAACCTGCAATTACTCAAGTATTTTGCAGGGTGCTTCCAAAGAGTGGATTTTCAGCAGCCAGCTGTCTAACAAACGAGAAACTCACCCAGCTTCTATTCACATTTCTAAGTGGTTGTTGATGTTTTCTCCATGTACAAGACATACTGGGTAATTTTACAAATACAGTCTGTTTATTATCATTATCTGTATATTTTTATCATTGACATTTGAAGAAAAAGTTTCAGAAATATTCAATATGCCTGTTGAAGGTAGTTTGGACAGTGCCACAGTAAGGACAACTCTCTGGCCTGTGTTTCAACATTCCTACATGCCCAGGTAACAAAGCAGCAGGCAGCTAAGTATAGATCCAACCCGGAGGTCTGGAAGTTAGGCGGCCAGAAATCTGCCCGTCATGTACCATCTCCTGCCAGGAAACTGGAGCAGCAGATTGTCTGAACAGTGTTTCCTGGAGAGACGGGTCAACACAAGCAGTAAAGCCTGGAACAACATCCAGCCAAATCAGAATCTGTGCCTTTTTCTCAGCCCAAGTGATGTACATAGCATGTCCAAGGATTTTAATTTACTAGGGGAAGAGGATCGGGTTTCACAAGAACAGTAAGAAAGTAAAGCATTACTAGATGCCGTCTCTTAAGAGAAGATTGGAAGAGGATGAGCCAGAAATTATTCTCTCATTTGCCTGGAACTAAAGTATGTAAATGAGCAAGTAACACTGCCAGAAAAATGCTGCATCTGATCAGATAGAAGCAGCTGCCATTCAGGATACAAGATGTGATTCCATCACCGCGCATACGGGGAACTTCCACATGAGATGGCCAGTCAGAGCAGGACTGACATGGGAATAGGCTAAGCATCCCTGTTCTGAAACAATGGAACTGAACTATTGTTTTTTCTTCCCAAACTTTATCCCTCAACTCTTAAACAGAAAGAAACCTCAACACGTCACACTTTAGGAGAACTATTACACCTTAGAACCTAATATGGATACAAAACAACCAATGCAACTCAGGACCGTTGACTTTCTGGAGGTTATATGAAGGGGAGAAAAAATGAGCATCACTACACAAAAATCACTTACTGCTCTTTGAACCCCTTCATTACCTTCTTTTTTAAATTCCTTCCCCTCTAATTCAAATTCAGTATTACACCTACACTAAAAGCAGCATTAATCATAATAACACACAATCCTCATTTGTTTCAGACCAAGTCACACAGAACTCAGCAAGGGTGACAAGTTTTATTATTCTTTATTTACTCTGCCACTTCCCAGAAACTAGATCATTCTATTTTCAGCTCTGACAGAGCATGATTCAATCAGCAATTTTAAGTATGCTTTGCAGCTGATTTAAAACATACACTCTGGGCACTTCTCAATGGCCAACACTTAAAATGCACAGCTCAGATCTTTCTTTTACTAGCAGTAGTTCCTCAGACCTTTTAAAATACAGTCAATTTACTAAAAAATTAAAGGCCTCGTAGGGACATAGAAAACAATTAAAACTCATCACTACGTGCTGAGATTGCAAAACCTGGTATCTCTTCTTTCACTTGACTACTTCCCCCCTGCTCCAAATGATGTCTCCAAACCCACAGATGTCCATTCTATTACCAAGAGACCCTTTCCAAATCAGGTCCAGATAACTTTAACTTCTTTTTCCACACCCACTCATTACCCATATACCTCAGATCCATTGGTCTTGTCCACTCCTGTCATCTAACAAGCTTCGCGTTCTATCTAACAAGCTTCGCGTTTTGTGAGTTTTACTCCATTCTTCTCTGCAAAGCTACCACTCCTCACCCCTTCATGCATTTAAAACATACTCAGGAGCCCACAACAAATAAGGAACTGCAGAAGCTGCCACTGAGGCCAAGCAGTGACAGACCACTCACAAACATCACTGTTCTCAGCTTAAGAAACCTTGCTCTAGAAGTTTGCCACCACCTCAGGGTGAAGCTGCTCTTTTGGAACCACATTCCAGTATTATCTTTAAGTTAAATCATTTCAAAGCCTATCGGAGGAGCTACGATGTTACTATGATTGCTAGATGCAAGATTACATAAGCCATTTTGACTTAGGTACAGATCCAAGCCCACTTAAAATTAAAAGCATGCAAGGCTCAGAGACTTGGCCTCGTCACAAATGCAAGAGCTCAGTGCTTCTCACTTTGCACACCCATTTGTCTCAAGTAACAGCTCTCTGAATTAGGAAGCATGCGAAAATACAGATATCTAAGTAATTGAGTTTGAAGCTTTGTGTTTAACAGAAGCACTGTCCATAATGAAGAAACTGACAACTGTTAGCATTTCAAATTACTCACCCTACATGTTAACCTCTTGACACAAAAAGGTACTATCTTGGTATTTTACTGCCAGTGAAGACATTCTCAGCACGGACAGGAAACATTAATTGAACACACAGATAGAAATTAAGGGAAGTAATACAGACCATGTCTGCACTGATTTTATTATTGCCTAGACAGTCACAAACGAAACATCCATTGTAATGAAGACGTACCATGAGTGGATAAACAGCTGTACCATTTGGAACTGCAAAGACAATCTGAATTCCAAAATTTTAAGCATTTCCAGCCATATGCTACTTACCAGTGCTCTGCAGTCCAAAAACCCAAAGCTCGCAGTTACGACTGCTAGTTAAGTAATGCCACCATCATATTTTCCATACTCAGCCTTTAAAAACTTCTCCATGGAGGCTGAAAATTTCCAAGTTTGGTATGAAACCAAGCCTTCACAATGGAATTTTTCTTGGTTGATGTGAAATGAAGGAAAATCCACTCGAGTCAGATTACAAAAAGAGATTTTACCCACCAAACAAATGAAATGCCCTCAAACAGACCAATACGAAGTTGTTAAAGCAACTGCATTTCAACACCTCTAAATACTTGAGAAATTTGCTCCTGTAGGTACAAAAAGTTTTTTATTTTCTAGATATAATACTGCCTCGTGGAGATGTTTTTTCTTAATGAGCATTAAAATGGCAACTACTTACCCTTCTCAATACCTACAGTAAAGGACAGCTAATAACAAAGTTTATTTGGCGAGATCCTCAAACGGCAAGAACACAAGACACTCCACTCAACTGCTTTCCTATTAAAGGACACAAAAGTTTAAAACATTACTGAACATTTTACTGAGATTTCCTATTTCAGGTGTTCTACTTTCATATATTCCATAAAGCATTTTTGGGACGTATACCACACGAATCACACCAGCTACTTTCATTTGTAGTCTGAGCTAAGAGAGCTCTACCAGCTGTTTTTGATTAAGTTCTTGAGAAGCCCTAGCAATCAAACCAATAAATATCCATCTTAATAATTATAATAATTAAGAATGGAGGAGGAAAAATGCCTGCAGCCACTACACTCCACATACATGTCACATCTCTCCTAAATTTTGCATTAGCATGTATCTCACATTTACACATACATTTTCAAATACTGCTGGCAACTTTTAAACATTTTTCACCAACAAAAACCATGAGGGCTTCAGTTCATCTTGCAACTGGTTTTAGCTTCAAAAACAAAACGAAAACCCCACAAACCTAAGCCTGCATCTCTTCACACACAGAGCTGAAACCTTCTAAAACAATGCATACACTGCCCAATTAAAATATTGAACAATTAAAGACTTGTTCTGGGGCTGTATAAATCTCTCTCGTATTTATTCCGTAACTCAAATTCTGCCAGAAGCAGTTTTGTGGGTAGAACAATAAGCTGCAAAACAGATCAGTCAAAACTCATGTCAAACTGCTTTATTACATCTTAAATAACATTACATTTTAATATAGTATCTATCTTGCATCCAGCTTTCTTGAAGTACACTGACTTTAAAATTAAATACAAAAGGTGAAGAGGGATACAGGGTGTGGAGAAAGCTCTACAGAGTAGATTCATGAAAGAGAGAAAGAAGGAATTCATCTTTTATGCCAAATCCAGGCCTAACGCACAATTACAGCACATTTTTGTACAGAATGTTGCAGAGAAAACAAAATGGAGAAAAGCTACTACTGCTGCTAGGAAGGAGCATTTCTGGATACAGTGAGAAGATAGGAAAGTTTAACAGAACAATCCGCTGTCCAAACACTGCTGCTTTTAACATTTTATTTGAAAAGAAAGCCAGGAAAACCTGCTCATTACAAAAATGACTCTAATCAGATGCAAAGGACTCATCCTACAAGAGGAACTGGCTGTGAGGAACTGATTTATAAAGAAGATGGTTTAGGTTCCCTCCTCCCACACCCCAGAATCTTTGACAGCGATTGTTTGAACAGGCCGTTTCTTTAAAAAAAAAAAGTGACTTATCACGCTACTCCAAAACGTGCATAGCTTTGTACTTGAGTTCTTCATAGATTTATGCACAGAGTAGCAACAATAAATGAATACAGCGACAATGGTTACAGTTTTTAAACAGGTTATTTCTTCAAAGAAAAAACATCTAGAGGACTTAGTCCAATATGCACTTTTTAGCATTTCTACAGCATGCGATTCTAAGAGTAAACCCACCCAATATGGCAAACAATCAAAAAAGGTTTTTTTGTTTAACTTAGAAAGTTCAAGATCATTATTTTCAAAACATTGATTTGTACATCATTTCATACACAAAGAATTGACTCAATACCCAAGTGTAGGATAGGTCTCTTTTGAAAACAGAGATTCCTGGTTGTTGAGACTACAGGATAGTGTTAGGATATATAAATTGCCCTTTCAAGTGGACAAAACCAAAACAGATTAAAAAAATCAGTGTGGTGAGAAGAGGGGGGTAGGAGGGACCAAGGATTGCATTTGTTATCCATAAAAGGTGAAAGGATTCTTTAAACAAGCATTCATTACCTTGTACAGCATGTGCTTGGTTACCTTACTGCTTAACATTACCCTATATATGCCAAGTTTTGTGCAACAATTATTTGTGATACTAGAAAATAAAATAAAAAAAATTAGGGACTAAATTTACAGCGTTAATAACCCCCAGATGCTCTGGGCTAGGACTCCCTTGTTTTGCTCAATTAAATACATAAACAAATGTATTTAAAAAGGAAACTTGAAAAAAATCCTGCTACAAACATGACTTTAAAATTTGCAAGTGAGTGAGATAAAGTCCTTAACTTTGACTTGGAAACTACAGTGAAAGCTAACTGTTTCACAATTATGCTCAAGTATATTTTCTGGTCATGCTTTTATGATAGTGTTTGATTTTTAAATTCTCAAGACAAAAAAAAAATGGTCCCAAAAGGAATGCACAATTTCATTTTGCTTACAACACAGAAATTCTTCTTGGAAAGGTAATTGTGCTCTTCATTTCAGCAACAGGAGACGGAAAAGATCTTGCCCTTTGAAGTTGGGGAGGATGGGGGTCCAAGTTAGTATGGTTGGATTGGATATGCTATCATTTTTAATTTTCAATCGTTGGAAACTTCTTCCAGTCACGGAGTCCGCCGCTTTTCTGACACACAGAAAGATGTATTAAGAGTTGCACTTTGATAAATTCTAGTCAGGTTACAAGTTTTGCTCTTGCTACCCACTGATGCATTCTGCCATCATCTCCCCATTTTCAAGAACACCATTTATTTACCAACCCAGACTCAAAAGACCATAGAGTCATCCCTACCAGGAAAATAAAACCTGCCATAAATAGCTGACCACAAAAACGTCATTGCATACATTAAACAAACAGCCTTCTAAAAGCAAACAAAACAAACAGCTACACTTGTTTTTTTTCCCCCATGACTTTCCTAACTTGAACTATAAGCTTATAGCATGAGCAAAAAAGCACTGCTTGGACCTGGAAAAAAGCATCTGAACACCAAAAAAGGACAGTCTTACTTATTTTGCTATGTACTTACTTCAGTTCCAGATCTTGAGGAAGCTGTCCCATGATCCTGTTGCCACTGCCATACCATCATCAGTCACACCTAAGCAACTGACACGGTTATCATGACCAGCAAGGACACCTATAAATAAGAACATGCAACAAACCTATTACATTGCTCTGATGATTTCTTATTTCTGTTCAAGTAACTCTGAGGCAGCCGTGTTTGGATTACTCACCCTATACATCCAAAAATTCTGAACAAGAGTGGTTTAGATTTGTAAATGCTTCTGCTTTTTCAGGCACAAACTTAGAAATAACTGGGTGGGTTTGCAAGGCAGTAACGCAGAAAATGCCTGACTCCAAAATTTTGCATATACCCTGCATTATGACCTTACTGCCTTCTTCTGAGTTGTGAAATCACTGCCTTGAAAATCCTGCCAACAGTGTCATGTTAACACAGTATAACCATGCACTGCACAGCACTCAGTATTTCCTCTCCGCAGTGGTTAAGATCAATTAGATTTTGCAAAGTTTTGAATGCACTGAACAAGAAGCTGATTTATGTTCTGAACACTGAAGCATTTTCCATCTATTTTTATCTTACTATGTTTATAGGCACTTCCAAAACTTCAACACCTACATAGTTTTTGCCAATATGGAGATCTGCTGCAAATCAATTATAGTACCATTAAAAATAAAACAACTGAGACACTAAACTAAACAGCAAAAAGGGAGCCAACATTTACCTCTATTCCCTTTAACTGTTTCAAGGAGGTAAAAACAAAACCTACTTATGTTTGAGCTCTACACAGCCCATTGCACTAAGATATGTTTGATAGATTGCATAACAGACCGATTAATCTTTCTACATCAAATTACACTGCACGCAGGACTTACCTCCTTCATATTTTGGGGTTTTTCCCCTTCGTTTACTATGAAGGAAGTTTCAATTCTCATACAAGCTAGTACATTTAAAGAATTAGTGATTTTTAACTCTTAATTCAGTGTAAAAATCACTACTTCCTACACAAGGATTCCTGATGTTTGAATAAGTAACTGCTTTTATCAAGTGTATCAGAAATGTAAGACTGTAATACCCTTAATCTCCAGAGCCTATTAAATCTGTATACAAGTCTAAGGCTCAGCACAGGATTCTGCACTTCTGCAGCAGAAACCAAATCGTAAGTGTTGAAGTGGATGATACAATCTTCAAAAATTCAGCATGATACAGAAGCCAGCTGCCAGAGCTGACGCAAGTGCCTAGGAGTTACCTAGAATTTGCTGGGAAATAGCATTAATACATTAGAACTGACAGTCTGCCACCACCATCAGTAAGTGCTGCAATTTGATAAACCAGAGAGAGAGCGAGCCAAGAAGGCTTACACAATTTGTTCTGAACATATCAGCTACAAAGGTGTTTAATATAGAATCAGGCACTAGGCAAGTGTAAATTCTGCTCAGCAATCTAAGTCTCAGAACATTTCAATAAGCAGAAAATTTAAAGCAGTTGCTTAAATCAGTTTAAAATTTGGCAGTTAAAAAAAATCGCATTTCATGAGTACACGGACTGTGTAATACAGATTAGTATAAAATTTTTTCCTCATTTCTACAAGTAAGCCAGATCATCACCTCCCCTCCCATTCTTTTGTCTTCATGACGTAATTTCAAAGAAGAAATACAGGACAAAACACAATTGAGTAAGTCACAAAATTCTCTTCCCTGGTCATCTCCCTCAGTACTTTGTTATACACCATCACCTATATGATATTTCCAGAGCAGGTGAAACACCATTTGTGAACCTAAATCTAGCTGCTAGTTGCGTAAAAGGACTTACCTGCTGATCTGATTTAATAAAGCATTAAATATTTTATTTTCACAGTGCTTAATTACAACTAAGTGTAAACTAATCTAAACATTAATGGAGAGCAATTTCTCAACTCATTGCCAAGCTTTAGGTACATACAGGCCTACATACACATTTATGGTCTCAATAATTAAAGTACAAGACTTTTGAGCTACAAATCTCAACACACAGGTAAGGCTGATTTCAACAAATGCATTTCAGTATTTCAGTAATTGCATTTGGCATCATTAACTTGCAAATAGAACCAAATGCTGTTAATGTGCCCACAGTTCCGATTTCTCAGCACTAGTAAAAACTGTCATGAATTCTGGAAGAAAGAGTAAAATCTGAGTGCTAAGACAAAGCTGATAAATTAAGAAATCAAATGGAAATTACTTAGGTGTAGTCCAGGGTTACATATTCATATCTTTTCTACCTTTAGTACACAGTCCTCTCAAAGCAGTAAGTCAATTTGCACCAAATAACATGCTTGGAACTAATCCTTCCAACTCCACACAAAGGGATATTCTGCTTGGTTGGTGGTTTTTGTTTGCTTTTAAAGCAGACCTATGTAATTTTAAAAGCCCAGAAACACTTTATTCAGTAACAGAGTAGGCTCCCGTCATCATCCCCTGTTCTGATACAACCAGCAACACATTTGTGACATAATGTGTACTTTTTCTCCTTTTTTCTAATAGAAGTTTTGATTTTAAAGAACTCCAGTTAAATTATCTGAACTTTTGGGACATATAATTCCTATTCACTTCCTCAAGAGTGAATCTGCACAATCATTTTATTCTGTTGTCCCTACAGTTACCGCTACAAATAAATATCATAAAAGATACGTTTACTTAAGTAGCCACATTGATGAGTAGCAAAACTCTTACAAAAGAGGTAGATTGCCTGATGTGGCAACACCTTCAGTGATCCTTTTATTAGCCCATGCTAAAGTGTCAGTTGGTTTCTACTTTAAAAACTCACACGAAATAACTAAGGAGTATATTTTAATAAAACCTTTCTGGCAGAAATGTTTAGTGTACAAATGATTTTGGAAATGATGAAAATCAATGAACCCAAACTGCTGCTTGACAACTACAATACCATAAAATCAATGCAACTGTTCAGTGGAATATGAAACATGTGACAGCATTTGATAGCTTATCCACTTCCAACTTGTACTATTTCTGTAAGCTGCTCTGTCAATTGCTGAAGTCAGGCAACAGTAAGACCTCCATAGAGGAGATGGTAGACAGTATGTTGAATTGCTTTGAACAACTCATGTAAAACAACGCCATGGGCTAAATAAAATAAAAATACATATAGCCCCCCCATCTCCAAAACCTTGTTTTTAATGGCAGTCTTCCTGTTCTCAACCATCCCTTGTTCCCTTTCATCATTCAAAAGTATTCCAATCAATTTGTTATTATCGGTAAGCCATATTTACACTGCTCGTCATCTTAAAACAGGCTATCACTGAGTTCTGAAGTTGAGACAGGGACTGTTAACAAATCTGCACATAATGTCACAGCTCACACATTCAGAATGTCACTGTTTCTCATATTTAAAACCAAATATGTTTACCTGCTCTATCAGCTTTCAGTGTATCCCACACGTTGCAGTTGAAGTCATCATAACCAGCTAGGAGGAGACGTCCACTCTTGGAAAATGCTACAGAGGTGATGCCACAGATGATGTTATCGTGTGAATAAACCATTAGTTCCTGATCAGCCCGAAGATCAAAAAGCCTGCATGTAGCATCATCTGAGCCTGTGGCAAATGCATTGCCATTGGGGAAGAACTTCAGTGAGGGGCAGAAGGGAATAGGAATAAAAAAAAGACAAAAGATTGCAAATTAATTTCAAAGTAGCTGACAAAATGGACAAATTACTCAAAAGCTGCCACGTACATTATACCTGGAAGACAGAGAAGTTAAAAATTAAAAAAAAGCTTTTCATCTGGCACTCAAGTATAGAGCCCATCACCTCCACAGTACTCCACAGCTGTATGTTTGGAATAGAACTTTACCCTAGCTCCCAAGTTGGACTTGATGTCTGCCTCTTTGACTATATTATTTTGTAGGGACCAAGTACAAAAAGAAAGCAGCAATAAAGAATGTTCCCCTCTCCACTACTGGCATATGGGCAAAAACAGTGAAGTAATTAATAACAAGTGTAGAAAAACTACCTTAGTCACCATTTCCACTTACCACAATGGATATCTAGCTGTGGAGAACTACACCACACAGTATATGCTTAATAGCTGAGACGAAAGCAATATAAAACCAGATTTAAATCCCATGTCCTCTATTCAAGCTGATACTTACACAAATGGCGTTGATATCCGACTCATGGCCAGTGAAGGTTTGCCGACACATTCCTTCTCTAACATCCCACAGTTTGGCAGAGGCATCACAGGCACCAGAAACAAAACACCGGGCATCGGGAGCAAGAGACAAACTCATGACATCTCCAGTGTGCCCAGTAAATGTAGTTGTCTGCTGACCAGTTTCTATGTCCCAGAGAGCGCTTGAAAAAAATAATTAAAAAGGCAAAAATCAACACATTCATGTTATCTTTCGTGCTCCATTAGAAAGTCTATACAGCAGATTTCATCTAAACCTGTTAATTTCTCTTCTAAAAAGAGAATGTCCATGAAGTATTAATAAAAATATATTGAGAGTACAAAAACAGACATTCTTTGCTGAACTACTTAGCTATGTTACACAATAATTGTACATAGCAGATTTTAAAAGTCATCTTCAATTTTTAAGATATTGGTGTTTTTAAAACGCAGAACAGGGGGAAAAAAAGGACTAATCTTCATGGCTGTTTATACACAGAGCTCCTGAGCCATGGCAATGACTTCACTGTCCAGTGGATAAAGTAGCAGCTGTAAGGCTACAGCAGTAGTTGAGTCAGCCTCCTTTTTATAATATCGCTGTGAATGTATAACTTTGTGAATTATGTTTGTTGTCTTAAAGCCACATTTTCCCCAAGACAGCAAAATCACTACTACTCTGATCAAAGAGCGTAAAAGAATGAAACAATGCAACTATCCCTTTAATTTGTCTAATTTCTCAAACCAAATCCATCAGCAACAGGTTTGCAAATAGAAGATCGTGGTACTTTGTCACTCTCAGAGCCTGGCTGATCCGAGGTGCTATCAAGGACAAATTTATCCAGACAACCATCAAGTTACTATGATAACTCCTGAAGCAGTTGTATAATCTTTTAGAAGAGCCTTGTTTTAACAGATCCTGTTTGTTGGTGGTGGTGTGTTGTTTTTTGTTTTTTGTTTTTTTTTTTTTAATGAAAACTATATTTAGGAATCTTTCAGTATAAAAACAAATGTCTATATTCAATAGCTACTCAAAATCAGTGGACTAATAGATGGGTCTTCAAAGAGACTGACATTGTGTAGGAGAGGTATATATTAGACAACCTTTGCTGTAAGAACTGCTGCCTGGGAGAGCTGCATTGCTTTTAAGAAGCAGATATAATAGAAAAATTGATGAAAAGAAGATTGAGACCTTTTTTGTTCCGAAACTAGTATTTATTAAGACAAACACCTACATTCTCCTCAAAAAAAACCCATCTGCTGTCACCATAGAATATTTTCTAGGAGCTCTTCTGAATAGTAGCATTTTGTATTAAAAACATCCAAATATGACTTTCAAGAAAAAGTAATGAAAACTGAATACTGAAGTACTTGGAGAAGAGTCACTAGTCTAGTATACTGATTTCTGAAAGCCAAATAGTTATACTAAAAATTACCACATACCATCTTATCAGAAAGAATTAGGTCAGGCTCTTCAGAACATGGGCATAACTGAACAGCCAAAGCTAAAACACTTGAAAGACCATGTTTTCCATTATTAGTAATAACATGACATATGAGCAATAATCAATCATGTTGAATCTTCTGGATGACTATCAGCTTTATGAAGAATTAGGTTTTCTTCAATATCAGAGTTTAAATGTGAAAAGTCTTCACTAGCAATCATGTCACAATTTTACTGCTTACCAAGTGGTGTCGCCAGAGCTGGTAACTATTTGATTATCATCCAAGAAACGACAGCATGACAAGTATCCTGAAAGCAAAATATGTTGATCAATAAAATCAGAGACTACTCTTCACACTGCATATAGACTTAGATGTTCCTTCTTCCTCCCCTGGAGGTGCTGCAAGATGTTGCTACTATACATAAAACACACCACAGACAATTTTTACACAGGAACCTTGGAAATTTGAGACAAAATATATTTAGGCTCTCTACAGGCCATGCCCAATTCAACCAGTATAGTAATACATTAGTATCAGCAAATTGATCTAAACAAACACACAGAAGAATATTACTGAAGTAGGGGTCTGAAAATATCTTACTGGTTTTTCTTTTGGTAGAAAGTGGGCAGAGGAGGAAAAGGGGAGAGAGAAAGAGATGGAATAGTGAGGCAAACCTCTCAAATCCACCGGCCAACCTGGACAGAAGTACAGGTTATCTGGCACTGTACACTGAACTTCCTAAGAAAGTGGATCTTTACAACATCCAGGAGCAACAAATGTTTGTGGCACAGACTGGATCATACAGCTATTGAAAAAAAGAAACTACATTCTTGGTCAGTACAAAGAAGCAAAGAATTATCTGAATGCTGTGAACCTTCTTTCTACTGAAGGACCAGATGCCAAGCTATCAACATAGCAACTCTGGTTACAAAATCAGTCTGTCCCAGCCACCTCTACGTCAGTGTGTTTTCTAAAGCACAATCAATCTTCTGAAAATTTAAGCTATGGCAAAGTAGGAAAATTTGTAAACATCGGCTTCCAGCTATAGGTGTTGTGCAATTCACCAACAGAAAAGCAGCTCATTAAAACTGCTCCTTTGAGAAGACTGCACATGAATTGGTCAGGTCTCAAATGTATTCTCTTGATTTCCCTTGCATTACAAGGGAATTCTGCCTTGTGTTACGCAAAAATCCATGTTTTCCCATCTATAAATACAGCATATAACCTTAAAAAGACCATTAAACAGCTAGAGCACCACAGAAATAATGCTCTTTTTATTGCTAAAGCCTTTTATATGCGTACACAAGGCCACTCACTGAAAGCCAAAGCTCCCTGTGTCCAAAGATCATTCCAATTCTCCTTGTGCCCTGAAAGGGGTTTGTGTGGTGGGGAGAGGACCTCCTAATAAATCACTTTAAGTGGTCACATCACAACCACTATTATTATCTGAAGGTCCAATCAACATTGCTTTCCCACACCCTCGACTCCACCCCGAGGGTACAGAATTCTTCTAAATTACATGAATCATACCACAGAAGAAAACCCACTGAAAGAAAATTAAATAGCAGTAAGCCCACTTTAATACACCTTCAACTTTTTCTGTATAAAAATTCATTAATGTACAACTATTCATTTCTGAGTAACTTTAGTTTCCTTCAAAGAGTAGTCTTCGTGCCATTTTCTTTACCCTGTAACTAGAGGTTTGATGAGACAGAAAAAACAGCCAGACACAGAATCCACCTGATGCTTTCTCCAAAGAACCATTAAAGGTTTTCTCCAGAGCCAAGCTGGCAACCTCTAGAGCAATCCGTGTCTGTTTTGCTGCATTTCGGATTACACTTTTTGTGGAAACAAAAAGACAAGAAAAATGACGTGCAGCTTCTCAACTGCAGCCTTACAGATGAATCCCTTTCTCGGATTTCTGGAGGAATTACTGATTCTGCAAAAAAAAGCAAACTACTGATGTGTTTTACAGGCTCAGTACTTCACTAGGACTCTACAAGATACAAGAACACACATATAGCCAGAATTTTCATTTCCAGTGGAGTTTAAGGAACACCCACCCACCTCCCACCCCTCCTCTGAAAAAATTCCAATCCCATTCACCAAAAAAAAAGCAAACTGTCCATTATCAGACAATATACAAAAGCAGTTCACACTTGGCAGGTGCTCATCTCCCTTAACTGCATTGTTTAGTGAGCAGAGAGTATCTTCATTCAGCTATTTTGCTTTTAAAGGTACTTTGTGACAATGAGCTTCTTGGATCAGAAAGAAAAAATTTCAACTCATCCCCTAAACTAAAAAAAATTTAAAAAAAATCAAAAAACTTCGCAACAACTGTGTTTCTATAGTCCTTCTTACCTAGCTAGATGAATTCTGCTTCATCTGTCACTAACAGAACCTTGCAGCTGCTGTTTACAGCCTAATTAAACTGGCGAAGCCTACAAGGCTACCTTTCTTGCCTCACTCACATGACAGCCCACCTTAGAAACAGAAACTTAAGGTAAAAATTAGGGTACTGTATTTTAGGCAAAAAGGAGGAAAATCAATTATCATCCAAGCAGTTAAAACTGAAACAGCTGTATAAGGCTTGTGACTACCAGTGGCTAAGGACCAAACAAGTAATTCAACGTACTTTTAAAAGCAACAGCATAAAAGCTAGTAAAGCTGGAAGCAAGAGGAGAAAATCGTTTAGAAAATGTGTTTTGTAATTACATCTCCCTTTCCGATAAATTCCAAAAACACAGCAGAGGGACTAACACACAGAAGAGTTTGAACAACTTATTAACAAAGCCATACCACACCAGGCAGTAAAATAACATCCCAATGAAACTTGAACAGATTTAAAAAAAACAATCTGCACCATGTACTTAGGTAACTTAGATCACTGAGTAGGTACTCACCTGTGTGACCAGCTAGTTCACGGCTGACACGTACATTCCCTTCACGAGTTTTCAAGTTATAGATGGAACAGATGTTATCAAGACCACCACAAGCCACATAATTTCCAGAAGGAGCATATGCACAAGTCATGACCCAAGATGAACGCAGGGGAATAGCATGCACCTGAAACAGATACATTAAATCCTTCATCTGCAGAACAACTCATTCAGTACTTCCCCATCAGGAGGTTTTCATCTCCCTCTCTCTCAAGCCACACATCTTTTGGTCATAAGCACAAGAAGAAAATAAATAGCTTGTAAGACCAAGTAATGATGTAATTAAAACCTTGGATTTGCCTTTCCTGAATTCAGTTTAATCAGCAATTTTGGTAAAAACTAAATGATTTCATTTCAGTGCTCTGATTACTATTGGTTTGTAATAGGTTCAGGAAAATATTGACTTCCAAGTACAGTCAGCAGAACTGCCAATTCCAGGCTTAGATGCTATGCTGTGAATGAACAAGTGAGGAAATTGCTACTCTCGCTGCCATTTAAATCCTTCTTTGGAAATCCACTGCAAGCAATCAGACTTTGTATTTAAATAACTCCCCATGTTTCCTTGTCATTCTGTGCTCAACAAAACTTTATAAAAAATATTGAAACCAAACATTTTCTATCTTGTTAATTTATTGCATTCATCCTTCAAATTTGTTCATAACATCTTTGAGAAAGGGATCATATCCTTACGTATATTGTGAGCTCCCATGCAATATTCACAATGCTCTCACATTTCTGAAGTAAATAGCAAAGACTAGTGTCTGGTCCTCCACTGCTACAGTTAGCAGTGATGCAGCAGTGATCAGCAGTTAGAGAACAATACTGTGCTAACAACATGACCAGATCTTTTTCAGAAGTTTTCTAACAAGGAACTACCTAGAATATTTACCTTGAGTCACTTATCTTATCATGCGGAAAAGATCTTTTTATGACAGCTGTGTTACATCCACTCTTTGCTGCAATGGCCAAAAAACATCTGCAGGCTATCATTCAAATGTTTTGCATCAACTACTTCCAGGTGCTACCCAGACAAATTTAATACTGTTTTAACACCAAGCTATTTGTTAGCTGTAATTCCAGGGGGTTTTTTGTTTGTTTGTTTAAGAACAGAGCAAAAACAACAAAACCCACACAACTCAGTCACTACTTCACTGAACCAATCTTGCCAACAGTTATGGGGGGAGATGTTTCCAGCAGCTGAGGAGTTCCATCTCTGATTCTAGTAAAAAAAAAAATATCCGTCTGGTACCAAACTCTGATTCCATTCCATCTAGATAAGACAGCTGCTCTCTGCCTCTTGGTGATGCCATGGATTAATTAACATTTATATCAAAGTAGGAGATACTAATACAGAAATAATGGTGCACAGTGATTATTTTAACATCTTCCAGTTCTGTTGCAGTCATTTAAAACCCATTTACCTAGGGGTTAGGATCAAAAAAAAAAAAAAAAAGAGCATAAAAGCAAAAAATGGAAGGTTTATTTTTATTTTGCAAACAGTATTATTATTCTTTAGTAAAGCTATGGATTCAACAATTTCATAACTTAACAGATTTTAGTCATCCCAGCTTTAGGAGTTACTATTGCAAGTGTTTGTTTCTGCTTCCCCTCTGCAGCATGCCATTAGCTTATGCACATTGGCAAAATTGCTTATAAGGCTCTGATATGAACCAAGTCAGGAAAATTTGTTTGGAAAAGTCAATTCCATGCTCCTGTGTCCAAGAGGCTTAAGTATCCCCCTCCCAACTGAAGTCAAAGGGGCAGCATGCGAACTGTTGCTAGCCCTTTTAACTGTAACTATAACCACTAAATACCAACCAGTGTCATGTGAAAGTAAAAGTAATTCTCGTCTGCATCATATGACTGCAGCCAGGAAATGACGACATATTTCAGGTCTTTCAATCCTTCACTGCAGACAACAAATTACCATGGCTATTCTTAAACCTCTATTTTGGTGCAACATGCTGATTACTTCTTGCTCTTTGTTGATCAGTGATTCTGCAGCATCAAAATAAATCAAAGCAGTCCCTTGAACTATTTTGTTGTTTTCTGTTTGTGGTGCACATTTTCATATACAACACACTTAGGATACTGCTATATTCTTTATTGGTTTAGAAAAGTCAAAATTTAGGCTTCTGACTACAAAAGTAATGCAGCCAAAATCATGACAGATGATCCTTCCTTCCTTCTATTAACAATTGAATTATATAGCAACACACCAGTTAATCTTACCTTGTTTGTAGTATAGCTGTCCCAAATTATAAGTTTGCCATCCTGGGAGGCACTAACTAGAAGCCTAGAGAGGAAACAGGAGGTAAACACAATCATTGCAGGAGGACAAAGGGGAACACATTTTGATGGCAATTGTCTCCACTATCAAAACCAAGGTACTTGAAACCATTTAAGTATAGCGTGTCATTACTCAATTCTAGTTATTAGCACCAGAAAGATTATTTTGGATGCCATCAACTTTAAGTGATGAATACTGTGCAAATATGTCATGGGACACCAACATGTCCACACATTCAGATTTCAGAAAGACGGTCACCACATAACAAGCATCTCAATCATGAAAACTGAGGCAGAAATGTCGCATGGAATTGGTGCTTGTGTGTTCTAGACACAGGTTTCAGATTCACTGAGTCGGGAAAACAAGTTGATGGTATAGATTCCCATTTTCCTGTTTGTAGGACAGGAGTTAAAATTTTAAGCTGTCCAAAAAGCCCGAATCAATGTCAGCACTGAAATACAAAGGAAATAAAAATGAAATGCAGTGAAGATATCACTAACGGAAGGGGTAGCTTTAGGAAGATTTTTTTTTTTTAGTTTATTTTTTAAATCAACACCTCACTCCACACTCAGCAACTGTTTGACACATGAGGTTCTAGTTAATTGTTCAGAACTCTCTTACATGCTTTTACTATGTTTAAAGATAGATGGGAATACTGGCATGAAACATCTGCTTGGCCTTTTCTAACTAAATTCAGATACAATAGTCCAGTACAGTATTCAAATTTGTTCCATGCCTCTTCCTCTCTGACCATTTCCAGCTGAAAAGTGCAGTGCAATCACTGAAGTGCTCGTGTGGCTTTGCCTTTTTTTTTTTGATCTAGGTTATATTTTACAGCTGTTATGATTTATGATGCACTTTTGCCAGACAAGAGATTGAATCCCTGTCTTTTAAATAACTGATAAAACAAAGAGCGCTAGAAGTAATGAATTCCACATTCCTGTGAGACGAGCTTCTTTCACAGGCACAGGAAAACTAAGGCACAAAACCCTACCAAGTTTAACTCATCATGTAACAATTGTCCATTCCAATTTTTAATTACTAAGCAATTCAGAAGCTGAAAGTAGAACATCACAAATTATTTTCCATTTACATAATGCATATTTTACTTTGTTAAGCACTTGGCTACTTTGTTTTAGTGGTTTCCCTGTACACATACACATAAGAGTTCGTGCAATTCCTTCACACAGCACAGCTCGTTTACACAAATTTGATAGAAAGTAACTTTAATGATATCAACCCTCCTTTCTACTCCGTTCTGAGTAGAAAGAGGCTAGCTGTTAAATTCCTTACTCGTAACTTAAAAATTCGTTAGGGGAAAAAGAATTTATCCATCCCTGCAAGGAAGCAGCAACAGGGTCTTAACTGAAGTTTGAAGATTTGCTGTCATTAGTGTGCCTTAAAATCCTTGTAAAGAAAAGAAAACGAAAGTAGCTGACACTGGCATCATTTAGCTTCTCTCTAGACTGAACATTAGCAGTTAGCAAGAAGAATTTAAGGGGAAAAAAAAAACACCACAAGAAATGGTGAGACCTGCTGTATCACCACATTTCCTCAGAATTCACGTGGTACCACAACTATATTTTTTGGGCAAGCAGACATAACTGGTATTCTGGCAACAAATTTATTCTCATGAAAAAAATATGCAAGTCAGGAAGAAAAAAGTGATATTAATAGTTTCTGAGTTCTCCCGGTTGCCTGAATTCTCTTGGAACTAGTGGTTCCTAGTGGTAGAACAGGTAAATAACATTTCTGTGCACTCAACTTTCCAAAGCACAGTGAAGCCCAATGATCCAGTTCTGTATCACTAACACCCACCTGGAATCAGTCCCCCAGTGCATTGCATAAATTTTAGCCAGGTGTCCCCGGAGCGTTCTTCTAGTGCGCATTTGAATTCTCCCCACTGGGTCAATATTGGCTGTGATCTGTAATTAGAATTGTGTCATACCCTCAATTTTTCACTACACAGTTCCAAGTAACACATCATAAATAATCACATTTAAATGAGCATTGCAATGTAAATCAGGAAGTCTTTCATTTTGAATATTGACTGATTTTTTAATGCCTAGCAGGTACTTCATTTTACAGAGTACTTGCTTATTTATCAAGCAAAAAGATCTGCTCTAGATGCAGCCTCTCTATAACACTTATAGAAACTATCCGAAATTACTTTGTTTTGGTGGTATCGTCTTAGACTTCTAAGACTTCAGATCTCTGATGGAGGGGGTTTCTCCTTTTGGATAATTTTTTTTTTCTACAAGGGAGTGCAATGTGTTGGGCTTTAGACATGCCTCTACTTTTGTTGGATGAATAAGTAACTTGCTTTCAGACCCAGACAACCTTCCCTTCTAAATATTGGAATATTAAATTCAGAGTACTCCTGTTTTATTTTAACTTTTGGAAGATAGAAGTAAGCTCTGGAATAGGTAAATAGCAAAGTGAGGAAGTAATCAGTTTAGCCGTCCTTTGGCTGTTAAGTTTAACATAAATGAGTTCTCCAGCCTGGAAAAAAACATCAGTTAAAACAGCACACATTTCCAGTAATATATAATGAGTACACATCACAACAAATCCAAAAGTTTGCAAATTTGTTTTATGGATAAAGTTTGCATACTTCTCTCTCCGTGTTGCAGAATTATTTAGCAAGTGCATTTGAGCAAAGGTCTCTGCTTCTTTTCAAAGGCCATCAGAACAGTTCAGGCCTCAAATGAACAGGTAAAAGCATTTCCCTTACACAACTCTTCATGATGGACCTCCCCTATTAATAATACTGAGTTGTTTGTGTTTTTTTTTTTTTTTTGGCAGGGGTAGTTTGGATTTTTTTTGCATACTTTCACCCTGGAAAATTGTGTGTTCAACCTGGAACACCGTACCTCACAAACTAAGATACCTATGTTCACATAATGTTGGTATTACTCTTTTTTACTTAGTATTTTGGTGATATTTTAAATGAATGAACTGACAAATCACTTCTGTACCAACACATTTAAATCAGACACACGGATTAGCGAACTCTCAAGTAAACAGACTGAAGTAGGTAGCAAGAATAAACTGATACGTGATATATGTAGAAAAACAAGCAAATACTAGTCACCTCGGCCAATGACATAATCCACAGCAGACTAAATTCTCCCCAGGTTTCAAGATTTACTTCACTTATCTTTTTATACCATATTTCCTTTTCATAAAGGAGACAGATTTTCATTTAAAAACTCAAATGCTTACCTGAGCCAAGGTGGCATCTGCACATGCTTTTCTAGCATCCTGCAACAGAAGAAAGAAATCAGAGGAAGTTCTGCACATTTATTTGTGCTCTACTTCCATTTTGTAAAGTTAATCAAGTCCTCACAAAATAGGGTTCAGAGAGCATTTTGGCTTGTTATCCAGAGGGACCCATCCTAACCCCAGCACGAACATAACATGACAGACTGCTGTCGAAATATGCTGAGCATTTGAAACTTCCTTGTCATGAAACCTATTACCCAACAAAAGATCCCAGACATAATGAAATGCAGCATTTACTATGTTCCATAAATAAATAATGAATACAGGAGATGCATCCATTTCTCAAACTAGTTAAGATACACAAATTACCCTTTTGTTAGCAAACTGTCAGACAACAGCACCTTGCTTGAACAGAATCAGCTCAGAGGGGCTCAGCTGTTTTAGTTATGTGGGATTTTTCAATTTCAACTCTAAATAACCATAACCATTTTAAGCAGATACTGAAGAGAAACAAAGCTTTTCCATTACTACCTAAAAGTGGTAAACAAGAGTTAACGACATTAAGTGCACAAGTGGAATTTTCTTCTTACGAATAGTAAAAAAAAAAAAGAATTAAAGGGAAAAACAAAAAATTTGGATCTTCTGCTCAGCAATATTGAATTTCCTTTTCCTAATGCGGATCTGATGCAATCCCATTTGCTTTCCAGCTGTTTGAATATCCCTTTACCAGAAAAACTGATAAATCAGGAAGAATCTGACAAAAACTCAACATGGACTGATACAGATGAGACAAGTATATGCGACTGCAAGGGAGAAAAATGAAGAAAACAAAGCTGCTATCTGAAACCATGAAAATCTGAGAGAAAAGTTCCTGAACCATAGAAGGAAGTAGAAAAAACACGTCTAAGAAAAAGAAAACAAGCTCAATAACTTCATTTTTGCTGTAAGAACTACTGGGTAATAGAATAGTTTTCCAGAGGAAATACTTTGGGGCTTTTTGTTCAGACTTAGTGGATATTTTTTCTGCCTAGGAACACAAACTTCAGAGAATTATTCCAGGCTAGCAGTTGGGAAAACAAATTGAAGAGGCTTGTGCAGATATTCCTGTGAAGTACACATGATTTTGTAGTTATCAGCACCTGCCCGAACTCTGCTCAAGAAGCACATGCAAACACCCTCTCTGCGTGCGTGTGTGCACCCACATGTGCATTGGTGTATATGCAAATCCTTGTACCAGGACTCAGTTTAAGCTGTAACCAGCGATCTACATAGTCGCTTGAAAGAAGCATTAAACAAAAACTAAAAGCATCTAAGCAAACTGTCATACTAATAAATTGGTTTATGCTCATTTCAGGATGAATGCTACTCCATAATAAGAGTGCTCTTGCTTGTTTTCATGCAGTAATACACTATATTCTCTTTTTCTATATAGCTTTTACGTCTGAAGGGACTGAGATAATAAATACAGTTTTAGAAAAAAAGCCAATATATAAATCCATTAGACTAGTCTCCAGTCTTTACAACAGTATGAAGTAATTTACTGTGCACCTCACTGAAGTTTGCATTCTCAGTGGACATGGACTTCAGAAATTATAGCCTTAGGTTTTATCATTATAATTTTTCTTGGAACATGGAACTCGTGCTTGTAGAGGACAAGAAGCCACAGAAGTGCCTGAGTACCACATTCTCCCCATAGAATGTTACAGGGAAAGAAAAGATGCCTTGTTTTCACTCTTGGGGGAAATTGTAACCAATAGAAAAGAGCCAGTGTCTGGGTAAGATGGCTTAACACCTGTTCTAAATTAAGTTCAAATCAAAGCCTCATGAATTTTGGCAAGGATACAGTTAAGTTTCAAACTGCGTTCACATGGTAAACGTGCAAATGCACTTTGAACAACTACATTGACATACACTAAAGCCAAAACTGACACAGGGGGGACTAAGCAAGTACCTTATGATCTTGCCATGGACAAATAGCTGTGAAAAATTTTTGGCAAAATCTGAACCAAGACATGTCAGCTAGCTTTTGACAATTCCTACCATCTAAGGCCCTGCACCCCCCCCCTTTTTTTTTAAAAGTGGGGGGAAGCAGGCAGGGAGAAAGTGGAAGGGTGTGAAGAAACTTGTCAGAGAACAGGGAGTTCATGTATTCTTGGACTACGCCTGTTGTGTGCAAAGTCTGTCCCTACTTACTCCACTGCCACGAGAAGAACAAATACTCAGACCTGTAAGCATGGTGCTGCAGCACACAGATTTCATTCTGTGGAGTTAAGAGACTGGCAGCGTTTGGTACCAGTGACAAATCTGAGCTTTGCAGTCAGTTTAGACACTTCCTGTTGGCTGGCTAGCCAGAAAGCAATAAAAGAATACTTCCCATATACTACAAGTTTTGAGAAAGGCCTGAGACAGAGAGGGAACAATGAAGGCATGTACTACAAATTTAACCCAAGGCAGGCAATAATTTTACTTAGTTTTGACATATCCTAGATTAAAGACTAGGACTTCAGAACAAACACAACAGCAGAAAATTTTATTTCTTTCTATTGTTGTACTCTATCTTCCCAGATCTTTGCAACAGATCTCTACCAGATATGACCGGCTATTCAGAGAACAGATGCTGAAGACTGATGGAAGGAACATGCAAGACGGGACAGGAAAGCGTACCAGGCGTAACCTTAGCCAGAGTCTGCTAATTCAAATCCTCTGTCATAGGCTGAGATGTTCAAGATAAGCTCTGAGAAATACAGGCTATGATGCACAAAAACATCCAATAGTTTTTTGTATCGCTTTATACAGGATTTTTTTCCTTTCAATATGTAAGAGCACTGTTACCACCAACCTACTTCAAAGAACAAGTTCCTACAGAATTTCACAGAAAGAAGTATTAGATACATACAGAGAAATCACATTGAGTAAGAAATAACTGATAGGCAGTTTCAGCTGTTCTATCTTTGACGTCCCTCCTACAGAAGCATGAGACCTCAACCAAAGTCTCTGTGAATCTCAGCATTGATGAAGATTTAAAATTGGTCTGTACTAAAATCATTTAGCATCACTGAATTGATTTTGAAAAACGGATCAAACTTTGTTCTGCATACATCGTGCTCCCCTCCCCAATTAATTACAAGACTGACAACATTCCAGTTCATGTTACGTTTCATAATACATTTTTCAAATTAAATCTAAAACAAATGTCATTTGGGCTACATGGTTCTTTTAAATAAATAGACT
The DNA here is from genome assembly GCF_964211835.1 of Anser anser. NCBI lineage: Eukaryota > Metazoa > Chordata > Aves > Anseriformes > Anatidae > Anser > Anser anser. Next base: position 2,466,672 of record NC_139738.1, on the reverse strand, counting down.
GTTTTCCCTCTACTTCTTTTATTCAGTAACAGAAAATGAGCAGACACCATCTATTCAGAAAGATGTACTACATTGCTATAATCTTCATCTAAATACTGCTATTTCACAAGACAGTCCACAGATACAGTTTATGTAAACCTTTAACCATGCTCAGGAAGTTTTCATCATCTTCATTCTGCAGCTTGTTTTCTCACAGGGTTACTGGAAGTTTAACAAGGCATATGTTTTTGAATGACCATTTAACTATTTAGTACGAGGTCAATATCTGGAACCAACTTACTGCCCCAAATTTGTTCTTTTAGCTAGGCTCCTCACAAGTACACTTCAAAAGAGAATGCGAAATAAACATCCCAATGAAAGGGAAAAAACTGTTACGATCTGGCTCAGAAAATTTTCATTAACTGTTCATTTTAATCTAGTACATTTTGTGGATTTGTGTAGCTATCATTTTCTGAGCAATATCAAGAACCAAAAAGTAACCTAAAGTACTTATATGTGCTTGCACTTTCTAAATATCCACGACTAACTTTAACGCTGTGAAAACATCCAACACATCCGCTTAATACATCATTTCTGTCCATCTCTGTCACCCTCAAGATACACAAATCATCATTCATCTGTACTGTGAAACAATACATACTCTGATTTGGTTTTTCAGTTGCTCAGCCTCCTGGCGTAACTGGTCAAGCTCACTCATTTTCCTGTGCTAAAGGTGTGCTTCGCTGCCACCTCTGAGACAACCGGAAATCTGAAAGACAGGTGACAGTAACGAGAATTAGTAGAAGTCATAACTTAAAATTATGAGAGAAGACAGTCCTTTCATTTATCGCAAACAGTGCTTTAAAAAGGCAGTGATTGGTTTATCAGCATTGAAAAACAAGTGATTTTCCCTAAAAACTCTTCACAATACGGCGTTAACACGGAGCGTGCTTAGTTTTTTTTCCAGCCACAGTAAATAAAATACAATTTGGACTTATCCTTTTTCTTCCAGGCTGCTATTTTTGGCATCTTTTCTTTCATTCATATTTTTATGTTTTAACTTTGTATAGACTCAGTTTTACCAGCACATAATACAGAGGTTAAACGCAAAATTCAGATATCTCTGTAGGACTTAATAGAGTAAGGAATCCCACTGTCAAAGAATAAGAATTGGAAGTATTTAGAGACTGACAGAAGCAATTGCAAAAGGCTGTAAAAAGGCCTATTGTGAACTCTGTCCAAAACACAGCAGTTATGAGAAATGCTGTTCTGACATCTATATAAAAGGAGATAGTTCATTAATGTTGTCCAAGTTCTTACTTGTCAATTACTAAAACATCACCCTGAGAGTTCCCAGACAGAATTCTAACATTTATGTATTGTCACAATATAATTAGTATTTTTTTTGAATGTTAGGGTGATGGGAGGAGTTCGAGCAACTACTGCCCACAGCCATCTCTCCCCACCAATACTTGATTTTCCTAGCATTGATATGTCCCAGATTACTCACTAACGTATCGCTCTGTCACTGTACTCTGCAGCCAAAAACATAAAGGCTCAATAAAGCAATCATCACTGACCCCTCCCAAATATTCCATATATAGTTCCTCAATTATTGGACCATTTTCCCATACAATAGGCATATAGGTATCTTCCAGTCTGTTCCGAAAAGATGGTGGCATTTTCACACTGTCAAAATGTTGGCATTCTCACTAGTATTCTATACTAAAACTCATCAGTACCTAAACTTTTTGTTTTAAAAAGCTCTGCCTGACGTCAATATAAAAAGCTGAAGAAGCATGCTAATAAAGTTTGCACTTTACTGTGAAACAAGGTATTAGATCCATTTTCAAATGCTACATAGAGCACCTAAAGTTTATAAAAACATACTACCGGTAGTCATTTGAGAACATTTTATTAGTCAGAACTGACCCTTTACTATTAAATAATGTAAATGCTTTGCTAGCAGTTTTACATATTATTCTGTTAAGATTTAATCAGCTTATTTATCTTTGCAAGCATGAGGGTTTGGTTGGTTTTTTTTTTTTTAAAGCTCTTAGGCAGTCCTTTCCAAGGGGAAGGATGAGAATAACTTCCAAATTTTTACCTAATCAGAGTAGGGGAGAACATACTGTGAAGGCAACTTAAAGCAGCAGAGCAAACATAACTATCTAAGAAATAAAGTTTCAAGAGCTAAAGCTTTGGCATTCCCTAAATAGTGCTATCCCACACAACCAGATACAACTCCAAGCTCTCTTTGCTAGTATACCAAACTGAGGACCTTAAGGAATTTACATGTCTTATCTTGTCATATAATCATTTACAAATTTACACTCTTGGCTGAAACCCCAAATATTTTAGAGAAGCAATTTCAGTTAGTTTCTGTCTCAAAGCCTCCATTCGTTCAACTTCAAAGCCCTTCACTTTATTGTGAAACTAGGTCTCCTTCTCTCTTCTGCTTCCAGGGTCATCTTTAAGCCCTGTTAAGATTGCTTGTTCAGCTTAGTCCAAAATCCAGTTAAGACAAAACCTGTCAAGAGTGTTTTATTATCCCCTAACCACCTTTCTTTCTTTTGAACATTTGTCTGTTTCTCAAGATGTTTTGTTCCCTGTAAATTTAAGACATAACACCCCACAGCTGGGTCTGCCTGCAGTTTTTAAGCACAGGTTCATGACAGTCTACAGCTCCTACTATAGTCCAGCCCTACTATGAACTAGCATGCACTACTCCTGTCAAAGGAATTAAACTATTTTTAAAAAGAAACTGCAACTAATTCTCAGATCTTTCAGCTTTTTAATATCTTATTTCTGACATTCCCTAAGTTAATAAATAGCCCAATTCCCACTAAACAAATACCAGCCTCTCCAGGCAGAGTACAAAGACTTTAAAGATGGCATCACCCCTATTACAGGGAAAGAAGTTACAATCCAAAACTTAAATGTTCTGCTCAAGGTCAGAACAACTCAATGACAGGATTAAGATAAAGATTTAGGACACAGAATTCCAGCTGCAGAGTTGCAGGTAATTACACTGAAGATTTACATGCAGCTTTACTTAAAAATATAATAGGGTGAATAATCTAATGTCAGTCAAAGCAGGTATGCCCTCCTGTAACAGAAAGCTTAAAATAGTGCCAACTTACTTTTACCAGAGCTTGTGCGATATGCAATGAAATCCTCTCACATTTAAGTAAAAAAAAAAAAATTCTTTGTATGGAATAGAAATAAGTCTAAGGAGATGAACACTAACCCTAGTAAAAAAAGAAAAAACACACTGAGAAAGTTCACTTGACAGAAACCGAACCTTGTAGTTTCATTGCGGGTCATTTGCATACACACAGGAGTTCAAACCATGTCAGAGAAGCTTATTTCATGCTTGTGCCTCGTTGCTTAATACTGCACGCACAGATGGGCACTGCTGCAAGTGGCAAAGCCAGAGGAAGCAGCCCAGTCGTGCCGAGTGTTTTCTGACCAGTGGTAGCACCGAAGCAGCATCGCTGATGCAGACATGTAAGAAACCGAAAGGAAGTCAGGCACAGCCTGCAGTTGACAGGATGGCACAGTAACTTGGGCAGACGCGTGCCCTTCTTCACACAAATAAAACTTGCATTACATTTTGAAATGCCTAATACAGTAACTCCACAGAGCCTCCACTCCCAACTCACATCCAATTCAAGACAGCACTCTGCACCAGGACTCTGCCTCTATTTCCTTCGCACTTTATGGAAGGACGGAACAGCCCAAACCCCTTCAAAGCCCCTAAGAATTAAAACAAACAGAACCCAACCAACGAACGCCTTTAGCCAGACATATGTACGTGGATCTTGACTTCCAGTCACTTGCTAGGACTCACACTTCAGTATTTGCTGCATGACAATCTGCAGCTAAGTGCCTATAACCCTGGAAGTCTTCCCAACCTGTAATACCATGTATCCGTAGGCAAGTATGCAAGGTGAAGTTAAATACACTTTTACAGCTGATGTTCTAAGTTAACATTTCAGCATTCCAAGCAGCTCCAAACTCTGAACTGCATTTCTGACACAGCATCAATAGGAATTGTTTAAACCAGATTTCCACATTCTCTTTGTAGTCTTTGTTGCTTGAACATCAACAGGAAGTTCTAATTCCTGCCAACTTGCCTGAACTCACTCACACTCAGGAAATGAAAATCCTAATGAAGCCAAGGGCATCAAAATATAGGAGTGTTCTGGAGCAGACCGTAAAATTTATGGGTCAACCAGCCCATCGACTTGGCCATTTCCCCATTTCTTTTACACTAAATCTTAAGCAATTAAATTTATGCCAAAAATACAACACCTGTGGTTTTCATCCTCATCTGAATTTCTGTACTAGCTGTACAGTAAATCAGCAGAGATTACTAGTACCCAGCATTAAAAAAGGAGAAAGAAATGACAACCTTTAAAAGAACAGGAACAGGTAAGGTCAGTTAACTATATGGGAAAACGTTTTCACCTACTGGCACTCTTGATACACAGGAAACTTTTATACAGATTTATTCATATTACAGACAGAAGCAGCAGAAACTTCAATACAGGATTTATGCTCATCTGAAGCAAGCACAATTTAGCATCATGGAATAATATACTCTTGTTCCTTGGCACGTTCTAACAGCATTTAACTACATTCTAAAATAAGGTTTCCAAGAGAAGAGAAACTGTAAGTTTGATAAGGATGATGCTTCTATTTCTGGTGTTTTGAAGGAAGTTACTTAATTTCCAAGTCAAGCCAGCCTCGTGCCAGAAGTCACTACTCAAGTTCCACATTCCTCTTCTAAATTATCACCACAGATGTGAAGAAATAGGTAACAGTCAAGCTCACGCTTACCTCACTTTCCTTTGAATATGTTACTGTGTTCTTGAAGGCAGGCTTCTCAAGAATAACACGCTCACTTAGCTGAACTCACTCAAGACCTTTCCACAGGCTGAAGTGCTTAAGTGTCTCTGCTCTAAGCCTAATAATTCCCCCTAATCTTGTTGACAAGTATACCTTGTAGATAATTCTCTTCTTGCTAGGGACAATAATATGCGTACTTGCAAGGCAGTTTACTACTCCTCACCACCCCAAATGACACAAGTCTCTAATCTCTTCTTACAAGTTACCCACAGAAGATTCACTTTCCCGTTTCCCACCTAGGAAAACCAAGCATTGTCTACAGCTAACTCCATACCTGATAAACTTTGCAACTCAGTTATGTCAAAAGGATGTATCACATCACTCATCTCAAATTTCCGTTTTTGATTTTCTCTATGCCACACAAGACAGGCAGTCAATTATATATTGAACAATAGAAGATTCTGCACAGAATCTTTGAAAAATAGAAAACTTTATGAAATCTACAAAACTTACAAATACTTCCTGCAAACAGAGATATGTTTAAGATCCCAGTATAACAACTCTCATTTAAAGATAAAGCTCACCCCTCAGAAAACAGTGACAAGACAACAATTAAAGGGCTAAGGAAGAACTCAAACCCACTCATTTCATTGCTACAGCTTTAATATCCTTTCCAGAGCTCAAGCTGTTTATACAATGAAGCCGTTACTGGAACTGAGATATCATTAATACCATCACTTTTGTATGTAGGCTAATGCTTACCTCTACTGAATTACAACAGAACTCATCCAAACGTATATCCTTGAGTTAGGTAAATAGGATTTTTCTCTAAAACTACCTGATAAGAGCAATGAAGCAAACCTTACAAAATAGTTCATTTTTATTTTCCTTTCCCACTCCATTCCTATGGAGAAGATGGAACATTCAATCCTCTCCTAAATACCCTGTCCTGTGAATAACCTCCACAGATAGAGAGACCGCTGATTTTTCAAGTCACAGCTAAGTCAAATATTTAGAAAGGTCTACCCCTTGGCAGCCAAGCTTTGTTTGCTACAAGGTATTTTTACAGCACATGAGTACTATCTAACAAGTAAAACCATCAGGACATTGTTGAAGCGAAGTCTGGTAACACAAAGGAAATTTATACTGTTGAAGCATTACCCCAATATATTCATTTCATAAGGGTAGCTAAATCAACTTTCTCCCAAACGAACACGCTGTCTGGTATTTGTTCCCTCAACACCTTTCCTGCTAATACACATCACTGCAATACGTATGAAACAGCCAAAAAAAAACACAAAACATGCATCACTTGTGAAAACAGCCAAAACTTTACAGCTTTAACAATGACTTCACATTATGCCCACCCGACAGTCTCATAGCAGGTCATCTGATTAAAGGAAGCTGTGCTAATCTATCTGATACCATAAATCCTATTAGTAACATGCACAGCAGCTTGTACATTTTCACAATGACAAAGGAATTATACGCAATCCACTGTCAGTTCCAGTGTTTTGGCATCGTATTAACTTTGAAAAGCTGTAGGTTTGTAGGGTTTTTTTATTACTTAAACAAAATACATATTGATTCCTATTTGACTCGTATTCCACAGAAAACACAGTAAATAAGATCAGAATTGCCTGTGGGACAAATTTGTGGTGTTCACTCTACCATTTACATGTTCCAAATAGAAGACAAACATTCAGAGGTGCCTTCTGACCCAAGTACACGTCTCCACATATAACATAAGAAAGGGATGGGATCACAAGCTTCTGGGATAGAAGCTTTATTTGAAGCAAACAAGCATGTGCTGGATAGCTCAAAGACAGTGGCTTACTACAGTGTACTGGTTAAAACAGAACAAAAGCTTACATAGAAAATAGGACAGAAAATACTGGCAATATCATAATGCCATTGTGTGAAGCAACAGTTTGTTTACACCTGGAACACTGAGTTCAGTTCCAGTTTCCACACCTCCAAAAAAGAACACAGAAGGTGTCTAGGGTTGACCAACTCAAGTTATGAGAGAACACCTCAGGAGATGGGTTAGCTTGCTGCTTGCTTTCTGAAAAATAGCTGAGTATCTAGTGATGGAAGAAGAAAAAAAAAATCTAACTGAAAAACTCCTTTCTATTCAACACACAACTAACCAGTAATGCTCACCACAGACTAAAGGGCTTTGCAAGATGCAGAAACATTTTTAGTTAATAGTCAGGAAGGTAATGAAAGTTCCACTTTTCCAAGAATATTAGTAGCAATTTCAATTACACAGAATATAAACACTGAAACTTTTTGCTTCTGCTTTAATACAGGAAGACTGAAAAGAACGGTCTGACAAAGAACCACTTTGCTAACAAGAAATTTGGCCCTGTTTTGTCACACATGGCTGATAAGTAATTTTTCATTCATGAGAGAATAACTGTTCTAATCATCTTATTTATTACAGTTCCCTGCCCTACTGAGATGAAACAGTTTCATCTATGGTCTCCCTCTGCTTTGCCAGTTCCATTTCTGAAGGCAGGCAGGCACTAACATCTATTATTTAGCAAGTTTCCTGGCCATTTTAAAATCCTTCCTGTTGACATAAGAGCACGCATACTACAGTTGAAAATAGGTAGACTTGCATAGACTAAGAAATAGCTAAAAAATGGTTAGCCACTTTTTAAAAATAGTACAAGTTTCTCAAGCACTAGAAAAAAGGAACTACCTTATTCTTCTACTTACATTTTCTCTTACTACAGTAGAAAGCCAACTTCTGCTGTCAAACATGTAAATTCTGAAAAGAAAAACATCAGAATGAGTCCAATGATTAAGAAATAGCTTAAATTTCTTAACAAATTTAGCAGAAATTCAAATACTATGAAGGCAGAGATATTTTTTGTTACTTAATGTGAACAGCTGGCTTATCTTCATGAAGAAGAGGTACACTGCTTCAGTAGTAATATTAACATAACCAAAAGACTTGCTCAAGAAGTTTTTAATGTTCTTTTTAAATAAAACTCTTGCAATCCTCAGACCACTAGTTCTTCTCTCCCCTAGCAATACAGAATTCCCTACTGTTACAGTGTTTAGGGTTACGACAGAACACTGTCTCACTCACACAGCACTGGAATTTTCTCTGCTCTGCAAAGCGCCCCCCAAAATGTACATTTTCAAAGCACTGAAATGATTTCTGCTCAATACTGTTCCTGAGGTATGCTTGCTTTCTAAGCACAGTTAAATATCAAGATATCTATTTTATCAGAAGAAGTTACATAAACCTCCTACTAATGCGCTCAAGTGAGAGCACAACACCCTTCCCTCTAGAAGGGCGACAACTTCTAACCACTGAAGATATGAAAAAGTAATAATTGGCATATTAAACAACTAACACATTGCACGCTGGAAGACATTAACAATATAACATACAAATTGGCTTCACAGCAAATTGAGAAGGCTTCAAGAAATTTCAGACTTCTTCCTTTGGCAGCACAAAGTAATGATTATCATTCACCCCATGATTTGGGCTGTTCACAACTATGCATACATTTGAAAGAGCTGGGATCTCTCCTACCACAGAGCAAAACAAGGGCCACGAGTCACGTCAATGGAAACCTGAGTGTACACCTTCAAACCCACTGCATCAGGACAGCGAAAGATTATTTTAGGCATAAAGCAAGAATGTAATGAAGCGAAGTTATCTTAAATCAGAAGGCCTGTCTACAACTTGATGTACTTTAAACTGAACCGTTTACATGCAATGCAAGTTTCTGATTTTACAGTTCACTATTAGCTGTAAAATTTACCACCTACTTCAGCGCTCGGTATGGAGGTTAAGCTACTTAGGATATGGGTCATCCTCATCCAAGCCCATTTATAGATGAACAGTTTAGTACTGCGATTATGAAACTCCCAGCGTAAGCAGTTTTGCTTGTTACTGCCAGAACACCACACTTTCAGACATAAAACAGTAACTCACGCTTGGAGGCCAAATTTCTTCCCCCTCCCTGCACCCCTAAGGAAACAAACACGTCTGACATGACCGTTTTAACATCTGAAAAAAAGAACCACTATTCATCTTTCAGAAGTTCACAGAGTAATTTATCCACACTGCAAACATCATGAAATCTAGTGGAATTCCAAGAGAATTACCTGAAACGTCAACAAGTAAAATTACACTGGAACACTAACAGCACACAGAATACACAAGAGCAAAGGCCAAAACACACACCATTATTGTCCTGTGCTGCACCCTCATTAATGCAGGAGAGGTGTTGCAGATTTCATATGCTTTCTGCAAAAAAGAAAAACAAAAACAAAACAAAAAAGCTACTTTAAGCAGCCTGCAAGAAGAGTAAGAAAGCATAAAGCAAGCTTTTCCACAAAATTCAGTTTATTCTTTTAAATCAGGTTAGATTTTCAGCTAGGTATGCTGAAAGCATCCTGTGATGCCTGCAGAATGCAAGCCTGGCACTGAGATATCTTCAATTCTGCATTACAGATGGAGCTCATTTAAGAACAAAACTAGGCAAACCACTTAAGAGAGAGAGTTGAATTGCCACAGCTTTCCATTTTTAGATAAAATGTAGCCTGGTAAAAGCAACATGTAAATTACAGGCTACCTCATTCATCACACCACAGTACTGGCTCAGCAAAAAATTAAAAAGAAATTCTTGTACTTCATACACTGCCTTAATCAGCCCTTATAGCCCTGCTTAGCTGACAGCTTGAGGTTCTCAGCATCAGGAACTAGGGTTTCTAAAACAGGAGAGAACAAAGTACCGCAGAATGCTTCAGGCTTGGTTCAAGTGGTTACACCATTACACCAAAGCACCTGGAGGTCAGCCAGCCCCACAGACGGCTGGGGGAACAACCAGGGTCCCCTTGCCCACAGCCTTCTGCACAGCAGGCTGGACTAAAAGGAAAAAATTGCAGCAACTCTCGGAGGACAAAAGCACCGTAACTTCCGGGTAAAGCTTCCCTACAGGTACTCACTGCTGTCAGTCTCATGGCTTTTAATTTAAATGTATTGAAGTAGTTACACCGAGGTGACAACTTCGCCTCAAACTCTCTCAACCCCAACACTCACCAGATTACTGGAGAGCCTCCAGCCAAAAGACACGAAGTTGATGAAGGGACTGGAGCATTGCTCTGATGAGGAGGTGCTCAGAGCTGCCCAGCCTGAAGGCGGCTGACGAGGGGGTTCGTCAATGTAATTTAAATTAGATCTCCGTCAACACTAGTAAAATCAAGTTTCCACAACCATCATGCCACTTCAATCTTAAATGATTGCATAAACCATCTTCCTACAAGACTGGTACATAAGGTCGGGATAGCCAAGGCACTCAGCAACGATTCCATTACAGGAAAAAAACAAACCCAAACTAATAGAAGATTGCTAGCAACCATCAGTGTTACTATTAAGGTAAAAAACACTTCAAATGAAGTCACTTTGCTGATCTAATCCATCTCCCTTAGCAACACCCACCCATGTGAAGGGGACGCCCAGCAAGGAGGGCTGGACACGGGCAGACATTCACTGCTTTAGGATGCTTCGTTCCAGGCACCCAGCGCTTACCACCACACTAACGTATCAAGCTACATGGCAGAGATAACAGCAGTAACACTAGCAATTGAAGGCTACTTTCCTTTATTAAAATTATTTCTTACACACTACATAGCTGATTACTATCACAAAACAGTATCTTAAAACCCAAGAGATTATGTGACCTTTCCCAATCACTGCCAACAACATAAAATCCCAGTTATGCCACTGGGAAACAGCAACTAGAAGTCAGAAATGTAAAGCTATGTTTCAGTGCTATTCTGTACACACAAAACTACCCTCAGTTTGATGGATTGGTCCTAACTTTCATCATAAGCAGCTTTATCAGACAGCAAAAAGCTTGGAAGGATATTGATATCCGTATGGATATTGCTCCTTCAAGAGCTGACCATAACTTTAACATCACAAGTGACATTTCCTTAGTTTTTCTTTACCTGTTTCCAGAAATCTGGAAAGCACTTTCCTCCTGTAGGGATTTGTGCACTTTTCCTCCACTGCTGACATTGCATTAGGAAAAAAAAATTACTCAAAGCAGCATGAAACACTGGAAGATCACTGGGTAAGGAACAGAGCTCGGTTCTAGGGCCTTACTGAAGTTCTGGCTACATTCCTCCATCCTGGAGCTTTGCTCACACAGAACAGCACATGAAACAGGAAAATCCAGACAGAAGAGATCTACACAAAACAGTCTGTGACCAGTCAACGTGGCCTTCCGTCAGTCTGCCTTCAAATAAGCTGTGAGGGCAGCAGTTTTAACACACAGTAAGTAACAATAATAACAGCGAAAAAAACATCATATATAGCTTCTAGTGCTCAGCAAAAAATAATTCAGCTTTTAGTTCAGAAAATTCATGGTAGAAACCAGCTGGTAACTAATATGGAAACTTTGTAATGCCTTGCAAAGCCCACATTCATTAGGACAGTTTCACATTCAAAGTCCCAAATTAAATTTGTCTCAGAAAATGTTACACCTTTGTCTCCTCCAAATGTGTTACAAACTAATTCACAAAAAGTTAACTTCTATGCCCAAAATCCTCCATGTGTCACAGGCTATTTCCACGCAGTACAGCAGGGCTACTGAACGATCACCCGACTCCACCTCCATCTGCTTTGCATAATCCACCAGCTTCTGCTTGCATGCCCAGATTTTCTAAGACCCGAGGACTCATCATTGCCTATATTTAAGAAGTATTTGAAAATAAGCCGTGACGGTAGTTTGCCATCTCTTAAAATGTAACACTGATCAGCAGAGAGCAGCGTAACACACAGCCCAGCAGCACAGCGGCCCAGCTCCTGCCACCAACAGTGAACGAACTCAAGCTGCCTTCACGGAAGACAAGAGACAAGAGCCCTACTGCCAAAATACTCACATTTCCGGATGCTAATCCCATGACCTACATTTTAAAAAATCATACTGATGCAATATTTAAGCATAAAAATCTGGCCTGTAACAGGTCATTTCATTAATCCTTTCTAAATTCATCTGCAAGCTAGGTACGTTATTAAAAATCTTAATTCTAGGTACAGCATGGAATTTACATAAACAAATAGAAGAACTGACTATTACAAACATACTTTTTGGAAAAGGGGTCTTATGAGATCTTTAAAGTAGTTCAGTATTAATAACTATTGTAGCTTTAGCAATCCAAGTTAAAAGGTTTTCTAAGTACATCCTTTCTGCCTTGTTCTGGAAGAAATTCACATTTAAAAGTATTTTAAGTGGCTGGCATAGGAAGCTAACTTGTTTTAAGAACAAAAATTACTGATGTTCAGTACCAGTTTTCAACAAACATTTTTAAATTGAGAATGTCAAAAGCCAAAACACTCCAGTTTTATTTTTTTTCCCTGAAGTTATCTATATGCAATTACTCCTGAAGAGCAACACATTATCAATAAACTGCATCAACTTCATCAAACTGGCCAGGGAATTTTTGGCTGTCCTCTTTCCTGACCTTACAATTAAAAGACAGTAAGTCGAGAAAACTTAAAAACTGTGTGCACATAAATTTCTAGCTATATCAGAAAAAAAAAAAAGTTTCTGAAAATTGTCATGTAATAAAATATCTCCTTATTCAAAACCAAGCACTTTTTTTTTCAGTCATGTACTACCCGTCATCTCTCTTTCACACTGAAAAAGAAATCCAAGTCAGCACTGATGGAGAATATATTACTGTTAATTAACCAACACAGAAATGACTACGCATTTATTACTAGAGGCTTCTATCTGCAGAGCCTTACAGAAACCAAACAGTTGGTTCTAACTTCAATCATCATCTTTCATTGTTTCCTTTGACTCTCACCACTAACCTCCAGGTTTTTGGGGAGCACTTTCACTTCATTTGTAAACTGACCAGAGTGTTTACCCGAGCACAGCAGAGCATGTGCAATACAGCTATCCCCGTCCTACACCAACAGCAGCACCACTGACACACGCAGATTTTCTTCCTAGTCAGAATTATTGCCACGAACAGGGCAACAGCTCTAAAGGGGGTTATACTACTGGATTAAGTATTACTGGATCCAAACACCATCTCCCTAACACACAACTAGCACAAGTATTTTTGAGATATCAATTTTCCAGCAGGTTTTCAATTCATTTTCTGTGACTTGTGTTCAATGAGTCCTCACAAAGACTGACGCATTTATCAAGATTATTTCTTCAAATTCTCGCCCAGCAACTCCACAGCAGGTGCTCATGGGAGCACAACATGCGACTAGATAATGTCAAACAGGCATATGAACGGCTAGTTGCAAAAACGGGTACGGAGGTAGGCAATTACACCATCTCCTCTTACCAAAATCCTTAAGATTACAATAAAATCCATCAAGCGGATCAAGTGACATTCACTGACAGTTACAGGGTAAGATGAGAGCACGGATTTTCCGAAGGCCCAAACAATATTGCTCTCAGCTCTGCTGCCAACACATCTCTATCGGGATAGGTTGGCATGATCTTCCAATTTATCTGCTCAACACTACTAAAATGTGTGAAACAATACATGAATTACCATTACAGTGACATCAGGAGGTACATTAGGATCTTCTCTACAGTATTTATTTTATTAGAGGAGGGAACGGGCCATGTGATCACTTATTTACAATAAAGAACAAACTAAAGAATGAATACTAGTGAAAATACAATAAAATCAGTAAGACTCTACAAGTACGAGCACCAAAAATGAGAACTTCCTATTGTTGCATTCTTTATTTCCATGAACTTCAGCTTAACTATTTTAATCAACAGAAGCTGAATCATCCATTTTATCCTACAAATGCCAGCTAGTAGAGTCAACTCAGTCAAAGGAGAATGAGCTGCTTCCTATTTTCACCCTTTAAAGAATGCAACCGACCAACTTTCAGGATGCTATGTTTAGCAATGTTACTTTTTACATCTTTAAAAGTCAATTTAAAATTAGTAGAAAGACCCAATCTAATTAACAAGTTCTTATCCTTGAGCTGAGCAAGCCATTTACACATATATGTCACTCTTTTATGGACAATTTTGCTTCTGAAGGCGCTCTCCTTTCTTCCAAGCAAGTAGTCACCAATTTCAGTCGATATTCACAAGATTACCTGACTTATGGGACAGTGAGGTCCTTATAACGCTAATGAAAAACAATTTGCTTTTAGAAGCAGAAAGATAATTTAAATCCTATCAAGTCAAAATTGTGCTTTATCATACAGACCAAAGAGTATCCCCCCAAAATGGTTTTCATTGTTAGGATCCGATCCTGGAGAAGTACTTCACTAACATGATTCTTCCTTCTGCTCTCATCAAGATCAACTCTGAGAAAATAAACAAGCTTTACCCTATTAAGATCTTAATGAGAAACACAAAAAAAAACCAAAGGTACCCCCATCTTGTAGATAGTTATTAAATCTTCACCAGACTATTTAGTAACTACTAACAACTACCATAACTATTATCACATCCTGCTTCAACCAAAAAATGGTAGTTAAGACATTTGAACAAACTGTCTGCTCTCTTTGTGCCTCTGCTACCCAGACTATATGGCCTCAGAGATCATAACCAAAAGAAAAATATTTCTTCTTTACAACTCTGTTAGAGACCTTACCAAGCTTCTAATTACTAATTAATAAATACATTTATTTCACTGAAATAAAAATTTAGATGACTGAACTGCACACTTATCTTGGTTAACAAAGCATTATTAGAAAGAAGGTATGCTATACCACTAAATAACCACTTTCCAGCACCGGTCTGAAGATAATAAAAGTATTTATACTTAAAACCAACAAAAAAATCTTTTATCTGCTATATGCATGAAGTAATACTCAAGTAGAGATTAAAATATAGCATGACTTCCATAATCTTTTTACCCAAAATAGATTGAGTAATACTTTGTTCTCTAGCCCTGCAATCAACATAATCCATCTTTAGTCAATGCGCAAGCAGTTCCATTAGTTTTGATAACAATGATTTATACCTCCTAGTAGCTCATTGATTTCTCCCAGCAATTGCTGTATTTTGATATGTACCGTTGATATAAAACCAGTTCAGGTACAGGAGAACAGCAACAAGAAAAACAAGGCTGATGGACTGAAAAGTAGGGTAACGCAGGTGACTTTAAAGCCAGTAGGACTGAGAACGGGTTTTTAGGAACAGACAATGCAACAATGCTTAATGCCGATATGGAACGTAAACTTCAAGTACAACCCAGGGACAGCACCGCCAGAGAAAGCACAAAGGTACAACAGGAAATACTTGCTTTCACCCTTGGACATTCCGTGTTCCACAGTACTGCATTAACCCTCTTAAAACTGGCATCAGGCTAGGTCGCAGTTGTATTCCTCTAGATAGAATCAATCTGGGTAGGTGATAAAAATATAGAGGAAAACACAGTAATAGAAAAAATAAATCCGCTGGGGTTATGGGCCAGGGTGAGAATTAAATAAGACAAAGAAAACCGGACATATCAGAAGACAAAAATATACGTGCCAGGTGAGGAAAGTAAAGCATGTTTAACAAATGCCTGTAACCTTCACATTTTTGCACCTATTTCCTGATCCTCTGCACACACACTTTACAGTCACTGTTTCATGCTTACTTGGAGTCATTGAACACTACCGTTGTGCAAAACTGTGGGTTTTTTTGTTGTTTTTTGTGGGGAGGAAGGTGAGGGAAAAGGTGTTTTTGAGCTTGTTTTTAAAAAAGAAAACACACCAACTGTAGCAGACAATGCACCAATCGTCCCGGTCCTTTACAGATAGAAGCGGGGACTGTTGTAGCCTTACACGGAATATTAACGACTGACTTGTGAACAACATGGCTGTAGTCGTACTCAGCTCCAGCTTCCCCCTCTGTTTGCTTCTAAGTTCCGTCATCTTCTGCAAGAGCTGAGCTGCTCATTAACTAGAAGCTGAACTATCAGTTTTACAGCACGGTGCATGGTCGAGAACTATTTGCCATCCGGGTTTCTTTAACAGGCTGGATCATGAAGCGAGGCAGCTGAAGAGCAGATGTCTGTGCCACTGTCTGCGACAGAGGGCAGCAATAACTGGCTTCCCCAGAGCGAGCCCTTTGGAGCTTAACTCACAACTGCAAGGATAAGGAAAAGCAACAACAACAAAACTATTACAGGATAATTTAGACTGAGAAATCGGAACCAAGCGAATGAAGTCTTGGATTCTCCACAGTATGTATCCGGAAAACAGGTAGTCACTGCTAACTAAGTGATACAGCTTAACGCGTTATGCTCAATTCCCAGAGCAGTCAACAAAAAGTATAATTTCCAAAGCCAAAGGTTTTTAAATGTTCCTGTTCTATATCATTTCACTTGAAGCATCACGCAGTCTTTTAACCATGTAACATTGCATATTAAGTTCTACAGTAAGACCTGCCACAAGGGCAATCAACTGCAGGTAGTTTTAAAAGCCACAACCAATTCTTCTAGGGTAAGAACCTGTATCTGTAGGAAACTACTTAACAGCTACACAAACAGAAGCCAAAAGTATTAATGCAATAGATAAATATCAATAAAGATAACGTATTTCTTAAGCAAATTACCTTAATATTGAGTTAGTTTTGCTACCCTGCTTAGACTCCCTGAAAACATCAGAGATGTGCCATTATTTTTTTTCCCCTCATTTGGCAAGGAGCATGACTGTGCATGGCACAGGATGAAATTCACAAGTTTAATAAACATCGCATGATCTTAGTACAGTATTGCTGGTACTATTTTAAATCCTTGCTCTGTATTCCTGTACACTAAGCTTTCAAGGGAGAAAAAGCTTCTCTCATATCAGTACGACCTACAAAGAAATCCTATTTTGATAACAAAACAGTTCATTTCTTGCCCTACTAAGTGAGAGCTCATAACAAAGCCATTGGTCAATGCCACCTTGCTTTTCTATACCACTCGCATTTATGTACAGTAATTTCAAGTAGTGGAAGGTCAACCTGTGCTTTGTGCAAGAGGTTCATCAGTTAACTGTCAAACCTACACAGAAAGACAAAGAAATTCACTAAGACTGCAGAGCAACCTTGAAGTACCCATTTTAGGAGAAAACAGGCACTTCAGCAATTTGATTTCAAATACCTAGAAGACATTTTTTCTTTACTTTAGACAATCACAGCAGAAGTCAATGACTGTTACAGTTTAAGGATTTTAATATAATTTCTAACTTATTTTTAAATTCATGTAGACTATGGCTCCAACATGTACTATTCAAAAATTAGTTCATGGAGTGTGTAACTTAAAAAGATGTATTTATGCACCATTCATCCACAAAATCAGACTGGTTATTACTGGGTTTTGAGAAGCAAGAAGAGCAATTCCAACTACAAGTTTTCAGGCTCAACAGATCTATAAATCACTGGCCAGATAGGATCTGTCAACTTGTAGCAAAATCTAGGACTTCGTAACCCGAAGCACAATTAAATTACTTTAAGCACCAAGCGAACTGTTCTTGATCTTCGTACACACAACACCTTTGCTAGACAGCAGCATATCTGCCTAAATCTTCAGCATTTTACCACTTCACAAAGAACATGCAACAGGAATATCAAACATATGCTCCAACAAAGAGAGTTCTTTAATTAGTACAGCACGATCTTATTTTGAGTACCAAAGGTTTCAGCAGACTATCACATCTACTTTGTTTTTCTAGACAAACAGAAAAAATTGCCACCACCCCCACCCCCCAAACACATTTGTTAGGCTAGCTGGAGAAAACAGTGCTGGGAACAAAACAGAAGAAATCCCAGAGGATAATAATCACGTTTCTTCTCAGCACCTTGAAGCACACAAACTAATGGTACTCAGCAGAGCATGTGTGTATTTACTGAAGACATAACA
Source organism: Anser anser (assembly GCF_964211835.1). Taxonomy (NCBI): domain Eukaryota; kingdom Metazoa; phylum Chordata; class Aves; order Anseriformes; family Anatidae; genus Anser; species Anser anser. The sequence continues at coordinate 2,448,975 of NC_139738.1, read as the reverse complement.
CTGAGTTTCGTATTATGCAGCTGTAAGTCATGATGTTTTATGCACTGGAAGTTAAGTTTATGTATTTTTTATTTTTCAGATTAAAGCACTACTATGTTCGCTATCTAACATATACCTCAAATCATTTGGCATTAACCAAGATGTATCAGCTCAGCAATTAAAATGAACTTAAGTGGAACAGAACTAATTACATTTATGGCAGAAACAGACTCGCTGCACTAGTTTTCACCACTGAGATCTTACTAGAAAATATTAGTATTTCACTACTGAAGATAACTAAGCATCGACTTTTAATGTATCAGAATTAACAAAAAATGCACATTGATATCTTCTGTCCTTTTTAAGTCTTGGAGCTCCGACCTGCCTCCCATCCCTCGTTTCTGTAAAACACTGTTAAATGAAATTGCCCAAAAGGGTGGACAAAATACAAAGTATTCAGATTTTAAAACAGAACGTAGCAGGGCAGTTCAATTCCTCTCGTTTCTGATGAAAGCCACATCTCCCCCACGCATCATCACAAAAGGACATCAGTGCCTCAGGTAGTACTTTGCAATGCCTGACATCTGGACAGATACAAGCAGACTACATCTCTCCAAAATCATTTGTAGGCTTAACAGCCTGCTCAGTAACCCTCAGCAAAGGAAGTCTAGTAAACCATACTGTGTTACCACATACGTTCCATTAAGAATGAGAAAGTCCTTACGGTAAAGCACACACCGTTAATACTAGGTACTTATATTTCAGTTTCCTCTGAAGTTAAACTGCAATTTTGAAGTGAACAATTATAAATTCTTCTGTCAGGACAGAACTGGAAATCTGTTTCAACATGTCACAAAAAAAAAAAAAACATTCAGCTTATCACATAACATCAGGGTCTTGCAAATAATTTTAGATAACCTCCACTTATTGACTGGTGTCCTAAAATATCAGGGTGAACACAAAGCACGTGGTAAGGAACAGACTTCTAAAATGGTTCCTTATAGCTTGCCCAAGATAAGCCAAAAAGGACAGAATAGGATGATAAAAATAAAAATGCAAAGTTAACAGCTCACCTGAAATCATTTAAGCAGAAATTATTGTTCTTTCTGTACAAAGACAATAAATGGTACCAGCTGTTTAATTAAGCCTAATGTAACAAAAGAAAAAACAAGCCACAGAAGCAAGGCATTGCTTTCCTGTCAGCAATGTCAACGTTGTGGGCGTTTGCCTTTCTGAAAGTCATATAGAGAGCCTTGCAGAACATCTTATTTTGTTTTCTACAGTCGCTACAGTTTGGTTTTGGAGTAAGGATGAGCAAAATCATCACTGAGACCTGAATTGATTAAATATTCACAACTAGTCTGAAAGACCGTATGCTGGAGTTCCCAGACCTAAGTGGTTTTTTTTCCCCCTTTGCAAGGGTAAAAAAAAAAAAAAGCTGTAAATAGTGACAAAAATCTTCACATAGTTTTTAATATAGTTCTGCATTACATAAAGCTACAAAAATTATCTAATCCATCTAATTATGGATAATTAATATTTTCTTTTTTGTGAGAGCTGGCAGGCATTACTGCAGTCTTCAAGAAGACAGCTAAATGATATTCTCATCACGATAAACATAACTGGCAAGAAGTTTTAAGCAAACCCTCCTGTTTCTCAGACCACTGCAGGAACGTGCAAGAAAAAAAAAAGTATTTAACTGTCTAGAATTCAATTAATCCTTGTAATCTATGAAGGGTATTTCTTTTCTACACAGAGAACCTTTAGAAATCGCATTGATTTGGCAGGCTGAAATTCTAATTAATCAAAAACATTTTTAATGAAGCAGTTTCACACTAACCGCTTATAGCAACAAACAACATCTCTTATTATAACAACAAATAGATTTTCATTCATTCTTTCCCTTTGTTTCCTCATTTTTTTTGTATTCAAGTTCTTATTACTACCTATGAAAATAATTTGAAGATTTAGCCTGTCTTTACCACCATCAGTTACAGAACTACCTTACCCATCATCTCCTTTAAGCTCCCTCAGATCACCTTTTTTAATTCTTCAGACTCATTTTCATTTATACATTATTAGATTCCAAAACCGACAAGGCAGACAGATCAAGTTTTAGCTCTTCAATCCCACCAAATCAAAAACAACCGTAATTCATCTCTTCTTAATTCTGTGACAACAGGCAAAAACACTTTGTTTCAACAATTCTTAAGCTAAAAATATTTGGAGAAAAATATTTTTAGAACAAGTTTACCTGAATATTCAAGTCAGTAAGAAATCTCAGCAATCCTACACGGATTCTGTCTGCCCACAAGCCAAGCAGACCCAGGCTCACAAGCAAGTTTCCCATGCCAGCTGCACTGCAAGAGTCACCTACATGCATGCTTTAGGTCTACACTGGGTTGGAGATATTGGGATTAATTTCGACCTCCATAAAAAAAGGGCTATACTTTAATAACCTTGCATTTACCTTAAGAGTGCAGACACAGATAATTACCACGGATCAGCTGACAACGCTAACCTATTCATTAATCCAAAACCAAGTCTTGGGATGACACCTGCAACATCTAAAGCACCGCTACTTTAAACCTGCTACAGTTACTTGCACTGGTTTTCAACAGGACTTTAATCTGGCAAGATCTAAATAACTGAAACATTTGCTTCCTAACTGCTTTCCCAAGCCCACACTTACTCCTGTGCTCTGTGTCATTGATTCCCCCACCAATGAACTGTAATTTCAGAAACCAGGGCAATGTGGAACGTTTATTGGGGTATCCTTTTTTCCTGCAACTTGAAAATTTTTAAGACCTAAACAACTGAGCATTCAGGCCAGCAATAAAAACCCTGGGCAGAATTTAGAGCTACTTCCGAGACTCCCATGATGTCCCCAAAATACATTTTGGCTTACACTTACAAGTTGTCTTGTAGACATCCAATTACGCTCAGTGTTACTGGGGATGCTGTAAGACGTATGTAGCCACACGAGGTTTCAGCTGCTCCCAGACAGCAGGCATGGATGCTGTCGTGTCATTTCTCTCTAGCTGGGCTCAGGAAGAACTAGCCCTGGGCGCCCAGGAATACATGGGGAAGGGCAAACATTTCCCCCTCCACCCAGTACACTCAGGGTTCCAGCTGCAGTCTCACAGATAAGCAGAAATATTTTGTTATATTTCAAGAGACTTATCATAACATGCTACGCCACGAATAAATCTACTAACACAAACATTTAATACACATTAATAGTTTTACAAGATATTAATTGTGAAGAACACATTTTAAAAAGGCCAGCTGTTAAAAGCAGACCAATAAAATATCTGACCTTTATGTCATCCTCCCCCCCAAATTTGAATGTGTAATTTTATTCAAAGGCCAAACCATATCCTTGCTACTTAAAAGTCTTCTAGTGCTTAATAAAAACGCAATATTCTGCTAGAAAACCTATTCTGGAGCATCAACGTTCTTGTACTAGGAAGCTTTCCACAGTAATTTACATTGATTATTCTGGCATCTAAAGCAAAGGTACTGTTAGTAGCCAGCTCAATGCTTTTAAAAACCTCTTAACATTCTGCTGAACTACCAGTTGGCTCAAGTACCTATGGATTCTGCATACATTTCTGTTTGGTGAAAAACAAATCCACACACACAAATCCCTAGCATACTAGACACCCTGTGAAGAAATAATAAATTGAGATTCTATGTTAAATAGAAACTTAGGGACTTGGGAGTATTTTTGTTTTTTATCATGACCTTGGTTAATACAAGTTCCAACATTACCAGTGGGGAGAAAAAAAACATTTTGAATGTAGTATGTATTCTTTTCGTTTTGAGCTTGCACTTTGAGCATTCAAGAGGCTCCCTTAAAAAATAGTCCATTTTATCTTCAATCAAATGTTTAACATTTCACCAACACAAGGTAGTTACTGTCAAGGTTATAGATAGTTTTTTCCAACATCAGCAGTAAAATACTGTAAAATAAATACCCCAAATACTGGCATGAACACAGGCATTAGAGACTCCAAAGAAGATTCACCTAAGCATATTTCAACCACATGAACGCGTGATTTCTCATTTCGACTTCCTAGCAGCAAACTAGCGCTAAGTGGAATTCTTGAAACAATACGGTATGCCATATGGCTAAAACTGGATATTAAAATTGAGAATATCAATTACCAATCCACTAATGCTGAGAGCCAAAATCCACGGACAGTAAGAATTTAATCCAATTCAGATACTAAACATGAACCAGGCCTGACATACAGAAGACAAATCTACTGCCGCTTGCACAAAAAGCAAGGAACTCCAATCTCCTATCAGGGTGACTACAAAACTAAATAAATTCAAAGCTTTCTTAATATTCCAAACTACGGCAATAGGCCTACTAAGGATCTGCAAAAGCAATGCTCCTTCCATATGAACTGGTAGCTCATTTTGCACCGTGATTAAGAAATCACAGCTCCTAAGAAGCAGCAGGATTGTTTCCCACATGACCAAACCGAAGGCTCCAAAGCACCAGGAAGTTATTACATACTGCAGCCAACGTCATCTGGTTTAATTTCAAGAAAAGGCACCCTAAAAAACACAACAGATATATATTTCTACTATAATTAAAGGATCCCCAAAGTAATTGCATTAATTGGAGAATTTTCTCATTCTAAGCAGATTAGTCTTAATTGCTCTGGTTTCAAGTTTTAATAGCTGTGGAACATTCGTTCTTGAATGATATTAAGAACGATGCTACACAAAGTTCTAAATACTTCCTAATTATACTAATTTTATTGATTACTTACACAAGTAGAGAAATTCTCACTATGTCTAAACACAACTTTTTCAGATTTCCATGAGGTAGGAAAATCCAAAACCTGTTCTTGCTAGGACTTATTGTGTAATTCTAATTTTACATGTTGTCAATGATTTAAATGACCTAACAGCTACAAGGACTTAACAAGGATACATACAATTTCTCTTATTCACTACAGGATCCCACTTAATCCTACTCCTTTCTGATCCTATACTGAAAGGCCAAATATCTAGCACCAAAAAATTTTTTTAAATTTACAGTTAGTTTCAAGTTTAACAGAACATTAAAAGTGCTAATAGATTGAACTAACCATTTATTGGACAAGTATTCTTGTTTAATAATTTGATCTTGATAGGATCTGTACAGGACCAAAACACATTTGGCTAATCTCATCTTCCCCCCACCCCCCCAACAATGAAAATGAAAAAAACACACAAGTTTCAACTGCAAATTGGGTCTTCTTCCTTCTTTATGAACTACAGCTAGGCTATTACAGAAAAGTAACAAACACCTGATTATACATGAAGTCATACATAAACACTACTAAAAAGATTGATATTACCAAGGGCTTCGAGGTCATTTGAATACAGGAGACACAACCATCATTTCTTATTGTTCCTACTGGGTACTATATTATTTTAAGCCTGAGTCCAGTATACCAAATATTGACCAAGCTATTTTATTTAAGCTACCAAAGTTAAGAAGCTTGGCTCTATAGTGAAATATCATAAAAGTTACCACAGGAAAGTCCATTAAAATATATATATATATTAAAAAAAAAAACAACATAAAAACTCTTTTAGAATTTTCCATTGTTCCTTTAAAATACAATACCTCGCAGAAGCAGAACCTTTTTAATACCCCCAAACCCTTTCTTGCTCTTCCCCGTAACAAGAACAATTACCTGGAGCATGACAATAATTTCGGGTCAGAAGCAGCTTACAGAGCCGCCAGACGTGGCGAGCACTGGGCAGCAGCCAGGCGACTCCTCTGTGCCCCAGGAAGGCACCTGCCTGCGCGGGGCCTGCTACCTGACTAGCAGAGAGCCTGCAGCCGTGCTCAGCCCTCGCAGAGCCTCCCCAATACCTGTCTTCCAGGTTTAAAATGCCGTTTTTCAGCAACAGGCTTCAGAAAAACAAAGAGCATTTTGATGGTACTAAGCAGGCACTGCGAGGTATAAAAAAAATCGTGTCACCCCTTTATCCAGTGACAGCCGATGTGAAGATTTCAATACAAGTAGTTACTCCTCCCACCAGTTCCTATCTGGAGAAGCTCACAAAAATGAAGAAAAACCCACCGATCTCTCTCAATAATCTCCCCAATGCTCCTCCTACCCCCACCCAAAAAAAAAAATAGCAAGCAAACCGAACAAGAAAGTAAATCTAAATACAATTATGAAATAAGATCTAGTTTGGCAAAGCTGTGGTGAGGAGGAGTTGAAAAATGAGAGCTGCCTTGCTGCAAACGCCATCTTGTTGCAGCTATTGGGCCCAGGCACAGAGAGATCCATTCATTCACAGCAAAAAGAAAATCAAACACACACCCTGGCTAATCTGCGGCCACCAAAACAACTACACGATTATCAGCCCTTCTCTTTCTCCCCTCCTAAAGCACACGAGGGGAAAAAAAATCTGATACTTTACACGTAGAATAAATTTAGAGCTTAACATGATCTCCCCGTTTTCTTGCATGCATTTCACACACGCCGGCAGCATTTTGTCTCGATTCGCATCCTTGTGCTGAGCAGATCAGCTTAAAATATGGGATAACTCTCACGATTAGGGGCAGATATTTTACAGTAGTGAAATGTTTAATTTTCTGATTTTCAATTGCCCCTTCCAACTTCAGCCAACAATTCTCAAAAGCTGTTCAATAACCACTAAAACCTTGCATTCACAGTCCTTTCCTCCTATTTTCTACTGTGGGGACAATACATAATAACGTGGCACTCGGCATCCTAGAAAGGATGCCTAATTTCAAATGAGTCCCACCTATGACTTTGTTAGGGAATAATGAAGTATCACATTCGTTAAAATTTCAGCTCAGCTTCAGGAATGATAAATTGACATCTTAGGATAACATCTACATCATTCTGATTTTCTTCTGGACTAGATTTTTATTTTTTTTTTTAATAAAATGTCTCTTTTATATGCAAGATTTTCCATCTTTTCATTTCATACAAAGGTGTAGGAATTAAAAATCCTACCCCTTAGGTATCCGTTCCATGGGTAAAATATATATATATACACGTTTAAATTAATATTGAAGCCTTTTTGATAGTTAATCGGGAACCAAAATAATATTTTTAACGTTTCCAAGGAGGAAACTCCTTTTTCCTATTGTACAGCCTCCATTACCGCTGTTACGGGCACACAAAAATATGCAGCACCGTAATAGATGGGGGAATGATAAATGTGAAGCAAAATGCATCCTCATCTGTGATCTTAAGGAGAAGAAAACACCCCCGGGCTCCCCGCCGTGCAGGGGGTGCTGGAGGCAGCCTTACCCTGTCGGTCTCGCCCCTCTCTCCTCTCAGTCAGCTTTCCACCATTACAGCAGCCCCACCATAGCTTTCTCTCGAGTGTTTTCTCCAAGCATTCCTTCTGCCGGCTTGATTTCTCTGGAAACTCACCTTTTGTATTTTAACAAAACAGCCCCCCCACCTCCCCCCTTTAACGCAGACCACCGCGGCGTAATTACAATTAAAAATGGATCCCCGCAAAACCCAGCGTCCCCTCCCTTTTCGCCTTAAAGCCTCCAAGAGAGAAAGGGTCCCACCCCCACCTTTTTCTCTCCTCCTCCTCCAGCCACAACCACACTTCTTTTTTAGGGGAGGCAGGAGCAGGGGCGAGGTGGGGAAGGGGAGCTCGGCGCCCCCGCCATGCTGAGGCGGCCCCGCCATGAGCCGCCCTTCCCGCCCGCTGAGGCGAGGAGGGGGCTGAAATTTTTTTTTTTTGGGGGGGGGGGGGGGGGGGTGAGGACGAAAAATGGGGGCACCAGGGCAGGCTGAGAAAAGCGGAGGAAGGGGAGGAAGGAGGGAAAAGAGAAGTGCGGCAGCGATGGGGAAGAACGGGGGAGGGGAGCGGGGTGGAAGGGCGCAGCCACGCAGAGGAAGAAGGAACCGGGGATGGAGGGGGAGAGCTGAGGGAAGGGGGGGGGGCGGCGGGAAGATGGCCTCAGGGTGGGGCTGCGGCGGGGACGAAGGGCTCGGGGAGCCCCGTGTGGGGGAGAAGGGGGCTGAAGAAAGCCGGGCAAGGCTTTATTGGGGTCCGACCCGCCCCAGCCCGACCCGCGGCCGGTTACCTGCTCATTAACGGGGCCGCTTCGGCCGCCCGCGGCTCCTGCCCGCGTCCCCGCCGGCCTGGGGAGGGGAAGGGAGGAGGAGAAGGATGGCGAGGAGGAAGGCAGCCGTCCGCGCTGGGTCTGGCCGATCCCGCCGAGGCAGCGAGCAGCTCGGGCCGTAGAGTCGGAAGCGGAGAGCAGCGGAGGGGGGGGGGGGGGGCAAAGGGGTGTCGCTGGCTCTCGGCTCCTCCTCGCACGTTCGGTCCCCGCTTAGCTCCCCGCAGCCATCGGGAAGCAAGCAGCCTGGGCGCGGTTAACCTCCCCCCCCAGCCGCCCCGCCCGTGCTGCCCGGCCGGGAAACCCCGGCTCGGCTCGGCTCCTCCTCACAGCCAGCCCCCGGTACGGCGCCGCCCCGCTACCCAACCCCAACCCCAACCCCAGGCCGGCGGCGCCCAAGGCCTCCTTCGTTCCCCTTAGGCAGCGTCCTCCTCCCTTAGCCCCTCAGGAGCGTGTGGAGGCTGAAAAAAAGGGGTTTTGCTGCCGGGAAGGGCGCTGGAGGAGCCGCTTTCCTCCGCCCCGTCCTCGGGCGCTGCCTCCTCACAGCGCGGACAAAGGGCGCGGGCCGCCCGGGTTTCGCTTCCCGCCCTCACGGGGCGCCCAGGCCCGACGCCAGCTCGGCGGTGAAAAGCCCGGCGTAAACAGCAAAAAAACAGCCCCGAAAGTGGCGCTAAACGGTCAAAAAGAGCGTGGAGGGAGAGCAGGGTTTGGAGGGAGAGCAGATAAACCTTTTTCACTGAAGTGTGAGGATATTAAATATAAGAATTGTGGGCCTTTACGCACAAGTAATGGCGGGGGTGGGGGGTTGAGGCTTTAAAAAGCTGCTATCAAGTACTAAATCCCCTTTGTATCGCCATGTTTCTGTCAGGGACTTAAAAATTATGGCAGCTCTGTCGGCTTCCACCTTCATAATTATATTTTGTGGTATCAGTTTCAAGGGAACTCGCAGGGCCAAAGTTTCCAGGGGCTTATTTTCATATTCTACTTATGGGATAAGCATCCATCTCTCCTCTGGAAAGCATTATAGGAAAGAGCAAGTTAAAAAATGACAATGTGAAAAAAAAATAAAATCAATTTCTGTTTTACAGACTGGACCTCACGTAACCCAGGCAGGACAGATGTTACCAATATGGGATCATTTCACTCCAGTGCTCATACACTAAAACTTCATTACTTATTGATGGAAAGTAAGTACATAGTATTGCATCATTTTTTCTCCTATCAATATGTATAAATGCTTTTCCCGTTTGTTCATATGAGCAGAAAAAAGTAGCTAAAATAAAAAGTTAAAAAGGATTAAAAAATTTTGAAGACATACTTAAAAGCCTATCTGGAAAGATTATATTCTAATAAAATGGAATTTAATTTAAAAAAAGTTAAGAGACCATTTTTTTTATCTGCAAACTTCCAGCCTAGCAGAATTAAAAACAAAACAAAAAACTGCGACTTGCCATCATGCTTTCCGAGAAAGGTAGGTGTGGTTACCTGTAATTAGTAAGAGAAAGCATAGGTTTGTCAATTAAACTGTAGGAAAGTGGGTTAGCAATTATTCAGGTTGTCTGTTAAAAACAACTGCTATAACCTGGTGTGGTTAAGCCTTTGTTTTATAATAATCAAATGTTTGTTTTTAAATAACGTATGTGCTGTGCTAAGGCTTTAATTCTTTGTCCTGAGATTTCCAAGTAACAAAATCGGAAATTTACTGAAAATAGAATAAAACATTCATTAACTATAGTCGCAAATTGCTTCTATTTTGTTTAGCAGCCATGGGGAAATAATTTCTTTTCCATCCCCTCCAAGAAATAGGCATGTGTGTTCATCATAGACAGAAATTGTCCCCTTAAAATCTGTGGAAGCACTTGTATACAGGTTGGAGATGTATGTAAATGTTCTTGAGAATGGATGTAGAGATTTGTCTTGCATTCCTTTCAGCAAAATACAGATTAAATTTAACTGCTTAAGAAACAACGCAACAAGTGTATTAGATACGTGCAAAGTATTTTAGAGATCTAAAAAGCAGTTGTATACGCTGCTGCAATATTTAACTCCAATAGTCAAACAGCTATAAGTGCATGTTTTTTTGTGTCCATGGGTTGTTTTTGACTGTGGAAATTTTAGGTAACACTGAATGATCTGGAAGAAACATGTGTAACACACAGATTATACAGAAACATAGATTTCTGAAGTTCATAACAAATAGTAAATAACATTTTATTTCTCTAAGAGCTCTGGCATTGAGATTTTGTTGTTGGACTGGAAGATTCATTGTATGAATTGTCTGCATCATAATAAAATTATAGTACCTAAACCTTTTTTTTTTTAATGTAAAATATACATAATGATCTTATCCTGTCCCAGGAATCTTTAATTTAATTTTCATTCTAATTTTTTATGCGTTCTCTGATTTATGAGAGCTAAAGGTAACGTCCTGTCTTGAGGTCTGTGCTACACCAACTCTTAAAATCTGTGGAGTTTGGTTAAGGAAACAGGACAGGACAAATAGAGTTATATCTGCTGAGTGACAACTAATTATTTCACCACACCTATTCTTTTGTAAAAACACAACTGTGCAGTAGTTCCTGTTTCTGATCCAGTGTTTTAATTACATCTCATTTCCAGTGAAAAATATGATTGATATATAGCTATACTACTAGTATGAAGAAAGATTATGAAGGCTGGAAATGGTTGTTGACAGGGTGGAGGGTTGTTTGAGGTGTTGTGGTTTTCTTTGTAAATCTCCCTGGACAAATCAGTTGTGCTGCATTTTTAAATCTTCCTGAAGAATCGCACATTACTGTGCGCAACACAATGCACAGAATGTTTCATTCTGGTGTCTTCATGTAGTCCCATCCTGGAAGCTACCGTATGTACATTATTTTTAACACTTTTTTCATTTTTAACCTATTTTTTTGTATGTGCATACAGATACAATCAAAACCTGTCCTAGATTGTATTTGGTGCAAGTGTGCAACAGTCATTAGAAATAAACTCATACATGGATTAAGTCCACTTATCTGTTTCTGTGTCACATTACCGTTTTAGATTAAAAAAAAAGTTGGTAACTAAAATTTTAGCTGAAATTAGCTGCTAATACCTGAAGACCTAATATCCATAATTAACAAAAAGAAGTCTTTGATTTTTTTAATGAGTACAGTTTCAGGTAGCTGGTATATCTCAAGCAAATTAAAATGCCTGAAGTAGATGGGAGATGTAACTCACGTTACTTTCACAAAATAGTGAGAATTCTTATGCCAGGGGCTTCCATACGTGCTAGGACTAGGTCAGCTGAAGCAAAGAGAGATTTTTTTTTTCCCCTCCAGAAGCTTGATTTAGATCTGAAAACCTCCTGTAAGCAGGTTGCTCCATAATTCTCAGTTGCAAAATTTCTTGCACCTTTTTCTCAATCATCTTATATTAACCCCTTTATAGAGTGTGCCAAATTAGATAAATTTTTAGACAGATTCACTTGTTTATGTGTTTCTTTAAATGTTTCAAACACGAAGACAAAACTAGCGCAAGTCTGTTGTATTTGGTATGCTACTAGAACACCTGTTTTTGCAGGCTGCTCTGTCATTCAAAACCTGCACGTTACAGCGCACTACAGCGCACTGGTGAAGCTGTAAAATATTGTTTCAAGTTATTCATTGAACACGAAAGAGGTGGTTGTTAAAATGGCCATCTCCATAAATACTGTATATATGAAACTTTTCTGAACAGGGAACAATTATGCCACACAATTTTATATTTTTATCAATTCCTGATTTATAGGACATCTGCTTAAAGACAGCCAGTGACTGCATACACTTAAAAAGTTGCTTTTTGGTTCCAGCCTCCAGGATCTGCTTTCCCTCTTACATACATGTGTCTGCCATCACTGATAAAAACAAAGGTTACTAAGCGTCTTGTGAAATAGACTTAAGAGTCTTGACGACCAAAAAAATGCCACTTTTCTTCCCTGGTCTAAGATGATTTTGCAGTGAGAAAATAAGGGTGGAGTACTGTCCGGGAGTGAAAATCCCAGAATGTTTTCTACATTCTGGTCTTTTCGTATCTGTATCATAATCATCAGACCTGTAAAATTCTGTTTTACATTTGCAGGACACCACACCATGCAACTTGAGGGCTCAGATGGCCACAGGCATCCCACTCAGACATCTCTGCTGCAGAGGTAATAACTTTCATTGAAAGTGTGGATGAGACAGATTGCGTTAATGAACTGCTTCAGGCATCCCAACTATACCTTTTGTCAAATGTACGGCTGTATCTTTACCACTAAGGCAATTAGAAATACAGAGCTGGAAGGTGCAGTTGAGTTTTTGAGTCTAGCAGCTCATACAACAAGTAACCATGCCATGGGATGTCCTTTGAAAGCTGTGGAAACTGTTTAGAAACAGTTATATTTCTCATTTGGTGATGCCGTAATGTATAGAGCAGTATTTTTGGAGGAATCCTTACTGGATCTTGATCAATGTAACAGTTAAAAAGACAATTGTTGCTTGTCTTAGGCTGCAGGAGTAGGAAATCTTGTTCAAAAGCAGAAAGATAGAAGAACGGATATTACATAGTCCTGAGAGAAGGCGTTCTTGTTAAACAAGAAGAGCTAGGATGTAACTTGGTCCCCAAAGTATTAATGAGAACAAGTTTTATTTGCAAGTGAAATTGCCTTGTATACTGCTTAGGAATGTGTTACATTCATGTTTTATTGAATGTTTTGTCAGTATTTTTGTAATTTCTTAGAATCCAATTCATTTTTGCATACAAATAGCGTTGTTATTGCATTTTTGTAATCAAAATTTACATATTCTTGTCTGAGTAGATATACCGCATGTTTCTTATGGTAACTTCAGACGTTCCTGAACTTTGAAAGAATAATCGTCACCAAACAGGTATAAATTACACTCTCTAAAGGGCAAAACCCATCACGTAACAAAATTGTATAGCACCCGAGATGGTATAAAAATACTTGAGAAATAGAAAATAATTATTTATTTTGCCTACTTCTCCACTTGTGACATCCCAGGTGAGTGTTTCTAATGAGTTTACCCAAACCAATAACTCAGGAAAGCACCTCATATTCCAGTATCATCACACCAACGCTGTTTTCCATTGCAGTGTATTTTGTCTGCCTTTGTATTCCTTGATTTCTAGTAGGCAGAATAGCGTATGTTCTACGAAAACTGCAGAGATTCATAGAGTATTCACTTATTTTGATTTTGTTTCAAGTTCTCACCTATTTGGTCCCATCTTTCCACCAAAATTAAGTGACACACAGAGCATTTCAGCTCAGCTATGCATCATTCCCAAATCTGTTCTGAGGATCAGGAACTCTTTCGTATTTCTTAAACTGATTTGTAACTGTTCAACCTGCTGTTCTTTACCAATTCTTTTACAGTTAAGTTAAAATCATGCTGCTACGTTCCTAGGAAGTACTCAAGTAGCAGAATATCAAAATCATTCATTAAAGGAAGTTAATAAAAGCTTACTGAATAGAAATACTCAGTGAGGCCAGGCAGAGGAAAAAGCAGAGTAACTGAGTCTCCTTAGCTACATTCTGCAGTCTCAGTTTCTTTCAGCTTGCCTATTACAATGGAACTAAAAAGTTATATTATATTCTCTTCTGACTAAAAATGTTTTGCTAATTTCATGTTTTGTTCTCAGAATTCATTTTAAAATAATTGATAAGATTTTAAAGTAGCATAAACTAGCTTTGCAAGTCATCATGTAATTTAGCACAGAAAGGCAGGAAAGTCCATGTGCCTGAGTTTCTTAACTAGTATAGTCTTGGAAGATGATATTGAACTTACTATGGTATGGATTATTGTGGTTCATCTATGAAATGGATTCAAGAATACTTAATTCAGAATTGTTGAGAAACTTCGCAAATTGCTCTAAAATCCTTTGGAAAAAAAAATCTACATATGAGCCAAGCAGAGCAGTCCTGAAGGCCCACGCTATCCTATAGATTTTGTTCTACCACATCAGTGTGCATGTGTTACTGTGAACCTAATAAGCATATCCATTATGTGACAGTAAATCTCATTCTTAACAGAAGCAGAGTAAGCTACACAGGAACAGTACACACTGACAAGCATATGTCCAAAAAGGAATTGTGTATTTTTGTTTTGTCATAAATTCTGGTTGAGGCAGTTTATTTCTAGAGGAAAACTGTATTCAGTTCCTGTCGCCCTGTGACCCAATTAAGATCAACGCTACGCATCTCTGACTTCAACAGTCATAAAAAATCATTGCCTAGTTCCTGAATGTGATTGTTATATTTAGCAAATCTTGAAGCATTTCCTAAAGCCAAAATATATCACTACTCTTGTCTTAGACGTAGGAAACTGATGGATATCCACGTGAAATTACTTAGCCGCTACCACCTAGCAGTTTAAGGAAAGAAGTGAGAGGAAACGTTAGTGCTGCTTGAACCTGGATCTATGGCACTGACTACAAGGAATACTAATTTTATACTGTGATACAATCGTACAGAGTGATCCAAATATATAATTTTGCAATCTATATTTATACTTGTTCTACAAACTAACAGAACTTGTCTGCTGGGAGTAAGCTCTGTTCTGAATTTTCCTATATGTTCAGCTTACAACCTTGAAGCATATATGGGAGTCTCAAGGTTGGTCCAAGCCTGTTTGCACACTTACCAACTACTTTTTCCTCCTCTTTTTTCCTTCTATCTGTGCAAACCCATTTGGAGTGAGCCAGAAGAATATTTTTTGTGCCTTTTTTTTTTTTCCTACAACCAGAATTGTATTGGAAATCTTTTCCATGTCCTGGTGATTGTAAGAGATCTTGTTCTGTTTTTCTTTCACATTCAAGTGTGTATTATTAGTTTACTTGTTAGTTTTTTCCCTATATCTTGAAGCTCATCAAGCCATAAATCAACTTCTTAAAAGTCCTCTGGTGCTGGAGCATGACAAAGACAATGCAAAGCTGCCCTACCTGGGCAAATGGATGTTTTGCAACATGATGAAATCCCTTAGTGGCATGAAACAGATGTTGCACTGGTTTGAATCACAGCAAACATTGCTGGGAACAGGGGAGAATATAGAATTTAAAATATATAGAATATAAAATAGCATTTTCTTTAAAACCTCTTACCATACACCCAGCATAGGTTGTTTGGAGCTGAGATGGATCTGAAGCAGTAAATGTGCAGATATTAACGAGCAAGTAAATGGACGTATTTCTTGTATGGACACCTATCCTGCAGCTATAATAGCACAAAAGGGCATTGTTATCACAGTCTTAGAGATAGGATTCTACAGGGTGTGTCAGTACATCTGTGGATATATATATATATTTGTAAATACACATGCATACACACCAACTGTACACAGTCTTCTTTAAGTAACTGATCTTTTCAGTAGCATGAATGCAGATGAAGCAGTTTGAGTAAAAGCCTAAAGTCTTTTATTTTCCCATTTAAAGGGACTTTCCTCAAGGGTGTAATTGTCTCATTGGGCAACTAACAGGAAAACAACTGGTACCCTGGAGATGCTGAGAATTTAGAATCCACATTGAGATTTCAGCCTAGCTACTAAACTTTCCATGATGTCAGCTGCATCAGACCTGTGGTGAGGTTTGTCTGCAGGAAATACCTTCAAGTACATAAAATAATCTGCTTATCTAGCTACATGTCAGATTCCTGTAGAAGATTCTTCGATCCTTGACATAGCAGTCCAGAAAGCGGGCACAGGTGTCACAGTGAAGTAGCTACTGAATGTTGAATTACTGAGCAGGGTGATGCTTTTTCAGAGACTTATACTTATTTCATTGCTGCAGTTGCAGTAAAGCTTCAGTGCTGCTGCAGATTCCAGAAAACAAAAACTGCATTCATAAGGCAAAAATATTTGGAGTAAGGGACTCGTATCACTCTCTTTGGAGAATCTATGTTTAGCCAAACAAAGCCTATTTGTGGTAAAGGAAAAGGATGAGGCATGCTTAGAAAATTCAGTAGTCATTCATTTAATTGCAAGAGATAATAAAATGAGCAGATTCAATAATGGTTACTTCCTGTATTGCAGAAGTAAGCATTTATTTCGGGAAGTATACTGGAACTAAGCAAAAGAGTCTGAAAAATGGGTAGACTTCCACCATCCACGTCAAGCAAAAGTGGCAACTGAATTCAGCCCAAGCACTCTGTTAATGCACTGGAAGAGAACTCAGTGAAGAACAAAAAAAGTACACCCATCTTACTGTTTCAGAAGAAAAAATCTGTGTGAATGTTATAGAAGATGTATAGAGGATATTTATAGACTGTATGACAATTTCTCCTAAAAATGCTAAAAAGAATTGAGATGTTAGCATGCAGGACTCTTATCTACCTTGCTGTTCAGCTGATGATAAGAAAAAAGGCTTGAAACAAATCTACTTTCTCAGCTCTCTAAAAATTCACATCTTTTGAACATGAGAGCAAGTCCTCTATTTTATTAAAAAATAAAAAGAACTTTCTTGTGACCTCTGAGACTCAGGTACAGCAAACATCCCAAGTCTCAAACCAGTTGTCAAAGATCCTAATTCTGCAAGACCCTTTCTTGTGAGCACCTGTTCAAAGAAGATGCGCTTATAAAATTCGTGTTTCCAAGCAACAAAACAAAACAAAGTAAAACATCTCTGTCAGGGGAACTGACAGAGGCAGTGGCCTCATTAGTGAAGTCTGATTTTCTGAGGCCAAGCAATACTATTCTAAGAGTTCAGGGGAGATTTTAAGTTACTTGAACACATGACACGGAGGAGTTTTACCCTTGTCTTAACAGAGCCATAATGTCACTGTGCATGCTTGAATGCTGAAACTGGTTATAAAAAAAAAACAAAAAACAAAAGCAGACAACCTCTTGGCATGTAGTGCCACAGCAAATGGTGCCATGGAGAGAAAGGTGAGCACGCCCTCCAGCCTTACTACCCGTGAGGTAGGCAACTTCACAACTGCAACTTCTACAACTACAGGACAGTCATGTTGGTAATTCCCCCACACAGCAGAGAAGCAATGGTTTATGGCAGCGGGCTTGAAATTCCAGAGTCGGAGACTGATCTTTTCAGTTTTATTCTTGGCTTAGCTATGGAATCTGATTGTGAACAAAATATTTAGATCCTTTGCTTTATGTGCACCGGTGAGGAATGGACATAATAACGTGCAATGGTATTGCAAACTTAAAACAGTAACACCTTCAACGTATTTTGAGATTTTAGAGGTTGGAAGAGATGAAGAAATTGTAGCTATTGTTGCTGCTGTTACTGAATTCAGTTTGTCAGCTCTAGAAATAAGATTTGAAATCCATTGGCAGGGATATGGGACAAGTTACAACCTTTTTTTTGGTGGGATTCACGTGTGGAAATATGTGCTTGAGCCAGCAGGAAGTCTCTCTTTGGGAAGAATTAACGTGTGAGTAAATAAACAGCAGGCAAAACTAGTTTCTTATACAAAGACAATTACACATCATGGAATAAATTAAGCCCTTCTACATGTATATTTTTGCTTAAAACTATTGAAAACAATTTTGATGGAAAATATTTTGAAAACCTTAGAACACAGATTTGGACTAATGTTTTAAAGGGTTAAGGCAAGCTTTCAAAAACTAGATAGTCAAAGTAACATAAACCACAGGCTTTCCCCACTGATAACAGGTCTCCATGAACACGCACAAAACAGGGAAGAGAACTCACAAACAGGCAATGTGATTAGTTATTTCTCCATAAGCCTGTAGCTTTCTATTAGCTGAACAAACTAGTTTTGAATAAAGTCTATTCTTAGGCGATTATTATGTGCTGAATTTTGATGCTTGATTGAAGACATTTTTTACTTGCGAACTGTAACAGCTGGAAACCAGGTTTTATATTATACTGTGAACAACATGCTAACACTTTTTTTTACGTAAGAAAGCTCAGCAACAGAGCTATAATATTTCCTGTGTGTGTTTAGACTGAGTTATGCTGTTATATTACTGATGTGTATTATGCTAATCCAATAAAACATAAAGACTATTGTATCTTTTGTATCTTCTACCACACTGGTACCAGTAGGGATTTGCATTGGTAATATAACAGCAACAGAACAATCTAGAGAATTGTTGAAGTTTCCTATTTTGAGGTTATGGATACAAGCCTACAAGTCAGTAAAATTCCCCACTAACTTCAGTGACTTCTGGAAGGTTTAGAACTAGAAAAAAAATACGGCACCATGAAAGACAGACACAGCAATATGCTATTCATCACTTAATTAAAAACACAACATATATGGTGACAATTTCAAATGAGCGAACTTACTGCAGTATTTTGAACAGCTTAGATTACTGGATAGTATTTTTAAAAATAGTTTTCTTTCCTTTGAATTTAGTATTTTAAAATAAGTGATCAAGTAGTACTGGAAATAAACTAGTGCAGACCACACAGACAGAGCAGAACACTGCCCTTGGATCGTTTTTCCATGTTCATACCTTCTACTTGATCTTTTGGACATACGGATTACAGACTACCATGATAATATGCCTGAAGATAATTTAAAGAATATGTCAGAGGAGAAAAAAAAGACACCCCGAAAACCAATTCCTATCCATAACATCTTACAATATTAGAAACTTAAGTAAATGTACTTCTCACAATTTAAAACGTGAGTTTGCTTTTTTTGCATTTCATTTGGTTTTATCATCAGATTATTCAATTGCAGTTTTTGCATCTCCCATAGTTCTTTACTCTGTGTGTGTGTGTGTGTTGAATCCTCATAAGAAATGTAATACAAATAACCAGGAATGACATTTTCAGTATTTTTAATAAAAATCTTTTTCCACTGTCAAAATTAATGTTGGAGTCTCAGCTAAAAGCATTATGTGGTTTATTAATACGCACTAGTCAGCAGGTCTACATCTAGATAGAGTATCACCCTCGGGCATTTGTTATTGACTGTACTGCTATTTATTGTTTATTAATCTGCTACTGTGAGCATCTGAACGCGGCCAAAGCTCAGTGAGTCCTTTTTCTCATACATATGCATGAGTAAGAGGGTGACGTGGTAGGGGTTTTAAAAACTTGCCACTTCCCAAAGCAAGCGATTGCACTTGGCACTGAGGTGAGTCCCAGTTTCATGCTTTCGTGCTTTGTGCCAGTCTTGTGGTAGGCTGCACGTTAGTAACATAAGAAGGCTGTCAGATTTGATCCAAGGGCAGTGTTCTGCGCTGTCTGTGTGGACTGCACTAGTTTATTTCCAATACCGCACTTGCTTAACCTGGGCTGCAGCTAAATCAGCCCCGTGTACTTCTGCCCACACGTATGGCGATAACAGAATCGAGGGGAGGTCTCAGGAACGGATAGATTCAATTGGAGCAGGGGGTGGTGGTAAGAGAGCTGTAGCTCTTCCTGTCCTCCTCCTCCTCCTATTGTAACTAGTGGGAAGAGTCTGCATCCTGCAACACATGACGAGCAATTAGCTGCTCAGGCCTCTCTCCCCCTGCTCGTGTTGCTGCTGTACTGCTGTCTTTTCTGGCTGTGCTAGCAAAAGGTACTGAAGCAGGTGCTGCTGCTGTTCCTCTCCCCAGCATAGCATGTTCTGTTCTGGAGGTAGGTCGGTGATAGAATAAACTATGCCTGGTGGAGCTTAGTCATAACTGCTCTGCAAATGCCGCACGCTGGTTTTGTTATACCCAGAAAGCATTCTTGTAGGGAACATGTTCACCATGCAGTGAAGCACTAGAAGCACAGCCACACATCCTAGAGATAGCTCTACAGGCAGGTTTCGGAACTGAAAGCATCAGAAGCTGCCCTGGTGTGTTGCCACACCTGGATTTAGCCCGGCTGTACAGCACTTCACTGCCACGGCTGTGCCACCTCTGCCATCCTGGCGAGGAGCTTGGCACATACACAAATGCCACGAGGTAGTGCCAGTTTGCACAGCTCTAGCTCAGAGGTTTTAATGTTGTGTCACACTTTCTGCGTCGTTGTTCTCCTAGCATACCTAACATGTGCTGCCAGAGCTTAGTTATAACATGTTGTTGTTGTCATCATCGTTTGTTTTTATTTTTGTTGTTGTTTTTGTACTTTTTTCATATCTATTTCAATCTGAGGCTCAAACTAGACTGGCCATCAGCCCAGAGGCTAGCAAGTTGTTTTTAAAGGACTCCAAAGCCTAGATAAAAATCAAGCAATTGAGATTAGCCTATTAAAATTAGTTTTAGCTTAGGTGATGACTTGATCCAGGCCTGGTTTTCTGTAGTTCTTACTCTGCAGTTGTGGCACGTTTATATTATGGCCAAGTACCCACTGTCATCAGTAAGAGTTTTGCCTGGTTTGTTGTAGAAGTAGGACTGAATGGCAAAAACAGTCACCTTTGACACACACTTCGGTGATGCTTGCTTTAGGGACTAGGTTCAGCTTTGTAGACAGCTAGAAAATGCAACTCAACTGTTAAGAATATTTTGGGGATTAAGTCTTGTCCTTAAGAACCACTTGGTCTGTTGTGCTGCCTGTCTTGTATGCTGCAGCTGAAGGTACTGGGTGTAAAAGCTAACTGTTCTACAGTCAGCTGAGTTTTCACACAGCACAGGCAAGGCTTAAATATATTCCCTGCTGTTCTGCATATAAGGAGGTGGAGGAAGGAAATCTGGAGAGGAAGCTGAACTTCCTGTGCCAGAGTTTTTATACTGGAGCCTTCCCTGAATTCAAAACAATGCAGCAACAGCTTAAAATATGAATCACTAGAACTGCAGACATGCAGGATTTGATTGTCTGCCAGGAAGACCCCACAACTGTGATTAGGGATTCATGTGTTTTTTTGTAAATCCATAACAGAAACAATCTGACTCATTTTTGGACCTAGCAGTTGCCTTTCTTCCCCCACCCCATCTCCAGACTGAGAAGAAACTCCCTCTTTGTAGTTTCATTTCTCTGAATGCTGTTTCAGATTTATGAAGTAGCTAATTTGGGCATCTGGATTAATCACGAGCACGTGGATAAATGACTGCACAAGCTGAGATACAACAAAAATGGGCACCAAATGGCCATCTTACAGGGCCAGGTCTAAGCAGACAGTCAGGGGAGGTGAAAAGTAAGGACTGTGGCAACTAGAACTTTCAGCTACATGGATACATGTACACACTTGCAGTTTTATATTTTGTAATTATAAATGAAGATATCACCAAACTAATCCTATAAGTTACCAAGTTATCCTGATTTTGTTTCCTGTTATTTAGTTATATTAATGTGACCCAGCATCTCACACACTGATTAAAGCTTAGAGATTTTGGATTATAAATTTCAGGCCTACACTAGTGAGATATGTTTAAAAATAAAGAGGTAGAAATCAATACAAAACTTAGATATTTTGTTGTTGTTATAGCATAGCACTAAGCAGTTGTTTTACAGTATTGCTAGGTACAATTCCCTTAAGAAAACTTTTTTTTTTTTTCAAATTGCTGATCATTTTGATTGAAACCTATGGGAACAAGGGCATGAGCTGGTGAAATACAGCTTTCTTGTCAATGACAATGAGAGAAACTGGAGAAAAGGAAGATCTTTCTTTTCTGGGCTGCAACAGCATTATTCCTCTTGTTCTTTTTTTAATCCAGGCGACTTCCTGTACTTCTAAAACATCATCTCCCACAGGAGGGGGTACTTGCATAGCATTTTCCACCCAAAAGCACCATGCAAAGCAGTAGGTAGATTGCATTTATTTTTTGTGCTTTCAAGCAGCTTACCATTTCTGATTAAACAGGTCCTGTAGAAGCATCTCCTCTGCTCTGTCTGATTTAGTCTTGCCAGTTTTCTCCCCATTGGTACTCAAATCAGCAGCACACTGAGCTGACCGCTGTAATCACAAGCCTGTGCTGAACTCTCACCGTATGAGATGATGCAATGCTGGTCTAAGTAGTGCAACAAGAAAGCATTGCATAGGTAGCATCAAAGCATACAGCCTGCCAGCACAGTGTGAGGAGGTAAACAGGATGATTAGGTATCCAGCTCACATGATATTTCCCATGGTTTGCTTTATGCAGCTGTTGATTCTAGACGTACATTCAGTAGAAATAAATTTAATGTCACAGTTAAATTCAGGTGAAATTCCTAAATGATAGGATCTAGGCAAGTTGGAAAGAAGATGCCATTAGATTTTGATAATTAAGGGATTGAAGCATCTGACATACGATGAGAAGACAAGCAAGCTGGGTTTCTTTAGCCTCAAGGCTCAGGTGAGATCATGCCAATGATGGTATACAACACCTGATGGGAAAGCATAAAGAAGAAAGAGGAGGAATTTTCTCAGCAGGCACCCACTGACAGGGCAAGAAGCAGCAGCAGCAAACTGAAATGGGAGAAAATTCCACTCAAATGTTCAAAAAAGCTACTTCTACTTTAAGGGTGGTCAGGCACTAGAGCAGATTGCTCAGAAAGATGGAATCTGATTTTGGAGAATTCAAAGGGAGATTAGGTCCAGAGCAAGCTACTCTAGCTGACCCTGCTGTGAGCGGGTGGGTTTGGCTGGGTGACATCCAGGTCTCTTCCAACCTCAACTGTTTGGTGTTTCTGTAACTTCTCTATTTAGACAAGGGGAAGCAGGGGAAAAGCCATTCAAAGTGGTGTGTGTATAGATGCACAGAATATCTGCGGTAGAGCTGGAATCTGTCACATTCCAGGATGTTTCTAGATTGAAAGATAGCCTTTCCTATTAGCACAGAATGTTTCTTGAATATTATAGCGAAAATAACAGAGTATATACTTTACTCTCTCTATGGCCCAAGTCACTTGAACTTCAGGATTTCACAGCAGGTATGAAGGACATCTTATCTAGTAGGCTTTTTGATCTCACTATATGCTATTTTAAAGTAAGGAGTAAAAGAATATTTTTTTCCTCCAAACAAGGTTGATTAAATTTCATGAGAAAGTTAAATGCTACTTACCAGCACCTAGTCTGAAAAAGGGACGTTCACAGGGGTCTCTGAGGCTCACTGGTGCCATCTCGTGGAAAAAGGCAGTTTAGGTGGAGTAACAGGCGTCATCTGATACAGTGGGGGGCTGAAAGCAGACTCTAGAGACCTCTGAATTAGACTGAAGGTTATATATAGTCTTTGCTCTAGTCTGAGTTTCAACAAGATAGAAGTGAGCAAAATTATAAAAAGAAAGTGATTGTACAAACTGTCAGAGGAGTAGCGTTCTTTAGTGTTTACATCTAAGGTAGCATCTTGCAGGACACTTGATATTACTGCTTGATTTGAGCTACTTGGGAAAGCAAGGAAGAGGAGGGTCAGGTGAGAACCAAGCACTTCAGTGCAGATGCAGGCATTTGTACATTTGGAAAAAAGTTATGTCCTTTCTCCAAGGCACCCAAAGGGAACTTTCAATATCGCGTAGTCTATTTCCCCTGACAGTAATTTAAGTAAGATTGCTCTAAGTTACTCCTTTATTTAAAACTGGCTTTAAAGGCTCCTTCCCTTGGGACTAGCATCTACCTGACATATCCATAGCTACTTGCTTAGTACTGACAGATTCCAGAAAGAGAATGGGTAATGAAGGGAAGATGATCAGGAGGATATTTTCATAAGCAGCTTTTCACAGTTAAAGCTGTGCTGGATATTGCACTTTCCCAGTGTGCGAATCTCAAAGGCTGTGCTTTGCTTACACTGCACAGTCTGTTTCTTTTCCCGTTGTTTGAATTTGCAGTTAGGTATTTCCCAGCTGCTTTGAAATGGTAAGGAAAGAACTGGAGAAGATGCTGCAGAACTCTCACCTTTACGTCTTGGACCAGCCATTTATTCCTTCCAGTATTCCAGCGATTACTAACTGTACAATTTCTGTGCTTAACAGGGGGCTAAAAGAGCAAACTGCAAAACTAAAGAGCCTGGAATACATGTGTACAGAGTGAAACCTTTCTGTTGAACCAAAATATCTAGCTTTGTTGTCGTTAAGGTAACTGAGTGTTTTCACACAGCACACTGTAGCTGCTGCATCTGTACTGTACTAATGCTCCACGAACACAAAACATTCTGGTAGCAGTTCTCAGAAAGCTTACGTGCCAGATCTTTATAGCTGGCCATGTTTGCTGCAGGTTACTTAGCAATTCTAATACCAGAAGACCCTCTTCTGAAGCGGTACAGACAAAACGAAAATCTCAGCACTGAAATGAGGCAGATGCAGTCTTTGAAGTACAAAACCCACGACAGATCATAATACTTGGTTTACCTAGAGCAGGGCCCCTTTTTCATTTATGTCTATAAATCTTGTAGTAAAAGCGGTAATAATAAACCATAATTATTTGTGGAAACAGACAGGTTTATGCAGAAATTACAGAAGGAGTTGGAAAGAAAACTTTCCATTTCTCTAACTTCTAACTTTCTAAACTCTAACTTTCAAAACCAAAATTCAAATGAGAAACTTGAGCCAGTAGTCAGGTCCAGCCAACCAAAAATCGTAAACATCGATGTGACTAACATGTGCCCTGAAAACTAACCAACAGTTTGAATTCAAGACTCACAGATAGTGTAGAAGCCAGATCTTATTCTGTTAAATCAGTTTTTAATTTTTGTTTTGTAAGAAATGAGAGAATTGTTATTTGCCAGCAAGTATTTAGTCATTCTTCAGTTATTTTGTGCAAATGTTTATTCACCTTGAGTTACCAGTTGATGGGCCAGATAATAAGGGGCTTCAGTAATACAGTACTGGTTTTTCTACTGAAGGCCTGTTCTAGTATTAGGATTCTAGCAAAGTAGAAATTCTTTTTTTCCCCCTAAGTACTTTCTGGATTACATGCATACACACTGAGGTCATCTACTCCTAGTACGCAGCCATTTGTGCTAGAAGCCATCAAACCCCTGTTCTGTAATACATTCTCTGAAAAAGGTGGTGTCATAGGTTCAGTGTGTGGCAGTCAAAAACAAGATTGAATCCATTTCACCAGGGCACACCTCATCTTCAGTGAAGAATGACAAATGATTTTTTAATATAAAACTAACACGAGTTAGGTTTTAAAATCAATTACAAAAAATCTCCCATAGATTAAACCATCTAAGTGAAATCTCCTCCCTCAGGATGAAGGGCAGACACTCCCCTGACTCCCCACGCCCTTTTTAAATTAATATTATAACACCTAGGACCAAGTCACAGATACTATTGGAAGACGTAACAAAGATCCCTGAACCTGCAAGAATTCCTGACCGTCTGCGTATTTCGAACTTGCTGCTTAATGCAGCAAAGCAGCCCTCAGGCCAGTAAGATCTATTTTATTGATTGGTCGTACAGCACATACTGCACGGTGAATAAATGGTATTTGGGGGCAGTGAGGCAGACAAAGGCAAATGCAAGGCAGAAAAAGAAATGGTTTTTCTCCAACTCTTACTATATCCAGACCCTATTGATGCTTCACTCTTGATGTTGCAGGTTTACCACTTCATACTCTCCAAAGATTATAATGTATTGATCATAAAAGCCATTATAGGTGTACCACTGTACTTATATTGTTAACGAGCTTGGCTATAAAGGGATTTGCAACCTGAATTTCATGACAGAGCCAAGGTATAATTTGCTCTGGGCTATAAAGCCCATGAATTATTGAGGCAATTTACTTCCAAGCCTGCATTTTCCTTCTGAGCACAAGTGCTCATGGTGAGCGCATGTGTCTGAGAGAGGAAAGACAGGACTGCAAGCTGCTGACAGTGATAGAAACACTGACGTGCTCCAGCAGGCCATCTCCCCATAGTAAGCTCTTGCACACAGCCAGCAAATAATTGTTTTGGCAGTTATTTTCTGCAATTTTGGACAAACGGGAGAGGAATTGCATGTTCAACAGTGCCAAATGAGCACCAGATTCAATTCATAACAAAAAATGCACTTTAGGTTATTACGGAGAGGAGCTTTTGCCTTAGAGATGTCACAAAGCTTGCGTGGATATTATCAGACTTCAGCAGATCTAGCGATGGTGAAAATGCTGGACTGGCGAATCAGAATTCTTAAATCCTTCCTCCAGCTGAGCTTATAGCCTGCTGCGTGACCAAAGTCTCCTGCTCAATGTTCTGTTTGAGCCTCATTTCCTAAGGCACTGAGGTTTTGTAATCACACTCAGTCTGTCCCACCTCCCCTCTTCCCATTCCCCACACGCAGCTAATAATTCAGAATCCACTGACCAATTTCCACCAAGTTTGATGGAGAACTGGAGGTCTCAAAGACATGAAGATCCTGAAAGGTTCATGAAAACAGGAGCTGGGCAGAGAAGAGGGATCTTTTAATACTCCTATTGCAGTAAAGACTGCAGCATGAGCTCACCTTTGTTAGGCACTGGAGGATGCACACAAGATCTTACATGTGTCCTAACTATAAGAAAAGCTTCTACAGCAGTTTACATATCATTAAGTGTTAAGAATTTGTCATAATATATAGAAAACCAAGCTCTATTCGCTCTGCTACTCAAAGAACTCAGATGTGTTTGGGTTTTTTAATTACTTTTTATATAAGATTTCCCCTCTAAGAACTGATTCCCACTATGGTAGGCACTGTGGGAGAATTTCCCATGTTAAAGGACACACGCCTTAAACACAGGACCAACAGGATGGGAAAAGAAGCAGGGACATAAGAGAGGAAGTGGCTTTGTGGAGGTCACCGAACAGACTTCTAAACACAACACATCACAATAGCACACCCACAGGCAGCTGCAAGCAGATTTCCTTAGCCAGGGAATAGAAAACTTCAGCGTTCTGAAGGAGAATTACTCAACACCAGTGCTGTTGACAGGACTCTGCATTTTTCAGTGCATTCCTACAACAGGTGAGAGCAGCCTGATATACCAACAGTAAGACATGAACACTTGCATCAACGCTGTCAGCATAGCTCTAGTGAACGATGCTGTATTTAACATCACTGAGTTAACTGTGGTCATCAGCTGTCTAGATGATGGCTCCCAGTACTGCCAGGACCATAGAACTGAACTAGTGTGAGGAATCCTGAGAAGGATTCGCAGGCTTCTTCAACATAAACCAGACTAATCTCGGTCTTTGGTACAAGGCCTTTTCTTACCCCTGCCAGTGGTAAAGTTATTTCCGATACCAGCTCAGTGGAATATCAGGTGACAATCGGTATCAGCAGCGGAGTTATTTATTACTCAAAAGGTTGAAGGAAGGGAAGCATCTATCACACATTGCGTGAACAGTGTATTGTAACATAGACCTCTCAGTGACAAGTCATTTCAGACCAACCCTGAGCAGAGCTAACAGTGAGTGAACTCCTGTTTGGCTAAGTGCTTCATCTCAGGTTATTTAGATATGCTTGACTGACTGCTTGATTAAAAAGTTACTGAAACCGTTAATGTGTCCATTTAAATTTACTTCTCTGCTCTGGAATTTTTTTCCAAACTGTTTAATTAAAGCATTTTAGAGAGGGAAAATGTGCAGAGTAATTCTTTACGAATAGAAATATGCTGATCCTGGATCTTCCTGAAAGGCTCTTTTATATTGCCACCAGGGATAGCACATTTCTCATGAAAGGCTTTTGTTTTAGAAATTCACAGTTTAGATCACCATAGCACTAATAAATAGTATCCATTATAGCATCTTGTTTTGAAGCTTCAGAATACTTTTAAGAACTAGCTATAAATAATACATAGACATCGATTTAATTCTCATTGATATGCACCCGCTTCCAGTTGCTCTCTGATGGCTCTTAAAGAGCCAATGGAAGCACTGTGCAAGATTCCTGACCAGAAATCGAGATGTTATACCTAGTTGGAAACAAGAAATAAGGTACCTATGGTTAAGAGGACTAAAACTGAATGTAAGCTAGGCTCTTTTTCTGCAGTTGATTCTTACTGTGTTTCCTCTACTAGTGCAGAATCCAGTTCTAAAAGAAAACAAATTACTTACATTCCAAACGCTTTCACTGATAAAACCAGGGACTCATCATACATGAGTGCAATTGAAGTGTAAGAAGAATCCTATCCATCCTTTCCCCTTCATGGGCTCAGTAGGAGAAATAAAGGAACACCGTGTCTGTCTAGGTTGGGAGTTTCTGAAAGTATCTTAGTTCCTGCTTGAGCCTCACTAACGCGCACTGACAACACAACAAGGTTTTCTAGAATCATAAAGTCAGACCCCACACAGATAAACAGAGCTAGCAAGAACATGAAGCAAAAGGCAGAAAACAAACATTTGTGAAAAGTGACAATAGAAGTAAAAACAATACTAATCTCCATTTCACATTTTCATATTTAGTGGATGAGTTTTAAAATGTTAATTGAAATAAATAAATTCATTTTAACTTACCACACAGGAGGATTAAGAACCCATAATATTCTCCTCTATTCCTATCACAAAAATACAGGTTGAACAAAAGCTGGTTCCTGAACCTAATTTTATACACGTTAACAAGAAATGTTGCCTTTCTCTGCCTTGCCCGATTAATCAGATGAGACCCAGGTGATCAATGGACATTCTTTTTCCATTCTACTTCCTGCTATTTGGGGTAATGCGAAGCATATGGGAACATTGTTTTCAAGCTGTTACATCTGTAGACCAGGATTGAGGATATCTCCATTTTAATTCTTTTTCCAACATAGATAGTTAAGGGATTATTTTCTCTCACTGTGTTCCCACGTGCAGGAGTGATTCTAATTGATGGCCTGGACTTGCCACACAAATACAGCTATCCCCAAAGTAAGAAGAGAGCTGCTTGCTGCAGGTATTTACATGGAATTTGTAAGAGTCAGATCTCATTTGTGAGTGTTTAGCATTTAGGGTTTTGATGTTGGGTTTAACAGAACTATCATTCTCCATAACCGAATGGAAACAGATCTCCTCACAGTTTGGTAGGTAGTCTAGGTAGTCTGCCAGGTACTACTGACAGCTCACAAGACAGAAGCATTGTAAAAGCAAAAGCATGTGGGGAAGTCAAACCGTTGTGATTTTATTTCTGTACTCCTCAAGCAAGGTCAGTCCTTGCACTGCAGGGTGAGCTCTGCAGACCTGAGCAAAACCCAGCCTCAGAACCACTCTCGCCTCTTGGCAACGCCGAGAGATATCCTTCTTGAAGCTGCTACAAGTAGCAATGTAACAACACACCGAGAAGGGAAGGAGTGCCCTCTTGTGTCAGTCACTGTTCTTTTCATTTGCCTGGTGTTACATTCCTGTCTTTATTAGTGAGCGAGCACTCTGCCTTTTCAACAGTTTTGGAGAGTTCAGTGTTTTAGCCCATTAATTGCTGTGGTAAGAAACAAAATTGGAAATTCTGAGTGATACAGACGTATAGTTACCACTTTGACAGTACAGAAGACAAAAAGTACAGAGATAGCATGTTGGCTAACTCTGCCAGTTAGGCAAAATGTGCGGAAGTGCTAAGTGGGGATGGTCTTTGCAAAAATCTTATGAGGCCGTTACTTCTGGTGAGCTGGATGCAGAAAGCCAGTAAGTATACAGCTCTGGTGGCTACATAATATAGGGCTTTACATACGATTTTAGCTGACACCAACTTCTCCAATCAAGTAGCAAGTTATTTTTGTAGCAAGAGGACTAGAAAGTGAACCCTGTGATCATGTTTCAAAGGTACTTTCCAGTTTCTCTACAATAATGTAAGTGATGCTTAGTTTCTGTAACACTCGTCTTTATAGCAAAGCCTGTTTGTAAACCATGCACCTGAAGGCATTTAGCATATTGTTTCATGATTTTGATCAACGTTAAGGGAGTGGTCACTACACAGCAGTTTAATGCAACACAGTTCAGCAGATCCTTCAGTAGATGGCAATAAAAGCACATTTACTTGAGGAAATCATAGTGCCATCCTACTCTTGAGCAGATGTTTTACAGAAATTACGGTATCTCGTGATCTTAGTTTTTCATTTAATCTAGTTTCACTTAAAAATAACACTTGCCTCTTATCTGCCTGGATATCTGAGATGAGCAGAAAATATGTTTTCATTGATAAACACTACTAATACTGAAGTCTTGCATAGCTTAGTATTTTTGAAACATAGATAGAGCTATGCTAGAGCAAATGGCTAACAGTGTATTATTCAGGTGCTGGTGACTATTTGTACAGATGCAAACCCACAAGCAGTCAGAAAAGTAACTTTCACCCTCTGTCTAAATCATTAAGATCTCATTGTATTGTTCTTGGTATTTGTTGTTGTTGTTCTTCTGTATGATCCATTAGCTCTCATCTTGCTTCTCCAAATGCATAAAGTTTGTTACTGCCCTGGGAACTTCCATGTGGTTTGGACAAACCTATATGCAAACATTTGCTTAGCACCTAACTTTAACTATTCTTTTAGTGGCCCCGGTACACATTACTTTCATCCTTAATTCCCCCACTGTGGATTTTCCTGTTTAACGCAAACAAACTTTATCAATACAGAAAGAAGTGTTTTATTTGGGAGAAATTCACACTGCAGAAAATCATTATGAACTTGCTGCTGACACTGGCAGGTGATATAATTCAACTGAGTAGCTAACAGTTTTTCATAAACCTTTAAACTGATGCCATGTGGGTTATCTTGCTATTCATTTCAGCCTTTTTTTTCCCCTGAGGTTTAAGTGTTTGTCAAGTTCACATTAATTATCCCTCCAGGTGAGATTTTTTAAGATAAATTCTGATGATGGTAGTATCATATTCTTCTGAAATACAGAAAAAATATATTTGGCTATCTGAAACAATTGATATTTTCCAATTTGTGGTGTTTTTCAAATCCACCAGGCTCAATCAGCAAAGAAACTGAATATTTGAAACATTACTAATACGTAACCACGTGCAGAAATACCTCCAAAACTAATTTGTACTTTAACTGGCGATATATGTAGCAAAAGGATCTCCCACACAAGCCACTGCATCTTAAAAACAGAAGTTTAAAGATTAAAAAAAAAATAAACACCTTCAAGTCTCATAACTAACAATTCTAGTTGGGAAACACAAGATAGTATGTTCCTCAAATATGTTCCTGCCATCTTCCTTCAGTGTAGGAACACGTGCCATTGTGTAGCAACAAGTTTAGCACCTCAGCAGTTTGCTGGACAGTTAAAGTTCCCAAAATAAATGAAACTACAGAGCATCTGAGCATCACGGACTCTTCAGAGCGAGTTCATAGCATTCTGCTTTTCAACTCCAGTTTGGGAAGGTTCTGTTCTGGAACAACTTGCTCTTGTACCACCTGACTCTTTGTTTCCAAGATGGCAAAATCGCCCTGACCTTTTTTGTTGCCATATGCTGGGCACAGGGAATCGTTTTTCTTAATCAGGAGATGAACAAGCATCCCTGTCCCACTTTTACAGGTATTTTTAAACTGCTGCCCTTCTACTTCACTTCATACCCTGAAGAAGCTTAACAAGGAAGTTACAGCAGAAAACATTTCTTCTGACAGATCGTTACAACTGCATGGGAGGAAACATCTCTTCATCAAAACTTGTCTTATAAAACCAAATTCTTCACGCCTTCCATTCCTTTACTCCAAATGTGAAATGAGCTAGAGCTGAGGCTGTTCTTGTGGTACATCTTCTGAATTTTCTGAGTTGGGCTGTGTTGCTGGATCTCTGTTGGTTCTGTCAGGTGAACGCTGGGTGCAATTCAGCCCGCCTGGTATCACCTGTTCAGGGATGTCACCGAGCTTCTGGCTGACCAGTGCTACTTCGATGTATTGTTTACCCATTTGGACAGCTTCGTCATAAGAAGGTGGCAACTCCGTCGTGTAGGGACTGTAAGCTGGAGGGGACACAGTGCTCCTGTCCATGCCCACAAATAGTGAAGGAATAGGGACACTCAGAGGGTACTGGAATGAGCTGTATGCTGTGAGGAAAAGGAATGAAAAAAATTTAAACAATTGCATGGAACCCTGATATATAGAAGGCTAATCCCATTCTTCTCCAAGAAATTATGGACTCAATTTTTTTTTCGCAGAATGGATGCACTATATACTAAAAGCTACCACTACAGAATTACTGTATAGAATCTATACATTGCCCAAAAAAAGCTGTCAGAAGAGAAAATGTCTGCATATTGCCGTCCAGCTGTTGCTGAAGAACACCTGACACAGTAGGTGCATGCTGTAACAGAGGCAGTTCCAGCTGGGCTCCTACACCAACAGCTGGGAACAATATCTTAGGTTAGAGATAACTTGGGCTGAAATAGTTGGACAGTGAGGTGGGCAGAAAGGGTTAAAACAAATGGGGCAGTGGGAATTAGAGCAGATGTGGGAGAGGACATGGGAGAGGTTAACCCCCCACGGACTTTATTCTAACTTCTGCAGCATTAAATCCTACTTGCCATCTGCATTCACTTACTGCATTGCCCTGATGACACTCAGTTTTCCCATGCCCTCCCTGTGGTTTTGGAAGATGTTCTGAGAGGAGCTCAGGAAGTCCCTGGTGTTGCAAGGACTGAGCGCAGCGTTGTGGACACGCTCTACGGCAAAGCACGGCTGAGTAGCTGACTCCCATGGGTACTTACAGGTCACCGTGCTGTGGGCTGTGCTGTCGCTGTCAATAGCAACACCAGTCAGATCGTAGGGGTGCCTAGGGAAGGGCTGAACTGGAGGCCTCTTCTTCCGGCAGCAGAACTTGATGCAGCTGGCTGTGATCCCACAGAGCAGGAGCATGAACATAGTCAGCAAGATTAACCTTGGAGAAGGATGGAGAACACCATAAAGTCAGTGCTTACGTTTTGCTTCTTCTAGAGCTGAATATAATTTTGCTCTTAATGGGTGAAAGACAGGCCAAACCTTCTCAGGCTTGGTTCTGAATGGGTGCTGGATCCAGAATTAGAAAGTTGGATCACAAACAATCACAAACTGAAGTGCTACTGACTGTTGGTACAATCCTTTCTGGCTCACAGATCCAGTGATGTTAATTACCTCGGGTTGTATATTCACTTTCAGTGGTAAGGGTTTGTAGAAAAGCCCTCAGTAGCATTCTGTTCTTTTTTCCAAACCAGAGGTAGTACTTGTCCATAAGAATCGTGATTCCAAACAAAACATTTCTTTAATAACTGTTTTATTTATTTTTAAAGAGAGAATGTTTCTCTTTAGTATGAGTCAGATGCACACAAAGACTACACTCAAAGTTTGGATTTGAGGGCCTCAAACTTCCACAAATTTCATGCATTTTCATGCAAATTATTGTTTTAGAAAAATGCTTTCAGAGAATTTAAAACCACGTGCGAAAAGTGCACGCTGCCCTGCTGGAACTTTGCAATGAAACATTCCTCCAGCGTGAGGAGCGTTACCTCAGCACTAGCTAATCCCTAAGTCCTCACACCCAGGAGCTGCCTGCTGGTGTGCTGTGAAATAAAGGATTGTGAGCCCTCACACGCTGCCTTCTGATGGAGGCAGAAATCACCTAGGGAAAGGTATCGCAGCATTATCAGTCTCAGCACTGGCACATTAGCTTTCATGATTTCAACGCTGCCTAATTACAGAAGCCTTAAAACACGTTGTATAACCATATATATTTTTAAACGGCTCTATATCAGCACGTTCTAAGAAAGCAAAGAATGACAATTAAAAGTAACCACCTCGCTCTGCATGTTATCATCAAAATTGATAGTATGTGACAGAATGCAAACTCTAAAAATAATGTCAGGATACATACAATGCACGGTCTATGCCAGAGACCAATCTACTTGTGGCGAGCCCCCTGCCTTTCACTCACCACTACCCTTCCCCTCTCAGTGAAGCAGCCAGTGAACAGGATTGTAAAATCAGCCCGGGTTCAGAATGACAAACCAGCGCCGCAAGCTAACGGTGCCTTGTCCCATAAAAGGGAGCGAGCTGGGGACTGCGCGGGAGGCAGCGCAGTGCCAAGCCCTAACAAGCCCGTTCTGGGCAGTTGCCATTGTGTTCAAAGTTGTTTATTTAGGAAGAACAAACAAGCGCTACGGCTGAACTCGAGCGTACTCAGAATGGAAAGATGACATATCCCTAGATGAATGCTCTGTCCCGCCTGACACCGTATCTCCTCTGCGATGCGGTCATGCCACTGGTGGCTTTCATAAAAGAGGAGAAACCCTTTCCCACATCGCGTCCCATTACTTTACTGCTATTACTGCTCATAATATCTGTCAAATTACTCCGAGGTTAGTAAGATTAACAATCAACTTACCAGACATACCAAAGATTTGTCCAGTTAGACATGTTCTGAGGGCATCTGCGAAGGAAGGTGGATAATTCACTGGTTTAAGTATCTGCACTCAAACAGGGAACACATGACAAGGAATACATTTTTGAGTTGAAAAAGGAAAAGCAATCAATGCGGATAGGAACAAAAACACCCGTGATTTAGTTTCAGAGGAGTGTTCCTCATGGTCGTAACATTACTCCAGCTGCAATCATACAAATCCCGCTGCGTAAGTGGGGTCCTGGGTGAAGAACTGTTTTCAAAGTGGAGCTTTGCTGTTGCTTAGGGGAGAGAACTACACATGCTGGATTCTCAGAACTACGAGGCAGTTATTTCACGTTAACCAGGGTGAAGTACCACAGCAAACACTCACAGAGTCTCAGAATATCCTGAGCTGGAAGGGACCCACAAGGATCTTTGAGTCCAGCTCCTTAACCCAGCCTAAGATAACTTCCTACTTCTCCCAGTTATTTTTAAATTACTTTTTCATAGCTCCAGTGCTATGAAAGCTTCAATGCTTCATAGCTCCGTATCCCCCGTAGCTCCAGGAATGTTTTATTCAGAGCTACATACGTACAAAGCGAAGGGGAGAGCTTCCGACACGTTTCAGAGTGCGGCCGCCCCGGCGGTGCTGCAGGTGGCAGGGGGCTGCAGGGGCCGGTGGGCGCCTACCGGCTGCCTTTGCAGAAGACCCTAGGGAGGCGCAGCAAGGCCAGCCGGGCCACGTCTGCGAGCCGGTGCGGGTCTGGGGGCTAAAAAAAGCAGCACTGGGCGGCCAGGAGCGAGCCCCTCTCTGCTCAGCTAAGATCACTGGAGCGGGGTGGGCGCAGATTCGCCCGACGTTGGGTACTCACCGGTCGGAGCGCCTCCAGCCGCGGGCAGGAGCCCGGAGCGATGCCAGCAAAAGGCAGGAGGAGAGGAGAGGAGAGTGGAGAGGAGACCGTGGCTGGGGGCCGCCTCAAGGGCGAGCGGGGCCCGGAGGCGGCAGCGCCGGGGGAGGAGCCGCCGAGGCGGGGCCGGGGCCAAGCTGCTGCGGGAGCGGCCCCGGGGGCGCCGGCCCCGGGGGGTGCGCTCTGCTCCCGGCTCCGGCTGGGCCGCCTGGGGGCTGCGGCTCGGCGCTTCTCAGGGGAGGCCGGCCGCAGCTTTGTGTGCTGAACACACTTCTGCCTCTGCAGTGTCCGAGAGATGGTGGAGGAGTCGTGGAAAGGGATCGAAAAGAATATTTAAAAAAAAAAAAAAAAGGTTTGGAAAAGCAGAGCGCTTCCCTTTGTAGAAAGTCTTTTTAAAACGCACAGAAGATAAATGAAAAGGCACCATCTACTCCCTGGAAATGCGCTTGCTCCAAAATAATTTAACCGTGCTCAACATTTCAAATGTATAAAGTAAAGATCTACATGTTGTTATGTCTACCTTGCAATGGTGTTGATACTATTTGGTAGAAACTTTCCAGAAACTATTTCATTACTTCAACTATAGCAATCATTACAGCAGCTTTTCTCCCTTCTAAACGACAGCTTTTCTGCAGTTCCCGTCACGGTGAAGCCCAGCTGCTCTAACAGGACTGCACGCAGCCCATCACGTCGAAACGCTCCCCTGGCTGGTTACAGCAGTCCTGCCCTCATCAGGGAAGAGCAAAACATACATCAAAGGTCACCCACATCCACCGTGTATGAATGAACACGGATTATTTCTGCTTCAGAGTAGGTGACTTAAAGGTCAGACACCTTGGCAGCACCGATACAGCAGAGGTCAGTTACATGGCAAAACCCCCCATGCCAGCCCGTGTGACAGACGATCAGAGTCACGGTGGCTGTGCTATATGACTGGGTAAGCAACAAAAAAAGACAACTAGAGCTAAAAAGCAGGGAACTAGTTAATGGATTATGAAAGGTTTTAGTTGGAGAACAAAGGGGAATATCAACTAATACAAGAACATTTTGCTGAGGCCCCTGGTATTCAGGTCCCTCAGTGGTCTGTATTTGGCTGCTTGTATAAAACCTCCTGCAAGTAGTAAGTGTGACAAAACACAAGTTTTATTTATTTATTTTTCCCTGAGATTTTAATGCAACAAGAGGGAATGTATTTGGACTTGAGTTGACAGAGGTTTCTTCTGCAAGCAGCATGGATCGGCGCCAAAACACTGGGAGCAACGACAGACCCAGTCGCTTGGAAGTACTGGGTTCAGTGGTTCCTTCTCCAGCTGATAGGACTGAAGACCAGTGCTCTGAGGATCAGTAATGTCATGTGTTGCTGACTGGAATACTTTCCTACAGGACCACCCAGGGTCATGGGGTCATTGCTCACTTAGGAAAAGCTCCGTTCATAAGCGTGAAGCAATCTCTGAAGTCACTGGGTAAGCCCAACATGTATCGATGAGAGGTGCATGACTAGTGCATGAGAGGTGATGAGAGGTGCATGATTCTGTCACTTCCTTTCTGTTTTATGAATGAGCTAGGTGCAGCTTCTAAGGATTATAAAAATCATACATGGCTATGAAATGCTTTCTTATTAAACTAGAGCTGGATGAGAACCAAGAAGTACTTAGATACTTGCTTCTCTGAAAGTAGAGGAGTTTGCATCTGGCCATCCAAGAGCAATTACAGACGCAAAACTCAGTCTGAAAGTGTAATGTTCAGAAGTACAGTTACAGGAGCCAAAACCTTACCCCTCTGGAAAACTTTGATGCATTTCTGAGGATAGATTTTCAATATTATTCTCACAGTAAGGGCTCCATCCTTCCTAGAGTCTTCCAACATGAAAACACAAACATCAGATCACATTTAGCTTTTCCTGGCAATTTTGATACCAAATGCACTTGTGATCATTGCTGGCCTGCTTTGGAAGCACAGCACTGAACAGGATTTTTTGTTTCTTCAAGAGAGAACTTGCATGAAGGTTCAAGCTGCTGTGTTGAGCTTCTGGTAGTTGTGAGCTTGGCATGAAGCCACGCAAACGTAATGCAAGAGGGCTCTCAGCTGTCTTCACCTGATGTCCTCAAGGAATTACCAACAAACCCACTATTTTTAGTTCAGCTTGATGTTTCTAAATTAGCAGCAGAATTGTTTCCTATAGTCACTCGTGTCAGTCAATTTTCCATTTCCTGTATTTTCATATCCATTATATAAAATAATTGTTTAGGTAGGAGCATCCAAATATAATTGCTAAATTTTCAGTAGCCTGACAGTGTGATTTTCAGATAACTGCAATTTTGTATTGCGAAGATCAATTTGATC
This sequence comes from Anser anser, assembly GCF_964211835.1. Taxonomy (NCBI): domain Eukaryota; kingdom Metazoa; phylum Chordata; class Aves; order Anseriformes; family Anatidae; genus Anser; species Anser anser. Next base: position 2,411,557 of record NC_139738.1, on the reverse strand, counting down.
ACTTGTGGCATTTCCCTCTTCAGTTGTGCTTGGGAGCAAATCTGTCTTGGCTTCCCACTGCCTCTTTTTTCCTTCTTTCTAATCATTGACATCAGGCTGTATCATAACCTGTTCGGATGGTGGCAGAGAACTGGAGATTTGCAGAGGTCTTCACTGGGAGAACCCAGGTTTTGGAGTGGGCCCATTGCTCACAGTGTTTTTAACAAACATTAATGCAGAATAACCCTGTGTGCTCATTTTGAAAGCGTTCCCAGAAATAACTAACAGATGCTATGCGTATTTTGGGAACATTTGTTTCCAGAATATTACTACAATATGCATCACAAGCCACAGCTTGGAACTATAATCAGGATCCTTTGTATTAAGGAGTACACAGAGAAAACGTAGTTCAGAGAGCTCAGCCTGGTACAGGAGAAACGGATGATGTTAAAAACTACTTGTGTTATCTTTGACTGGTGCCTGACACAGCAGAGCCAGAATGAGAAAGGGAGAATCCACGTTTGATTCTAGCTGCTGTTTCTGTATTGTATGCATTATAAACATCAACAGCTCAAGGACCAGCTGAACAGCTCAGCGTTCACGTGGCCTGAAACAAGTTGCAGGAATCTCATCCGTTTTTCTCCTCTTTTTCCATCAGTTACACAAGCGTTTTCTACATACAGTGGAAAAATAGTTAAAACATTTCTGGGGACACGTGCTTTACTGTTTTTTCCTGTGGTCTGACCAACAGATTATTCTCTGTATTGTACTTGCTCTGTACTCTCCCCTGAACTGGATACTGCTTCTTGACAGAAGTTATACATACAGGACACTCTAGCTTCCCCAGCAGCTGGCAGAAATCTATTCTCAGTGAGAAAATTCAGACAAAAACAGATGTAGAAATAAAAAGTTCCTGGACAGGCATGATCTAGAGCAAGTGTCTAAGCACATTCAGTGACTCAGTACACAGCGTGGTCACCGTAGCCTTGACCATGTGTCATCAGGATGACTGCACACTGTATTGTGAAAATAACTGCCCAAGCGAATTGGAGGAGACTTAAAATAAAAGCTTTATTGTAGTCTTAGCAGGAAAAAAATATCAGGGACTTTCTACATATGTGAAAATGCATCTGAGGTCAGAAAGATACGTTGCTTGAAACTCGCCCATTTAGAGATTAAACAAAAACACTCCTGAGGGAGTTCCCACCTTTGGAAGACACTGGTATTAACAGCAGATTTATCTACGTGGCCCCTCATGTTAATTCTTCCTTCTACTACAAGGTTATTGTCACAGTCAGTCTGAAAATAAAACTATTGGAAACAGAGTTTATACAGAATTTTGTAAAGAAAAAAAAGGCAGAAAATGTACAAGTTACCTTGCTTTCTCTCTCCTACCTCCCCTTACATATCTGCAACAATCTCAAAATCTTTCCGTGTTCCAACTGAGATCCAAAGACCTCCCCAAAAATATAAGCCTCCATTTTCCTTCCCACTTAGCTTGGTTCCATCAGTTACCGGGAGCACACGCTGATACAACTTTCGCCATGCAGATGAGTCGGTAAGATTCCTGAACGTCACCCTTTAAGGTCAGGAGGGCTGTCTCAATCACAGGGTCAGTGGTCTACAAAAAATGCACACACAAACCCAACCTATTTCTTTTGCACACAGAGCACGTTAGCTGATCAAGGTCTAAGCAGTGTATGTTTCAGTTGTAAGAGGTGCCCGTTAAAGCTGTTGGTTACCTCTCTTCCTACTTGGTTGGCTTTTTCACGTTTTCACCCAACACTCACACTGCAGTAAGCAAAGCAGCAGTGACTAAGTGCTCGATCTGCAGAGTGCTGCCGATACCGTCACCACATTACAACCACGACAACTGGGCAAGGCAAGCGACAAGAGTGTGCTGCAGTGAGGGTTAGGGAAGAGATGGGTCCTGTTAGCCACGAGCTAGGGTTAAATCTTGTGTAACATCCCGTGGTTACCAAGAGGCACTATGTCAACCCCATATGTCATGCCAGGAACTCTAGTGCCTTCCTTCCACACACGATGTCAGCATCCTTGTAATTTTGCATCAGACCACTCATTCTGCCATCCCACACACTGCTGACAACAAAAAGTAGCAGAGTGAATTCTTTCCGTCCCCACGAAGATGAATCAGGGAGGGCAATTACAGCCCTGTAGGGATGTTTTGAACTCGCGCCAAGACTCTGCAATATGAAAAAGCAGAAGAAGCCAGGGAAGCAAGGTTCATAAAGTGGGAGATCAAACAGGTCTCGCTGACTTCCAGGAATATTCCAAAAAAGAGGCACCCACAGCCAGAAGTGTGGACACCAGAGCAGAATGATCCATGGAAACAGTTCTGTGCCAGCAGGACTGCAAATTTCCTTGCAAAGGGGGACATTAAGAAGCTCATTTCATCACTGTCACCAAAGCAGTGTCTTTTAGTGAACAGCAGCAGTATTTTGGTACTATATAATGCGGTGGCCTGTAAGAAGTTATTTTATGTCCTATAAAGCGCAAGTGAATGATGCTTGCTCTTCCCATCACACATGATATGAAGTCTAAGACGAGATAGCAAGGCTTAAAATCATACCTATAGTTCCTGGATTTTGTTCCCGTACCAGTGTTTATACCAGCGTAAACTCTCTTAGGTAACGTGTCTATCGTCCTAATGTGCCAAAGCAGCCTGGAGTGCTGACATCTCAAAGATCAGCCTTTGTATTGCTCCTCTAAATCAGTCAAAAGACACAGCAGCACCACACTGCAGTCTGGGAAGCAGTGTGCAACTGTTACTTACATCCAAGTCAGCAGGTGGCACCCAAGAAACGCCGATGCATTTTACTTGACCACGATCAACGGTTCCCTTGACAAATTCAACAGTGAATCCCTTCTTCTGCAAGAGCGACAGGTTATCAAAACTGAACTCCACATTCTACAAGAGACACACAATGCACCTTCATTACAGCCAGTTCAACTTCTTCACACACAGTCACTGTTTCTTAAAGCTTACATCGCACAGATGCTATATATGGCCCTCGTTTGCCAAACTACTTCTGCCATTTGAAGTTGCAAACATCCATCCTGTTTGCTGTCACAAGTTGTCATAAAATATGGTATGAAAAATGAGAGGATCAGAACTGCCATTCAGTTCTGTGCTCAAATTTCTGTATTTCGGTATCAGGGAAGGAAACTGGTAATTGAATTTTGTTTACTTTTAATACCATAATGCTAATTCCTCTTATTAAACCCTGGAAAAAAAAAAAAAAAAACAAACTTTTGCTTTCAAATGCTGATGCTTTTGTAACAAAGTTTGTTTGAGACCCTGAGATTTGTATTTTTAATTTAAAGACCAAATTTTTGACAGAAGGAACTAGTAACCATTTGTACACTATCAGTATTTTTTACAGCATCTGACATGAAGTTGCGCTTTTTATTTTCTTCACCTTCTTAGACGCAAACTGAGCTGTCTGCATAGCTCCAACTCTCAGTTCTGTCTTTGCTGGCACCAGAGAATTCTCTCCCTCGATGTGCTCCAGAACCAGGAGGATGGACTTCACTGGTTCTTGTAGCTCTAAACAAATATCAATCAGGTAAACTTTGAGACAGTCAAAACTGAAGAATTATTAACTTGGAACAAAAACAAATTACACCTAGATGGCTCAAAACAAAGCAATGTGGCACATTCATGAGTTGGCATAGATAAGGAGATCCTTCTTGCAGAGTTAGTGAAGAATCAAGCAAAAGCAGGTTTTCTATTTGTCCTGCTTTTGGCTGGGATGGAGTAAATTCTCTTCACAGCAGTGTGTATCATGCCGTGTTTTGGATTTTGATGAAAGTAGTGGTGATAACACACCAATGTTTAGTTGTCGCAGAGCAGTGCTTACGCAGTCAAAGCCTTTTCTACTTCTGCTGCTGCCTGCCAGTGAGGAGGCTGGGGGCCGGGACAGCGGGCGCAGGCTGCGCAAGGGGATGTCCCCACCACGCAGTGTCCTGCTCAGCAGGACAGGCTGGGGCACTCGCAGAACAATGGTGTTTGACTTCCCAAGCAGCTGTTGGGCACGATGAGCCCCGCTTTCCTGGAAGTGGTTGAACACCTGCCTACTGACGGGAAATAATGAATTAATTCCTCATTTTGCTTTGCTTGCGCACGCAGCTTTGGCTCTACCTATTAAACTGTCCTTATGTCAGCCCCTGAGTTCTCGCACTTTTACCTTTCTGATTCTCTTCCCCATCCTGCTGCGGGGAGAGCGAGCAAGCAGCTGCATGGTGCTGAGCTGTCTGCCAGGGTTAAACTACACCACCATCACTTCTAATTCATGTTTGTTTTCTAGCCCCACGGCATACGCATTGTGTGTACTATAGTCCTACTTGTGTACGGTAAGTGCTTGTGTTTATTTATAGCTCAGGAGCTAGAAGGTGCTTACATACCATCTCTAAACACAAATCCTGTCCAAGGAAATTAAGGGAGGATAAATTCAAACCCCCTGAAAGCGTGTCAACTTCATAACAGTACAATCAGGAGAGTCCAGGGTATTTTATTAGATGGGAAATAATTTTATAAATATTTAATGCAAATAGAAGTAGCAGAAAGCAAACGCACCCTAATTCTTTGTAGTAGTAATAATTACAATAGCTTTTTGCAAGGTAAGTTGCACAGATAGATTATATTCATTAAGACACTACTGCATTAGAATTCACATAAAAGCCTTCCTTAAGGGAAAGTTTCTTGCTTTTTTTTGGTGTGTGTTACGAATATAGGCTACACCATAATGCTTATTCATTCTGGATACTGAAAGGTTATCTTTAATTTGTTTTGTAATAAAGTGGCAGCACATTACCTTCCTTTAGCGCTTCCTGTGATGACACAGGTAACGTTACAGCCAAGGACTCGATGGGCACATCCAGTGGAATTCCACCTTCCACAAACATTGGATGTTCTCTTGCTGCACCCTTTAGCTGGATTACGTGGGCTGTTTTCTATACAGGACAAGAGCGCTTTAGATGCAGGTTACAGCTTAAGTGCCAGTGTAACTGCAATACTGACACAACAGCTTCAGTTCCTTAAAAATGACATCTGCCTATATTAATGCCAAGAGGCGCCCCACACTAACGCAAGGATCCTGCGTCTTCCCCTTGTCTTTTGTGTGTCACTCAGGCACTTTTGTTTTCAACAGCCTTTCATTCCCGGGCAGTGTGCCAAAGGAGGAGGCTGGACAAACTATACTCAAGCCACCAAAACGGGCAAAATTTATCTGTTGCCAAACAGAGCTTCAAGTTTGTGAACTTGGGCCAGTTTTTATTCATCTTATTCTGGTTTTCGTTCTTACCTGCAGATCCAAAGATAATCTGGAAATACAAAACTTGCAAGGAGAGAAACAGTACTTACTTGTTCACTACCAGTTTCTACTGTTTGCAGTGCCTGCTGACAGTCATTAGTTGGCACTCTTCATTAACTTTTGGGCCATCTCTTTTGGAACACGGCACAAAGCTACCTGCAATGCTGCCAGCCTGTGTATCCTGATTTGGGCTTCGTCTAAGCTCAACTGCTGCTCTACAGATGGAAACCTCCTCCCTCATGCTGAGTGACTGCAGAAGCAGCTTCCTGGTACTCAGCGCACCTGCCAGTTTGCACTCTGCAGTCTTATTTCCATTCTCTGCTACAATTAAATGTTGCTTGCAGAGAACCCGGTTGGAACTGTGCTCAGCAGTGCGGCAGCAAGCTGGCTCCCATCACCTCCCGTGTACACAGTGTGGACAGCTGGGTAGAAGACAGGACTGAATCCCAAGTCACAATTGGTATGAATTAGGAACTGAAAATTTAAAACCTGAAAAAAGCCAGTGGGCCCCAAAACTGTCACTTCCTACCCCCATCAGTTAATTTAGTATGGATATTTCTGCCCACAAATCCCGTCGACTGGATATAATTATGTGAAACTCCTACTAAGACCCATGCTGCTAAAAATAACTGTAGGTCATATTTAGACTTCCATTTCATAATCAGGTATCTTGGTCTGCTCACCTTGCCAAAGAGCACAACCTTGAGACGGTCCGAATAGTACAGGCTTTCATGGTCAGGACTGAAAGTAACAACAAAGTCCTGGCTCTTCCCGGCAAGAATTTCTCCTTTTGTCGGAAAGATGCTGAACACGCTTAAACCAGTATAGTTCTGTGTTCCTGGTAAACAGAAACAAGGATATGAATAAGGAAGAACAGTTCTGTTTTACTTCTTTATATATTTTAAACTCATTTTTGTTGGAACAAACATTTAGATTTATTTATTAGTTTAATGTATTCATCTCTAATGAAGCTGAAGAGGCATCACCAACCTTTCCCTATACTTTTCAGCATATTTTTACAGAGATGGATATCCCCAAATACATTCTTTTGTATAAATATAATATAAAAGGCAATAGGGGCATATTCAGATTCAAACGCTTGTGTCTCCTTACTTGTAGGTATCTGCTCAGGCTTCATAAACTTGAATAGATCTAACAAGACAAAGTATTGCTGCTACTAGATATTTCATGAGTCCTTTTTTTAAAAAAAAAAATTTGGGGGAAAAAATTACCAACAATCTCTGTTCTTTGCAAAGAGGACGTGAGAAAGGATGGAAGTCTCTGCTGATCTTTGTTCCGTGTTGGCGAAAGTGAATCCAGTTGGATGGAGTACTGCAGGGTCAGTGTGGAAGTGTTCTGTATCTGATAACGTGAATTTACACAACAGCACTTTCATTAAGAAAATTGATTTTCAGGCCTGTAGAATCCATACTTCGTAAACTGGATGAATTTATTTTGCTGCATTACTGCACTGTTGTGTGCCCGGATGCCACACACAGCATGCGTTACTGCCATCCATGTGTAACATCCACTCCCACCCCTCAGCAACAGGGACCAGCTTCCTCTTAAGTCTTGCAGCAAGTAATGTATTTTGATTATTGACATACTTAGAGGAGAAAATTTCTGCTTAAATCTTGGCCTGTTTCTGAGTTTGTGATAATCTGCAATATATGAACGAGTAATCAGTTAAACTGTTCCCTACACTGTACCATGGCAGACCCCCATGTGCTCTTTGTAGGACAATTTCGCATTTCACCCATGCATCTCTGTCAACATTTTGCGTGGACACAGAGCAGCTTCAACTGTGACAGGAGTAATGGACAGAATAAAGAAAGAGCAAACCTGTTTCTGGCTTCACAGAGATCTACATATCAGCTAGATCTATGAGAGATCACACAGGCCCTTTCTCTTTTTGTATAGGAGGTTCTGCATCCCTGTTATTTGCACAGGCAGAATCCTGCAGGCAGCACAGTTCTAGCAAACAAGATCCTCCCTGCACAGCACTGTTACCTTTAGCCCAAAACTGTCTCAGCCTCAAATCACTCTGCCAGACGTGCTGCTTTTAAAGCTGTTCTTTTGTCTACAGCTTGCTATTCAGCCTCACGTTCTGCCAGACTGGAAACTACGGAACTCCTCTTCCAACCTACAACAACTGCTGACGTGCCTTCTGGATCAGCATAGAGGGCTTTACCTCAAATGTGGAAGTTGTCTTCTCTCTGGCAAGGATGTATCCCATATCCAGTACTTCCTCCACAGAGCAAACAATTGACGGCATCACCCCACGCCCTGTGATACTTAGGGTTAAGTTCTTTTGTGCTGTCCGGATGTCTAGCGCTTCAAAAAACTGCCAAGAAGAAGCTGCTGTTAGCCCGTTTGCTGGAGGAAACCCCCCACCCCACCCCGCACCCACCCACAAAAGCAGCACTGGCTCCAAATCACCCTCCCCTCCAGCCACTCCCCACTCCTCTGCCCCTGCTCCCCCAGCTCCTGTAGGGCCATTGCTGCAAAACTCCTGGACACAGTGCAGAGACAGCGATGGAAATGCTGAGAGGGGCTAGGCACAGGCAACAAGACACATCCCAGTCTGTAATACGTGTATCTTACGCAGCCCCTTATTTCCCTCTTTTGTCTCCCTTCTTTTTCCCACTACTGTTGTATCTCTTACTCACCCATTTATTCTCATTTGGAGAAAAAGAGATGATGAGGGCTTTATTATCACCTGGCTCAAGTATTCTAACTGGTCTGACCAACAGGAAGGGACCACTGGGATTCAGAACTGAGAATCCTAGCTAAAATAGTGCAACTCAAGGAAAAAAGTTAATACAGAAACTGGAAAGAAAATAAAACAAACAAAAACAGGTTCTAAGTATTGTTCAGACCAAAAATGTGTAAATCAACCATTTGAAAGCTGTTTCAGAGCTCAATAACTAAGAGAAAAAAAAGAATATATTGGTTATATATCCTCAGGAAAATAAGCTTCACGTCACCTCCTGTCTCACTCTGAAAGATAATAATTAAGTCTGAAATTTGCTACCTCCTCCTTGCTTTAGTGTCAAACAGTTCCTACAGATGAAGACTCAAATTAAACAGTAACTGAATGGCAGATTAACTCACGTATTCCAAACAAGGATACTTCCAGCTTTTCTGGGGAGATATTTTGTATTGTAACTCGCTGAATTATTGTGTGGCCTGGTAGGAATGAAAACAAAATTTAAAAACACGATGAAACTCGCTCATACACTACCACTTCTTTTAACTCCTGCTCTTATTTGCACCAAACATTCGCTCTGTTTCTATGGCTAATATACAGTCAAAGCTCATCAAACGTTTTCAAATTTGGACAGTCAATTGCAGAGCTCCTGATTCTATGTTTCAGGATTAAGTCAGCTTTTTACATGCTCCAGCTGTCCAGATAGGCTCCTAATTTTCCTCCTGAATACCTTTTACAGGGCTAATTTCTATACTGACTTTTAAAAAATCCACTAAATGTAAAAATAAATAATGCAAATAAATAATAAAAATGTAAAAATAAATGTAAAAATAAATAATGCAAAACTTTGCTCTGAATAAATTAAAGTCAGACAGAAAAAGCTCAAAGCTTGAATTCAAATTTCATACCTACGGCAACATCACCAAAATTGACTATGTTTTTTCCATTATCTGAAGTGACCACAACAGATGGTGCTACAGCTGGACAGTGCAACTCCAAATACAAGGTGTTATAGGGGCTGAGGAGACAGTAAAAGGATATTTGCTCATAGATCATGCAGAAAAAACAGCTATTGTCAGAAATCTGCTCCTATTCTGTTCACATGACAGGGTATCATTAAACTGCTATTACAAAAGAAAACATAATTTTTAGTGGCTGCTTTTTTGTGTATTGCCTACGCAGAAAGATGGACTACATCTAGCTATTACATGCTTTGTACAATTGTTTTCCAAGCTGCTTTGATATTCACGTGTTAGATTCTTATCCTACTAGTGGGGCGTAAGCATGCCTTTCTACCACTGACTACTGAAGTAATTAAGATGAGAAAACAAATTTTCTCCTCAGATGAATAAATTAACATCTCTACCACTTCCCTATGAAATTTCTGAAGTATCATAAGTTGCAAATACTGTGCATTGTTCCAAATATTGTTTCAAGTCATTTGTGTTTAGAATACCTGCAGGTTAGATTTTCTGAGCCTCTCTTTTCATCAATATCTCCACTTGCAACAAAGCATGGTATGATGTATTTTTCAAACCTCCCTCTGAAATTCCTCATCAGGGAAGCCTGGGCTGCCATATAAGCTTCCGAACTAGAAAATCCAGGAATAATAAAAATCATCTTAGCAAGTTAGTATAAGTTTTATACTTAGCAAGTATAGAAAAAAATCAAAACATATCTACTGAGCTATTTGTATTTACTTTGTCATATATTCAAAATGCAATAGAGCAGTGATACAAAATGACTGTCTTGAGGCACAGCAGTGGATTCACCCTACTAAATGGTTTGGTTTTCTGGTCAAAAATAAAATTATAAACCCACATTATAGATGCCATACTAAAGACTGCAGAATCCTCAATACAATTCCCTTATGTTGAATATTTAAGTACTGCAGTGCCTTTCAGTACTTCCACATTGTTTCAATTACATGCACACATGCATCAAGAATCACACTTCTCTAACGCAGTATGCCTAGCAATACTTTAAAATGGAATTTTTCAAATAGAAATTTTATTTTTATGACCCATACTGAAAATATTTAAAAATTCTAATCAATGGTTTGCAATGAATGTGGAATTTTAGTGAAAAATCTAACACCTGGTGCAGCACAATGTGTCTAAGCACGTATTTACTTCCAAACATTTACTTATAAATTTCTCAGGATTTGGCAGGCAGAAATGTGGTTCTAAAAAGTTGAATTATATGCTAAACAAGGGACCTCAAATAGCAGATTTTGTATCCAAGTATCCAAATTGCTAGCAAGCACATGTCAATGTCAATTCTCAGTGGGAGATGCATATTGAAAAATGACTATTCAAAAACATATGCATTGCAGCATCGTAAGATTTCTAAGACTGAAGGCCATGACTAATATGATGGGCTATTTAAGCCCTCAAAAAAAAAACAAACAACAAATTAACCCATACCCACAGATACGGACCATCAGATAGTTTCTATCTAGGCTGAATTTATTCAGCTCTATTCCACTTATTTAGAAAAGGTATATTGTGTTGTAGTTTCTTTTGGTAATGAAGTTCAGCTGTCTAGTTGCTCCTTAAAATAATGCTCTTGTTGGTTCAGCCAAATTTACCAGTGCAGCCAGATCTCATGCTTTCTGATATATTCTTTGAAGTCTTCAGTTTCTCTGATGCATATAAAGGGATTCGTTGCCTTACATGAGAGGTTACAGCTGCATGGCTTATAAGCAGTACTAATTTTGGAAACAGCCTTTGCAATATTGCTGAAGTTATTTCTTCACTACAGTTTGGTTTCTTGTCCACCTATAGGTTTTAGTAGATTTATTAAACATTTATAAAAAGAATGTTGTCTAATTAGTAGAAGATGCTTTTGCTGACTTACTCAGGCTTTATCTCTTTGGATTCTGGTTGCTCAGAACTACTTGAAGAACTCAGGTATTTACTGCTTCCATCCCTTACAAACTGTCTGGAAGATTGCCGTCTGGTAATGGGAACGTTTAATTTCTTTCCCTCTCTCTTTTCATCTTTCTTCTTTTTCTGCAAATATACACTAAAATTATACACTGAGACTGATCACAGATAATGCAATTGACATCAGTTTACAAATACTCAGTCCGTGGCCCAAGGACACAGAACCTAAGAGGCAACACGGTAGAGTGCATGGATAACGGTAACAAACCATAGACACAGTAGTTATCACAAACAGTTCTATGTTACGTCAAAATGGACCTACTTTACCCCGTCTTGAAAAAGAGTTCCCCTATTGGAGCAGAAAAGTAAAAATACTGTACAGCTCACTGGAATTTTACCTATTTAACCTCATAAATAAAACCACAGGTGCTCACGTAAGTTAACTGACCCACAGCATTACATATGAAGTCCACGTATGCAGTCAATCTGTAAGAAGTGGAGTAATTTTATTTTCTTTTTAGAGGAATACTTGCATTTAACATTTTCAAAAACAATCCTCTATGAATGCTTTTGAAAATGTTATAATGAAATAAAATTGATGTGTGGTCTGTTCGCTGAGCAGTAAGAGCGGCAGTACATGCACACTCTTGCATAGACAGGTCTTACATCAATGATAAGTTTGGGCTTCATTTAATATGCAAATAGTTTTATGATAAAAATACATCTAGAGAAATATCTGGAAGTAATAGACCAAGAGCACGTGCTAGTTCTTAGCATTCCTTACTTGTATTTCTGCCCCTGTTGCAGCTGCTCTGCAAAGCCTCCGAGCTGCCTCTTCTCTGATTAGCTGATCTGACAATGTTGGTCTGAAGGACACTTGAATCAAGCTTTTCTGGGAGTGTGAGAGCATGCACAAGAATGATAGGCAGAATTCATCCCTCATACATGTATTATACCTACAAAGCTCAATAGGAGCATATATGTGACAGCAAAAATTAGTAATTTTTTTTCCCAGTGAAATGAACCTGAAGACAAAGTTCACTTACAGCTTTTTTCCAAGTCCACTACATTACAGTGGGCTCGTTTTACATGACCAGTATTTTTGATATCTGAAATTTCTTCAACTAAATCATAATGATAACACTGGAGAAAGAACAGTCAGAGTGACAGCTCGCATAGATCATTAGCTACATTTGATGGTTAACCACTCAAGTCCAATTTAAAATTATTTCAAGCAATACAAAGTCTTCCAGCTATGCTAATAATAATTTCTGTTTTCAGCTTCATATACAAGTGACAGAACTTGTAGGTATGTAAATGATCAAAAGACTTGTTTGAATACTTGACATTTAAAGTGAATTTACCTTCCCAGGCAACACAGTTCCAACAGAAGGCGTGACTGTCACAGGACAGTCTTCTGGCACACAGAATTCAAACGAAGTGGGTCCGACAGGGGCAACTTCCCCATTGCCAATTCTTGGGACAGCATGAGTAAAGTGGTTGACACTCACATGGGAATTCATCACATACAGTGTTGCTGTAGACACATCATTTAGAGCTGTTGCGGCAAATTGAACTAAGGAATGAGACAATTCAAGAGGTGGGTGGACTCCAACTGCTCTGCATGACAGCTTGAATCGTCTAAAAATAAACACATGATAAATTGTCTCAGCATAAAATAGTCTCTTCATCAGCCGGAAAATAGGGAACTGATCCTGTAGTCCCTATTTAAGCAGAATATCTCAAGCCTGCAATGGGAATTTTGCCTAAAGATGAACAATAATACTATTTTTAATACACAATTGGCTAGTCCTTACTTGAATTCTTTCTCTATGAACCTCTAGAAATATACCCGGTCAAATCATTAAGTTTTTGTCATCATTATTTTAGTAGCATGAACTTTATGTATGAAGCATTTTCCCTCTCTCTCTCTCTCTCTCTCTCTCTCACACACACACACACGCAATTTCAAACAAAATTCTTTGGGAGTTCTGCTGAAAAAGCAAGCAGAACATTGCAGGTTTAGAAAGCTTGGGACAAGCTTGCAGATTGCGTGTGAGACAAATTAAGGATAAAATTAACAGGCAATGAGCAACTCTTACCAACTGAAGAATTCATACCTGCCTCACAGCTTTATCTTAGCCTTACCTTTTCTTAGCAGGCAGGGATTTCATTTCTGGTCAGACTTATCTTAACAGTAGAAATTAAGTGTGATTTAGACTTCTACATTACCTATTACTCAACCAGTTTCTCCACATACCTATTACTCTCTGACTTGCAGGTCAGTTCAAAGCTATACTCTTTTGCCTTGATGGCTTTAAAGATTATGTCCAGTGTCAGGCTTTCAAGGGGAAGAAGAACACCGAAGCCGTCATTCGGTTGAATTTCAACAAACTTCAAAATTGCAAAATATGAAATTACTGTTATTAGAATAATAAATTATCAAATAATGTTATATTATTAAATCAAATGAATTTGATTAAATTAAACATACTAATAAAGTAAGACTAACAAGAAAATATTGTCAAGATAAGAAAACTTTGTTATTAAATGTACAAATGTCAGGAAAACAGAACTCTACTAGTGAGAAGCTTTCATGTGAGTTACAGTGACTATTATTTGCCAATTTCTAATCTCAGAGTAACTTGAAAGGCAGAAATTTAAATCTATTAACTCATACTTCACTAGAATCTCTTCCCTGGCTTCTTACTGTTTATGGTAATCACCTTTCTCTAATGGTGTTTACTTACTATTCATAGAGAACTGAATGAAATATGATAAAGATCTCAACTGCTCCCCTGTACCTCTGAAGAGCTGATGCTTGTATGATGTGCAGATACCACGGTGACAAGTACCAGTATAATATCTACAAATGTGTATTGTTCTGTGTTTATATTAGTTGGTAATGATTCAGGAATGTCTTACCATTACAGTTTAATCATGAAACACATCCTGCAAAGTAAAGCTTTAATGCTTTACTTTTTAAAGCTTTTCAAAGACTTCACTTAAGATTCACTTAACTACTCGATTTTAATCCCTAAAATAGCAGAGAAAGGGAGAATGCATAATTAAATGTCAGGCTCCTTCTAGCTCTAATTCCAACATACCAAACTATTGCATACTGTGGTCATCATGCCATTATGAAGCTTGAACAACTCTTATTTTTTGCAAATAATAATAATAATAATCCGGTAGACCAAGCCCTCAGGAAACTGGCAGCTCCTGTGGTTAATTTAGCTTTCTTGTCAACTTACAGTCACTTGGAAAATGCTTAAGCATGGTTCAGGGGATGATTCCTAATAAGCAGTTTGGACACAGCCATCCTGCTTCGAGGGCAAAGAGTTTAGACATTTGGACATAAACTGTGCAAAAGACACCAGATACTCTGTTAGTAAATTTCTTGGTGGAAGAAAAGGGCATTCTAACAGGATAAAATTATTCATCTTCTATAAGTAAGGCTAGTAAAATCTCGTTGAATAAATTTATACTGCTTGGAAAATGTTTATGGTATATCAAAGTGAAATTTCCATATATTTCAGAACTTATCTTCATGTTTCCCCAGCACCACTAGTAGAAATATTTCCACTAGTTTATCAGAACCAGTCTTGATTTATTTACACTTTCATTGAAACATTTCATAATAATTAACTATATTTTAATACAAGAAGAGGTGTGTTTGGGATAACCACCTACTTCTGGAAGTTCCACAAATCCGAACTCCTGTGGCAAGATGGACTTGTTTGTTAGTGTGACATTTGTCTGCACAGCTTCATAGATTGTGCAGTATCCAAAATCGATTTCTGCTGGACTAATTTCCAATTCAGAAGTAGTAACAATTGCATGGACAGTAAAATTAACTTGTTTAGTCTGAAACAAATTCAAGAGCAATGGGTAAATATCTGTAGCATTGTGAGGACAGGATTTAATTGAAAAATCACTGAAAAGGTAACTACAAAAAAGTTGTTCTACTATATTCCTTGACAGTAACTAATGTGACAGATCTAATCTTGAACTTCAACCTCATTGTTCCTCAAAAATAATCCATTTGCAAAAAAACCCAACCACCACGCTGTAGTTATCTCAAATTCCATGTTAGGATGGAATCACACCTGCATCGCTAGGAAACGAACTCAAAGAATATGCTACATCTGCAGTACAGAAAAGAATAAAGAAATTGTGCTGTGGTATCTGAGAGCTCTCTGTCACAGAAGAAATTACTAGGGAATAAATGGCCGCTAACTAGAAAGGATTAAGCTTTCTGTATTCTAAACATGCTGACAAGAAAAAATATCACCAGATCCGTATTATCACTGTAAGCACCTTTTACTATCATCATAGGACTTCAACTACTAAAGTAAGATTAGTTATCATTAAGTGAACATTAACTACAATAACAGATTTACATCTACTGTCAGTTGAATAACCGGCATAAGAAATGAAATTACAAACCTTATCTGCAATCAGTATTGTCACTGGAACTTCCAGAACACTCGTCTCTTCATTAAAATAGCTCCCTGCATCTTGAGGAAGAGAGTGCCTGAAATAAAAAAAAACACACATTCCATTTCATAAAAATATTTTGCCTATTTTCTAGCTAAGGGGAATAATAAGCTCTTGATGGGTACATTTCTGAACCAAAGGAAAAAATTCTGTTACTTTAGGTCTACAACTTTTCTTCTTCTGGTTAAGCACCCGTTCCGACGCTTCAATAATGTCAAGACCAGCTAAAAGTTTGTATGCCCTACACATACAAGTATTAGGGAAAATGGTAAAAGAAAATGCCAACCAAAAACTTACAGCGACCTATGAAGTTCTATCTTCTGTCTCCCCCTCCAAAAAAGAAAAGAAATGTAGTCATATCAGAAATATTATGGACTTGTCACAGATTTCCTATAGAATGGCATACATCCAGACAATCTGCTCTGAGCAGGTGTGCATGGATTACAAGGGTATCTAGCAATGAAATTACATATCAATGGTGGATTTTTTTTTTTAAAGATGAAATTTTGGAAGCACAGGAGTTTAAGGGAGCTATTCACAGAAGACTGCACCCATTGATGCTCTTCTAAAAACATAATCCAAACAGTCATTTAAAATTCTGAAAAAAATAAAGCTGACTTCATAAACAGAGCATTAGCCTTCTGCATCTTTGCTGCAGTCACAGCACATAACCAACCCGACCTAGGCAATTGTTTCCTTTTGACACTAATGTTAGTTAATTACCAGCCAATTGAGGCAGTACCGGTTGGATCACAAAGCACCGAGACATAAATAAAGTGAAACAAACTTGGAGACCAATAGTGTCTGATTATATACCAGATTAGTCATTTATAAGAAATATGCGAGTTCTCTTTTGCTGAAGCATCTTGCTATCATAAGCTCAATTTCAGAGCTTCAAGCCAGGACAATACAAAAGCTCCAGCATTTTTAGCTCTGCTGGTCTATTTCTGGTGTCTTACAGAATCAGAGTGAATTGCTTCCTGTTTTTAGGTCTCCACAGAAATAATATTCCTACTACTACTATTGGAATTGTGTGCAGGTTTTTTAATGTATTATTAAAGAATTGTTAAAGAATAAATAGCACCCACTCACAATCATCATGCTGATCTGAGATCTTGCTGGCTTTTGTTTTGCAAGTCTAAAATGTGACTTTAGAAGGTAATCTTCAAATGGATTGCTAACTTGTGTGAAAATAAGAAACAGAATTAAATATAAAGCAGGAATA
Source organism: Anser anser (assembly GCF_964211835.1). Lineage (NCBI taxonomy): Eukaryota > Metazoa > Chordata > Aves > Anseriformes > Anatidae > Anser > Anser anser. The sequence continues at coordinate 2,394,922 of NC_139738.1, read as the reverse complement.
AAGTATCAGCTTCGTTTTGTCACAGGACATTAGAATAGCAGAAGAAATTCACGTGTAACAAAATATTCCAGAGGGAAAAAAATAATAATTTTAACTGTACATACACAGCGATGGGTTCTAAATTAGCTGCTATGCCTTGGGGAAGAGGTACTGAAATCCTTCAGATAGCTCTCTGAAAATGGCATCTTCATGCTTTAAAGCAATTAAAGAAAAGCATAAGAGACCAATCAGATTTAGACTGCCAGCATCTGCAGGACTACTTCCAAATACAGAAAAAGTAAAAGATGCAGTATTTGGGAATGCTCAAAGTCAGCAGATTAGAGAACTTGCCTTGAAATAAGCAGAAAATGTGTCTTTGCTTCAAGCACCCAGATAGTTATATGAGTATTTTAACATCTGACCAAGCATTTCAGCGTGCACAGAATACTTGGGAGAGCTTCCCGGGCCTTCAGTCATCTGTCTGTTGACTTGGGTTTGTTGAATAAACACTACTTCTTATTTTTGTGTTGTTTTTAATACAACTGCTCTTTCTTCTGAGAAAACTGAGCTTAAGTCAATGAGGAGGCATTTGCAGAAGTGTGTCACTAGCTCAGTACTTTACATCAGCTTGGAGCAAGCTCATCTTTCTCTGACATACACATACTCTCTGGTGTGTTAGGCCTTTTAAAATGATCTATATACTGAAACAGTCAGATACTTATTTTGTGTGTCAGAAATGCCTTAATCTCATCAAATCTCCCTTCTGAAACTTCCTCATTTTTCAAAAGGCAGATTAATATTCTAAATCCAAGCTATGGTTCTATCCACTTGGTAACTATAACTGTGCTTTACAGCATCTGAAGCTTAGGAACAGAAGAATGTCGTCATAATGGTTACTGTTGTAATCTGATAGGATTTGATATGTTGAGAGAATTGTAAATACTTCTAGTTCCTTGAATGCTAACCTGCTGAGAACTTTGATGTCTGTACTTAGACTCTCAATTTACAATTGGGTCTGATTTCCAGAGATGCTGAGCACATCAGTGAAAATCTAAACACACACCAGTAATAACCTCTACAAAAAAAGCAGCAAGGTTAGCAGCAGCAATCACTGCAGAAGCCACTGAAGTATTTTGGCTGTATACCACAATTAATATTTATCATTTAATTTATATTTGAAGAGACATGTCCTGCTAAATTCTTTAGGATGACAATGGAACGGTAAATGTAATTGACAATGGTGAATAAGAGATACTGTATTTACGTTTTTAAAATTGTAATTCTTTGTTTCTATGGCTGAGTTATGTTTGTATATGCAGATGTTTTGTGAAATAGAAAAACTTGCTGCAAAAAGGCTTTTAGCATCTTTGAAGATGCTATATAAATTGCCAAATTAAATTCAAGATCAATATATTCATATTTTAGAGAAAATATACATGGGTGACGTAAGTCCAACCATTCCTACTCTACCTAGCAAGACAGGAGTGCTTGTCCAGAAATGATTTAATCACTGATCCGTGAAGTAGCCACCTGCCTTGAAAACTTCTCTTTTGTGTAAGATTAGCTTCCCCACAGAAATGGAAGCAGTCTATCAGGAACACAACTGCTAGATTTTCACACTGCTGCTGTCGCCACAGGAAAAGCATTTCCTCACAGGTAAGTGATCCAAGTTAATTTCCTCCTTGAGCATCTGGCATCTTTTAAGGGGAGAGGAGGTAGAAGAGGAGCGCATTGACACCAGCAGTGTGAAGTCCAGCCTGCTACAGTTATTAGATGTGAAGGAAGAAAATAATACTTGATTTGCTCAGATTTTGCACGACCAGCCTCCTACAGACATTATCTTATAGGCCAAAAATATTAATGTTGTTAGGTTACCTGGGCAAAAACTTCAGTTGCACAGTGAAGGATGACTGAGCCTGAATGTAACCTGTTTTCGGAAGCAGTTCCATATGCTTACTCAATTCTTTGCAGACTTCAAACTTCAGACGCAGTGTAGCTTTTGCTCTGCAAGCAGATCAGACATGCTCAGATGGGAGTACCAGTAGCCTCAAAGCCATCTCGGCAACGCTGGAGCTTGGTTCCCTCTCCCCCTCTTGCATCTCTGCTCTACATTACAATTATAACTATTCCAAGCTTCCTTTGAAAATGAAGGGTGTGTAAAACTGCTACAGCAAAATCACACACTTGTAGTCTTTTATGTTAAGTATAGCAAACAAGATTTTGGAATTACTGTAAGTAAACCCAGCTGTATTTCAAGCAATGGTACTCTGAGAAACAGAAAAATGAAGACCAGCAACCGCTACGTGGGGCCAAGAATGCCTCAATGCTGTGCAAGCTGCTAACCAACACTGACCAACATCCCACTACGCAGTCAGAAGAATCCAAAGAATGAACCTGAAAGGCCATGACATACCTAAACCATCAACACAGACCCAGCTTGTGAATTCCATTCATCCACGTCATCTCAAAAACTTTCACCACAGATAATTAAGTCTGCACAGGTAGGGAAAATTACACAAGTTCAGCTGTGCTAGGGGGAGGTTCTTGTGCCAGGAAACGTACCGACAGAGCTGCTTTGTTTTTGTCCCCAAAACTGTGGTGACTTCTTTTTAATAGGTGTGAATTCACAGATCTCTTGTAACGTCTCCTCTGCCTCCAAAAGCAGATTCTGTAGGGCTAGAAGTCCTATTGTGGCTAAACTGTTGCTGCCAGTTCCTCTGGTACACTACTTGTGATCAATCTGCCCTACGAATGGCATATTGGAAGCTTAGGAAGCATCTCCCAGTTTACTGAATTCTGGCCATACTACAATAGGGTGATAGCCACAAACCATACCCTGCTTTGGAATTTTATGCCTATGTGCAAAATTGCCAAGCAATTTACAAATATTTCACTTGTCGTTTTCCTTCTCTTGGACTGGTTTACAAGCTGTCAGTCCAGATGGCCTGCTCTAAATCAACAACCACAGCGTGAGGTACTGGGAGCCTGGAATGATTTCTGGCTGCTGACAGTCTAAGAGAGCTATATACTAGTTCTTTACATCAGTGCATGTTATAACCTCCAATGAAATTACTTTTCAAAGTGATTTATATTGGAGAGCATTCAGGTGAGACACCCTTTATGCTGCATAACGCTTCCCGATTACTGTACTCTATGAGACCAGAAAGGAAAAAAGTAACTAATGTTTTGTAATTCTACAGAGCTTGCTGGGCCACTTGAAGTGCCAAAGCTATTTACCTACCTTGAAAACTTATCTTCTACCTATGCTATAGACTACAGTATCATAAATAGCAGCAGCAGCGCTATGATACGGCCAGGTACAGAAGTTCCTTCTGTTCTGCTTCTGTCAGATGTTTGTGTGTACTGGTGGTGAATAAAAGGCTGTTCTAACACATCATCTCCCTCAAGTCTGGGTCAGATTTCACCCCCAAAAGCTAAAGAATCATCTCCCTACAAGTTTTAGGTTTGTTTCTCTCCCCATCTAGTTAGAGAGAAGAGTGGGATAAATCAAAGACTTGATTTGCCAAGGACAGCGTATTACCTATTAAGTGCTCTTAATTTACCACAAGTTAACAAAGGATCAGTAGGTTGATTTTTCTTTCAGTTAAGAAATTTTGGCCGAAGCGATTTGACAGCTTCTATCTTTGTGACACCTTTGAAATCTTAAGTTTTCATTAGGATAGTTATTTTGCTTCTATACTTTTAAGTTTTATCCCTGGGTTATCTAGACCAAGTAAAATCCCTTACATAACTTGTGCTTCTCATATCTGTAGGCTGAATTTCAGAGATAACAGCTTTACTCATTTCTTTCCAACTGTGAAGAAGCTCTGCAGTCTGCAATTCTGGTAAGAGGTTTAGAATGGATGCCTTCTACAGAACCAACCTCTCCCCCACCCTCCCACAAACCCACCCCAACCTTGTTTAAACAGAGCCTAAAATATGCAGATTGGTAAAACAGGAACAGTAAGCATTTCATAGTGACTGCATTAGTTAGAGCAAAGACATCCAGCACCTGAAGACAATTAACAGAGTAAAAGTTCACATAACAGAGCATTACAGCAAGAAATGCCTGGGAGACGATGAGCTGGAACATTATCCTTCTGTTACAGTGCAAACAGGAGAAGTCTTCAGACGTTACTGATCCAAGCTATGGAAATACATATACTAAGTCCTTAATACCTGTATGGGTTAAGAAAAGTTGCATCTTTCCTATTTTATAGGAAATGCAAAAGGACTGACGTGATTTATCCAGCATCATATCCCAAGTCTGGAAAGACTGGTGATTGACCTTCTCAATAAGGAACAGTTGACAGAAGGCTGCCTTCCAGATCTTAAGTCTCCAATGGATGTTAATTAAACATAGAATAAGTGAGAAATAAAAAAAATAATAACAATACAAATTCTTCATAAAATTCATTGGCTGAACCAATTATACCCACTGTGCACTTAACTTTAGACACGTTTATCTTTATTGCACATTCCGTGTGCAATTGCATATGATGAAACTCAGTGGGGTTGCTATTCCCTAGGGGCTTAACAGTTACATCACAGACCAGGCACAGCACAGGGGACCTTACAGGAGTGGGAAGGCATGAATTAACCCAGGTACTTCACAGCTACTGCTGGTCCTGGGTATCTAACACAGCAGGTTACCCAATCTCAACTTCCACAGCAGTGTAGAATTCAGAGGGCTTGTAGTCAGGATGTCCTCCTGAAATGCCAAGAAACAAACAACCAAACAAACCTGCTCATCAGCCTCCTGTGACAACCAGATGGGTCTGACACAGTGGAACCCCAGCACATCACCTAGTGACGTAAGATCTCATTCGTTAGCTGGAGAAGGCAGCTTACCTGCTTTGAATGACAACACGGTCCTGGTAAAGTCGGTCATACATACAGATCTTTAAATCAATGTTGGGATTGGGCACCCAAACTGGTACATCAACAGAAACTCCAATGGCACTAAAGCACAACTGTTAATACACAAATCAAGAGTGTACTTATTTTTATCAGTCTCAATTTGTTACTGATCTAGACAGAGCAAGAATTTTTGCTATAAACTACACCTGACTAAAATATGTATTATATTAAAGGTACATTAATTAGACAAAGCAATGGAAATCATTTGTAAAATAAAACCTAGATATTACTGTGCCACAGAACAACAATTAGTTATACTTCCATTTGGATTCTTTGCCAGAAAATGTAAAGGAAGAACATGCTGCCCAAGATATTGAGAAGAAATATTTAACGTGTTAAGTGAACGTGCTACAATTCAGAAATTCAAGAGACTGCTGCTATTTTATCCAGCAAAGAAATACAATAATGGCTGTAGTGCTGTGTTTCCTATAAAGATCTTAAGTTTAACCTCAGCAACCACATAGCTCAAACATGGAGAAAAATGACCCTTCCCTGCCACGGCTGAAAGAAAGGGTACCCACAGGAAGCTGCAGCATGCCTCTGCAGCTCCTTTTGCAGACTACTCCATCTGTAGACCACGGGGAGAGCCAAGACTGGCCTACTGAGCTTCTTGGAAGGTGGTGGGTTTTTTTTTTTTGGCAAGCTTCTGTGAACTGTTCCCAGGCAGAATTTGGCTTTCGCTAAAATGCAGAATTAAAATATGCTAAAGCGGTAACTAAAGTTGTCATCTATCCCAGCCTTCACACATCAGTTTCACTACTGCATGCTAGATAATTCCAATGCTGATGTATCAGAAAGAAAATAAACTGTGTGGGTTGAGAATAAAAGAAAATAAATTCAGCTCTATATCCAGGACACTAGATATTTTCCAGATGCCTGATAAAATGGGAATATCGGGATGACTTGCATAGAAATTTGAGAGACTCAAAAGGTTTGACAACCACAGCACATCAGAAAAAAGGGACATGATTTCTAGTTACCTACCATCAGCTCAGACTTACAACTGTAATTCTAAGCTCCCTCATTGTTATTTCTTACGTCTACAAACATATCTGTCCTCTACCTGCTTCTTCTGGTTCTAATATAGAAGCTGAGCTCTTGTAATTCTTGGTAGAAGTAGGATTTCAGCAGTGTTTTGAAGAAAGTTTTGCAGAAATTCACTCACTGGTTTGCAGTCTGAGTTGTCAAACATGATCACAAACTCTGCCCGTACAGCCCCAGGGATAGCTGGGATAAATATAATCTGAAGTTTGACGGAGCTGAAGGGTCCAATTTCCCCTTCAGTAACCTAAACAGGAAGTAACACATTTTTAATAAAAGTCAGACTCTCTTACTGTCATTAGCCCTAAATTGTAATGAAATAAAGAAGGAGTTTATGCTCTTACTATACAAACACACTACTACACCTCACTCCATAGACGGAATAAACTACGCAAGGGAAGAATGTATCAGTAACTCCTTACAAGGTTTGTTGTGGGGGAAAAAGCTTGCGATGCCATGGTTTCACAGCCAGGCATGGTCAGAATCTTACTGAGTTCCTTATTACTGCAAAACTCTGTATGACAGGTAGATTATGTGGTTAACCAAAGTGCTTCCATCATATTGGTGAATATGTACCTAATACATAAAGAAGCTGCCTAGGGCTACTGAATGCAGTGTGAAGTGCTCCTGCCTTTTTATGGATAGGAAGAAGCTATAAATGCTAATAAGAGCTAGTATCTGAACTCTTATGCATAGATTCTTCAATATGGCTCAAGTTCGTGACTTCATATAACAGTGAACTGACACAGCCGAAACAATCAGTTTGACTACAAAAAAACTTAAATTATAGGAAATGTAAATGTATATGGAAACTCCTTCAGCTCAAATACTTTTATAAATCAAAATAAAGGACTAATACGTAACGTTATTTCATTTTAACAATTAACTGTAATACTGGGCTTGAAATTGACTGTGTGCTTAAGCATTTCACACTAGAGTCAAGACAACTCCCTTTGATGTAGGCTTAGACTGCCGAAAATCTTGTAACTCAGGATATTTGTTACCTTTCCCAGCATAATTTCTTGTGATGTTTCTTCAGGAGAAGGTTCCATTAAATTACGTGCATTATCTGTGTCTAGATCCGATCTGAAACTTAATGCACCTTGCGTAAGTTGTTCTGAAGGAAAAAGAAATATGGGAATTGTGCATCTATTCACTAAACATCAGAGCACAAATACATTGATTTTGGTCAATACTGCAAACCCAATAATGTAGCCCAAAGGAAGGAAAATGGAAATGTCTAGAAACAAACTTCTATTTAGCCATACAACTTCATTCTAGTCCAGAAGTCCATATTAGGCACCAAGCTTCCCATTGCAGGATAACAATATTGTTTCAGGAGGATAATGTATATGTTGGACTTTGTTATACCTAGAAATGCAGATTCACCTGAAAGCTTAAACTGGGCTTTAAGAGCAGTATTTCCAGGAGAAGATTTTGCTGTTGCTCTGCATGTACTACTGTCACCTGCTGACGCCTGAACTTTGAATCTTGTTCCCAAAGCGCCAGTGTTTGTCAGGTTGATGGTCCGTGAAATTGTCTCTCCCACCACACAAGTGCCAAAGTCAATGAGCACTTTATCTAGTGCCAGCTGTAGGAAGATAAACTATTCATTACTACTACCCTAGATAGTCAGCCATGTCAATTAAATAAGCATCCACCTTTTCAAGAATAGGACTTCAAAGTTCTTATCATCATTTCAAAGACATTATCAAATAATGACAAACTATGGGCACTCTTCTGTCTTTTTGTAGAAGCCAACTAATTTGAACAATTAAACTGAGCCACTTGCATTTCAGTCCACTATATGACAGTGGGAACAACAGGTTAAATTCTGTTCATAGTAGCAGCTTTCTTAATTCTTCAGGTAGTTACTCTGGATGTAGACAATATTTACAAAACAGTTCAGCATTTTTACTCTTGTACTACAGTAAGATGGTCTTACTAGCATCAGGCTGCCAAGCAAGCATTCAACGTCATACAGCGACTACATATCAGTTTTTAAACACTCCTGTCTCGTTTCCCTGAGCTTTCATGGTTTACAACCAGTACAAAGAGTAATATGCTACTTTATGCCAAGTTTTCACCAACTTTGTTACTGGGTATGTGATAACAAAAGATGTACGATTCAAGTTCAAGCACCAAACAGATGAACAACTTGGTTAACTTGCTAGTATCCTGCTTCCAATACTGGGAAGGTCTTGCTGGAAGCTAAGAAATTGTTTTCTGTGAAGAGACTATCCATTTAATAGGGAAAAAGAAATATAAATACCTCTTACTAAATATTTTAAATAATGTTTATGTTATCTCAAGTTTTCTGCAGTTACACTGACTTGAAAATATTTAAGCAGTGACTTACAATGCATGTCTTGGCTGTACATTTCAATGGAACAGAAAAAGAACCTGTCTGGGCCATAAACATGACTTCTCCTTCCAGATTTTCATCTATCTAAAACACAAAAACAAAGCCCGCAGCCAAATAATTTGCAAGATTCAGTCTATTTGATCAAGTCTGATGAAAAATATTTTTATTCATTCTTTAACACATTAAAATGCATGTCTACAGATTCTACGTTTGCACTTCAAGACCGTTTTTGTTAACTGCCTGGCTAACTTGAGCTGGGCAATATCTTTTGATAAGCATTATTCTAAAACGCACCCTTAGAAAACGTCATAGTACAATGCAACAGTGCTTGAACATGCACAGAGTTCTAGGTACAACAGTACCTCTTCTAGAATTGTAGGTTGTTCTCTTGTTAACAGTTAAAAAAAATATATTTTTAATCAGGCTAGTGGATTACAGTAGGATTCTCATCACCGTGTAACTATCACTTAGGTGCACTCACCGCTGGCTTAAAGGTTACTCCTACTTCACAGGATATTCCAGGAGACATTTTGCCAGGTGGCTCAAACCTATGGAGATAAGCAACATAAAATTCCAAACTGAACCTATCTATGAAACATGGCAAAGAATATTTATATAATACTCTTCCATTTGGATTAATTTATTACTCCAGAAATTCAGCACAAGGGACAGATTAATGAAAAACTACAGAACTCTAGTGTAACCATAAAACAGCAAAGGCTGATTCTTTGAGGTTTTACTCAGAAAGTCTTAGAAAGCTTTTAAAAGGAAAGAATTATTGCGTTCACTTTACAAACAAGGCAACTGGTGAAGCTGTAGCTCAATAACGTTATTACTAATACTATGGAGCAATCACCTATTCTAACACTTCGGAAGCAGTCTTCCATTATCAATTTTGACTACTCTAACATCCCCACTATCCAAAAAGGAAATGAAGAGGAAAAAAGCAGGTTGCTGCAAATGATTAGAGAACGTGCTGCCTGCTGCAAGCGGCATCAAAATTATCTTGAATAGCAACTGTCAGTCACTTCAATGCCTCATTTCATGGTCTCTGGGATGCAAACAAAATGCCCATCAGAAGACAAGAAGTCTCACAGCTGCACTCTAAATGAAATTACTAAGGCACAACTAGAGCCCTATTCTGCCTGATGAAAACAGGCTAGAGAAAATAGGTAACTGGATGTTGCTAGCCATGGGAATACCTGAGCAAACTGGGCCACACTGAAACACAACATATATGTTAACCACAATCGCATCAAATCAGAACTAAAAAACACCAAAACCAGGATGAAATGTTTTCAAACCGAAATGGAATACTTTTCATGATACAGGAACTTAAAATCTAAGCAGACAGGCAAAAAAGCTGCTGTATGCTGAGCTTCAGAACAGGTCACTACCAGTTTCTCCTGAGAAAGACCTGAAGGAATAGCCCCTTCTATTTCAAATATTACCTTGATAAAATAAAAGTTTGATTTAGAGCATGTGCTGCCAAACACCATGGGTTACATATACAAACACACATGGAAACACTACACTAAGAATGAGTTGTTACAGACTGCCATTGCACTGAGATGTAATAATGCTCTTTAAGCATTAGAATATTGCTGCTACATTGGCAAATAGAGCATCTGTCACTGAAATAAGTTCTCGAATGCCATGTCTGTAACTGTGCAAGAGATGTAAACAGCTGACACCACGAAAGCTTAGATATATTGGGTATTTTCAAAATAGGTGTAGGTTATTTGTTGCTAGGTACCTGGCAAAAGTATTTTACCTCCTTGTACCTACAAGGAGATCCTTTTCCTGTTTTTCAACAGGTCTGACATTTTTGAAAAAAGCTTTCTACTTGCTCAGGGCTAGCAGTATCCATGGGTGTATGTTGCCTCCCACAGATTAGGGACTGCACCCTCTGACCACTACAGGAGCCAATGACATACATACAGCTCAGATTGTAAGTCTCTTCTCAGCTCTGAGACACAGTTCTTTTCCACATCACCCAAGGATGGAATATAATTTAGGTGTATCTAATGAAGATCTATCTATCTTAATTTGCTACGGAATTTGATTACATCTCCTGTTGTGGTACAAAGGTAAAAGAAACTACTCATTTATGGTCAATTTTACTTACTGAATGGTGATGAAGTCCTTCAGCCATTCACTGATTCCCACCAGTCTGCAGAAGTTAACACTGTAGGATGCATTTGTCAAAACTATCTTCTTTTTGTAGATTTTACCAACATCAAAATCCTTAAAATACCAAACACAAGGTGTGTTATATAAAGGAATATCACATTATAAAGGAATATCACACAAGGTATGAATTACAGTAAGTAGCACGTACACATGTAATGACAAAAGCAACTAGTTTTACCGCAGTCATGCTTATAGTGCAAAGTATTGTATAAACTCAGAAAGCACCGCCCTGCTCCAAACAAATCCAATTCAAAGATACAACCTATAGAGCTGGTAACTCATACTTCATAGACATGGCAACATTATGTTGGTGTACGCACAGCTAACGTGCCAAGCTGGTCTGTATTTTCCTGCCATGAAAGTTGTATAACTGGGTATTCACTACCACAAGACAAGCAGAGCCCTGCAGGCTGTCTGCCTGGCAGCACGTGTCTCTCTGACAGTTCCAATTACTACCTGATAGGCTGCACTGGCAGCCTTTTCGAGTGCAAAGTAAAAAACAGGCAGAACACTGTACTTTCTTATGCTTGCAGATTATAATGCAGGTATAAACTGATAAACTCAGATTCTTCCTGACCAGTATAGTATTATAGTCACTTGCAAACTGCAACCTTTACTTCACAGTGGAAATCATGGCCTTCTTCATTATCTTATATTAATAATGTATGTACAAATAATACATAGGTAACAGTTGTACTGCCTTTTAAAAGGATGAAACATCTTGTTAGACTGTGTTCCATTCATTTGCTCATCTTTCCAACATTATTTAAATTTCCTTAATAAAGGAACTATTCTGTATTTAAAACTAATCATCTTAGTTAATCTGACTGTATAACTTCCCTGAGAGATTGCTAGAGAAAAAGGCAAGCACTGTTTCAGGTTTGACTAAACACCTGTTCAATTCAACGCACTGGGTTTGGCAGTAGCGGGCTTGTTTTTCTTCATAGCATGTGGTTTAGTGCTGTGTTCTAGACTTGTGACCAAAACCACGCTGATAATACACTCATGTTTCAGCTACAGCCCAACAATGCTTGCACAGAGTCATGGCCTCCTCTGTTTCTCACCCTGCCCCTGCAGTGAATAGACTGGGGGGAATACAAGAGGCTGTGAGGGGAGACAACGGGCAGGTGACCCAAATTAACCAAAGAGACATTCCACACCATATAACCGTGCTCAGCAATAAAAAGGGAGATGCCTAGCCACCTTGCGCTTGGGAACTGGCTGGGCATCAGTCTACCCATGGGGAGTGCTGAGCATTTGCCTTGGTATTGCTCATTTTCTCTCTCTTCTTCCACTTTACTTGAACACTTTTTATTTCAACCCCCAAGTTTTCCTCTTCCCCTATTTCACTTGGGTGAGGGCAGAGTGAGCAAGTGGCTGCGTGGTGCTTAGCTGTCTATCCAACTTACTCCTGGTAGGCAGGGTTAGACACTGCAGAATGGCCACTAACCTTGAAATGAATGTAGCTTGGTTTACTATAGAAAGTACGTCCCCTAGGTTCATGACCAGACACTATTTGCTTGTGAGAAACTGTAGTTTGGAATTCCTCCATTTTTTTCTCAAAAATCTCTTTTTTCATTACACTCAGAGCCAGCTGCTTTGTATCCGTGTCTTCGTTGGGTACCTAATAAGGAGCATCAATAAAAAACACTGTGACCTAAGGAAGTAACTGTGATCATAGAATCTGTAGATCAAGGTAGAAATTTCTGTGATCAGAATCTTTAAGTATCTGGCCAGCCTTTGCTGCTCTCCAGATCAAACTCAGCTTCCCAACTTGTACATGAAGAACTTAACTTATTTTCAATTGTTTTGTATTATATGAATCTAATGCCAGAACATTCTGTTTTTAATGGCAGCAAATGGGTTATTTTCTCCACTTCCTGAACAAACATTCAGAGAGAATCAGCTAACTTCACTGGAACATTTCAGTTATGGTCCAGTGCTCCTTTCATTTGAAGCACATGGATACATACTGACATTGCTCCTTTCTGATGGATTCTGAGGTCTGCTCTTAAAGATCTACATCTCAAAAAAGCAGTATGTGGAAGGGTACCTTGGAATAACATTTAAGATTGTAACTACACAATTCCACTCTACCTGTTTATTACTTACTTCTGTTTAAAGTATGGAACACTGTTGCTTTGGAGAAAATATACTTTTCTTTGCCTAGCTTGGGATAGAAGAAATTGTTTCCACATAAAGTAATCTGTGTTGCCAATTCAACAGAAAGTCATGTCCAGTTTTCTTTGTTTGTTTTAAAACTCAAACAAGTGAATACGATGTGATATATGTCTTCACATATCTCTGAACTAAAATTGAAGTGTTGTTTTCTCCTTAAGAGAAAACTACAAAGATAGTGTCAAACAGCAAGTATCCTGATAACTTTCTCACATCTGAATCTCTGAATCTCTGTATTTAAGTAATAAAGACTGCATGTTAACTGCAAAAACGGTTTATTATTTTTAAGCAAGGTTCATAAAACAGCACCTGCCAGTATCATTACCTCAGATATGTATAACTACTAGAGAGGGAAATGAGAATTTTCTAATCCATTAAGATGTTTTTAAGAATAATTTTAAAAGTTTTCTAGACTTTAACTTAATAACAGGACAAATACATATCCACATCTATTTATTTCTGATTTTTAAGGGAAGATATCACAACTTTTACCTTCTGCAAGTCACATTCTTGACTCCAAAGTCCAGGGAACTCTGGTTCTACTAAGGTCTTGTCCTTCTCTTTCTCATCTTCAGCACTTCCACAGAGCACATCATCTCCTACAAAAGCAGTTGTCTCTCCATCGGCTTGTTCCTCAGCTGGTGAGCACCTCAACTTTTGTGAGAGAAAATAAATTTTGAAGATAACATTAGAAATTACCTGAGGACGGTTACTTTAACAGCCTCCTATGACATCGTTTAATACAAAGTGACTGGTCTATAAAACTCCAGGGCTGAAGAGGGCAACTTAAGTCAATCCCTTCCTAAAGCACACAACTCAAACAAAATCTTATAGTAACAAGCATCTATACGAGCCTAGAAACTAGGCCTCAGGCACAGGAATACCAGCTGTGCAGTTTTTTGACTGTTTTGTCTATTACATGATAACCAAGGACTTGGTTGTTTAGCTATTTCCACCAACAACTACTCCTCTCTCCCCATTTTTAAAAACACCTAAAAGATTCCATGACACCACTAGTTTCATCAGGGGATTCAATTCATCCCACCTTTACTTTCCAGGCCAGTACTCCCTCTAATATTGTGCAAATCAATTAAAACAAAACCAAAAAACAAGCAGGAAGCTTATGTCATAAAAATACTAGAAAAGAGAGATTAGCAACCGTCAAGAGATCTAATGGGAGAAATTACTCTCCACTTGCGCTTTACTGTCTGGTATTTGGTTGTAGCCTGTGCTATTCAGAAGCAGAAGAAAAACTCACCTTCCTACCTTTCTGACAAAAAAAAAAAACACACCAAAAAAATAAAGATGGTTATTCTTAGACCTTTGCTTACCTGTGATATTGCTCCAGCTGGATGTTTGCAGGTCTTCTCAATATAGTGCCATGTTTTCCTTCTCCACAGTAAAGAATCCTTAAGTTTACCACCACTCTTACTTGCCTTAGTACATGACTGACGATTTTTCTGCTTACGAATGGATGCTTTTTCTTGTAAAATTCGAGATACAATCTCAATTTTTCTTGACTTCTGCCTTTCTCTAAAAGCTCTGTAATAAAATATTTTAAGAAACATTAAACCAACCATGGTCATTTACTAATAACATTAATTACAGTCCAGTTTCTTTTGAGCCCTTAAGCTAAGCATTACATCTTTGAATTGGGAGCAGTGGTAACGTGTGTAAAAATGCAATGGGATTCAGAAGCTAAATATATTTATATAAACATATCCAATTAGAGCGTTTTAGAAGTTGAGGAGTTCACAAACATATCAGTCATCATTACTGAAAAAAAAGTTTTGAAATAATTTTCTGAACTTAATTAGCAATGTAAAGAAAATTGCCTATCTGAAATCCAGTGGATTTAATAAAGAGAGAAAGAAGGGTAAAAGCTAAGGCCATACATACTGAACTTGGAAGATACAAATTCAAAGCTGTGTACGACTATATTGCCATGACACACTTGGCAGATCATTTAATCTGTTTTAATACCAGCAGCTTAACACACCATTTTCTGCAACAGATATTATGCACGCTAAAGATCCTTTCTAATACGGACTTTCACCTCTTCAAATAACACAGCTAACATTAAGACTAACAAACTTGGCTCCCCTGTGCCTGCAAAGGGAAACAGTAAAAGGGAGAAAGCAAGCAAAGTGAAAAGAGACAAAAGATTAAACTTAAAAAGAGCTAGATATTTCCTGCAGATCTGTACAAACTGATACACTTGTTTTATTAACAGGATTTTTAGAATGTATATAATACCGCTTTTGCTATCAAGACTGAAGCCTTATTTATCAAAACTTATACTTATTGAACCTTTGCTTATTAAATCTCTAACATTTGCTACAGGTTACTGCCTTTGTAGATGAGCCAGTATGCAGAAACACATACCTCAACCGCCCTCTGTTTTAGTACCTTAGCTCAAATTCATCTTCATACGGAGTTAATGAAATTATTAAGTTTTGCACTAGAGAGCGGAGATGCAGGCACATTCCTGTCAATTGTGCTAAAAGGCAGAGGAGCGATTTCGAACAAAAAAGCAGGACGGAGAGTACTTCGTTTCTGACCTTACTGCAGTGCAATCTTCCAAAGCTGGTCCGTAAAAGCCTAAGAAAGCCATTCAGTGTTTATATGGACAGCGTTCAGGAAACGCAGAAGTAGTTATTTCAGGCATCCAGTTTAGATTCACTGAATTGCCCTCCCGGGGTAGTTTACCTCCTCTGCAGTAATCAGAACACGGGCTCTAAACTTTGGTTCTCTGAATAATACATAAGCTCGAATTTCAAGTTGCTTATAACAGGCTACACAAATATCACACATGCAGAGTACAAGAATGAGTTCCCTCTCTTGAGATAGTACTATATATGTTATGTTTTCAGAATCTGATTAAGAGATCCAATGTATTTCTGCATGAGCATCAGTAAGCAACTGGGAGTGTGGTATCAGAACTGAATACTTACTGTTTCTCTCTTTCATGCTGTAACAGTCGTTTATGGAGAAAAATTTCCTTGGCAACATTGCCTCCTTCTGCTAGGATGGCCTCCCTCATCTTCAACTCCTCTTTCTTTGCCTTAAAGGCCATTGCTTTGTTCCAAGCCTGGAGTGCTTGAAGTTTTTCCTGTGAAAACAAATAAACCACAGTTACATATTTGATTCACATATTAAAGAAAATCAAACAGAGAATTTGGTCCCCTTATCCAAGTAGAAATTTGTGGTAGCTTTCTCTGAAATAGAACTTTTTGCTTTTGATCTACACAATAGTCAACTAAGCTGTCAGTAGTCCATGTATGCTGGAGATGCAGAAAGATCTGACTAGGTCAGGGCTACGTTTTTACCCTTACAGCTCCTATCAAATCAGTATTAAATTAAGATCACTCCCTCAGACTCTACAGAACACAAGCAGGTGAGGGAAGTAGCTTAGCTCTAAAATTCTTAATTTACATTATTTAAATTCTTAAGTAACTGTTTTTCTTCCATTTGTTTTCTCCATATGAAGTATTTCTTTGGGGATCTAAATAACTGGGCACACTTCTGGCCAAGTTTTGAGAATTACTTGTAGTATGCATTATTTTCAATAAAGTTACCCTACCTCAGCAGCTAGATTGTTCACAGAATAAACTCTTTGAGTAGAAGTGTCAAAATACTAATACTGCCCATACTAACACCATTACTCCTATAGTTAAGTTCTCCTGTTTAAAAAGAGATTTGGTCTACGATATGGCAGCATCACACAACAATTCTGCAGTGAAAACTGGAATTACTTTCAGTAAAAACTCGCAGTCTAACAAGTTAATTTCCTCATTCCCCATCTAAGCCACAGCAGCAGTACCCTATTGGAAGTTATGCTGTTTTTCAGGGAGAGCACAGCTTGTATCCTTTTCTCCATATGCTCCTGAGTTTTCACTTCTTCCTTTGCATTCTCCTCATGAATTCTGTAAGCAGAGTAAAATCTTTCAGGCTCAAATCCTGGGAAGATTTTAGTATTAGAATGTTTAACCTGACAGATAGTAATTGTGTATATCACCAAACATACTCTCTGCAAGTCTCTGTGTTTACTATGATACTGGGTGTGGGTAAAGTGGAACAGTTGAGTCTTCTATATACAGTATCACTCAAATTAAAAGTGCCAACAGGCTTTCAACCATTTTGCTCAACAACTCAAATTTTGAATACGAAGAATGCGTTTCACATTATGATATATGTCTAGAAAACAGGTGTTGCTCATATAATCGATATCTAAACAATTACATATTGAACTTCACACAAGCCAACCATTTGTAGCCATGCTAAAAATAAACCCTAGAAACTGTACGACCTAGAAATATGTGAGCATGAATCAAGTCCCCACAAGTGGGATACAAGAGTATCCCACTTAATTTAATGGCAAACTAGAAAATAATTACTGAGATGTATATATTTGATACATTATTCAGCAAAAAAGATCAACTGATTTGGTTCAGTTTGTTTATCTTAATTACTGTGAGTTTGTACGTGTCATCTAAGGAAAAATAAACTACCATAAAAACAGCACAATTATTTCAATCACTTTTTCAATTAAGTCCTAATATACAAGTTAAAGTAACAAATGCTTACAGTTTCTTTAGATGCAAAATAATTTAATATCATAGTGATAATATAAACACAAACCTATGAAGGAAACATTTAATTTACCATCCACTGTAAGAGAACAGGAGCACAGAGAAATGCCCTATGAATCTATTTTGCCAGACAGCTATGTTACCACATTTCAGAGGTAATAATAGAAAGGCAGAATGCTTTCAAACCTGGCAGAGTTTCAAACCTGGGATTCTGTTACAGTTAATAACCCATACACATACAGAAGTTTTTCATATAATTTTTTAATGCCTACAAGTGGTCAGAATCCCCTGCATCTCATCAAAAACAGTCCCTTAAGCTACTAGAACTGCCAGTGGATTTTCTTTTTTCAAGTCCTTTTGTTCCATGTAAGATTTGAGGGCTTCCCAGCACTGGCACGGTGGCAGAAACTTCCCAAGTGTAACAGAGAAGACACTTCTAGCAGAAAAATGATTACTTCTCAAAGGCTACGGGATAGATGGCTGTACACCAGATAAAGTACAGTGATGGAGGGAAGGGGAGAGAAGGAGTTAATGATTACCTTGCCATGCTTTTTCTCAGGAAGCAGACTGCTTTTTCATGGTTCTTTTTGGCTCCTTCAAGCATTTTTTTATGCCTTTCTTCATATTCTTTCTCGGCTTCCTCTTCTTTTCTACAAAAAGACAGGCAAACCAACAGGCTTAAAGAAACCTTCATCGCATCATCATGATATCTAATGTTGAGGAGTCTATCAGTATGTTCTGAAATGGAGTTGCCTGTTTTCTCCCCTCTGTACAGTCTCGTTTTCAGAAACCCTACAAATTGCTAAACTGGTGTCCATTTTCTCTCCAAGTTTGGATGAACTTGATCCCAAGTTTAGAAGGTCCAAGCATCCAACAATAATGCAGACATATGCATTTAGTCTGATCTAATAAACCTGGTTTCCTCTGACAAAATTCATTCATTTTTTTCTTTAGCAAGTTGACTATGTCAGAAATCTTTACCTACGTAACTGCAAGACTGAGCAATTCTTATGTTAATTCTCTTTCCTTGTAACAATATTTCAGAGCCAACATCCAGCTCAGAAACACAATACCACTATTACTTCCATTAACTAATCTTCTCAACCCCTAAAATAACAAACTAGCTAATAGTAAAAGAGAGAAAGGAAGCAGAGTCTGACTTGTAGGCGCTTACTTTTTTCTTGACAGCTGATTTTCTTCTGCTTGCAGTGCTGCTATTTTTTCCTTACGAATCCGTGCTTCTGCTTTTTCTTGGTATTGAGTCTCTAGCTCCTCCTCATCTTTTTGAAGTTGTTTATGGAGGACTTCGTATTTTCCCTGCTCAGTTTCTATCCGCCACATCTCAAGCCTTTAAAACAAAGTGTGATCTGTTTGCACCAAAATATTGGCATTCTTTCACTTACTTGAGGTTACTGAGTAGCTAAGTGAACATGACAATCTATCCATTTTTTTATGTTTTAAACCATACTGTTACTTACATGGGAATTGTACCTTTCAGACTAAGGCTCACAGGTAACAGCATATCTAGTTCTAAAGACATCAAAAACGCTGGTCAACAAAAAAAAGTTCAAGCTTCTTCTCTTTTACATTCACATTTACCCAGAAAACATGAAATACAAGACAAATTAGAGAAACAGCTCCCCTCCTCTTTCTCCCCCACCCTTTTCAAGAGAAAATAACTTCAAGGACAGATTGTAAGTTTTTATTCTTCCATGCTTTGCTGCAGGAATTTATATGACATATACATATTAACAGATTAATTTAGTTATCACTAAGCTCACAATAGTCAAGCATTTTAAAGCTATTACACAACATTGCAGCAGAATGTATTGTAGTCTTGTTAATCACTTGGTTAAACCTGTCTATAAGCTCATGCTTATGATCTTCTCTGATGTAGCTGCATCAGTAGTTGTACCTCTGGTGCAAAATTACAAACACACTTGCCTGTTACCTTCTGTGGAAGACAATTTTACTATGTCTCATATAAATGAATAATGTAGTATGTATGAGCAATCAGTTGCAAGCACCAATATCAACTTCGCATAAAGATACAAAGTACTACTACATCTCCATCATTCTCATTTTCCACCTTTTCCTTTACATCCTGTGAGAACCAGTAAGAGGAATAAATTAGAAGTATTTATGCTTCCTCAGAAGTTGGTCTCCTTTAGTCCATCTTATTTTCCAATTAAACTGGGACTGGTTTAGAGCCACAATTTGTGAATAAATAAATAAATAAATAAATAAATAAATAAATAAAGTTATGTGTGAAAAACAAACTCAGGAGCTGGGCCACAGAAATCCATTTCCTAAGCAATGCAACAGTTTAGGCTAAAAGGCTTTGCAGTGAACCTCATGACCTCAAATCATGTAGACTTGTATTTACAAACAATTTCTAATAGATTCATGAGTTTCTCTCTAAACATCATACGAAGAGCATAATAAAGATTGACTCCCATCACACTGTTTTCTCATTCTCTCACTTACATGTTTTCTTTCAGCGTCAAAGCAATTTTCAACTCAAAATCCTTCTCATCCTCCAGTTCAGTGCACAGTCGCCTGTGCACTGCCTGTAGGCGGAACAGGGCTGCGCTGGTATGTTAAAAAAAGAAACAATGAGAAAGAAAATGGAACTAATGAATATTAAAGAAAGAAATCACCCCCCAAACAAAAGCAGCAACAATAAATAATGGCTTGAAGCTGACATTTATGTATTAGAATTCCACTAATTTATACGAAGTCTCTTACTTAGCTTTCTAAGTGTCCATTGTTCCTTCAAAGACATAGCTTTCTTTAAACTATTACACATCATCTGAAATTTACAGAGAAGTATTTATTTAAAAAGCACTGACTAGTAGTTTAAAGCAACTAAACTATTTCTTAACTAATTTCTTAAACTAGTAAGTATCATTATTAAGTTTAGGCAAACCTAGAGAACCATGACTGATTTCACCTTTAAAATGGCACTATAATCCTCCCTGTACTTTGGCTACAACAGCAGTGTAGCAACACACTTATTTCCCTTGGGATTTTCTACCCAGGAAAATTAGTGCACAGGTAGTACAGCATCCACAGGCACTGAACTGACTATATTAACAAACTGCATCCTGGAAATGAAAACTGGAAATGGATCTTCCACCTGTAGTTACTACTCCAGCTTCACACTTTTGTACTAGGTGTCAGTAATGTTAATGGCAGCTAGTATTTTCATTAGTGTTGAAACAGGATGCATTTGAGCTTCATAAGCCAGAAATCACAAGGTCTTCCTCCTTCACTATTAATTTGGTAATATAATAGAATGCAAAAAGTGGTATTTTCCTGCACATGTAGTCCTCACAATTTGTCCTGTCATAAGTAGAGAACCTCATACAATGCTTTTCAGTCTTCGTTGGTCTTACTCATTAAGAGTGTCTGTGAGACCCTGAACAGGGAGTACCAGCACCCACCACAGAAGTCTCATTAGCACTCAACTCATTATTTTTGTTTAATCAGCTATTCCATTTTGGCAATTATCCTACCTTTATTTATTCTGTCATTCATTGATACACTACCTTAAAGAATAACACAGGTCAGAAAATGCAGCTGCAAAGTTTGTTCACAATACACTGGCTCCTGGTACACAAGCCACCCACTTCTTTCTATTTAAACCAAATGTGAGGAGTACAGTAAATTGCCTCCTACTTCCTAGCAAAAGTGTTTCAGAACAACTCCTGCATGCAGAACTACTCCTGAAAGGCATTCATGCATTTCACAACATAAAACAATTTAAAAAATGGCATACATATAAACCCTGGTTGGAATAGCTATCAGAGGTAAAACCATGACCTCTGAAAGTGGCATAGCATGCTGGTATTGGTTGATTATACTGAATAGAATTGATTGAGAGACTGAGAAACATAATTGAGAGTAATGAATGAGGCTGATCTAATAACCAGTTGTTGCTAGATTCCACTTTAAAATACATACCTCTTCCCTATCCATTTGTAAATCCCCACCTCTTACGGCACTCTGATTTAACTAACCAAGTATTACCTCTAGAGCTGAAGGCGTAGAGACTGATGATTCCCAAGCTAATGCACCATTATTTATTTCAGAAGGAGGAGCTACGGCTGAAAACACCAAGTCACCTGGAAGGTGACTGCAGTATTAGCATTCACCAAGCTGGGAGGGAATGCACTGCTCTGCTGGCTAGCTCAACACGCACAACAGCGCTTGCATCACAACAGCCTTCCAAGCTATCGCCATTCTCAGCACAAGATGCAATACCGTTGGGTTTTGTCACTGACCAATTAACATCTCAATGTATGTGCTTAAATATTCTATCAATTGTTCAACAACATGGCACAGTGAAAAAAGGAAACTGGCTCATTAATTACACACAGATAAAGACAGCGGATGCCTGTAGTCTTTGGCATCCAGAAATATTCTCCACCTACGCATTGTCAGCCTCCTTCTCTTTTTGTATTTCATCGTCTACGTACTCCAGCTGCTTTTCTAGCATTTTGATCCGCAGCTGGCAGGTAGTCAGCTCATCTCTGAAACAAATAAACAGATTGTTTACATTTTCCAAGTTCTCTGCTCTGTCCCATTAAACACTTCTTTTTGAAGGTCAAGATTCACAGCTGGGATTCCTTCAACCCCCCCAACTCCCCACCACCATCCCAATTTTAGATCTTACGAGGTTCTTCAGAAGCCCCTGTTAATTTCAATTATTTTTTCTAAAAATCCAGAACGGTATCAATAGTTTAGTCTGACTTCATCTATATTACCAAAAAAAAAGACAACAGCATAAACAGCATTTTTACACTAGTCTTCTTCAGATCCATTTGCTGCCAATGAAAGTTTTTTGACCTTTACACAGCAAAACACTCGTAGCAGGTGCTTATTTTAAAGTATGTGAGTAACTTCACCAATTTCAATGTAACATTTCCATCACAGTTAAATGGAAAAATCATTGTAAACATTTCTTATTGTTTCTGACTGTTGAACCCGCAGAATTGTGCAAACGTAACAGAGTTAGCATCTAATTCTTCCAGATCAAACCCCTCTTCTTTAATATCAATATTAATGTTTCATTTTTTCAAAAGTGTAAATTATTATTACTATAACCATATGCAAAACAGGTAAAGTAACCCAGTATTTGATGGCACATTTATGCTGATGCCTTATGTTTGCTTCGACACTAACCTGATTTTCTGGACCACAAGTTCCTTTTCTTTGGCTACGTTGTTGAGCTGTTTTAGGTTCCTGCATAAGGCTAATACGGAAATTCTATCTGCATACTTCGTAGCCCCAATATTATTAATGTCGCTCCAACAGTGTTCCAAGCTCTCTCTTTGAATTGAAAGACATGATGAATAATGAAAACATGACAAGTTTAAAAGCTATGTGAAGTTTGTGCATCATCCATTTATGCATTCATGGGTTCTTTATTTCAGCTTACGTGTTCTAGCAAACCAATACAAATATCATCGATATAATAAGGAAAAAATAAAGGTAATCAGCACAAAAAGCTTGAGTACATGCACTTAAGCCAAGATTTTCCAGACTTAAGTATCTAATGTTGAATGCTTACTCAAACATTTAGTGCATTAATTACACGTCTTTGTTTTGAAATGCCTGTAGCTCCTCTTGATTATATCTAAGGTTTTCAAATTCCAGTTTTCCTGAATAGTAGCTTTAAACTTTAAAGGGAACATTCTAAATTAGTTTAGAACATTGTATAGAACGCTTCAGTCTGTGAATGACGTAATCTCTCTTACCATTTTGCTCTATTTAAACATCCAGAAAGAAAAGGTCTGAAGGTAGTGGGTTTTTGTTGTTGTTTGTTTGTTTTGTTGATGTTTGTTTATTTTTAAAAATCATCTTGGCATATTTTGACTTCCTCTGTTGAGTACAGTAACACTGTCAACATTTACTGGCAGTAGGCATATGTGCTATGCAACTTCCCACATACATATATTAATAAACATTATTTCAGCATTTCATCATGCTCTATAACCCTATGCCAGGTCACTCCAGGGCAGAGATCAAGACTCTTGTCAAAGCAGGCCAAACTGTGCTTTGATCTTTGTCAAGAGAGCAGCAACTACTTAAGGCCACGTTCAAATCACTGAATTATTTTTCATACATGACCTTTGTTACACGTAAATTTATTTCACCAGGAATAAAACTGCTCTATCACTTTCTTTAAAACGAAGCGGTATCAACCTATCATCTCACCAGTTCTATGCTAATCCACTTTACACAGTGGTGCAAAACTCCGTATGTATTCAGAAACTTACAATCCAACACTGATATTCTTCTAAAGACAAAATTCTCTTTTTCCAACAACTCCTAATGTTCTATAAGTACAGAGGGATACGAACATAACATATTATTACAGAGAACTGGCTGGGTTTTACAAGTGTAAATTGCTTGGTATAAAACCACCCAGGCTAATAACTGCTCCTTTAAGGGCAGCTGATTAACCCACATGAGCGTAGTGCAACCACTGTGTTAGATAAATGCATATTATCTATGCATATCTTATGCATCTATGCATATCTATGCATATCTATCTATCTGACAAAAAATAGAGCTGAATTAACCAAACCTTCTCTGGAAAAGGTAAATTACCACTATAAAGGAAGTTGTTGTTAGAGCTGCTAACAAAACAATGAATTATTTACATGCTAGACTCAGACTTGTCTCCAGCTCCTTCAGAAGTGACCTTGTTCCCCATCTTGCCACTATCAGCCAACTCTTCTTCAAGCTGGTATTCTAATAGAAAATAAAACAACAGTTTAATAAAGAGACTTTGAGCTTCAAAATGCAAAGCGCTAGCGTACTTGCTGCCAAGTCAAAATATATAGAGATTCAGTGATGACATTTTATAGCATTACTGTAGTGTATGTTTAAAAAAAAAAGAAAAAAGAAAAAACAAAATCACACAGTACACCTGGAAACCAAAGCAGGAAAATGCCAAGTCTACTGTGTTTATCTTACATTAACACCCTGCTACACGTCTCATTATTTTGACCTGCAGTGAAGATAGAAGTATTTATTAAGCTTCATTTAATAAGTATTATTTATATATTGTTAAATATTTATGTAGTCGGGAAAAGGACAGTGAAAAAAAGAATAGCCTATGAACATTTTCTTAACATAAAGATCAGTATTCAGCACTATACCATATATGATAACCCGTAAAATGGTAGATACATTACTTGACATAACATCTATAAGCATACTTTTAGACACAATTGGAGAAATCAGTTGCCTATTAACAGGTAGCTGGTGCCAGCTTAGATATCTGAGTGCATCCAGCCACTTCACAGATTTGGATCTGGGGAAGACCTATGCCATGACTGTGCTAGATGTCTAGAGCACCCCAAGTGGCACTAGATGCTAACATATTAGTGGCTGAATCAAGCCCATACAAATACTGATTTTCACCATCATTTACTCTAAACCAAAAATGCCTTTCAGAATTAAGGTGAAAATTTACTGCTACAGAACAAAATTGGTTAGATTTGAACTAATTACACCTGTTGCAGTGTAATGCTAGAAAAAAAAAAGAAAAAACAACCAAAAAAAACCTCCTGGAATGATTGCATTGATTTGTAATATCATCTCACCCCTAGAACTGTACTGTAACAGAGGCTTTTCGTAAGTTATCAATAAGATTTCTCATTTCCACCTCTCCAGCATTCTTTCACATCAGAGCACTGACCAGCTTGGTCTTCTTTCTCTTCCTCTTCCAGAAATGGTAAAAGAGTTTTTTGGTCCTCTTCATTCTTATCACTGAACTTACTATCTTCAGTATTCATGGTTCTTTTACAACAACCAGGCTAACAAAGAGAAGAGTCCATATTTACATACATAAATATCTCCAAGAACTCACAGTAGTGATGACTACGTTTTCAGATGAATTAATGGTATTTAGTAAGTATTTAATTCACACGAAATAACTGGAAACCATCATATGGCTTTCTACTAGACACACATTTTGGGTATTAATTTCAACAAATCATTTATAGAGGACAACGCCAAATAATTTATATATATATAATAAGCAGTTGAGCAATAAAACACACCTTCCAAACGCACTTTCTCCACTTAGGCAACCACTTGACCTAAAATTCATAGGGAATAGCTTAAAGAAAAGCTATCCTTGGCGTCCTCCAACACTTTCCTGGCCCCGGATCCTCGCCTTCCCTCACAACCCCCGCCATGTCCCCTCAGAGCCTCCCCTCACTGCCGCCCCTCTCCGCGCCCGTTGGATGCGTTGCCCCGGCAACGGAGCAAACCACAGCGGGGGTGCGTCGCGGGGGCGCCCCGTTGGAGCCCCCCCCCTGCAGCCGCTGGAGGCGTCCGGCTGTGCTCGCCCCGTGACCCCCCCCCCCCGCGGAGTGGTGCGTGCCTGGGCGGGCTGCGGGCGGGTGGCGGCAGCGGGGAGGGACGGCGCCTGAGGGAGTTGGGTCCTGGAAGGGGTTGGGTCCTGGAAGACGGCGGGTCCCCGACGTCCGAGCTCTCTGTCTTGTCGGGAATAAGCGTGTCCTAGGCGGACAATAGGGTTTCTCCGTTAGTTCTAATTAAAGATTATTACAGCAAAAATTACGTGTAGTGATCGTTCAGCCCATCATGATGTCCCACTCTCAACACTTCCCCTTGCTTCAGCAGAAGCTGCCGACCTGGAGGTCCCTTGTAACGCTCCAAGAATGCACAAAAACACACAGTGGAAAAGTATTTAGATGATATTTGAGTAATTTGCATAGGAAAGCTAAATGCCTTTATTCATAAAATGTGCCTCAGTTGGAATACTCCCTCAGAGGAACCATCTGAACCTGCGTTCTTGCTACCAGGCACTTGGTTGCCAGATTTTAGCTTTCGAGTGTTACTTAGTTAACTTTCCTTCCTATTCTATTCCACATTTATCTATTCCACATTTATCTATTTATCTATCCACATCTATTCTGGACAAAGTCAAAGAATGATGCCATTAAATTCACAGAAAAGCAGAATGTTGTCCCATTACTCTTGGCACTAGGCATGCTATGGAGGTGCAGCTGTTCAAAGTTTCAAAGAGATTAAATTAAAATCAAAGTGATTAAAACACTGGGACAACATTCCTTGAGCAGTGCTCTATGTTGGAATAAACACTGCTCTGTACACAGGAGGCATTCCCAGATTTACTTAGGGTATATTGAAAATGTTACCCCATTGTAGGCAATATTTCTTTGTTTTCCTATACTTGCTAAAAGAAGTAAGGTCATTTTTTTGATACTAAACATGAAAGCACATGCTACTAATCTTAAGTATTTATTTCCTTTGTTACATATTTAACATGTACAGTATGTATCGCAGCCACCAATTCCTTTCCTACAATTGTGCTATAGGTCCTCATTCTTTAGCAATGTGTGGACGTTCTTACCTCTTTACACAAAATACCATGAACTGCTGATTTTATGGCATCTATTCATATTACATAAAACAAGTTACCTCCAGACATTTGCAGGATTAAAGCTACAAGATGTAGGCTAAAAATATTCAGTGATTAACTGTATAGATGTCTCTGCAGATCTAGAATAGATTCTGTTGTTAACTCTCAGCCTGCCTGTTCTCACACTCTCATAATTAGGATGTGAAAGATTATTATTAAGTTTTACAACAGCCCCCTTCCCATCAGCGCCAGTCATTTCAGGGCACGCTACCCGTTATATCAGACTGCGCCATCTCCTAGCCACACTGCCGGCTGTGATTTTATGTTGGGTGAATAATTGTCACCAGGGCAAGGTAGTCTAGATTTTCCTCTCACACATAGATGCGACAAGAGAGAAGATATCTGCACTTCCTCTGAAGGTGCTAAATGATGTCTCCCAGACAAGCTCGTATCTCCCAAATCACAGTTTATCAACTTGAAATCAGTGAATCTCTTCCAGCTTTAAGCTCCCGGAGATTTACAAAAAAAGGCATCAGTGATGCTGCTGTTCTAGATCCTGTAGGCACTGACCACCGGTGGTGCACCTCTGAGAATTTGGGTACAGAAGTGAGCACGTATAAATGAAGATCCTGCTGTTCTCTCACTGTGAAATTAAATTTAGTGGCATTTCAGTGAAGTTACTTCAGTATCAACTCATGATCAATTTGAAATGGTAGAACTGGACAGTTTGGTTTGCTATATGGCTACATACTGTGCCTCTTCAGGCAGTTGGTATTTCTTTTCTGAACGTTTCCAAGGTGACAGCAGCTCATATATGGAGATTTCTAGCATTTAGGCAGGAAGACATGCCAATAATGGCATCTTAATTTTTGCAGTATGGCTCATATCAGATTACATAAAACAATTTCTCTGCCCATATTCTATGATACAGATCAACATTTGAGGGTAAACAATGCCAAAACATTGACAAGCACCTTACCAATGAGTCATTCCTACAGATGTTACGAGGAAGACTGAGTGGGGCACTGCTGTCACTGCACCCCGCAGCAGGATGGCCAGATGCCACCGGATGAGAGCACAGCACTGAGAGCAACACATCTGCAGTGAGGGAAACATCTCCAGTCCTGGAGCTAGCCCTGGCTTGGGGCAGAGTGGGGAATGTCGTCCCAAGTCTTCTGCGCAGAGGAGAGAAGAAGAGGGCAAAGTGGCCACACTGCACTTCATGAGTGTTAAAAAAATATAAACAGACTTGGGAAGGAAATGGATGTTCTGCAGAACATTTGGAAGCAGTTAAAAACTTCATTTCTGGTCCAGGGCTTTAAGTGAAAGGGACAATAATATTGTGGTTATACTGATATTTAAATACAGACACAGTTGTGCTGGGGCCATGGGACATTGATACAGCACAAAGAATCATTTTTGTCCAACCTCTGAAATAAGCTAAATATTCCCACCATATGATTGCTACCGATATTTCCAAATCTCATTTATAAAAATAGGCATATGTGTGTAATTTATATATCTAGAGACATTTGGCGACGTTGCCACAACAGTCTTTCACGAGCTGTTTATGTGGAATCGTGGGAGAATGAAACTAATTATCCGTGTGGTACATTTTTTTGCCTCTAAAAATTATATATGGCAATATGACATCTTTGCTGGCTGCAAAACCACCTGTCCCTTTTAGAAAATAATCTATTAAGAATATCAGGTAATGCAGTGCAACTGTAAAATTAATTTAAATAATGTTCCTTTGATATGCTCCCAAAGTTGTGAGGTAATAAAGGACTATGAAAACTTGTTATTTAGCACTGAGCATATTTTTTCTGAATCCCACCAAATTATGCTCTCTAATAAATTATTTTACAGCAGCAGTAACAAAAGTATTGAGCACTGTAGTCAGGAAGGAGTTGCACCCGTTACATGTTAAGGAACAAAAAAAAAGCAAACTTGACAGCTTTTGAAACGTGGGTTTCTGATTTTCAATTATAGCAAAATATTATTTCAAAGTTGTGATCTTTACTTATTACTTGAGAAAATGTAAATACTGTAAAAATGCTAATTATCAACATAGCAAAAATAACAATTAATTATTTAATAAATAATAATGGTTTAAATTATATTTGCAAAATTGTGCAGACGTGGGAGGAGCCCACCAACTTTTGATAGACTGACATGGTCCGATGGGATGGAAACACTGACTTGGGTATCACGTTGGTCACCGCCACTGCTTGGCCAGCTCTGCTGTTTCTCCATGAGTACAACAGCAAACGTGGAGGGAAGCTCCAAATTGTCAGATTCTGAAGTGAAAACCTGGCTTTGTTGGACCACCATGCAGTCCTATCGTCTGTCTGAACTCCGTATGCAAGGTCAGACCATACAAATATTTTCTTAAAAGCTAGTGCCTGCAGCCATATGGATGGAGGAGAGGCAGCAATTCAGCACAATGACACAAAGGCTTGAGAAAAATGTGCTATCATGGGCCATCTTTTAAGACTGTTGGACAGTTACAAGCCAGTAGCTAAAGGAAAGCTTCAATTATTTTCAAGAGGATTAGATGAGAAAGATTTGGGGAGCTTATTTATTTTGTTTTGTTTTGATGTTTTAATAGCAATTTTAATTGTTTTTTAATCTCTTGAGCAATTTTAATCTGTCATTGACCGTAAAGAGTTTGGGATATTCTGCTAGAATTGTAGGAAATTAAATATATTGTTGATCGTTATTATTTTATCCTCTCTCTTCCCTTTGGTGAAGAGGAATTACTTATTTTGAGTGGGGGTGTGTGTATATATATATATTTACAAATATATATGAAAATGGCATATTTTGCTTAAGCTTGTATTTGTAGGCAAAATCAATTAAACCCAAGGCTGAGTGATCTAGCATTTGTCCTTCTTCTATATAATACAGATGATATAATTAAGGCCCATTTACATCAAATGTAGTTTACTTATTTGAGAGAAGTTACACATTTATTTTAGGATTTTGTGCGAATGAATCTTAGAACATCTCTTTTTCTGAAATATGGACACAAAGTGGCAGCTAAATCAGTCTTGTGAAAATAACACGACATCTTGTTAAGCCCAGGCACTATCATGGTGGTGCTGGAAGACTCCCCATGTATATTTCTCTCATTCATGCTGACATTATTAATCCAAATTTGTAGTATAAGACCTTGATCATTCAAGATGATTACAGCAAATGGATAAATATCCCTATGCAATGCCCAGTGATATGAATGGGACAGTTAATTTTTCCTGGGATAATCAGAACCTTGATAATATACCTCGGTTATCATGTTATTACACTCCTGAACCCAAACACATTCCCATCACAATTCCATTGAAGATTTTGTGGGCAGTCACTTACTGGTTTTGGCTACGGAGCTGCTGAAAAAGGAGCAAAATGGTAGGTGAAGAAGAAAAAGACCTCACTTAATGATTTCAGAGAAAATATGTACATGATACTCTTCTTTTTTTCCCCAATATCAGAACCACTGACATCAGAGAACTTTTTCACTGAATCAAAGTCGTAAGGAAAGTGTATTTGGTGTGGAAATACAATTATTTTGGTAAGGATCGTTTTAGAGGATCACCATTGTATTTTCACTTGTTTCAATGGTCAAATTCTTAGCAAGGTCTATCCCTTTAGAGCATATGCTGCCATGGTCTTATACGCACATGCAAATACACACATTCACACGCATGGCTACGTACCATACATATACCAACTCTCATTCTAAATGTTCAAATTGCCTCCGCTGATTTTTTTGCTATTTTAACAGATATATCCTAAAGGCATAGAAATCTGTGTTTATATTTTACTAGTAAACCAGATGACAGCTGAAAAGCAATACCAAGGAATTCTCAGAGTAGGTACACGGCTCATTGGAAAGCCATCCTTGAGTCGGAAAAATGTCAACTTGAAATACCCTGAAAGGCGTAAATCTGCTCTGTTAGAGAGGCAAAATCATCCTGTTCTCTGTTTCATCCCGTAAATTCCATTAAAGATCTTGTGTTTTCCCTCCTTCACCACCACCAGTTTTCATCTGACAATCCAAGAACTAAATTCAGGTCTTTTCCTCCTTAGCACGCACTAGGTGCAGGCACGACCACTGGAATGTGCAGAGAAAGGAAGAGATCAGAAAGAAAATGAAAGCCCACATCAGTCTTAGACATTTATGATGTACATTTCTATATGTGTGGATGTACTTTTGTGCATGTATTGACTACATCTGCACACAGCCTGTGTACAGATCTGTACATTTAATCTCCTTCATTCAATCTGTACATTTATTCTCCTGAATGCACTCTCTTATTCCCCTCATCCATCAGCCCTTTGTTGCCATTTAAAATATTGGTACTAATTAGTAAGAATAAAACCGACCACAGGAAAAGATAAAGCACTTTACCCCAGGCACATCCTTTAAGTATCTGCACATCCACTTTTCCTTTACAATTTCTTTAAAATGTCTCCTCCGCGGCGCTCCCTTCGTGGGCTGCTTCTAAAATTGCCGTTGTGGATTGAGCGGCAGCAAAAGGCAGAGGAGGAGGAGGAGGAGGAGAGAAGAGGAAGGCGCGGACACGGAGGAGAAAAGCCAGCCTGCCCCGGCGCCCAACTTCCCTGCGCCCACTCCCGCTGCCTGCCTCGGGCCCCTCAGCGACGGCAGACGGCCGGGCACAACTTTGCGAGCTCGGGGGAAGCGGGGAGCCCCTCCGAGCCCCCCGAGGGCGGCGTTGGGGTGCGTGCGAGGGGGGAAAAGGCGGCGCCGAGCCCCCTGCCCGCCGCCTGAGGTGGCTGCGAGCTGAGGTGGCTGAGGTGGCGGGGCTGCGCTGCCGCCCTCCCTCCATTTTCCTGCCGCCCGCCCGGCCGCGCAGGACGCCTCAGGGGGGCCACTTCGCCTCGGGACCAGCCCGGGGAGCTCGGGGGCCGTTTTGGGGCGGCAGGCTGCGGGGAGAGCCGGGCTGCCCCCGGCGGGACGGAGCCGGCAGCAACTTAAGGGAGGATGGCAGCGCTGCCCGGGCTGCCGAGCCGCCGGGAGAGCCGCGGGGTGCCGACGGACAGCCGGGGGAGCTGGGTGCCGTGCGCCGCTGCCTAACGACCGGCGCTAAGATGGAATTTCTCACCTGGCTTTTCCCCGCCTTGGTCCTGCTCTGCACCCAGCAGCACAGGTGCATCAGGTAAGGCAGACCCGCTCCGCGGGCTTAGCGGCGAGGGCTGCCCCGAGGGGGAGCGCGCTCGGCGGGGAGCGGGCACCGCGGGCTCCGGTGCTGCGTCCCCGGCTGCTGCCGGCGGGGGACCCGTGGGTCCTGCCGGATAAGGGACCCCTGCTTCCCGCGGGTGAGGATGCTCCTCTGCCAAGCTGAGGGAACGGAAGGGGTGTTCTCAGCGGGACGCCGCTGGAGGACTTTTCCTGAGGCGCCCACCCGAAGCTGGGGGCGATCCCCGGGTGCGGTGGCTCCGCACACCCCGGAGCAGCCACGGAGGGTGCCCGCTTGAGCACGAAACGCCCGCAGAGCCCAGCAGGAGCGGGGCACTGCCCCCGCAGCCCTGCTTGGGGCTGCCCCAGCGACAAACCCCAAACCGACATCCCTCTGGCAATACCCCACACCGACATCCCTTTGGTGATGGGCTCGGGATGGCTCCTGGACCTGAGATGAGAGGATGGGCCTGGCAAAGATCTTACAGAAAGTTTGAAGAACAGCAGCCATTTCTTTCAATAATAAATTTCAAAGATAAATGTTTGTGATCCTCAGTCACATTTACTCAGGAGGTGTTAGCTAGGCAACCAGCTATGTTCGCTATATATTCTGTACAGATCTGGAGGCTGGATGTGGAGAAAGCTTGCCATGATTATGCAATGAAAACAGAAGGGGGAGTAAAAAAGGACTTGCTGCATGTAAAAACATGCCCACATCATCCAGAGCAGAGGTGGCTGTGATATTAAAGGGGTCTTCCTACTTCTGCTTTATAGACATTGCTAATAACTTCAGAGGAGTAGAAGAGGCAAAGCGATTATCGTAGGAAGACACAACATTGCGGTCACAGTCTTTGGAATTAATTAGTGAGCTCTCTTTCTTCCACTGGAAAGAAAAAAGATCTTGCATTAAAGGAAGTGTCAAGTCAACTGCTCTTATGCAGGACTGGCACAATGACTTATCCTGTGACCTTGAATCTGTTACCCAGGGCCAGATCCTGCCACCTTCATGCTCTGAAGCAATCCAGTGTTAGACTGAAGGCAGAGGAGAAGATACTG
This sequence comes from Anser anser, assembly GCF_964211835.1. NCBI lineage: Eukaryota > Metazoa > Chordata > Aves > Anseriformes > Anatidae > Anser > Anser anser. The sequence goes on along the minus strand of NC_139738.1, from coordinate 2,361,974 downwards.
ATTATGACCAAAGGGCATAGAGATCTTGCCCCTAATTTCAGTGGTCCTGTTTCTCTAACTGCACTTGGGCTAGCACTAACTATTTTGGTTAAAAAGTAGTGTTTGAGTAAAACATAAATTTAAAAAGAGTGTTATGGAACAATCAGTCGTCTCAGCTTCTGCCTTCAAGATCTGTTTCTAGTCACAGAAACTGCCAGGATATGTGCAACCTGCCATTTTTTAGGTAAATTGTCATTGGATTAATTGCCTAGTTACTTGACTTTCTTCCTCCCGGTGCACAATAGTGACAAGTTGTTTGTTAGAAATATATATGCTTATGGCAGAAGGCAAGGAAAGGCAAATTCTAGCTTGTGAAATTCAAACTGCCTGGTTCTTAGTAGTTTTTCAAATATGCCGAAGTGTAAGACATGCAGTGCTCAAAGCAAGCTGCACTGGTCAGTACAACACAGCTTTCTGAAGATTCAGGATTTAGCATGGCTATGGGAGAACATTGTTTAATCCTGTAAAAATTGAGCAAGCTTGCTTGCATGTATACTTTTGATGAGTTAATGAGATGGAACTAAAACAAAACTTTACCCTTGCATCAGTAAAATTACTCACACAGATATGACTCTTGACCTATGAAATAATTCCCCTTCTAAGACCCCAAGAAGCACATTAACTCTTGTTTTTCTTTCTTGGAGTCCTATAATATGACATTTTTGGTAAGAGATGCTTTTACAAAGAGCAGTATTAGTAAAATACTGTGGTTTTAGAATAATGGGCAAAACTACCAATAGCTACATTTGTATTGCTCTGATTTTGCTTTCTAAATGTAATGTGATTCATAGTTATGATGACAGAGGCCATCCAAAACCACTCAATTCTCCGGTCATGAGTTCTACAGCCTGTATATTGACAGGTGTAAGCAAAAACATTTCCAAAAAGAGGAACATTTCAGAGAATTCTGAACTCAGTAGTATGACATAAGATGTCCCAGAGGGAAAGCTACCTATTAAAATAACACTAAGGTTTGGTAGAGGAGAGAAGTGAGGAACATATGCAGCCTGCTTCCTCGTGGCGTTTTTGAGTACCCTTTGAGGGTGCTTAAAAGAGCTGTACTTGACGCAATTTCTCTGTCCTGTGCTATTTGACTGAAGTGAATGAGCCAAATTCAACCTAAGTCAGCACTGTTTACTTATGCCAATATTGTTTTCATGTAAACAGTTCTATAAAAGTAGTACTTTTTGGTCTGCTTTTGGCAATGATTAGTGGCAAGAAATTTGGCACCTATGTGATTGAGAGCTCTTTGGGGCAAAGACCATTTTATCAGCTTGATATGCTGTGGATGTCACAAAACAAAAATGTCAGAATGATTCTCTAATTAAAAGCAGGTGTATCATTTCTATTAAAGATTCTACTATATTAAATGGCTTTTATACATTTGCATAAAATTGTCCTCCTGTACTGTATCTCCCTCAGTCTTTTACTTCTAGTCATGGAAATGGGGGAGCTTTAACACGTGAATATATGCAAAGAGTGGTCTATTTTCTGTAGCTTAAAACTCACCGAGTTTTAGTGCTTTGATGGGGCTTTGATGTTCAAAAGGTTGCCATGAATTTAGCTTAATGCTTTTTCAATTACATTTCAAAATACAGAGCATATTTACAGTGAGCTTCACTTAAGAGTCCGGAATGGCAGATGGGAAGATACACACACTGCCCTGGATAATCCTGGAGCTTGACAGAGGCCAGATTGTTCGCTGACCTTGCTGGATATTCCTTGTGTTTTTCCCAAGAAAAGGTTTTCTTGAGTGGCAGTGACATCTGGGACTTTTGCCCCCAAAAGAGATTATCTCAAAGGAGAGGAAATGTACTCCATCCCAGTCCTCAGTATCAGTCGGACTGGCATTTCCATCTTCCAGGTTAAAAGATTCATACAGCATCTATGTCACCTCCCCAAATAGAATCAGTCAAGCTAGCAGATTTAAAGAAGCAACGGAGATGCAAAAGTCGCTTTCCACATCGTACTGCAGTATATATTTGTCAAAAGGTTAGCACACTCTCCCTACAAGTGTGACCTGAAATCGGTATCTCATTGGCCACCAACTTAGAGATGCTGTTGAGCTTTTGGCACTGCTGCTAGAGCTTTTGGCACTGCTGCGCAAAAATAATATTGCTAATGTTGTATCTTACTCAGCTGCTGTAGTGCACACAGAATATAGAGGTTGCCTCTTTCATTGGTTTAATATAAAGACTTAGCAGATTTTTTTCAGTAATGTTGATAAATATCCAGCAACCATTTTCAAGCAGTGTTCTCGAAGACAGTGAAGACAGGCTAACATCTCACTTGCCTGACAAGCCTCTTCGAGACGTGCTGTCCGAGTTGATCGATGCTTCTCCTCCAGAGCATTCCAGATAAGCAGAATGCCGTGGTCCCACAGCAGCTGGGAGAAAGGTGTCAGCTTGAATAGAAATGATTCTAGGATACACCTGCTTTTGATTCTAGAACCGACAATACTGAGCTCTAAAGGAGACGGATTTCTTTGCTCTGTCATTTGATCCATTGCTTAGAGTTGCTTTCCTAACCTGTGTCAAGGACAGCTTTGTTAGACAAAGAAGAACTTCATAATTTTCCTAGGTTTATCACTGGTGGTTTCATCTTTCCTTTGTCTACTATGCAAGAGAATTATTTTTTTTTCAGAGTTTAAACAGCAGAAATCAGTTTTCTACTGTTAACAACCAGGTCTGTTGAAGTTCTCAAAATGCTGAAACTCCACAGTTGGATGGATGAAAATATATTCTCTGAAATATCTGCTTGAAATGAGATGGGTACAGAGTGAGAACGTAGATAAAAAAACATCCTTCTCAGCTTCAGATTTGGGAATGATTTCCAGAGAGATATTAGTGCACAGCATATGCTGTGGTTAGGTCACCTAGGCACCCCGCTCTGGCCTGGTGCAAAGTAAAGGTAAGCTTTTGATGAGCTGTTACGCCCCTTGAACTTACCAAATCAATAGCTTAATTTTAGAAATTCATTTTCTTACTAAAACAAGCTCTAGAGCAGCCTACATCAGGAAGCAAACTTGCTAATTCCACTAATGGTAGTTTCCTTTCTTTTAATCTTTACTGCTTACATTACAAAAAGCTAATCCCTTCCAATGAGTATTTTATATGCTGGTCTTGCTTTTTCAGGTAAAACACATGAACAATATTTTAGGCCATTATAATCCCTACTGCTTATCAAGGATTAATGACATTCTTCCACCATCCTTCACGTAACTTGAAAGCACTGGGTGTGATGTACGGAGCGTTGGCTCAGTGGAGTTACCCCAGACTGGTCTGTAAAGTGCCGTGAAGCTGAAGGCCTGCTTTTCAAGTCATCCTTTCTGACCGGATAAAAAAAAAAAAAAAAAAATTATATGTAGAATATTTTTGAGTTTGGTATTTTTCTTCCCCCTCAATAATCTTGAGGGAAAAAAAAAAAAAAGAGGGGAATGGGAAATTTCTGCGATGCTGGAGGACCCGGGATAACTTTAGACCTGAGGAGCACACTTGAGGCTGACACAAGCAGGACTTGGACGCATTTCCACCAGGCTGAATCACACACCCAAGCATACAGCCCCGGCTCCATCACTCCTATGTCTGTTGCTATGCTCTAGTCCCGTATTCATCTTCCTGGAAAAGCCTAATGTTAGCAAAAGCTTTTGTTAACTCGCTGATAGCTGTCTGTAAATGCAACTGTAGGTTATGGTGGTTCCCAGCTTCTCTTTGTGTATTTAGAAGCAATTCAGCCAACACCATGCCAGTGAGAACAGCAGTAACTGAGGAATTTTGTTGCCCATTTGTAGAAATTTAAAAATGAACCAGCAGTATAAACATAAACAATGTTTAATCTAGCCATAAAATTATTTCAGCTGTAATACTTTTAACAACCCCCACTGGTATAAAGTGCATATAGCACTATTAACTTCAGCAGATTTGTTACACTGATGATCTGACCCTAAGGCTTTATTAATAATAGAAACAAGATTCTTTTAATTGTGTCATGGATATTTAAGTAAAACTCCCTCTAGATTGTAATCTGCTTAAAACACATGGCAAGCTCTAGCCCACAGTTTTTAACCCAACTCTGTCATCTGAACTTGCTTTTAGCTCTGTGGCTCTCCATAATGCCATTACAATAGACTACTGGCACAGGATAATTGCTGCACACTGTCAATGCTTTTTCAAACAAAAAAAGATGAGGCTTGAGGCAGTTCTTATGGCATTACTTCTTTTATAGCAAGTGCCTGATTGTAAATTGGTTATCTGGGAATGATTTCTTGATGCGCGCATGTAGAGATACCTAATGTGAAAGGGGAGCGGCAGATTTTTTTTCTATTATTTTTGTCAGCTTGATTACTCATGGCATTCTAATTTTACAACTTGTATCTAGCACTGTCATTGTGTATGGAGCAAGCATAAGCTACATTCTGCCACCCTCACAGCTCAGGCTCGCAAGATAGGCCACCGTACTGCAGCCACCTTTTGACTCGAGTATCGTTTTAAAAACACTTTGAAGAACTTGGCTGCAGTTTTAGCAAGATAAATCAGAAAGCACCATCTTCAACTGAAAAGACGAATAGATTTTTGGCAGATAGATAGTGTATATTCATTCAGGTATATCTGCCTATAAAAGAGGTTTATATATTTTACTGATTAGTAATACCACTATAAATCTATGGCTGAGACTTACATCTTACAAATGAGTACATGTCTAAACAAAATACTTCAAAGATAGTCTCATTCTCTATTCTGCCAAGGTCTTAATTTAAATAATTCTTTGTTTTCTGCTAACTGACAGCCTTAGTATTTCCAGAAATAGGATGGTGGACGTAAAAGAAAATAAAGAATTTCTGATCTGCAGTGGTTGAGGGTCTTGCAGAAGAAAGCCAGAGCTTAGCCCTTGGATCTTGTCAAGTATTATTAAACAGTGATTTTCTTTAAGTAACAACTGACACGTGGAAGACTGAGAGATCAGCACATAGGAAATGGCAGTCGGATAGAAAGAAGTGTTTGATTGGTTGGTGGGATGCAATAAAGAAGGAAAAGTCTTTATCGACATCTATCATAAATCTTCAGAGCCTTTCTTTAAATCAATTACATTATTCCAATTTATATAGCTGAGAATATGGCTCTGAGTCTCCCAAGATCCTTACTCAGAAGAGATAAAGGGAAGTGAGAAATGTCTGGGACTGTCATTTTAGATGAACAAACAGCAATCTGCTTATGGCAAGGCAGCGTTACAAATGTGTTTAATATATATCCCCAATTTCAGCATTTTGCATTGAGCTAATGAAGTTTCACCGTGGAGCCGTGTCCCTATACTTTAAGGTCACTTAGGCTTTGACAACTCTGTTAATGCAGATTTTCAGTGTCTCAGCTGCTCAGGACTTACATTTATACATTGTTATCCCAGAACTCCTCCCTTTTATAATTGATTCCATACACATGGGGCAAGAATTTCATCACCAGGGTGATCAAAGACTTTTCTTTCAGTTCCCTGTGAGAAGAGTTGGTTATTGTAGGATACTCTGCTACCGTGCTAGCAGTGACTGCATGGGCTGAGCTGAATGCCCGGACTGGCATATTTTGGAGAGAAAAAACACGTGCTTTATGTGGGTCAATGTCACATGAACACTCTAAGAAAGTTATGTAAGTACCAAGGCAGAATATATTTATGGTATATTACTCTGCAGTCTTCCGTCAGTGTTTAACAAGCTTCTCTTCTGTTACTAGTGACATACATCTCTCAAATGCCACATTTATTGCTGGCCTCAGTGGAAGATGCTAAAACAGTGCTCAGACAGCTCCGCTATAGTACTTGCATTCAGATACGTGCCTCTCTCGAACCACTAGCAATTTTCCTCTTTGCAAATAGTTGTGGTAGACATTGTCACAGTCCTTCCCTTATCTATTCCTGTCATGTCAATCACAGTGCTGGCAAGAGGGATTATGTGAGCAGGCACAGATCTGCTCCAAAGGAAGTCTGCTAGCTCAGTTTAAACAGTTAATGAAGACAATTTGAGTTTGACTTTGCTTCTAAGAGACTACGGAATAGCTCCTTCTACCAGGAGGGTTGAGGGGCTGGTATGTGACAGGTGCTGGAAAGGCAACACAAAACGGTGCTGGTATCTTCAGAGAGCATCGCTGGGTCAGAAAGAAGCGTATGCCTTGCACCCAAGAGAAGGAGCCTTGTTTCTGGGAGGGGGCCTGTGGCATGCTGCACAGATCTGGCAGCAGCACACCACCTCCCCAGCAAAGCCTACTGACTGCTGGTGGACCACTCGCATCCCAAGAGTGACTGCAGAAGGCTGTGTGCGTTGCAGCATCCTACACTCCTGACCCGAGGACATAAGGCCAAACACCCATGCTGCCTGATGCTGGGTGCCTCCCGGAATGATGGAACCGTCCCTCTGTGCCCAGAGCTCTGGGGCACCTGGGGGAAGGTGGAGTGGGACAGAGACATGTTGGTGTGACAGACAGCTCGCTGCTGCACACTGTGCACATCACATTTGAAGATATACGTCCCTTCTTGTTCTCAGCTGTTCCACAGTGGTGCTAGGAGCTGTCACAGCTGCTGTGTCCTGCTACCCAGGTAGCTGCATTTCAGCATCCACACATGCATTTCATGCAGCATACAAAGTATCTTGCTTTTTCTTATGCTTTCTTTACATTTCTAAACCTTTTTTTTTTTTTAGAAAAAAAAGTGTGTGCTTTTATCTCAGAAAGAGGTGGTGTTCTTGCCTGAAATATGTTTTGATTTAAACAGAAACATCTGAAATGGTCTTCCCATCTGTATACAGTATTGTTCCACTAAACTGCCAGTCATGCTTAGCTGATTACACTGTTGGTGGTCTCTAGAGTAAAAGAGGCAATGTCTTCAATTTTCTGTTATTTTTATGTCTGTAAACAAAGGCAAGTTTTAAAAGTTATTTACTCTCTTTACCTAGAGCTATGACTGACATTGGAGATTACATAGGCTCCAACATCGAAATATCCTGGTTACCCAACCTAGATGATTTGATGAAAGGGTATGCACGGAATTTCAGGCCTGGGATTGGAGGTGAGACATTGAGAATTGTCTTCTATTTCTTGCAATCCTTCTACCCTCCGATGTTTATCAGAACTTCATTTTCCACATGACGAAAAAGTTGCAGTTATCTTGTACTTGGATACTGGAAAAGGTAACAATCAGCAATTTGCCCATTCTGCTGTACAACACAACTAGCAATGCACTCTTCTCGCTGATACAGTTCTTAGACCCCTGATAACTAAGTTGAAATCATTTTGGATTGTATTGTGACAGTAATTTCTGCAATTGCTTGAAGTCATTAAACTAGAGGATGTGATTTCCAGAAGAGATTCCATAAGTTTCAGTAGTTGTGCTTGTATTTCATTTCCCTCATCACTGAAGGGAGGTGTTCTGTTGAAAACTGAGGACACAATCTGCTAAAGATGGGAGTCTCTTGCCCTAATGCAGATTTCATTTGGAAAGTGCAATTTACCATGGAAGACTCTTCAATGAATTCACTCCGTATGAAAGAATTAACATTCTTTGGTCATCTACATATTTAACTTGCTATGATGATGTAAATCATGCCATTCAAACATTTTTTCTCAGGTCCTCCTGTTAACGTTGCTCTTGCAATTGAAGTAGCCAGCATCGACCACATCTCAGAGGTGAACATGGTACGTTATGAGTTAAACTCACCAAGTTGTGAACGTAAGTACTGCAATGGCAGAAAGTGTAGGTGGCTAACTAAATAGAGAGGTAATTGATTGTTTAAATTAAAATGGGCTGAGTATAAAATACTTCTGTGCACAGGGAACAGCTAGGACATGTCTAAACCAATCCAATGATTTTTGACCACCTCCTGAGGCATCATCATGTTTGTTTAGCACCACTTGTTGACTGGGATTTCTCTTCTCGTAGGAATATACCATGACGGTATTTTTGCACCAGAGCTGGCGAGATGAGCGTCTGTCTTACAACCACACCAATGAAACTCTGGGCTTAGACAGCCGGTTTGTGGACAAGCTCTGGCTGCCAGACACTTTCATAGTAAATGCCAAGTCTGCCTGGTTCCATGATGTGACTGTGGAAAACAAACTTATCAGGCTCCAGCCAGATGGGGTCATTTTATACAGCATAAGGTGAGCAAGAGAGGGTGCAAGTGTAGTCGGTCATGTGTTAACTTTTTGAATAGACTTCAAAGCAATCACTCATTTTTCCCACAATAATTCCGTAAAATAACCATTAATTCAAAGCAAAACCAACTTCTGGTCACTCCTATTGAGAGATCCCTTTGCTTTACAAGGATTACGCTGCCAGAAATGTACCCTCAGCAACACTACCAGATTTTCCACTGAGTAACCACTAATCACTTTTCAAAATGAAAAAGAAGCTTCTCATAACTATTCGGGCACCAGGGAAGGATATGCTGAGTGCAAAACAAAGATTCTGTTCTCCACTTTCTCGCTGTTTTCCATGGGAACTATGAGTCTGATTTAGGTTTAGCTTCTCCATCTTAGGAACAGAGAAAGCAGAAGGTCCAGAGCCATCCTTACGGTATTGGTAATGATCTCTGGGACAGTGGAAGGGACCAAATTTGGCTCAGAAAAGTCCTTTTATCAGCACACAGTCTTGACTCTGACATTAGGCAAATCATTTGACTTTTCAGCTCTCTCTCCCCTCCCAATCTTTGGGTTTCCCACATGCTTAGCAAAGAAAATAGCCCTATGAATTTTGAAAATAGTGTGTTGTAATAGTATTATTAAGGTTTTCAGAGTTTTCTATTTAGTCTTTGGGTTCTGAGAAAAAAATAAAGTCGCCAGCTCTATCTGAGTGCAACTAACTGCTGTTCATTTTGCTTGGGACAGGATTACCTCAACGGTGGCCTGTGACATGGACCTTTCCAAGTACCCAATGGATGAGCAAGAATGCATGTTGGATTTGGAGAGCTGTAAGGGCTGAGTACAGTGTTTCATATAACCTACATGTTGCTTAAAGCCTGCATATATGGTACTTAGCTCGCTGGAGTGATTTTAGTCACTGCAATGTAAGGGGCACTTAGGATTTACAAATAAAGGGTAAAAACATGAATCAATTCATTCTCTGTTGGGCATTAGACTGTGGACGTTTCAATGCTGGTTCAGCTCTGTTCTGATTCAAAACTGTAGGATTTAATCCAGTTAAGAACAACCTACAGTCCTGCTGATGATAAATGTCTGGAACTTTGTGCTTGATGTAAAACGTAGAGGAACTGTGACAGTCTTTTCAGTAGCATTACTGAGGTTTCCATCAAATCCAGTGAGAAGAAGTAAAGAAGCCCACAGGCAAAATTTGGTGTGCTATTTTTCCTTTGTGAGAAAATATGGAAAAGAAAGAATTCTGTTTTTAATGAATGAGATTGTGACTAACTCTTGCATAGCCATTTAGTTTGCCTAGGCATTCTTGCATGTTACACCAAAATCAATCAGAATACTGCAGAGATTGGCTTAAATTCATTTACACTCAGAAAGGTGAGTGAAGAATTAATTTATATTTTGTCCAACCTGTATTTTATCTATGATCGGCATGTTATTCCCATGAGCATTAATACTTTTGAATTAAATTCACTTACACAAGCAGGGGCCACCCAATTACTAGCAATGAATTTGGCCTGTTGTGATTTTTATATTGAGTCTGGAAGACTGGGAGTCCTCTGGATCTGGGCTCAGAGGTTCTGGGAGTTCCAGAGATTTGTGAACAGCAATTTCTGACCAGAAGCATGAGCCTTTGATGCAAGTTTCTCTTCTTTTTTAGCACGGACTTTGTTTGCTACACGATTAACCACAATACCATTTTATCCTGTCAAAAATAGCAATCTACAGTTTCACTTATGTAATCACCAAATGCAGAGGCAGCAGACAGTGAAGCAGTGATCAATTCTCTCTCCCTGCAAGTTCTGCAGGGAATTTTGGTGGTGGTTGAATTTTTTAATTGAATTTGAGGATTTGGTTTCAACAAAAAAGTAGAAATAAAGCCTCTTTAAACCACTGAATGGTTTAGTAGCAAGTTGTGCATTAACAAAAACCACAACTAGCAGACATTGATTTCCTATGGATTTGCGTGTTACATAAATCCACTCTTGCATCTCCCACCCTTCTCTCATGTCCCTGGTACCATGCACCTCTCCCTAGCAGTTATTTGCCAGCTGCCACCCATACTAAACTGCAATAATTATAGGTTGATATACACGGCGATTGTCAACCTAGCTTCTGCATCTCAGAATGGACACGGGTCTGTGTTATAATCTTTTCTCTAACTGGATGCACTAATTTGATTTTCTGTTCTCTACACACCATTTCTTACCAAACTTGCAAGAATCTCACATCTTGTATGCAAAGGAGCTTTTTGAGACAGTTGGAATATTTCTCATGACACTGAAGCGCACTGTGCCATACCACATAGTGTTAGTCAGTGTGAATCAACTTGGATTATTCTCCCTATAGGAAAGCTACTCTTGATGGGATCCTGGAAACACTGGGGTTGCCAGGATAGTGAATTATCTAGACTGAATCACAGTATGTTTGCATTGGAACCAATGAAAATCAGTGTAGCAAAGGAACTACACGACTTCCACAATGAGCCTCCTAGGTTCTTAATTTCTTCCCCAAGCTTTGTATTTATTCAACTTTCTTTTGGCAGATGGCTATTCTTCAGAGGACATTGTCTACCACTGGTCAGAAAACCAGGATGAAATCCATGGGCTGGATAAGCTGCAGCTTGCTCAGTTCACAATCACCAATTACCAGTTCACAACAGAAATGATGAACTTCAAATCTGGTAACAGGATCAGTCTTCGATTCAGGGACAGTAGTGAATCTTTTCCTGCATGCGGAAACCTCCTATATGTATAATAGAAAATCCCTCCTCTTCAGTAACTAATTTAAATAATCTGTCAGGTTCCTGATAATTTTTTTTTTTTGCTCATACTTGCAAAAATCGCTAACCTTTTGCTTTCAGGTAGCCACTGTAGCATATTATGTCCTTTAGCTCTATTTGCTTGATAAAATACTGCATGGAATAGCCAGACAGCACTTGACAAAAAACACTTGAGGTATAGCTCACATTTTCCTGACCTAATTTGCAACTTCGGATAAAGAAAAATTTCCATTAGGCCTGATGTTATGAGGCTTATGACGTACAGTCAGATCATTCTAATTCTATCCAGTAGAAGTCAGTGGTGTGTATGCATATCACTGGCTTTATTGCAATGTTTGTAAAAGATTGGAGTCATTTCTTTCCTGCTGATTTTTCATCCTCTTTCATGTATTCAGATCCTCATTTATGCTGCACATCTCCTCTAAGCTCTTTTTTGAGTTTGAAATTAACTTGGCCTTTTAAAAAATCTAAATTTAGTATCTGGAGGACTTTCTACAGCAGATGATAAGACAGTACACATTTTGAAGCAATACTGTTATTCGAGAAGACTCATGATTTTATTTTCAGATCTGGCATTGATATGACCTGAGACAAATCATTTGACCTATTCTTAGCTAACTGTGCTGATGAGAACCGCACTACCTCGTGCAGGGTTTATGAGGACTAATTGGAAAAGATTCATAAAAGCTTTTTGTGATCCCTAGCCAAAATCATTTTGTTTAAGAATGTCGCTCTGCATCATTATAGGAAATGTTATTTTAAATACCAGTTTAACTGCAATTTACACAGTCAAAATCTTTCTTTGTCTGCTCTTTTTATCAGCAGGTCAGTTTCCCAGGCTCAGTCTCCACTTCCACCTTCGGCGAAATCGAGGAGTTTACATCATTCAGTCTTACGTTCCTTCTATCTTACTAGTGGCCATGTCGTGGGTATCCTTCTGGATCAGCCAGTCAGCTGTGCCTGCCAGAGTGTCATTAGGTAAAGCAGATAGTTTGGGGAATTAACAGGGAAGGGTATGCTGAAATTGTAATTATACAATTATGCTTTCTAATATAACTCACTTTCCATTAAGGTGCACTTATGAACGCTGTGTTAAAATTTGCAGAAGGGAGTGTCCTTTACAATATTTCTTTCGTGATTTCTGTCATACTATCAGAGCAGCTGCCTCAGTAAAGAACACAGACATCTAAAGATGGTTAAAAGCAGTAGTGAGTGTAAGGCAGTTGTATGAAATAATTGATTTGAAGGAACTGGAGCTGTGACAAAAGCGTTCCTAGAGCTTGTTAACCCGTTTGTCTGAGTAAGGTTTGCAAGTCCAGATCCAAACGTTTTTGAGAGTTAAATCTTCTTGCTTTGTTTGTCCAGAACTAGAGCAAAAACAAGGATAAGATGTTCAAAGCTGTGTTAGTCATAGAAATCCAGTCTTTACAAGCTCTTTAAATCCCGTTTGGAAAATCAGAAACCACACCATTAAGAGTCTCCTACTGTGAAAAGTATTCCTCAGTTTCAGATTAGTAAATATGCTTATTCAGGTATACTAAAGGAACTTTCTCATACCACACTGCAGGTATAACTACTGTTCTTACTATGACTACGCTGATGGTCAGTGCCCGGTCTTCACTTCCACGAGCATCTGCCATCAAGGCGCTTGATGTTTACTTCTGGATATGCTACGTGTTTGTCTTCGCTGCACTTGTAGAATATGCATTTGCACATTTCAATGCTGACTACATGAAAAAGCAAAAGAACAAGCTCAAGGCAAGAAGGCAGAGTGGAGAGGTCAGTAAGCCAAATACTGTGAAAAGATTTGCAAAAGCAGTGGCTCTGCATTACAACCTTTGTCTTCTTTGCAAGATTTCTTGCTTAACACTTCTGTTATGTTAATATAGCAAGCGGCTAAAAGCAGCTGTTAATTTTCCCATGCAGCATGGTTAGCATTACACTAAATGCAACATATTCTTACATGATTTGTTGCTGTATTTAAGATAGGAAATGGAGAATAAGAGAGAATGAGTAAGAAGAGATGCGAAGTATGTCTTGAGCCAAATTTTTACATCTTATACTTGGAGAATATATTTAGAGCCTTTGATATTTGTCCAGTCCTCAGTGTAAGTTAAGGTGACCTAGAGTTACACCTGTAGGATCGGGCAATATCAATATGACACTATTATACAAGATGGGGAAGAAAAGCCTTTTATCAAAACATATTATTTCGTAGTTTCTTCTGCTAAGGCTCTTTTAGGTCTTCTACAGCAAAATAAAATACCATCAGCAAAACAGAAAAGTACGCTTGTAGTCTTATTACTTCGTTTTAGGAAGCCGTAGCAGATATGACTGATCAACGTTCATTTTCTGTCCCACTTCCACATTCTCTTGGCTTTGACAAGAGCCTGTAAACTGCCTGCTGGCTTTGGCCACACAATGGGATAACTTTCATCTCAAAGTCAGTCAATACGCAGTCAGGAATGCCTCAACATGCTGTCTCAGTGGTGTCTAGCTTGGATGAAATACCTTTGCGTTATAACTTACTGTTACAGGTTCTCCTCTTTCCTTTGCAGGTAAACGTGAAGAATGCCATCGTTCTGTTTTCCCTTTCCATAGCTGGTGTGCACCAGGAACTGGCCATTTCCAACAGGCACCACCGCATTCCCAGAAGTCTGCCCGGATCATACGGCACAATAGAAATAGAAACTGGAGAGACAAAACTGCGGCGAGAAATGAAACTGGATAGAAAGAGTGGTCTGAAGTCCCTCTTTAAGCCCATTGATGCTGATACCATTGACATATACGCCAGAGCAGTGTTTCCTGCAGCCTTTGCAGCAGTCAATGTTATATACTGGGTTGCCTACACAATGTAAAAAAACTATATGAAGAGCTACAAATTGAACAATACCTACACACTGAAAAGTCCTTGCTGAAACTGTATTGTTCCATCTCTTCTCAAACTATTTTCTGATGAGCTTGAGACACTTCTAGTCAAGAAACTCCTACAATCAATTCCTACTAAAAGCAGCAAGAGGAACAATTTGTTACTGATCTGATTTGATACATTAATAACTGTACTCTGCCAAACAGTCCCAGCTCCTTTTGTTTCCTCTCTTGCTGTGAGACAGTTTTTAATATGTATATATTTGCAGCAAACGTTTAAATCTTAAATTACCATGGTTTTCCTCCACCTGAAGAGCTGATAAGTAATGAAGGTTTAGCTTTTCACACTCAGAGCATTTCCTTTTTCTTAATGGAACAGCTAATTCCTCACTTCCACACAAGTGATTTTCTGCATCTTGCTTTCTGGGAGATGGTCCAGGTTTAACACTAGTGGTAAAGTTGGAGATTTTAATCATAAAAATCTCATGATCAAAGTAAAAAGGGAATAGAGGTGAGTGGAGGATTCTTCCTGAATTATTATTTGTCTTGGATACAAGTATTGAAAACGTTTAAATGCTCTTAGTCACAGCATGAAATAAAATATACTACACGGAATTCTACAGAATTGTTGATAATGATTGCATTACATTTCAGATCTAAGCTAATGAAAGTTTAAACACTTAAACAAAGTAACGTTTATTACCGTAATATGCCCCAAAATAGACAAAAGTGGTTTAGAAACACAGGCTTTCTATGTTGGATTGCAGAAAATTTCAAAGGTGCTTGGTAATGAAAGAACTCAGGCTTTGATTTCGGGAAGGACTTGAGAATTTGCTGTTAGTTTCCAGGGACAGTCTGCTGCATGTGCCTCTGAAAATCTCCTTTTTGCATCTGGCCCTAAGTAGCTGAGTAAAGTTCCAAAACGTCATAAATGGCTTCAAGTTACTCAGTCGCTTTGAATATTTTTGCCATTTTTATTCAGAGGCTGACCTAATATACTATGTTAGGCCCCTTCATATTACTTGACAATGAAATTTATGGGTACTCATACATGCTCCTTAATGCAAGACTAGATCAAGTCACCCAACTCATGCAAAGTAACCCTTTGTTCTGTAAATAATTCCAGTGATCTCAGCAAATGAACGCACTATACATAACAAATACAAGCTTCATAATTAACCTCTAAAAAAAAAAAAACACAGTAAATATACTGGGATATGGATTAAAAAAACCAAAATATTTTCAGTATAGGAAACCAATAGAAGACACTTCATAAGGAAAAGGTATTTTTGAGGATTTTGATGCTTTGAAAAAGGTTGTTTCAAATGTAGGGATTGACACAACAGAACACACAAAACTAGAGAGGGAGGGTAGGAAGGAGAAACTAAGGCAGTGGCTGAAAGAAGGGAGCATGGGGAGGTGCAAGATTAAACAAGACAAAAGATGTAGATATGAGAAGAGCTGTGCTGGGCTTTGAAGGTGGGTATCTAGAATGCAGTGGCTGCTGAGCAATAGTTGCAATTGCATCGAGGAGGAAACAAGCGTTTGATCACAGCCCAGTGTGCTCATTCCTCCTGCCTTACATGTATTTGTGACATGTGGTCGGATTTCACATGACCAGAACTGAAAGAGCATTTTAACACAGATTTATAACTTAAAATGAGATTTGTTCAACATCACTGAAGTAAAGAGAATGCTCTGAAAAAAAATTAATGATCCTGAACTGAGCTGTAATAGAAAATATGCTCCCATCGTAAGTCAGGCTTAGGTTCACCGTTAGGATCGTTAGTTTCTGCTATAATGGAAAAACTTTCTGCGAACTGTGTGCTGGAAGGCACAAACTGACATCAAGCTATCATTCTTCCACAAAGTTCTTACCAGTCTAGCTCTGGTCTGAGACACCTGGATTCTGCTCCAAGCTCTGGCCACTGACTTGTTGGGAACCTTACTTAAGTCATTTCACTGCATCATCTGCAGAACTGATATATAACCATACTGAGTTCTTTCCTAAATCTTTGAGTTTTACAGAAGAAAAAAACCTTTCAGGAGACACAGAAACTGTTATCCTCCAACTAGGTAGGTGCATCCCAACAGTACTTGTGTGGTGCTATTTACCATAGTCACTGAGTCTCACATACTGAGTTAAGGTGAGGTATACCCAATTTTCATCTTATCCAGAAAGCTTTAATGAATTAAGGTGATCAGGGTTCTATTCTTCCGTCAGCTTATCATACTTCTATTTTATTTTTTCTGTTCCAGATGTTGAAATGTTAAATTACAGAAATGCACCATTTTGTTTTCTAAGTTCATTTTTGGTCAAGATCCCTTTCTTCCAAAGGAAGTTCAACAGCTGGAGCTGCAACCCCTTCTGTTCTCTTCTCAATCATTCTTACTGGTTTATGATTAAGTAGAGAGTGGGATGCAAACAGCAGAAGTGTGATTTTATAATGGCTTCTCCTTACTAAGCTGTTGCTTTTTCCATGATCATGGGTCAAGTCCTTGACTTATCTTGCCTCCCCTGTCTACACCTCCTTTCCACTGGAACTGAGCTGTTCCAATTTACACCTGACCTATTTGTTTGGTCTCTGAAGCAAAGGAAGCTTAACTGTGCACTTTCATAGGCAAGGCAATGTGATAGGCACGTCTGAAACATCCTACTCAGCACTTTGAACCATATCGCAACAGCATGCTTTAAAAAGGTCATAGTGCTTTACTCTTCTATTATACTTGCATAAATCAGAAATAATCCTTTTTTAATACCAGTAGATAACTACTGCTGTGAATGCAGAGTCTGACCTTTTTGTATCCTGCTAGTTTGTCTAGCTATTAGCTTAATTCATTGCCTTTTGGGGTCAGGAACTACTGCTACAAGTGAGATTGTTGACTAAATCCAGCAGAGGAAATACTTGTAGTAGCTTCCTGAGGAATGAAAATCGTAAGAAAGTAATCCATGATTTTGGGATTGAAGTTATTGAAGAACAGAGAAAAAAGCAGCAACCTGGTCCCTCTAGAGTACGATGGCTGGTTATTTAGAGTAATTAGTGAGAAGGCGGCTGCATATATTATAAAGGCAATGTCTAATCTAATTACTTCAGCAGTAATAGTTTGTAATTGTGCACCTGACATCACTCCTTACCCTGAAGCCAAGTGAGTTAATCACACGGGGTTATTGGACAAAATTAGTTGCTTCTCCATCTGGGAGACAGTCACAGGCTGCGTGCCCTGCTGACTTCTTCAAAAGATATATTCAAAGAATTTTTCTGCAGTTTGATTGCAGATCTTCAAGGTGCACAGCTCGGTTGCGATTGATCAAAGTAAAAGGTGGCAGCAATCGTTCCCTCAAAGAAAACACCACCACCACCACCAGCAACAACAACACCACCACCCCAAAACCAAAGCTAGAATGCTAGGCTGTCACCTAAAAAAAAAATATATATATATCTCAGAATATTTCAGGAAGCCAGAATGTGAGCATACATATGGCAGTTGTGTCCATTCCAGGAATGAGGTGACTCAGAGAGAACAGGTGTTTCAGCTCCCGTTACTGCACTCGCATGAGTAGCACAAGACGAAACACCTCCATTGTGAAGGGTGGCATTTTTAAAAACGTGTTACCAAAACCAGAGATATAAACGTCAGACAAACTCTTCTAAAGGAGGACCTTCAGTATAGGAGTATTCTGTAATGATTGCAGTTTTGCACAAACCTGAAGCTTCTGTACTTTTGGAAGTGTTTTATCTTTTTTGTTTTGTTTTTATTTAAAAGCCATAATGCAGTGTTAACATCCAAAGAGAATACCCTAATCAGTTCTAACTTTATGGTACACTTAACTTAAATCTGACATCAGCTGAAGGCTATCCATGCTTTGAATAGGTTGTACTAATGTCAAGGAGGAAAAAAAAATACATAGAAGGAATTGTTTCTGTGCTGTACCTGAGAGTATTTGTGTTCCTTTCAGCACACTAGAGTACTGCTCTATGGACTGGTGTGTCCGTGACAAAGAAAGTGGGATATGTATTAATGTGATCGTTCTAAATGTGAAGTGTTAATAAAGTGTAGATTATAAGGAAATTGTAGCTTCCATAAGCAGACAAAATAGATGTTCCAACTATTGAACCGAAAGATAAAAGACATTATAAGGAAAATCAAAATAACCTCAGAGATTTCATCCCATAATGAAGCTTTGCCTTTTCAGTGCCCAAGGGTTCATAAAACTCTAATTTGGCCTTGACAACAGAAAAGAAAGTACCATTCTGTATTCATGAGTGCTTTCTGGGGGGCACTTACGCAGACTACTGTATTTATGTTACAAAAAATAGCTGTTGCTGCCTCAAGAGGTTGAAAAGAATCAGAAAGCACAAGATGAAGAGCAAGATGTTGCATGATTTGTTGGAAAGCAATGCTTGCAGTGACAGCACCATTAAAAGGTCAATATACAGATATGTCTATACTGTTTCTGGGCAAAAAGGCAAGCATTTATCCAAGCTAAAGCTCTCACGTCAGTTCTTCTCAGGTTTGCTAATCCAACAGATAATGTACCGAAACCAATTTAACTCAATGAGGCTGCTAGTGTCGGTACAACCAAACACTTAATACGATTGCTGATTTTAAATACTCAGAGTCATTAACCTAAGAAAGCACTTCCCCATTAGGAGGAAAACAGCACCCCCTTTATATTTCTCTCCGCAGCAGAATAGATAGCAAAGCCTATTTTCTTTTTAAAAAAATCTAAAGGAACTCCCCTCATGCCCTCTTTATTACAGTGGCTCAAAACACTTGCCATGGTTGAAAGCTTTTTTGAGGTAATAATAATTCCGTGTCCAGTATATGTTACAAACATATATAGCTCATTCCTCTTGATGAAGACTGAATAAAAATTTGGCAGTGAATGTATCTATGTGGATGGATTTGGTAGCTGAAATGCATGACACCATCTTTCTGCCT
Source organism: Anser anser (assembly GCF_964211835.1). Classification (NCBI taxonomy): domain Eukaryota; kingdom Metazoa; phylum Chordata; class Aves; order Anseriformes; family Anatidae; genus Anser; species Anser anser. Next base: position 2,343,212 of record NC_139738.1, on the reverse strand, counting down.
TTATAGCTAGTGTCTTAAATGAAATGAATTTGAAGACCTCAGCTCATCGTTACATAATGCATTAGGGATCTGTTCTCTCCTTACACCAGCTTTCCATCGTGCCTATTCCTTCTACTAACTCGTGCACAGCAAAAACAAATCTGAGAAGACAGTCAAGCCCAGTCTGTCAGAAAATATAGCACCAACAGAACTAATCAGCTGTTAATGGAGTTCACTGCTCAGCAAAATGCTGGTTCAAAACAAGTCATCCAAATAGCCCTGATAGCTGAGCTATCTCAGAACTCTTCTGATCATTCTAGATCTAGGACCAACCAATGCGTGGGACGGACTAATTCTGCTGAACCGAAGACCTCTCTAGCCCAGAATCCTATCTCTCTCGCTATAATGTCTGTCATGGACCATGTGCGTCTCCTACTGAGATCAGGAATGCTTGGCACTTACATTGTTCTCTGTGTTCTCAAGTGGGGTAAAGTCAGACACTATGACAAAGCAAAGAAAAATGTTTTTATATTTGTAGGTCTTGAAAAGTATGTCATACTTTGGAAAAGAGTGACAATTTTATTTCTCTTTGACACTAGACATATTAGGCAAGACCACTCTAATCTCTTTATGCATGTATGAAAAACACAAATCCATACAGAATTTTTAAGTCTCAATGTACAAAATTTGTACCTTCCAGATATTATTACCTTAAAGAGATTCAACCCTGCAGTAATTTCATAAATTGACCAGCACATTCCCACACAAACACACACTCTCTTCCCATTTCTTTCTCTTGCACTGCACACTGTGTCACTACGTATATGCAATAAAGACAAAAAGGCAGTTTACAGCATTCTTCAAAAAATCTCCACGCTCCTAAACAAATTCTTCTGAAGATCATAATTTTGGCCCAAACACCTTTAACATAGCCACTGGGTAACGTAAGTTGCTAGCAAGTACAGGCTTGCATTAGTTGCTTACTGGATAAGTAACTGGAAAAAAAGAAGAGCACTGGGAATTACCTTTGCTACCACAAATATCACAAAGCCCTGAATATTCATGCATTGGGTTACTAGATGGGGGTGAAGAGGATGTTTTTCTTTAAACTATAAAAAAAAAGTGGCCAGCTTTAAGGAGGAAACGTGTGGAACAGGCACGGACGTAGCAAGCCAACATATAGGCCATTGAGCTATTCCAGTATTAGAACTACCACAGTCTTTTAAGATTAAATAAAGATTGAGTGATGAGATACAACGTAATCTGTAAAACATCTGGCACCATACTCCATCCAGGCTGCTCTTCCTTTATTGTTACATTTCTTTTACAGTTAGCCAAACACAAAAGATCTATTTCTGTACCTCTTAAACTTACCACATTTTTATAGGCATCTATTTAGGATTATCCTACCCTCATCTTTCCAGGGTGTGTGTGCAACTAATATATATATATATAGATGAGATTCTACATGTAAAAGCCAGGAGGATTCTACATATTGTTTATAAACTACAGTGCATATAGTATTTTACAATTGAACCTATACTTTATAAAGAAGAAACATTTAATATGTTGGCTATGAGTATCTTCAGATTGCACCAGTGGTGTTTTTGTTTATGCTTAGTGAAGGACTCATCAGGCACTTTCAGGATTTGGAGTATTTTGAACTAAGAATGCCTGTGTTTCATTCAAACTCAATGCTAGCTGAGAATAATGAGAATTTAGAGAAGCGTAATTAAGTCCGGTTAAGGGAAAGCAATAAAATTAGGATACTCAAAAATCCAAGGTGAATACTTGACCCCCAGGGTTGTCTTTTTTTGTTTAAAATTTTCACCATTTTCTTCCATCCTCTGAAATGACAGTTACATGTCTTCAGTTGCAGAAACATCAGTTTCCTTTCTTCTCCAGTTTCTTTCACTGTTACCTTTCAGAAGTGGAATCATTGCTTTCTAAAGGATTAGGATCAGGTTATGCAGCAAAAAGGAAGGAGTCTCTATGGTTTCCAGCGTATTGTCTGCTGATGTACATATACAAAAGGAAAATGGGCAAAAAATGTGTTTTCACAGGACGGGTTGCTTAAATATCCTGGAAAAATAAACACAGAAGCATAGAGGTTTGGTTCTGTGTTTTTAAATGTGCGTAGCTTGGGCTACGCATAGAATTCTCCTTTATCCTCTAGGCTAATGTGGTGCCAACAAAAGTAAATTAGCTTCTGGGTACTTCTATCTTCCATAAAAAACACAAATAAAGGACGTGTTGTCTTAAAATAGTCTTGAAACATTATTCATTTTCTCTATATTAACACAGGCTAGAAAACCACTAACATGCAACCCAGCAAGGAAATCAGTAAGGAACTACCATGGTGATTTCTGATGGTATGTAGGATATATGCTTTACTCCAGAGTATGTTAAAACATATTAATGATTTGACTTATATTTTTTTTAATCCAAACACAGAGGCATTTGGCCCATACTTGCTCCCACTGGATCCAATGATTTCAATGCCATTACTTCAATAGAAAAAATAGCTTGTCTCTTTCCTGGGAAAAAGAGAGAAAGTAGGCTGAAGAGAAATCTGCACGTCTGCATATGCTGCTGGTTTGATTTGTCAGAGAAGAAATTCTGTGGAGATGCATTTTCATTCCAGAGTGACACAGAACTGGTTACGCACATTTCACGTATGTTTGAAGATAATAGCTTTCTCTTTCCTTTTATCTGTTGTTTTGTTCATAGTCTGAAATCATCAGTTCTAATCCCTATAAATCTTTAAAACCTTGGAAAGCTGATAGATCCTAAAATATCTGAAGATCTTAAGTCACTAGTTCAAGTAAAAATGGGACAACTGTCTTCTCCTTTTATTAAGGTAAAAGTAGTATTAATTGGCCTATTTTTTTCAATAACTGTCTTTAAGAACTATTTATCATAATTATGTCTAAATTCAAATATTTATGGGAGAGAAAAGGAGACGGATTTTTTTTTTTTGTCAACCCTGTCAGCAACATACAAGTACTTGTGGATGGAGCCATTTAAAAAACAAACAAACAAATTAATTTCAGCAAGGCTAATGTAGAAAAACCCACAGGTCCTGCCACCCAGTCATCGGGTTTAAAACCCTACAACTCTGGGTCTTTGTCTAAATTTATAAGAACTTTGTACATCATCTATGATGAGTCCACACAAAGCAATGACTCTTTAAGAATGTTTAATGGTTGGAACATTCCCAATAGTTTTAGTCATTTAAGCATTGAAGGACCTAGCTGAGTCACTTGCTAGTTAATTGCACAACTTTATGTGTTCATTTATGTATCAGAATTAACTCAGAGAGCTTCTTCTCCTTGTTTCTTATACCCAGTAGAAATGGCAGAAGTAAACCAACAGAGCACTAATAGCCCCCAAACTACACAGATAGTGTGTTCAGCTCTCCTGAATTCATCATCTGTGAAATAAAATGAACCATAACAAATATGTATCCTTTGATCTTTGTTTCTAAATGGATATATTTCTTTCAAAAGCAGCTTTCTGTAAACCAGAGAGAATGCTCTGGAGATGAGGCAGACGAACTGGCAGTGATAGTAAACCAAGAGCCTCCTAACACAGGATTATCAATTCATGTTATGCTTCCGGTTAAATAGCGCCTTTGCCTCCCACTCACAAGGCATCCAGCAGACCTGGAGTGTTTCTCTCAGAAACCTGCAATTCTCCTTTAATATTCAACTCAGGAGTCCCCACTGGGTTCAAGAGCTGAGCTTTTCCCCTTTAGGATCTGGGATACACAATGATAACAGTTATCAAACAGACTTTCTAAATTTATGTATAATTCAGACCTAAAAGTGAAGAAAAATCATTTCAACGTGAAAATCTCTTTACCTGTATTGACCAAAAGTACTGTTCATAAGAATAAGCCACTGTATCCCTTCACTAGCCCAGCTGCATGAGCCTTTAGCTACTAAACTATGAGCCATGGCTTACTGCGTGCATTCTACTAAGACAAAACATTCCTTTAATGGCTATAAATTGGCCAAACTTTCTTTTATGCAGCCAAAACACCCAACACCTTTAAATCTCTCTCCCTTTGGTTGTAGCCTGGATTCACAGACTTTTTTTTTTTGTATCTGTTCTTATGTTCACAATTCCAACTTATACAAGAGGAAGCACACAATACGAATGAGTAAGCATTAGGATGCTCCCTTTCTTCCTTTCTTTCTGCAGCAGCCATAGCTGGCAGAACAACAAGGGGTTAATGCAAAGCACAAGCACTCAAACAGGTTTGTACATCAAAATGTGAAAAAGAACTGCTGAGATTGTTTGCGAAGGAAGGTCAGAACTATCTGTAAGACCTGAATTGCATTTTCATTAGACAAATGCATCTATTGATAGATCAGGAAGAGGCAAATGCACAGTGGAAATAATAGCACAGGAGCTAAAAACCAATAACATTCAATATATGCAATAAATTTCAGATGCAACAGCAACCTTCCAAAACCATATTACTTCTTCCAATACCATGTTACTTACAGATTTTAAGCAGGATGAATGAAGAAGATGAGTGAAAACTCATGTTTGTCTCTTGGTTATGCTGAGTCCAGCTTGATGAGAAAATAGTTCCCTGTGAGCTAAAAACAATTTTAAAAAGCACATTTTTAATTTTTCCTCCTGGTTTTGTAACTATTTGTGACAGAATACTAGTAACGTGTGAGAAATTAAATTATTTTTACAGTATTCAGTAAACTAGTTAACTTTTAAACCCATAAATATTCTAATTTCCTCCTGGTTGTAGTGTATAAAAATGTTATTTGACAATTAGTTGTTTCTTTTGAGTGCTGCATGTAGAGAAAATGCTCTGAGAGATTTTAGAATATTATTCCTTTTACAGAAAAGGTTAAAAGGCATTACTTTCTTTATGTGAACCCTGGAATAAACTGTTTTAATTTCATTCTGTGGATTCAGTGAGGTGTATACGTGCTTCATTTTCTAAGTATACGAGTAGATCTATTAAAATAAAGGGAATTACATATACATAAACACTCATATATATGTATATACGTATCTGCATATATATACACAGAGATATGCGGGACAAAACATTCTCTGAATAACGGCCCAAGACAGAAAGGAACATATATCTCTGCTGCACAACTTTCCTATGCAACTGCAGCTTGTTTCTTTCAAGACACTGAGGTAAAAAGAATACTGGATCATTATAAGGAAATTTACTACATTCTTGTTAGAGCCACTAAAACAGCTGTACTGCCTAGCCTAAGAGTTTCCAAAGCCATTAAACAGCAAGTGTTTCTTAAAACTTTAAAAAGGAAAATACAGATAGAAAAACCTTGTAGTGGAGCAAGATTTATAGGCACTAATACAAATATCTATGCCTGAAGCAGCACTTTAAAGTAATGCTATAATTAACTTCAAATAATTTGTATTCACTTTAAGCTAATTTTTAAAAGAACAGTTCTTAAGAGCCTACAGCATTAAAGTAAAGAACTACCACTTACAAGCACTGTGTATTCAACTGTGTGTTTCCCAGACAAGTTGCCTGGGCATATCTTGCCATCTGCTGGAAATATCCAGACATACATTCTTAAATACAGGCTTCAGATTTACTGTCACAAATACTGGCACAATGAAATAATGAATATAAAATGAAATAATATGAAATAAAATAAAATGAAATTACCTGTAAGACCCTTAAAATAGTCGCGTTAATAAGGATATCAACAGGTGTTCAAGTTTGGGTGTAGCGGACAGCAACAGTATGACTTTTTATTAAGCTGAGGATGATTCAGTAGAAGATAAAAATACAATGATCTGCCATCTGAAAAAGCAAACAAACAAGCTCAGAAGTACATTCAGGATTTACAGTTCTAGGCCAACAGAAGATAATGACGTTTTAAAAGCAATATGCCTGAAACAATGATCATACAATATGTTGCATTTTCAAACCAGTTACAACCTTGTTAGCTAATGCACAGAGGAAAGCTGACATCCTCTCCAAAAAATGCCATCTGCCCAGAAGTGGAAAGCAATCTACTAAAAAATTGAAGTGCTTAAATAGTCTTCCAACTAGAAGAGATTTTTAAATTAACATTAGTACTAGGTGATCAGCTACCAAATCTCTGCAAGATGTAAAAAACATACGGTTAAGACTTTCCTTAAGCACTGAAAATGCACCTAGTATTTTAACCTGAGTAAGCTGTGCTAGAGAAAAACAAAAAAACAAACAAAAACCAATAAAACCCACGAAGTGCCAAAATCGCAGTTCTGAAGAACTCTTGCTACCTTTTATCTCCCAGTCCAACAAGCTGAAGTCATCAAACTGACATGACAAGGAGATCAAAGTCTAGCTTGCTCTGAAATTATCTTTGTAGACATATCTTACATATCAGTTTCCATTTAAAGCAGAGGAAATCTGAAAGAAGAGGAAAAAAGAAATTATATCAACAGTTTCCACCGAGTTAAAATTAACACTGGATACACTATTCATTCAGGTTAAAAATTGATAAATGAAGGCATCTGGTGCATTTCCTTGGTGTCACAGAATACATCTAGACTGATGGGAGTAAGTTTTGCCACTCTACAGCTACTTAAAGTAGTAAAATAGCACTGAACTATGCACGTTCTGGAAGACTGTAGAAACAGCAGAAGAAAGCAGCATTCATATGAACACACACACATAAACCCCCCGTAAATCTTGTGAAAGTGCTAAATGGTGTCCAAAAGGAACTTGATGTAGGTGAACACAAAGCAATGGCAGGAGACTAAGGACATTTCTTTGTGTGTGTATTTTCAAAATACAGATTACAACTGCACAACTGAAGGTGGTCAGAAAGTCTTAAGAGTTGTTACACAAGACAAACTGATGTGTCTGAATTTATTTTGGAAGTTTGGTGTGTTACCATTGTCCAATAACAGGTAAATATAGACCAGCAAAGACCCAAGGCAAACTTTTTCCTTAGATAATTGCTTGGAAGATTGTTTTAAGGCACACAGTAATTGTTTGGCCAGCACAAGCAGCGTTTCTGTGCAGGTTCAGCTCCCCCGTGCCTTCACCTGAAGAGCCCCATCTCCTGCTGTATATGAGGGACGGCTGGGCTTCGAGCACCAATGAGGTATAGTTTAAAATAAAATAAAAAAAATACTTCATAAAACCGAGCTAGAAAGGACATTAACCATTTCAGAGACTTCAGTTCCCGGAGCTCCAGCGCGCTGCGGCCGCCCCCGGGCGGGCCTTCCCCGCGGCCGCCCCTCTCCTCAGCGCCGCCCCGGGCCGGCCCAGCCTCCCGCAGGCCCGGCGGGGAACGAAACCCCCGGGAGGGCTCCACAAGGGTCGGGCGGGCCCGAGGGGAGTCGGGCTGCCCCGTGAGGGGAGGCAGAGGGAGCGCTGAGAAGCCGAGCGCAGCAAGACACCCGCCCGCTCACCACCCGCCCGCCACTCCTGTCAGCTCGCCCACCGCCCGCGCGGGAGGAGTGCGTTTGCCGCTGGCTCCTCTGATTGGCTGCAGGTGTTCGCCTACCGCTTCCTTTCTAGCTTTCGATTGGCCGGGAAGCTCCTGCTCCGCCAGGTAACGGTTCTCGGCCCGCGATTGGCCGCAGGTAGACGGTATCCTTTCGGGGATTGGCTCCAGGTGAGTTGGGGCTTGCTATTGGCTGGCAGGTGGAGCGGGAGGTTTCTTATTGGCTGCGGGCGCCGGCCCTCCTAGGCCGCCATGTTCGGCGCGGGGGCGCCGTTGCCAGCAGCGGCGGTGGGGCGGGGCCGTGACTGAGGGGGGCCCGATCCCGACGGGGGGCCAGATCCTGAGGCGACTGCGGGGGGGCGGGGGGAGCTCGGCCCAAACTTCTGCCGGGACTTGGAGCAACTTCGGCCCGGGGGGGTCCCCGGGGCTTGTTGGGGGGCCCGGGACGGCCGGACGGACCGACAGACGGACGGCCGGACCGACAGACAGACCCCGGCGGCGCAGGCAGGGGGAAGGGGCAGAGCTGAGGGGCTACTCGGGGGCTTTGGTTGGGAGCTCTTTGTGCCAGACACGAGCCGTCGGGTGCTTGGGTTGGAAACGTATTTGGGAAAAAAAAAGTTTAAAACGCTTGGGATATTTCCTTAAAAACCGAAGCGCGCGCTGTGTCGTTAACTCGTCTCGTTGAACGTATCTGGGAGTCAGGAGTCCTGTGGGTTTCACGTTGGTTTCTTGGCTTTGTACCCAAAGCTGCCGGGCTTTGTAAAGTTTGGCACGCTGCTCCGGTTTGGTGGGATGTGTGCGTGCTCATCGGTGTCCTGCTTTCCTCTGCAGCTGGGCTGGAAGGCACCTGGGGGAGAACTTCGTGTTGCAGCTCTCCGGAATTAGAATTACACAGCTCGAACGAACTTCGGTGGGCTTATAACTTCGCCTCGGCTGCCCGGTACAGACCATGCCTAGCAAAATGGGCTCCAAAATTGATTTGAACAAAGACTTCATCAGAGTGAAAACACACTACAGTGGGTAAGTCTGTGTGGTCTCCCCTCTCTGTCGTGCCCTGCCGAATTTAGATGCACAGAGACGACAAGTCCATGGTCTGATCTCGTGGTAAAATAATCAGAGCGTTGATGCATTTGTAATTGATGTCAGAGAGGTAAACCAAACTGATGCATTTGTAATTAATGTCAGATAGGTAAACCAAACTATTAAAAATCCTTCGGACTCCTGCAACATACTGATTGTAGGAAAGAGTTGATAGCTTATTCTTGGGTATCAAAGGGGGAAAAATATGTAAGAATGGCATGCAGTTATTGTGGGCTGATAGGTTATTGATTTCTGCTTCATTACAATGTTTGTGGTCACAGACGTATCCATTTCTTGCATCCAGATGCAGTTATTATCTTTATTATGGAGTAGTTGTCTCTGATCAAATGTAATACATGTTACATAACGATCTCTACATTTACAGCTTACTCCTGAAGTCAGGTGGAGACTGAAGTATCTCCTTAGGACAAAATGTAGAATGTTTAATACCAGATTCCTTTTCCAATGGGGTTTTTTAGATGCTATTTTAATTCAGAGCAGTTCCTGTCTTGGAAAATGAGAGTAGTTTTTTTTGTGGGTAAATGTGTAAGCCTTCAAACAATAAGCGGGTGCCATTGGTTTTGTTTTTCTTTCCTTTTTTATAAACTTTAAAAAGAAGGATTATTGGAATTATGTAGGTAAATGAGAAATTAAAGAAATTTGGTTAGGTCTCATGTTAAGAGTAAATTCAGGTGAACCTATCCAAGCTGCTTAAAGGTCCAGTTATAAGAAGTGATTAAAAAATCTAAATTAAAAATCCAAACATCAAAAAACCTTTGCTTTCCTGCTATGAATGAATACCCAAAGTAAACTGTTAGTCTGTAACTTGTAAACACTGTTAGGCTTCCCTTTATTTTTTAATAACTGCTTCCCCCTCCCTTGCAGTGTTTAGACTAATGCTACATGAAGGGCAGTGAGATGTTAACACATCTGCTTCCGTTATCTTCACAATGCTTATTTTGGCAGCTCTGATTTAAGGCAATAAATTAAGTCCTGGTTCTTATGACTTCAGTCAGTTGCTGGCAGACTCAGGAAGCCTTTTTATATTTCATCATTAAATATGTCTGAAAGACAACATTTTAGCTAATTAATTTGCTGCCACTCTGAGGACTTTAAGTTGATGTTGCTTTGATGTCTGTCTAACTCTAAAGCCAAAATTTAAGTCATTTGAGAAGTTAAATATTGGCCTAAGAAAATCTTTAGACTCGATTGGAAGTATTTAGATTCAAATTACTGGCACATGATAGCAGAAGCCTAAGTAATCTTTTCTGATACTTTCCTGTTAAACAAATGTTGATACTGTGGTTTTTAATGCTGTGGTATAGAAAAAAACTTAATAATTAAATGTAATGTAATTATGAAAGTAAGTTCACTAAATTTCATTGAAAACGAAGTGTTTTCTTGATTAAACAAAATAATTTACCAGGTCAATGCCAAGTAATATGGGGTAGAATTCTACAGCAATTTGCAGTGTAGATTTTGGCCTCTTTTGTGTCAAGCCAAAAGCGGAGCAACATACGCATGCAAGGAACTTGGTAAATGCTTGTTTTATCATATAGTAGTATGGAAAAGCATAATGCATTTATTATTATTTCCGCTGCCTTCAATTTCTGGCAGTGCTACTGACAGCTACTGACACAAGTTTTTTCCTTATGTCTAGTCAGTTGATTTTTGTCTTTGTTATGCTGCTTGTAAACTAAAGTCCGACAGCCTGCTGATTTACAATTCATTTATGTGCCGGTTGAATTTTCACATAATTTTTTAGTAAAAATGTAGGTAAGCTTTTAGTGATGAGAACTCATGTCAATACTTGTGTCTTAATAAAATACAGAAATTTGCAATTTCATTTTTAAAAGTGATGTGTTGCTGAGATGCACGGATATGAGTTGCCTTAACTCTACAAGGGAAGGCACTGTAAACATAAATAGAACTTAGCATAAACAATTTGAGATAGTTTGCCGGCGGCAAATAGTGGTTATATAAAGAGAAAGGTGTTTGTTTAAAGTTTTGTCTGCTCAAAAATGGAGGAGGTGATAACACTGGTTTCATTGCAATTCTGGTGTAATAATTACAAGGGTTATTAGAATAAACTACTGTAATAGTGTACCTCCTGTAACCACTATAGTCAGTGATTTCCTTATTTATTTATTTATTCAGTTTTGGTGTATCATTGTAGTAATCTCCCTCTGGTGTTTGCTTTTTTAATTCTATTCTTGAGGCAGAGTAACTCTGTGAACCTAGAAAACAAAGGTTCTATAACTACTGAATGTTGACTTTAAACTATTGATCAAGTGTCTGTGACTCAGTAAGAGCTCACTATTTTTGGCGTTACAGTAAAACTGGGTGTCTCAGTATCTCCGTTCAAATACTGCACATCTTGAAACAAATTTGATAAACTGCAGGAAGTCATTGATGCTGGACAACTTCAGGTTAGGGACAAGTTTATTCTGGTAGCTGCTAAAAGAAGTTAAAATAGGAGTTAATGGTACATTTGAAAAAGTAAAATAGGAGTTGATAGTAAGTGACAGTATGTAGTGAGGTAGAAATCCAGCTTAAAAACCTAAGCATGGGGAAGTTTAAAAAAAAAAAAGACAACCATGCATGTTGAGTCTATCTCTGTGGAGTCCTAGGATTGCAGGTATTCATGTTTCTGGGTGTGGCACTTCATACCACAGCATAGTATAAATAACTCTATAAATAGATCGCAAAGGAAAGTAAGCTTGTGTATTTCTCACTGCGTTGTTTCAGTTACTAAGTTTGTCTGGCTTATATGTGCTTACTTGAAATCACTTAATTTAAACAGCAGTAGTGCAATGTCTCGTGTACTTTACCTTGGTTCTAAATGGTAGTGCAATCTAACAATATGAGGAATTTTCTTAATATAACTGCCTGTGCATACAACTTGCTGGTCATTAGTTCTTCGTATTACTTTGTAGTGCCCAGTTTTAGCTACCTGACAACAAAAGCATCTTGTGAGATTTTTTTAAGAGTTAAACAGTGAATGATTTGTGTTCATCTCTGCCACGGTTGTCTAATGTGACTACAGAGGCATTAAGACTAAACGCTCTCAAGAAAACACAGATATCAAAACAATTTGAATAAATCTCATTGGTAATTCGTATTGGCTATATATGTTTAGCATATTTTAGCTGTTATTTAGTCCAATCTGAAGTTTATTAATTTAGATGTAGAGTGACTGCTATTGTTATCACAACTTTAACAGTTTGAGGCTAATTAATATATTGTCAGCTTCAGCTGGAGTTTGTAATGTGTATGGTGGGGTGGTGTCTTGCTGCATAGTTTCACTTATTTTTTAAAAGATTTTGCAGTTATTGAAATTTTATTTTATCTCTTAATGGAAGGAGTGCCAAGATCAATTTTAATTCTTTTGAAATTTGTGTGTTACTGTACTTTAGACATGGATAGTTATAGTATAAGGGAACTGAACTTGCTGAAGTCAACATGCATTAAAGATGGAACATTAGGTATGTGGATTTTTCTGACAAAAGCTTATGGTTTCATCTCATGCAGGGACATCCTAATAACAAACCTAGACGCATCAATCAGCTATGATGAACTTTGTGATGAAGTGCATGAGATGTGTAATTTACAACAGGAGCAGCCAATCACCCTGAAGTGGATTGATGATGAAGGTATTGTACTGAAATCTTTAATAATTCTAATTTTTTTGAACGTTATGGTACAGAGAGAGGCATTGAAGCAACTTACATAAAAGCCATTCATGTTGTGGGGTCACTTAATTTGTAAATGCCACGGGACATAACCCTGTCTTATAAAGCAGGAATCTTGGATAAAAGTCTCAAAACATCAAGGTTGTACTTTATTTGAATTCAACACTACAGAGTGAAGGCTCTGTAGAACTTCAGTATTGTACTATTACATACCTAGATGCTGAATGCAGTGTAAGTGTTGATTTTGGACTTCCATGGGCCTAATACCCCTCAATAGCCTCAGTTCAGCAAGCTGACTTTTTAGTATCTTTAACTGTCAGTGTTCAGTATGACAGGCTTTTGCATCTTCTGAATTATGATTTGCCTCTAGAATAAGTTGCTTTTGCGAAGTACTGCAGATAGTATATCAGGAGACTGTTTTACACTCAGACAGAATTTTTGTATTTTGTGTGAGGTAAGGTAAGTGTTCAGAATTCCAGTGGTGACATGATTTTCTTTTCTATCGGTTGTTGTCCCTGGCAGCTCTATTGTTGTCCCTGATGGTAGTGTTGATTATATTACTGGTCTGACGTAGTCTATTTGAGCATTAGAGAGTAGATAGATGTTGAGCATTCTATTCAATTGGTTGTTAATATCCTGTTTGTTTAAACACAATGACCAAGCATGAAATAAAGGGACTTGAATTTATCAGAAATAAGTTGGTTCCACTGGTGGCGGGGAGAAAACGTCTGGTGTATCTCAGGTTCGTGTCCAGAAAAAGAAAACTGGGGGGAGAATTTCATGTGTGGGGAAAAACAGTGAACTTCTGTGGAGTAGGGGGGTTCATAAAGTCCTGTAAAAATGATTTGTGCAAGTCTTGGCTGCTTACTCTCTTCCTGCAGGAAAGGCTGATGTCAGATCTCATTGTTCCAAATTATCCTCCTATGTGACATGGTTTATCATTAGTCTTCTTCCACAAGTAGCTGTATGTGAGAAACACTTTTTCTTTAACCTTTCTGTAGGCTCTGAAATGTCGTCGTGATGGCTTTGAATATTTCTTCTTGCTGCATAATGCGGCACTTCTCTACAGCCTTAAGTTAGTTAGAGCCTTCTGGTCGCTGTGAGTAGAAGTGACATGGAGATGCTTGACATTGTGTGCCTTTGCTACTTTTTTTTGCTTTCTTCCAGAACTTAGGTGTCTGCTTATCATTTGCTAGAAGTGTGGTTCAGCTGTAATTCATGATGGGCAGAACTCTTGACTAGTGGGTTGTGAACGTTTACCATACAATTATACAACTTTGCTAGTGTTTGGTTGTTTACCTGCTCCAACTTCCCAAAGCTACAGTCTGTGGCAGAACTCTTGGAGTGAAGAAAGGTGAAAAATTACTAAATTGATTCGGCTAACACTTTTTAAAATTACTCTTACTAATAGTTGTAAAATAGCATATACTGCCCTCTTAGCTAAGTAGTGCATTGTAGTGGGTGAACAGAATTTCATAATGATTATGAGGAATGAGCGAGCCTGTACTCAAAGAATATTCAGTCCTTTTAAGATGCCAAGGAGACGTAGGAATTTTTCATTTTGTTCTTCACTCTTAATTTCATTATCTGATCAGCAAGAAAGAGGCAGCCATACTGATCTATTTCCTAATACTGTTTCATTGCTGTGTATGGTAGTCTAATAAAAAGTAACCTGATTGAGAAGTGCCCACAGAGTACTTACGTTGCATGTGCTTGGTAATTATATTGCATTAGCTATTTGAACTGCATGATAAAAGGAACACTAAAGTAGGACAGAGAAAACTTAAAGCCTTGAATTGGGGAAATGAGACATGATTACTGTAACTGTTTCTTGGTTTCAGTGTCTGCTTCTGGAGGTTTACTTAGATTAAAACAACAAATTTTCTTTTTTTTAGTCGCTGTTCAGTAATTGTTTCCTTTTAGTCTTGGTTAAATATGTACCTGTGCAAACATCTCAAATTTCTCATTTTGGCTGTTAAATTTTAGTCAATCTACTGTTTTGGCTGCCCTCAATTGTCCCAGGTTTTAAGAGTTATCCTATTTTTGTGTATGAGTGAGTGTTTATACTTACTGCCATGTGTAATTTAAATTCATTTGACTGATTGCATGAGCAGATGTTCTCTTTGAAATAACTTAAAGCAAACAGAATTGCTGATGGCTTAATGGATAAAGAAAACTTAACCAAAGATCCAAAGAAAATGAATTTTTGTGATGAACTTTTTTTAGCATTTCTGTGATATTTTTGACAAGATCAAAAAAGTTTGAACTAGGAATAAGCCATCGATAATAATATCCCACAAACTTGTAAGGAATATGGATTGCTGACTGGCAGCACCAATCATTCTATTGTCTGTCACGCTGCATTATTACAGTATTTAGACTGCCAAGTACACTGGTCTGCTGGGTGGGCTAAACATACCCTGGGGGTGTTTAGGATGATCCATAGGTGTGCAGGAAGAAAATAATAGGACGTCTTTTTATCCTTAAAGCTAAAAATATAAGCTTAAGTTGTATTTAATATCTAGATCAACACTGGTGCCCTTGCTTGCTCTGCAATGCCAGGTGGTCAGCGTCACTTCGGGTAGGCAAGGTATGCTGAGGGAGGAGTAGGTGTTCCACAGTGTTGGAGTTCACAGTAGTGCTCCTCACTTGTGTGGTCGCTTCCAGTGCATTGTGATATAGTGCAGTTTGTGTGCCTGGTACTCCTGAAGTATGAGCTCTGTGTCAGCCACTTTAAGAGGTAAAAGCAGTGAGTATCTAATCAGATATGTCAAGTTAGCAAAAAAAAAAAAAAAAAATCCAAATTTTCAAACGGACAAATGAGTTTACATCCACTATTTAGTGGTCTCACTTAATAGTGCCAGTCAAAAAGCTGGTTGGGGAGATGCTTATTCTTCCTGCCATGGTAAAGATAGCTGGTGTAACATTATGGCGACTAACTAATGTGCATTCCTTTTTTGGAAGATGCATAGAAGACGTTGCTGGAGGTTTAGAACAAATTGTGCAGTACGGGAGGTTTGCTGTGCAGTTGGATGGAAGTACAGATGTTGTCTTTTGCAAAAAGACAAATGTTTCAAGTCTGTGCAACTTCTCTGTGCTGACAAGTGGCTGTCAGTAGTATGCTACCTACCAGATAGTCTCAAAAGAGGGGAAAAAAAAGAAACAGACACTCCCGCTTAATCCCTATGACTGCTTTTCAGAAGAAACCATGCAATAGTGAGAGCGTATTTTGAAAACAGATATTTGTGAATGTTTACTTTTTTCCCTATGTACATGTAAAGAGAATTTTCTGACCTGTTTAAAAATCTCCAAACAGTTTCAGTGGGTTTTGAATACATGTGTTAAGAATTTAAAAATGCAGCTATTTCAGATAAGTTTGCAAGGATCAACTTCAGGGAAGATGGAAACTTCAACAAAAACCTTTGCATAAGTGCTGGATAGGATTGAAGAATGATTTAGTAAGTGCAGCCGATTATGCACTTCTTCCATTTGGATCTACAGATCCTAGAGGTTTTTTAGCTGGGACAGCCATTAAGAGCAAATATCAAAATAAACTGTGAGCTTAGAACCAGACCTTTGCTCACAAAGTGTTAAACCAAGATTTTCAAAAACAGTGAAGCACATTCAATCACATAGCTCACTAAAAAGATACTACTTTAAATTAGGTGGTTTTTTTGATGAGAGGATTTGTTGTGGCTAAGCAGATCTCATGATTTTTTTCTATTAGCCTTTCTACTAAATGCAAGTTAAAAACCACAGACCAATTTTCCTGAAAATGTCCACACAAACCCTGAAAAGTTTAGAGACTATTAGATTAATTTTATTTCCACATTAACATTTGCATATCTGTATCCCATCCACAACTTTCATCTGCGTATCTTAATTTTTATGCTTTCAGCATAGATTCTTTCTCTATAAGACTAGCGAAAGAGACTCAAATCTATCTGCACCTTTGTAACTTCCTAAGTTATATTGTTCTGCAGTTGACAAAGTTAAGGTAGTAATATAATGGACCTTTAACAAATGGTAAATTAACTTTAGTCCTAAATTTTCAGGAAAGCAGTCCTACTTTTTTCCTGCCATGTGTTAATATCTTCAAACATATCTATTTGCTAGTATTGTGCTGTCCCTTTGTGAGCTAACATAGCGTGTTTCTTTCTGTTCAGTTTTGATAAAAAATAGAAGGAAAAGAATTTCTTCCTATGTTCTGGCTGTGATCAAACTACGGGATTAATTTCAAATTTTTGAAGGAAAAGAAGGCTGATACATGTCTTACTAACTGAAATTCTCAATATTTCAGTCGTAAATTTACTGATGGATTGTTTTTTCCTTAGGTGACCCATGTACCATCTCCTCTCAGATGGAACTGGAAGAAGCGTTCCGTTTGTATTGTCAAAACAGAGATGAAGGGCTGATAATTCATGGCAAGTATTACACAGTTTGAGAACCTTGTGTACATTGGCTGATAAAACTAATGGCTTTGTAAATGTCAATTTGGAACGACTTGTTAGACTGACAAATGCCATTTTTCTGTATGTAGCTGGTACCCTGTTCTTTGATGTTGTAAGATGGAAGTGTTACTTTGAGTGTGGAGTCTAAAGCTGAAACAGTGCAGTGGGCTTACAGTTCTAAACTGCACTGACTTGTTGATGCTGTAGTCAGGTGTAAGATCTTTTAAGCGCAGGCACTAGTTTTGATTACTTCTCAAGCAAAATTATTTAATGGCTTCCAGAAACTTCTGTTTTTGAGTAAATGTATTCAAAAATCAAGGAAATATTACTGTGTCTGAGTACTATTAAGTTTTCACTTAAGAACTATGTATTTCTTGTTTTAGTTTTCCCAAGTATTCCGGAGAAACCTGGCATGCCTTGTCCAGGAGAAGACAGTGAGTACTAGAATGCTATCAATTTCTAGCTTGCATTTTTGCTGTCATATAGAAAAGAAATATATTGAAAGATTTTCATACATGTACACAAAGCCAGCTTATATCTGTTTTGTGCTTTAGTAGAATATAAAATGTTCAATTATTTAATATATGTATCAACAGAGAAATGACGTATATCAATACTGTGATACTATTTTAATATTCCTGAGGATTAATAATGGCTTCTAGTTGGTGGTACGCTGGTAGGAAAAGAGGTCAGGATTTGAGTATGGTCCTTGCTTTTGTCTGTTTTTTTTGCTTGCAGGAAAAGGAAGTGATGTACTGAAGAAGAGTGAACTACAGCCTTTTCTGTAAAAGGCTTATTAAAGTATCAAAATTTCTAGTTGTGACTAGATAATTATAGATGTCTTATCTGGTAGAAAGAAGGAGTAAATGTGCAATACAGTATCTGCAATCCTTACTAAGCTAATAAGAGAAAATAAGACTTTTCTACACTGGTCAGAAATATTAAAGAAATACTTTTTTCAAGACACTTCATTTCTTTTCAGAAGGAAAAGAAAGGTATCTGTGGTCTTCCCAGTGGTCTTTAGGGTGAACCTGGCAAGCATGTGTGTAGCTGTTTCTAATACATGGTTTTCCATGTATCTGTGGTGTTAGTGCATTGTTTAATATTTTTTGTGTACTTTTTTGTACCTGTCAAAATAGTAGCTCAGTGGTTTCCTATTAATTTTGCTCAGGTTTCAACAACAGAATAGGTAACCAGTCCCCTTTGTTAACATCACATAATGTAGTTCTACTGAATGAACAGGCAAATGTAACTTAATTTCAATACTTGTTGGTTCATGAGTTAAAACCGAAAGGAGGACTTGTTACATTTTACTGTATGTTGAAAATGTGTAGGTTTTACCATGCTGTCACATTCCAATTAAGAGTAACAGGTTGAAAATATGGGAAAATATTTTCAGGCTTAAGCTTCATGATCATTCTGGCAAGAGCGGTCTTAGCTCTGTAGGTTTAAATATGTTCTTGATGTGAATTTTGTAAAAGGAGCACTACTTTAGGCTATCACACCTTCAGGTCCAAGAATAAACCCGGTCTCGACTGGAAAGGTGACAGATTTGCATAGGCAGGCAAAAAACGAACTGCTCTGTCTACAGAAGATAATGTTAGCAACAGTAAGGTTTCCCATCCCTGTGTTTTGTTACTTGTCCTGTATCCTATTTTGGTAATGATGTTTTCAGGTCTCTGGGTAATTCAATACCTTGGGTGCCTTTGACTTCTGTAAGGCTTACAGCAAAAGACAAAGCAATAGACTTGGAGATTACGTAGCCTTAGAATGCTTGCCGTGTTCTGTTGGGCAGGTCTTGATGCCACAGGTAAGGACAAGTATTAATATTTCATCAGAAGTCTCCATGCTGTGTTCTGTGAAACAGTTGTCTTTCAGTGAAGATGTAACAGCTGATTTCACTTAAATTACTAACTTTGGGGTGCCGTCCCTTCCCCTTTTCCACCTTAACTCCGCAGCTAGGAATGGAACAAACCAACATCACCACTGTGTTTAGGGCTGTTTCCCAATATATTAAGCCCATTCATTTTGTTTTCTTTTTCTAATTTGCTTTTGTTGGATGGAAACTGTAGGGAGTGAGCTCATGGGCATCCATGCTATTCCACTTTCCCAATGTAAGAACTGAAAGAACCAGCTGACTCCAGCTCTGCTTCAGTTACTACAGCTGGTTAATGACAGAAGGAGGAAAGACTTATGTTATACCAGTCTAGACCTGTGCTTGTTCCAAGTAGAATTATTTGCAAAAACACAAGACTCATGTGAAATACTGTCAGGTAGAATATGCTAACTGGAGGGGAGGGAGTGGGGAGGGGAAGGCTGCTGCTTGAAGGGATATCTGTGCAAATCGTGTCAATGTGAAGTTCTCTGCAATTTAATGGTCTCGTTACAGGTGTGGATATTTTAGTACAAAAGTTTTCCGTGTTGTTTTGTAGATGTTGTACTTATCCCAAACCATCAGATGAACCACAGAAATGTATTGATTAGGGTGGTTCAGGTGACCCGGGTGTTCCGTCTGTAGGGTTTTGCAGGTCATGTTGAGTAATCCTTTTGATTGTTTAAAACACCTGTTTAGTACGATGTGCTTTATATGTGATTTGTGGTTGGGTTTTTCATTTAATGGATAAATTCAGTGCATATTGCCTGCTTGCATCGATGGGACCTGGAGGGAAATCTGGTACTGTGGCCTGGTTGTTACTATTTTCAAATTGCTTTACGACAGAGCTATTAAATTGCATCAGTGCTAATTTAGCATACAGTAATGCATTCAGCATTATTGCTTGTCACATATGCGCATACACTTGGACTGTGTGGAGATGCTGCTGATATTGGGGATATTGCTTACTTAAAGGACACGCAAGGCAAGCAGATTAACTGAGTAGAACTTCTTGTGCACCAAAAATACCCATAAGCTTAATTGTTTGTGTTGTATGCCTCAAGTATGAAGTTGACAGGACTAAAATACTGTTCTTTGTGTAGAAATCAGCCAGTATTTCTCAAACTCTTGTTTTATCAGCTTTATTGTTAGCTACATTCATAACAAATCCTTTCCTAGAGCTTCTTCCTTACTCTATACAAGGAGCTTCTAAGTTGGTCTCAAGTTACTTCCAGAGGCAACTAAGCAGTTAATTAGTCACTCTATCCCAAATGGGCTTCTGCTTAAATTAGCAGTCTGTAAGTATGGGCTTACAGTTTGTTACAGAACTGCAGACAGTTGGAAATGAAATTTTTAAACAGCACTATCAAACTGCTCAATTATTTAATTAGCAATATATTGCTCAGGCCTGTTCACATTAGGTCATGGAGTAACTGTATCTAGTTGCATGCAGTCTTCTGAATTGGAAATACTTAGCTGTGAATTTCTGTGGAATTGTAAGGTTTCTCTCTCTGTCTTCAGAACAGTAATCTTTTGGAGTAAGAGTGCGGAAATACGTACTGAGTGTTTTGCATTTATATTGAAATCTTATAATATAATTGCTAGCTGTCCAAGAACTTTGTGAAACCGATGTAGCTTTGAGATTGTGCCAGCCAGTAAAGCTTGAAAGAAATGCGTGGAATCATTAATAAAATCAGGAATGCAAATAGCATTTAAATTGTAGTCACGTGGTGTAAGAAGTTTTTTTTGTGCTTGAAGAAGCTCAATTTTTATTAATACAATGCTGTCGGCAAAATCAAACTTGCACAGGTTCTCCAGCCTGATTTACATCATTTTTGTATTCCTTTTGCTCCTGCATTTTTATACTTCTTCCCCCTGTAGACTCAGCTCCTGCTATAGATGTGCAGCTGCTGTTGGAGAAGCAGTCCCTGTACCTTCAGCAGGGCAGTTAACGCACCCCAAGCCGGCATGGCAGCCCTGCCGTGTGGGTGAGGTGGCAGGCTTTCCAAAACACCTCGCATCCCTTCCCAGGTGCTGAATGCGACCTCTCGTAGGTGTGCCTCGCGTCTGCTGGCCTGGAGCCTCGGGCACTTTGTCGCGATGTTTCCTGATAAAGATGGGAGACTTTTAGGCCAGTCATGTGTGTTGAAAAATATTTTTACTTTTTAGGTGTAGATGAGCAATTATTTTGGAATCGATATTAAATAAGGCTGTTGGGAAGTGTCTGTGTGTTTCTTGTCTGTGCTCCTAAGTGAGAGCCTTCCTGATATCCTGATGCGAAGCGTGATATCTGATTGGCAGTTTTGTTAATTATTGTCGTCTCCGCTTATTTACCCTGACAGATCTTGCTCTGATTTATTCCTCTCGCTGCTGCGGCACGTTGTATAACAAAGCATGTTGAGCTGAACAATTCCTATTGATCTGTAAGACTTCCCTGCCGGAATTGCCCGTTTTATCAGAGAAATACTTGTTTTTGTGACATCAGCTCCTTGACATCCATGCCATGTTTTAGTTTGTGCCTCAGCTGCTAGCTACAGCCTCCCAAGGGAGCCAGTACCACCCGTGCCTGGATACATGAGGCAGAGATGTGAAAGGGAGAGACGAGGGTAACCAGTCTTCCATTAAATATTTGCGCTTAATGTTCGAGCTGATCCTGCCTATTGTCCTTGGTATCTAATGGTATTCAAACAGCGGCATCGGTGGAATAAAGGGAAAATGTTTCGTTTCGTACCTACTGCATTGTAGAGGATAAAGAATTCCATGCTGAAGAAGCTAAAGAATAAAACCCAGTGAGTAATGCATGCCTTGTACATAGATCTGGTATATCGTCGTGATTGCTGTCGTGAATCGAGGCCATTGATGCAGTGTGTGTGTACGTGTGGTGCGGTAGATAATAGAAGTCAGCGTTTTGGGTATGATATAGTTGCTTTGCCTACCAGCCTCCTTTGCAGCCATAGATGTTACAAATGCACAGATTCCTGCTGCCTCCTGTGCGTAGGGATGTGGCGGCGAGACCTCTCCGAAATGCTGATAAAATTGCAGTGAAAAGCCTCCTTCCTGGGGAGTGTATTTTGGGAGGAAAAGGACAGAAGAGTGAGTGATGCTGCTGCTGCTAAGGGAGATTAATGAAAGAAATGTATCCAAAAAACCCTGACGGTATGTGTTCAGGGCCTGTTTATTTTAAGATTGCTGATCTAATGATGAATGCTTTTAGAAGCATCATTTGCTAAGGCCTTTTTGCTGAATTGTATTTAGTGGATTGTTTAATTGTGAAATGCTTGTTTTGAATAAGGGTTCACTTAGTCTCTAGTAATTTAATCAGAATATACTGTGCTCGTATACCTCTGTGTTTTTACATCGGAACAAAATGTGTGTATTTAATGTTGAAAATATCTTTGATTTGGGTGGCTAGTGATAACAAATGTTAGGATTGTTTTGTTGTGGGCTTCATGTAATACAAGAATGCAGAGTAAGGAACCTTTAAATCATTTCATAAACAGAATGAATGTTTTTAATGTACAAGTACTTAGAGCATTAGTATGACAGTAGACTAGTGTTCTTATCTTATACTTCTGGCTGATCTTGCTGGCCTTTCTTTTTTGTAATGATTACATTGTGTTGTGAATGTCTCTTATGCTCTTTGTTTATCTGAATAATATTTTAGCATTAGGTGTTTGGGCTTCATGTTTTTCCCATGCCACCTTTCTTGAAAATTTCATTGTAGGGTTGAGTAAAGGTATTGTACTAACCTAGTTATTGTCCTGAGTTATTTTATTTTAGGTATGGATATTTGTTTTCTGCTTTATATTCTGTGTAACACTACAACTAGTTCCAAAAGGCTTCTTGCTAGAGTAGTGTGGCCTGTAAATATTTTTCTAGCTCATAAGGCAGGTTTTTCCCCTTCATTTGTTACTGTATTGGCAGCAGGGATTAGATTATTCAGAGCACGTGAAGCAATTTCATTCCCCAATGAAGAAAGGAACTATAGCGACCATAGAGAGTATTCTGAAGACACAGCTTGGATTGCACTGGGTAATTAGTCAATTTTGAAACTGCTTGTAACCCCCTCCTGGTTTTCAGTAACTGAACTGACAGAGGAGAATTTTGTAATATTTTTAATGTAAGATATATTGTTGCCTAGGAATTGAAAATAGCTGTGTCATAGTTTCTCAAGAATACCTGAAATCTCTCCCTCCATTCTTTTACTGTGTGCCACTTGTTTTTTCATATATGGTATATTTGAAAAATATACGTACAGATCATGAGACAGGGTAAGTCACTGAATACAGAGCTGTAGCTAATCATCTGTTTTGTTCAGAATCACTTAATATTTTTCATTCTAACATAATTCCAGCCTTTTTCTCAGCTCTGAAATATCCAGTGATGAATAAAAAGCTAGGCCTCCTTTTGGGTAATTTAAGTAAGAAATTACAAAGCATGCATCAGTTTGTGGGTTTTGATGTCCTCCGAGTGGAAAATATCAGACGTCTTAGCAGATGTTTGTATACCGCTTCATAAACTATACAGTAGGATAAGGAATACGTGAGCTAGTCTTTAAGGTGTCTTAACAAATACCTTGCATTCCTTTTATTTATTTCACCCCCTCCTCTATTAGCTCAGATTGTAGTGTTGTCGTACAAGGGAGATGTCACTTGCTTTTAGAAAACTTGCTTGAAATGTGATGTCTGGCTCTAGCCCCCCAGCTTACCTCTCCAACCTCAATCTATACGCTTCTCTCGTAAGCTGGAGAATCTGCTTTTGGTGGACAGGCATTTGGGGCCACTAAATTGGAAAGGGGATAAGGGTTTTTGTGTTTCTTGTTGCAATCAGTGGACATTGGCAAAACTGTTAAACCTTTGTTAGGCCTTTCTGTTTTGGTAGCTTGAAAGAACTGTTTAATGTGTAACCCTCTTAGAGGATATGCTCAAGGTTAGGAAGGTGGTATTCTACTTGGGGCTCTCTAATACTTCTTAAAACTGTTCTCTATACAAGTTATGGTTTTTAATGTTTTTTTTAACTGAGCCACAAATAGCCCCAGAGGCTTGCACAGCAGATAAATGGGCTCTTCAGTGTTTCTCTCTTGGAATTTTGAGTTTTGTGAGAAATAAGGTCTTGTGAGGGGAAACTTCAGGTCCTGCTGATTTGAAATGGAGAGCACTTAAGGAGTGAAGCTTTGTAAGAATAAGTAATGATAGTGGTTGGCTAACCACTGCAGACTTGCTGTCAGTTCAAATCTAGGTGGAGTGTAAGTCTTCTGAAGTAAATAAGGAGATAGCAACTACTTCAGGGTCTGCTGAAAGGGTGGTTTTCAGAAGAGGCATTAGAGAGTCCTAATCATCGCTGTCAGTGCAAGAGTTAAGTGCTGAACAGACTGTGCAGTTCAGCCCTTAAACCACAGGGGGAAGGTAGTGACTTGGGTAGTGAAAAAGGAAAAACTGGGATGCTCAATAGTGACCAGAAAGCACCTGATCTGTAGTTCTGAAGTCCCACTACTAATTCTTCTGTAAGTGCTTTCCTTTGTTTATTAGCTGGGGTTTTATTTAAAAGTCAACCAGAAAATACTTGAAAGCAAAACCTTGATTTTAGTATGGTTGTGTACTTTTACAATAACGTGATAATACAATCATACAACTCCTCTGTAATTCAGGTTATCATCTCTTCTTTCTTAAGTAAAGCAGGTGCAGATACCCCATGACTAGTACAGGATTTCCTGTTCTTTAGATTTTTGGTTCTGATAAAAATCGTTCTTACCCATAGGGATTGCAAAGAAAGGGAAAACCCAGGCAGTGATAAAATTGATCTTACAGAACAAAAAACCTGATCATACAGAAACCAAAAGTGATCTTACAGAACAGAACCATTGGACCTGCTCCATTAATTTCAAGGTGCAATTTATGCTTTTAACAATAGAACTGCAGGTTAACTGAACGTTACTTCAAACTTGTTAGAAAAAATAACTATCATAATGATTTTACACAGCAGTTCTCATAGTATACACAGAGATAATGGGGAACACAGTAGAGATCAGAAGGGTTTTAGGTGGGAAGCAGCATGTAAACTTTGCAGATCTAGTGTAATTATCTTCCTTTCCTCTGTGGGGTGAATGGAACAGCTCCTTCCGAAAGCTCAAAGACAAATACTATCATTAATTCAAAAGATTTAACCATGCTTTCTTTGACGTGTAGAATGCTGTAGTGTTCCATTAACAGAGCAGATGAGAGGCCAGGTACATAAGATGGTATCATTTGCATTTTTTCTCCTGTAACTATGAGAAGCTCTGGGATGGATAGCTGCTTTCTTGGGAAAAGGTAGTTCTCTGCATCATAAAGTAAGTTGGAAGACTGATTCAGTTTGCTATTAGTGTATAATTATTTAATCTAGAGTATACCAGGTCTGTTGAACTTCTGAAAGTATTCAGGTTTTTCTTATTTGGTTACTAAATAATGATAAGATTAGTGATACATTATAATGCTGCTAATGAGTTCTTAGTTATACTTGTGAAATGTCCAAATGTTCTCTCTCTATGTTGTGAGGAAGCCTAGAAGGAGTGCAAGTACAGCTGGGAGAGTCTCTGAGGTGTGACTCCTGTTGGACGATAAGTATTGAGCACAACTTACAGAACTCATGACATAAGTGGACAAATGTGGATTCTTGTTAATTTCAGTTTTCCTCCTAACACAAAGCAGAATGAGGTACTCTGAGATACTGATGGGTCCTGTCTGTCGGGCTGGAAGGTGATAGATCTGGAATGTTAATCCTGCTGCAAGGTAATAGTATCCTGTCATACTGAGATACTGCACACTTCTGAATTCCTTCCAATTGAATCTGCTAATATCATACCCAGAGAAATGCACTTGGTCTGATTTATTAGAAGAGAGAAAGTACACATTTATGAAGTAACACCTAAACTGAGCTTCTGCCATTCTGCTAATACTGGAATAATGTAAACGTTTGGAAGGGAAATGGAACTGTTTTTAGAATGGATCATAAGCCGAAGTAATAGGATCATGCTGTGAAGGAAAACAGCCTGACTCAGAAAGTATGTCTTAACATTCAGAGTGTGGGAATCAAGTAATGGTTTCAAGGGCATTGGGGAGGCTACCGTATACAAGCCTTATTGATTTGAAATAATGTGAAATTCATTTTGAATAGCTGGTGGGTTTTTTAAGTAGGTTTGCATTTTCCATTGATGATGTAATTGAATAGGTGTGGATGTCTATCACTTGAAGTCAAATCAAGTCATTTGATGTACATTAGAAGAAAACTTAAGAAATACATCTATTAACTTAGAAAAAGATAGCCAATGAAATACAGCTAATTTAAAAGTCAGGTACACCACTGAGAAATCAATTAACCATTTCCTGTAAGGCTTACAAAATCTTCTAAAAGGTGTTCTGGAAGGCTTGTCAACAGTTAACTTCTTTGTTTTTTCCCTCCAACCCTTTCAATAGATATGTTATAATTTGCTGTTTAAGATAATGAAGACTAGGTGGAAGTTTGATCTGACCTAGTCTTAGCTGGCCACGCTTTAACAAACTGGATTCAGTTCCTTCTGATCGCTGTCTGGCGCAGTCACAGGAGGGACACAAAGGGCACTGGGGGGAAAAAGAATTGGTTCAGGATTCTGGCAGTAGCTTTTACTAGCTTTGCTGTCACTGATGCCAGGCTAATGTTGGAAATTACTTTGAGCTTTGCTAGTGTTGTCCACTGCAGGTCTACACGTGATAGAGCTCTTCAGATAAGTATTTTGACTACTGATACTGGAATTCTCACCCCTATAGCTACCAATGCATAATGAATTACATAAACTAAAAGGACTCAGTTTTTTCTAGAATATGTGGTGTCAATATAGCTCAAGACTACCTAGCAAGTCTTAAATCATGTGAGCTACTGAAAATGAAGTAGGACCAAATTCCTGCAGTAAACTTCATTGGGTTGCTCCTTGATTCTTTGTATGCCTGCTTCAGAAATTTCAGACTGTATTGAAGATGGAGGCTTTCAGTTACCAGGTTATTTATAGTAGAAGGTAGTGCTTCATGTATGTACTAATACATAGAAGTTTAAAAAAAAAAAAAGTGGCCTGCCAAGTAGATTCAGATGGTAGTAAAATGGTGAATATTTGGGATGTGTTCTGCTTCAGTAATCTGGGTTTTGTTTGCACTGAGGTCTTGCTAAATACAAATGAGAGGTTTGGCTAAAGCTATAAAATGTAAAAACATGAAACATGGGCAATATCTAGATAAAAATATACCTAAATAAAAAACGTGAAATTAATAGTTTGGGTAACTAGGTATACTGCTTAGACGTCTGTGTGTGACAAATGGGGTTTAATACTGAACAAATGTTTCATTTCCTCCTGAAGTTATTTTGCTATAGATTTCTTAAATATTCAGAACTTCATTTTGATCTAATTCAACACTAAGGCAAATTAAATCATTTACGTACTGGTTCCGTATTCTTGTGGCCTTTTTTTTAAATACATTTTAATGTCAAACATTTTTGTTTTGAATAGATATTAATGAGTAAACTCTGGGCTGTTAATCACCAAGTCAGATTCTTAACAGCTCTTAACAACTAGTTAATAAATGGTTAGTCTCCCAAGTAAAGAGAACTGTATGCAAGTTCTGTGATTGATTTCACAGTTGGTGTTCTAGAATTCAGTATGGAAGTAAGCTGATTACCCTAACTTGCTACAATTTCTCTGCCAGTGATTGGGAGAATCCTACTCTGATCCTTCTATAATCCCAGACGTATCCATTTTGGTAATACTACAGATGTATTTAACTATTCTCTTGTGTGCCCAGCAGTCTCTAATGAAAAGAATCGAACTTTTGAACGTGATGTAGACTCGCTAAATTGTGCGATTGTGCCATGCTGAAGGTGATGTTGAGTTTTGCATGAGGTTCAAGCTATGATTGCCTGTTTCTGTGCATTGCCCAAATCATATGTAAGCCAGGCTGCTTTAGCCATGATACTTCTTACTGCACTCAGCATCGTAACCAAAATTACAGTTCTTGATGTTAAGGCAATTTGGACCATTAATGTCTTTTTTGCTATATCTGACTATGGGATTTTAAGGCTTATTTTTGTCTTTTTCCAGAAACATGCCAAGCTATCTCACGCATGTGTTGGCCATGATAGTTGGGGGTTATACTTCCATTGCAGTTTTCAGGAAATAGTGCTGTAAACTGTTTTCTACTGAATGTTTAGATGTCTCCAAATTAGATAAGGTGCCCGAGTTAGAAGGCTGATAGCATCTCTTGAGCAAAGAAAGTCAAGTCAACTCCTTGGATGTCTTCTCTTCGTTTGATGGCTGTCTTCCTCCAGGTAGGATGCGTTGCTGCCTTCCATACAAGGTGCCTCTGAGGTGCGTCTCAGGCTGCAGGCATGATATTTTTGGTCGATCAGTCCATCTGTCGGTCACAAGTTAAAGGATTTTTTAAGGGAAACTTTATGTTATGGCCATTTTATTTCTAGTATTTCTGTGAATGTAAGGTATTTCTATTTTTTTTTGAAATTGAAAACCTGTGTTCTTGAGAAGAGTTTTTAGATTCCTAATTTTCTCATGTACTTTGAGTACAGTCAGTATTTTTTAGTGACAAGGCAATCCTGATTTTCTAATAACCATTCAGATGAGCTTTTAAAATGAGCTTGGTCTTTTTCTTACACCAAGAAGGAGGATAGGGCATTAACAGGTGTGATTGATCTAAAGGAGAACACAGCAGCAGTGCAGCTTTCTGAAATGAGATGTTAGCTTTGCTTTTATTGGATGCCAGTGTCTTATTAAGTCTGGTTTATCACCTTGTGATGGCACGGAGCCATTTTAACAGAAGGGTATGAATATGAGCAACCAAGAGCTCACGCCTGAGAAATCAGTGTGTATGGAGGACAGGTTTTACATCCAGCAATCCTGAAATGGAAGTCGGCTGACCTCTTTGAAGCCAGTGGGGAGTAGGGTATTCAGAAAGTGTTCTGGCTGTGTTGCAACAAATGGCAGGTCGGTATTATTGCTCTCTGATATAGGTTGTGGTCCCCCCGTTGGTTCTCTGATGATACTCCATGTAGCACACTTGATTTTTTTCCCTCATTATTCCTGTCCTAATTGTGCTTGTTTCTTTCCTCCCCGTAAAGGTTTACTTTGGTGTATGTTGAAAAGTATAATGGGGATGCTGTTGCTTCCCAAATGCTAGTCTGTTTTAAATAAAATAAATAAAATGCCATCTTCTGACCATTTTAATAACTGCAAGAGGTGAAAGCAGTTGATGCTTACATTGTTAAGGATACTTCCTTCTCTAGCTTCTGAAAAAGAACGTCAATTGTATGTAGCAGTTCAGTCATAATAAGGCCTATTACTATACCCTACAATGTATGTCTGTTACGTGCTTTAGAAAGCAGTTTTGTTTCACTGCTTGGGAAAATATTACGTAACGGATATTGAAGCAATGCACTATCTAAGTTCTCTAGAGTTTGCTTTCCCAAAATGTATTTATCTTTATATGTAATCATCTCTATACGTTAACCTTTTATGTAATTCGGAGTCCATCTGAAATACCAGTATCCATTTCCTAGTGGTAATTCCTGAGTTGGTTTTGAAAGAATGCTCACTTGTCTGCTCAGCAAAACATTAAAAGAACAAAACAAAAACTGGGCATTCTCATACTGTCCAGCTGGCAGGCAGTGTAATTGGCCTGTAAACAACTTGCATTAATCTCTGAGAAGTGATTTGCAGCAATAGCAAATTATCCCTTTGCTTAGTATGGTAAAAGATTTCATTATGGTTTGTTCACATAAAAGCAGACTTTGGAATTGCAGAAAGCATTTGTAAAATCCAAATGCAGAGGAAATAAAATTTTTGTGGCTGTCTTACTGCCATTCGTTGTTGTAAAGCACACTTTTCAGACAGCTGATGAATTCTCACATATTCTGGAAAGTACAAGGTTTGCCAAACTTCTTTGGATGGAAAAATAATAATTTGGGCCTGGGGGGAGGTTGGGCCCGTCTTTTAAATTCTTTTTGTTCTCCAGTGCTGGGAAAATATATTGTCACTTGAAAAACAATTGCTCTTCTATTTCTCTTCTTTACCAAGTTCTGTTTTTCAAAGGCAAGGTTCACACCCTTTCTGGTAAGTTCTGGTGGGGTTGTTCTTGAACAGGGGAGTATCTTCTGTAGATTAGTTAGTCTTCAGTGAAGACTGAACAATAGACTTGTTAATTCACTCATCAATTTATATCTGCGATTTTTGTTATTATTTTTCCTTTTTTTCTTCTTATAATCATTTTTAAAGAGAGAGAAATGAAAGGAATGTTTTTGAAAAAACTGTCCAGTATATTTACGGGGCTCCTTGGGCATTCTTGTTAGTGATGTAGTTGCAGAGCTTGACAACAGAGGGAACTGCACAACAGTGGCTGCTTTACACTGCTTTTTACACACAGGCAGCTGGCTGATTGTTTTAGGCATTCAATAATATAATACAACTGAAAAAGTAGTCCTCTTCAGTATTTAAGTATGGTAAAGAAACACTCCTTTTTGGTTCCTACTTTTTAAAGCTAAGCTGTGTTAAGTTCAGTTTCTGTTATACTGTTGCCTCCTAAGGATATTATAAAATCCCGACTTTGATTTAATATTTATCGGTAATTAAGGAGGTGACTTGCTTCTTTATTTACAGACTTCATCAGCGTGAGCTGCTTGTTAACTTACCAGTCGCTTAATATTCCTCATGTCAGTGATAAGCTACTGTTCAGAACACAGATGTATTAGGTTGCCTCCATATGGTGCTTTGTCTAATGAATCAATTAGCTATTTTGGAAAAACATCTTTGAAGTTTTCTTCCTCTTGGTGAAAAGCCATCCCACAACTGGTGGAACCGTTTTTCATTGATGTTTGTGTATGGCATATTTCACAGTTTAATCAGGAAGATTCATAATTAATTATGAAGAGTAAGTAGCATTTCACAAAGCACTATTGAGTTAGGTTTGATTTTTCTGAATAAATGGAGCTAAAGTTTGTTTTAAAGTGCTAGCAATAACTACACCGATGCTTTTTTGTTTGTTTTGTTTTACTGACAGTGAAGTTTATTCTTCAAAGCATGTGCTTAGGCAAAAACTTTACAATAGTGTTGCAAGGCTCTCACTTAAATTTTCGTTGCGCTTATGAAAGGGTTTTTGTTTGTTTGCTTGCTTTAAGGAAAGTTTATATTTGGCAGATTCTGAAGAGCTCTTTGGGTCAAATGAGCATATCAGTCGAGATACCCCTATTCTAGTAGCCATGTGTGTGCTAATTCTGTGTCAGGCAGTCTTTCATCTTCTTGTTGTTTTCAAATTGTTAACAATCAATTTATTAGTGCAATGTCTGTTTCAAACTTGCCAAGTAAACATTTGCGAATATTTATGTATGAATGTTCCCAGATTTGGGGGGTAACAATCTTCAGTACTTCTGTGTCTTGCTTGTGAAGGACAACAAAGGAATATTTAAAATCTGACCGGTGTTACAGCCAGTGTTCACACATTGCATGTGCATGTCATAGCTTTTGACTGTAGCTGGCTCGATATGAAGTGAAAATAATTTTTCATCAATAATTTCTCCTGCATTACCTTTAAAGTTATAAATAAAATGTAGGTATTTGGAACCCAAAAGCCAGAAACAACACATGAGAACTAAAGATGGTTTTATGTTAATTTCTGAGGGTTATAAATTCATTCTTTACACATTTCTCCATGTTGAGATGTTACCAACTAGGTCTTATCAAAGCTTTCCTGTTACATGTTCTTTGCTACATTGTCAGGCATTTTAGTTAACATTGTATATTTCCCTGTGTACCATGTTGAATATTCAACATTGTTTCACTTGTATGAGGCTGATTAAAGGACAGTTTTAAGAACAAGTATTGGACTCTCAGTTAAACAAACAAAAACTGTTCAACTGATGGATATTCCTACAGAGAAGTTACAATGCTTCTTAAAGAGAAGTACAAAGCAATTTAATAGACCTTGTTAGGATGACAGAAGAAATTAGGTCAATGTAAGACGATCCTAATAGAACCACATTAGGAAACTGAATCGTTTTCATTGGCAGAACCAGCGGACCTACGTAGGACGTACAGCATGTATGTTGCTATTCACGAGGTATGAATAAAACACAAGTGTGCATTTTACTGCTACCTTCTCAGAGGGAGTTAGACTTCCTAAGCTGCTTAGTTCTCAATTCCCTATGAAACTGCATTACTTTGTAATTTTTTGTATGAAATGTATGAAATACATTTTTTGCAAGCTGCCAACTGTTTTAAGTTGCATTATAACTCGTACAAATGATTTGTGTTTAAAAAGGCATACAGTTAAAGCTCTGTGTTGGAAAATCTTTCTCATCATGCTACTGAAGATAGCTACAAAATAGTGATATCTAAATAAGTATACTAGTTTTTGATTTTTCTTTTGCAAGCAATGTGATACTAGCAGTAAAAACACTGCAAGATGTATATCCTTGGAAATGTTTTAGGAGATGTCATAAGTGTTCCACTGTCAAGAATAGCTTTCTAACTGTGTTACAGTAAACCTCAAGCTCATAAATTTGAATCCTTTAGTAGGTGTCATTAGAACTAATTATTCAGCAATGGAAATCATGCTAAATGTGACTTTTTTCTTTAATTTTTTTACTATTTTTTATAGCAGGACTATATTGCCAGTTATAACATGACTGCTGACTCTTCTGCTTAGCTCACCACCCACCTCTTCCTCCCCGTGTTCCCACTCCAGCCAGTACCCCCGAGGTTGCCTGCTATGGGAAGCCATGGTGCTGGTTGTGTGCCAGGGACTGGCTGTGTCACCATTACAGCTGCACGCAGGGCTGGTGCTGCACAATGAATTTTTGAGCACTTAGTATTTAATATGAAATTCTCTAATTAGTCACTCAAACGTTGCTCTTAAGTATGTGAGAAGTGACAACAAATACATTTGGAGTAGATGCTATGTACTATCTTGTATGGCTTCTTGAAAAATCTGTCTGCAACAGCTTAAATGATTTCTTGTTGTCATGTTTAGACTATATTAGAAATAATTGCAGACCTCTACTTGTGCTGCTTCCGTAACAGAAGAAATATTTTGGGGTAATGTTTGCTAACAAAGATGAAATTGAGGTCAAATAATGCAACTCTCCAGATTAGTATCATATTCAGTACTGTACAGCTAAAGCCCTATTAGCACCAAACACCCTTTGTGTTTGTGTTGACACTGTAATTTTACTGGAGGAAACTGTTTCTTTAACTATCTGTTATCTGTCCTTCTCACCTGAGCTTGAACAGCCAGCAGCCAAGAAACTAACAAGATTACGATCATGTGAGGAAAAAGACAGGGATAGAGAAAAGGGAGAGGCAGTGGTGAAAGCACATCCTGCAGGAGCTGTCATTTAAGGCTGCCTTAAAAAAAAAAAATAAAAAAAATCAGCAGGGATTTTAGCTGTGCGTTGATAATTAGAAAAGCAAGATTGTTTTTAGTCACAACTTGCTTAATGTAGTGCGTCTGCTGTCACTGTGCAACCATGCTGCTGCTTTATACCTTTTTAATTTCTTTCTTAGAATCAATCTACCGACGTGGAGCCAGAAGATGGAGGAAGCTGTACAGAGTGAATGGGCATTTGTTTCAAGCCAAACGTTTTAACAGAGTGAGTACTGTTGTATAAAATGTTGGGTTTTGGTAATGTTCTGTGGTAATTGTTTTCTCAGTCCGTGCTCTTCTGTATTTGAGTGGCGAAAAGAGAGGAAAAGCAGGACGCTTACTGATGTGACTTTTGGTCTGTGCAGTGTTATTCGGGTCGTAAAAATCATACAACTGAGTCTTTAAATCTGATTAGCTGAAAATGTATTTAAAGTCTCTAATAACTGTTTTTGTGAATATTTAAACTGATGTGCCTCGATCAGCTTTTCTCGTCTCCACCCTTTGTGATCGTGCTGCTTGATTGCAGCATAATCTTTTACCTTCAGTACTTTTTGTCGTTCTTGAAATTAATACCAAGAGCCGTAGCCTTTAACTGTTTTGAATCTGAAGTATTACATAATCTAATTAAGAAAAAAACGTCCCGTGTGTGAGCTAAAATACAGCTGTATTAAGAATCTGACTTAATCCACATAAGCAAGTGAATGTAGCTTTAAGGCTGAGGCTCCTCCTTGGCTTAGCCCATTATGTCAAAGTATTGCAGCACATATACAAATGTAATGTACACTTTTGGGAATTCGGTACAAAACTGAGTACAGTGAGGTGAGTTAACTTTTTGATTCAGCAGTAACATTTCTTTTATGAAATCTTTACTACTGCCTGGATGGAATATTTTTTTTAATGCTCCCCACCCCAAAACTGCATTTTAAAAGAAGGAAAAGCCCCTTCAATCTCAGTATTGCTGGATATGTGAAAATAAAAGTTATTTATCTGAATTACAACAAGCATTTGTGTAATGTGGGGTACCGACTATTTTTTTAATGTATAGTATGAAACATTCCATACTTGGAGATGCTCATAAAGCATTTCCTTGAAGCATTGTGAATACATATCTGCCACATTAAGCATCCAGTGTTATTAATATAAATAAGTTTTTATGGGAATTAGGCTGATGGTGAATAAACAAGTGAAGATTTTGAAACCTCATTAGCATGCTTATTTGCTAACAGCCCTAAACAAGACTGTGTAACTGTCTCTGTAGAAATAGAATCATATAAAACCGTAGTACAAACAAAATCCAGCTGAAGCTAGAAATAAAGTTGACATGAGCTGATGCGACACGAAAATGCAAAGATTAATAAATTAGTCATATAGGTAAGCATTACTGAATTAGACACTAAATTTTCACATTGACTGAATTTTTAAGACTGCAGTATTACATTATGAATTTGTTCCTCTTTCAAAATAATTTTTTAAAACCTCTTTGGTTAATTCAGGTAAATGAACGTGTTCAAGAATCTAAGCCTTGATATTGTTCAGTATATCTCTGTTGGGCATAATGTAAGGGTTAACTCTTCTGTGTTTGTATGCATTTTGGGGAGGCATGAGGGATACCTGTATTCCTTGTGGAATTTGAGAGCTGCCCCTTTGTCCATTTTTTTCTTGCTTTCCTGCATCTGACTGAAGTAAATGAGAATTTCTTGCATGCTTTTTCCAGGCCCTAAACATTTTATTTAGCCTTCATGTTACTGCTGCCAGACGTACATAAGAATACTAAAGGTAGTCTGGTGGAGCAGGAGTTTTGAAATGGAAAGAAGTGGCTACAGATGTCCAAGGCTTGCTCTCTTGTACACAGTACGGTTTTTATGTTTGTTTTGGCCTGGACAGTGTAGTTTGGATTATTCCCAGTCAAGAACTAGCTGTATAGCTGACTGGAATGTAGCTACGTTTGGTTTTCTACAGCTATCAAAATATAAGAAAGGCAATACAGAAAACATTTCAAAAAAATCCAATCTTGTATTAATTTTTTAAATACTACCAGTAAGGATTCGTAGTTGTTGAACACTTTTGGGCAGGACACTGTATGATTCATTAGTCTGAGGATCTGAATAACCACACTAACTGCAGTTTGCTCAGAGGAACAGACTTTCACTGTTCTGTGGCTTTGGGACAGTTGCAGAGCTCGAAGCCTGGCATGGGGGATGAGCGCAGGACTGCTTGTGCAGCTTGTAGAGTGATAGGCAGCCTCGCCTGTCAGAACTACTGGGGAAAATTTGCAGATAGTGAACACTGAGCACATCTTCTTTTGGCAATCTGTGCACCGTGTGTAGAAAGAACTGAGATTAGGTGGCTTCTTGGCATAAAAGAATCTGTTTGGCAGTTTGGGTAACGTAGAGAAAATGACCACAGCACACATACACCGGAGAAATGATTTCAAGAAGTGCCTTGTTAAAGTCAGCAGCAGAATGTCTTACTTCTTCCTTTGTCCTCATTTTGGTTTAATTTATTCAGATGTGATTTCCCTGCACGAAGAAAAAAGGCCATATATTTCTGATATTAAATAATGCAACGTGCAGAGGCTTTAAATCAGACTTGATAGATAAGATTTTTAATTTGTTTTGCAGAGTTTCTACTGATGTTCTACCATTGTCAGAAGTGTATAGGTGCATATGTAGACCAGTCTTTATACTTTAATTTGTGGAGGCTCATAATATTTTGTGCTAGTGTTCTTGAAAGTCAGTTTGGCTGCTTTTTGTGTACTCTTGTGCAAATTCTTGTCGATTTTGTTTGGGTAACCTCTGTCAGCATCTGAAGTTCAGAATAGACTTATTGTCTAAGATGATTTGCAAATGTTAGGTTGTGATGTATTCCATCTGCTTGAGACATTTGTTTTCTTAACATTCAGTTTAAAAAAAAGTGTATTTTAGCTCAATTCTAAGCATGAGGTGTAACCTTCAGTTATTCATGAAATCCTGGGTATTCTGAAATAACTATTATTCAATATTCCTAGGAGATGGGTAGGATGGGTTGTTGTAGGGTGGGTTCTTTCTGCCAGCTGACTACCAGCCTACAGAAGGGAATTGATAACTGAAATTGATGATACGTGTTCTGGCTTTTAGAGAGCATATTGTGGCCAGTGCAGCGAAAGGATATGGGGTCTCGGAAGGCAAGGCTACAAGTGTATCAACTGCAAATTGTTGGTCCATAAACGTTGTCATATACTTGTTCCACTGACCTGCAAAAGGCATATGGTAAGTTTGCTTTCTGTCTAAAACTAAGGTGTTTGGTTGTGTCCTGTTTTGCTTATTCTAGATATGCATCCTGAATGGTTGAAGATTTATAACACTTGGCAGTATTTGATTTTCAGTTTCCAGAATGTCTGTGGAGGACAGGCCTTTAGTTTGTGAGCAGTACAGACAAACTGAGAAGAAAACTTGTGATATGACTAACTGTGAGCAAGCTCGAGTGTGACTTCTCCAGTGGAGATAATTTATTTTACAGATAGATAAAGAGTTGTTATTGACAATCTTAGTGGTCGCTTCTTTTAGCCTATTGCTGAATTTTAAGCACCAAGGCACTTGTGTGGTATTTGCACCTCTGATGTTTTTCCGTTTGTTTCTCCAATCCTGTTTTCTTCCTCTCTGTCATAGCAGCAACGCCAGTATCTTTCCCATATTTTTAATATTAAATTGTGACCCTAAACTTTAGCTCTTCTATATACTTGTCACAGACTTTAACCAGTATTTCTCTGGTTCTTGCGTCATCTTTTTGTTAACTAGAAGCTAAACCCAATTTTTTCTTCACTGGTGTTACATATGACTTGCCTACATATGACTTGACACTACCAGATTCTTTGCAATTTATTTATGCGTGTTGCTATACCTACTGGAATAATCATACATGACTCATCATGAGTTGGGGATGAGACCAGGATCCAAACATATTATAAAATTGCTTGATATTGTTGTATTTACCAAGTTATTCAATACCTTTGCAAAATGAGTAACTATTCCTGTTTTTTTAAACAGGAAAGGAATATTGCCAGTGCTCTAAATTGAGTATGTAACATCACTGAAGTATGTTTACTTTGTTTCAGTTCCCCATGAAACATTCTTTAATAGAATTGAAGTTTGAGCTTTGCAATAAAATGTACTAAACTCACTTTCAGAAGACAGCTAAGCATCTCCTGTAGTTACAAAGGACAGTTGAAATAACATCTAGGCTTTTTGGTAGATGGTTATTATAACGTGTTACAAAGGAATACTTCCTACAAAATCCAGCTTTCTTTCAGAAGCTACAAATGTAAGGTTCTTGTTGTATTGCAGTTATGTGATAAGACGTGGTGACTTAAAAGGGACTGTGTAAATTGACATTTTTCCTGTATGATTTATGTTTTACAAGGATTCGGTCATGCCTTCCCAGGAACCTCAGTTAGATGATAAAAATGATGAAGTTGACCTCCCTTCAGAAGAAGCTGATGGAAGTGAGTATTTTCCTGGTAAAAAGGATGTTTAAAAGATGGAATTCATGCGCTTCCTTACTTGTACTGTGACAGTAGCATAGTCCAGAAATCCGTGAACATCGGAGCTCTATTAAAATTCATCAGGTTGGTAACTTTACCTCCTGTGACATCCTTAACTAGTTCAGAGGATGAGATCTTTAACCTTGAGTTTGCAGTTGTCTTTTTTGTGTTCAGTATTGGAGAAGTTAAACTCTCATCTAGGCTGGGCTCTCTTTATTAGCAAGTGTGGTCTGATGGAGTGGATCTATAGACCAAAAAAGGTGGTATAGGAGGCCCAGTTTCCAATTTACCTGATTTTTTTTAAAGGTTACCTTGGACTAGCAAACTGCTATTCCCAAGCCACTAAATCATCTTTCCATTTATCAGTTTTTTAATGATTTCTAATGAAGGCCTTAATCACACTACTTTTGTTTGATTTTGCAGTTCCCTACATTCCTTCAAACAGGAAACATGACAGCATTAAAGACGACTCTGAGGTATGTTTTTAAAATTACTTCTGTAATTCACTTTAACACACTCTTAATCACACACCTTTTATAAAGTAATTAGTTATTTGTCCTGTTTTTTTGTGCTACCATTGAAATGAGAAGCCTGTTTTTTTTTCTGAAAATGATCTCTGAAGTATTTTTGGATTTTCAGATTTCTTCTGTAAACAGCTCTTATCTCAATCATGATGTGAGAGATGTTTTTTCTCTCCATTCATGCTGAAACAACATCGATTTAACAGGTTTTTGACTTTATTGGTTCTTCCAACATACGGTGGCATTGACATTTCATCGTCTGCCCTCTCTAATGGATGTACACCCCTTATCACCCTAAGGCTACCTCTGCAGGCTAACATTATGAAAATTGGTTCAATCTGATAGTACCTTAACTATGTAGCTGTCTCTAGCTAATAATTTATAGAGAGCTCCTGTGGAAATACAAGTAAAATAACATAGACTTGAGCTCTGTTTTTCAGCTTTTGTAGAGGTTCTGACACAACCTCTGCATACAAAGAGCATTATTCCTTTAAAGCAGTTTGATCCCAACACACTTAAATTCTAAAGGGCTTCAAGAAGCTGCTTCTAAAAATGCTTCTGGCATATTTGAGATAAATGCACTTTGCAGAATGCTAGCACTTAGTTATCCTGCTCTTCAACAAGCCTGCACCTTGTCTCTACCTCCACTACAATGCTTGTCGCTACTATTAATTTACACTTGAATAGTTGCTGCTCTTGGGTAAGTGACTGCCTTATTTTCAGTCATGTGCATTTAGGATTTGTCTCAAATTCATGGACGGAAAGATATAAATTTAAAACAGAATTTTAATTGCTATCTGAAGTTACTGACTTCTGCTCAGGTAGATACTGTTTGTGTTTAAATTTTGATAGGTGTTGTTTGTTCAGCTGACCTGAATTATGCTCCTCTGACTTTACATATTGCTTTTGAGCTTTACTAAAATAATTTAAGGTGTCCTGCAAAGAGGATGTGGTATTCTGGTAGCTTTGTTGACTAGAATCTTCAGGCTCAGACCAATCTCTTCTAATAGCAGTCAATCCTAGATCAAGATTCTTTATATAAATACTTTCCTTAGTTCAGCAGAACGCTGATCTGTCTACAAGTACTGTAGTTTGAGGTCAGATAAAAATAGGCCATAGAAGTATGTCAAAGCATTGTATATCCTGGTAAAATAAGGAAAGTGCAAATGCATAGCGTATTTGTCTAATTGAACTTCTTGCTTTTCAAGTCTCATGTTCATGTTATCTCAGCTATTTGTTGGAATTAAATTTGTCATTTAAAATCAATAAGGAATTTTAAAACAACATTCTTCATCGATGAATATTTTCCGCAAATCCTCACTTTTGAGAAATTGGTATTTCTATATGTTCATAGGCACCTATTAAAAATCTTCAAATTATTGTAGTAAATCTTAAGCGGTTTTCTAAACTGAAATCAAGATAAGTATATTCTTTAGCAAATTACTGTTTTATATATTCTTTTTAGTTAGCTTTCATTAATTTGTACTACAGTATTTGTGTCAGAATATGGAAGATGCTCTTTGCTCAGTTGAAAGTGTAATTCTACCTGCTTACAGGTCAAGAATGAATAAGACTCCATTTGTAAAGGCATTGCATTCTGTTTTCCAGTAGGGAATATTTGAACAATTCATTGAACAAACTAGAACCTTGAAAAACACAGTAGCTACTAACAAGAGCAAAGCCAATACCAAAAAAAAAATTCTAAATAAGTGGGTTATAATCGACCATTCAAATCTGTGTGGCAGTGACAACAGCATGTGAAGTTAGCTTGTTCTGTCCAGTGATTAAAGACCTCTGCTGTAATAGCTACTTGTTATGAAAGCATCTGTTTCTAGCGTAAATTTGTTTCCTTTTTTGTACAGGATATCAAACCAGTCATTGATGGGATGGATGGAATTAAGATTTCTCAGGGGCTTGGACTACAGGACTTTGATTTAATCAGAGTTATTGGACGTGGAAGCTATGCCAAAGTTCTTTTAGTTCGATTAAAAAAGAATGATCAAATTTACGCTATGAAAGTAGTGAAAAAAGAATTGGTCCATGATGATGAGGTAAAAGGCTGTTAATTGTGTTACATTACATATTTTTAAAGCTTAATACTGTTTAACAAAAAATACTCAAATAAGAAGCTGAAGTTTTAGATGGCATTTGTGTAATAGAAGTTCTACTAGCTTCTGAATGCGTCATCAACTGCATAAACTCTAACATCAAGATGAAATTTGAGAGAAATGTCCACTATTTTAATAAAAGTCCTTATTTTAGTAGAATGCACATGACGAATGTACCAACTTGTGTGCTAATCTGTGAGAGATGAATGGGGTAGAATTCGGGCACTTAATTTAGAACGAAAAAAATGTTTTCAAAGGCAGACAAATTTATATAATTTATATGCAAAGTATTTGTATTTCAGACTAGGAGCTGAAACTGTTCCTGCAGTTACAGTGCGTATGTGCACAGTACTCCGGAGTGTTTTTTTTCCCGTAGGTTTAAAAAAAGTTGTTTGCTACCATTTAAGGTCACTAAGGTTTAACTGACTTGTTTTAAAAAGTCTTCTACGCAAATCAGTGCTGCACATCGTGATTATCATCAAAATTCTGTTGATTTAAAAACAAAAAAACACTGAAGTGTGCAAGTTAGAAAAAGAACAAAAGCAGTTGGGGGTGGAATAGAATGGGCATGAACAAATCCCAGCAAACCACCTGCAGTGCCATAGGCCTGGAACGTGCCATGGTAGGCATATAAAGGGGATGGGATAACCGGTCTGCAGTGAGCAGGCAGCCCATATTAGTGTGTTATACGTATGTATGAAACTGAGTTTCCTTTGAAGTCTCTTAAGGAGATGCTCATTCATTAAAACCAAAGTGGACACATTATTTTATTCAAAGTTGAATTTGAGGTTCATATTGGCACTCGTGTTTACCGTTGTAAGGTGCTTTACCTTCAGGAGTGTCTCAGCACAAAACCTATTAGATCTGTTTTTGATGGAGACACTTCCTGATTCCCTTTGAGACTTTAGTTGCTCAGCCAGGCTGGTTGTTCTGTGGTTGAACTCTGTTTCCCTTCATACAATGTCGCACTATTGTGAAATTATTCTTGACAGGAATTTAGTGAATTTTGTGCAGAGCCCTTTCTAAATGGTTAAGAAACTTCTGAATATATAATGGAATTAAAATGTTTTCTATCTTCTTCCAGATAGAGGGGTTTTTATCTTTCTTAAGAACATCGTAACAATGACACTACATAAGGGAGAATAGATGTTCACAATTTCTGGGAATACCCACAGTGGTTATCCAGCAGAAGTTCTGATTGTTCAATTATTCTATTTCAGGACATTGATTGGGTACAGACAGAGAAACATGTGTTTGAACAGGCATCCAGTAACCCATTCCTAGTTGGTTTACATTCATGCTTTCAAACAACAAGTCGGTAAGAAAGATCTGAAATTTTGTTTTAAAAACCTTGATCACTGATATATGAAAAGCAGTTGTTACAAACAAAACCACTGCCATCACACAGAAATCTCTGGAAGGAAGCATTGGTGTTGCCAGGGCTTCCCTGCTCCAGC
The DNA here is from genome assembly GCF_964211835.1 of Anser anser. Classification (NCBI taxonomy): domain Eukaryota; kingdom Metazoa; phylum Chordata; class Aves; order Anseriformes; family Anatidae; genus Anser; species Anser anser. The sequence goes on along the minus strand of NC_139738.1, from coordinate 2,301,652 downwards.
AATGCCAGTTCTAAGGCAGTAAGTTGGTGTGGGACAAAAAGCAGGGATTTCCAGCTCTGAATTGGAAAGGAGAAGGATGAGAGGAGGAACTGCGTGCTGTTTTTCTGAGCACAGGCCCTGTGGCTTCAGGAATAGAAGGATGATAGCTGGGTAAGACAGCCGCTGTGTGAGTTTTATAATACCTGAATCTACAGAAGGCGGCAGAATCAGTTCGCGATGTCTTGAATTTGGTTTGGTTATAGCTGTAGTGTTACAAATCTTACACTAAAGAAACAAAGAAGCAAGAAACTGTTTTCAAGTGCATAAGTTCATCAACATCAGATTGTGTTAGTTGGTCCGAAGAAAACAAGTTGTAGTAGGAGAAAAATTTGTTTATGTCTGTTAACACCAAACTGTTGAATGCAGCTGCCTCTTTCCATTTAGTCTGAATTCACCATTTTTATTTGCATTTAAGTGAAGGACGTGATCCTACATAACATGGATTAAATAAATATTTTTTCCCTTCTTAAATAGTTTCTGAGAAATATGAATGATTAATTCAAGAGTGGAAGTTGAAAATGGCTTAAATTGGAAGAGTACAAATAATTTTTTCCTATTGAGAATTTCACTGGAAGCCATTAATTGTATTATATACTTTCAGATTATTTCTTGTCATAGAGTATGTAAATGGGGGAGATCTTATGTTTCATATGCAACGGCAAAGAAAGCTTCCTGAAGAACATGCAAGGTATTTTATTAATACAGCTGTAGTGGTTTTCCTGTGTTGTTTAACGTTATGTATGAAATGCTTTCAAAGCTTTATTCTATAAAAGAAGATGAATAGCAAAGGAAGAATGAAAGGTTGTTTTTAAAGATTAGAATGTTGTGCCATGGGGAGAAATGTTAACTTTTTTAAAAAAGGATACATACTTTTTAAAGCAAGAAAGCATTTCATAATTAGCAAGTTATTCCTATTTATTTTTGTTTACTGCTTCATATCTAGTTAACACTTCTTTGATAGGTTGATAGATGACGTAGCTATTTTAATTCTTTTGATCTTATGATGAATTAATATATTTGGTGATAGAAGGAAGAAAAACCTGGTTTGCTATCATGCACTGTGTAAAGTCCTGTCTTAAGCTGAAAATAGGGTTCTTGTATGTTGTTAGTTTGAGATTTTTCTGAAAGATATGTGAGATAAAGAATATTTTCTTCATTAGTAGAATTAAAATAATTTGCCTTATTTTAAGGAATAATTTTACAATATGAGTTCAATGTCCTTGTAAATAAATGTAGCTGCTTTTCAGTATCCTGTTCATAGAGAAAAGCTGGCTGATAAGCTCTTGTTTTAAGAGCATATCTTTTTCTTTGCACCTGCTGTTATACAATCTCTGTTAATGTGATTTTCTCCTTTTCAACTTCAGGTTTTATGCTGCTGAAATTTGTATTGCTCTAAACTTTCTACACGAAAGAGGCATAATCTACAGAGACTTAAAACTAGACAATGTTCTTCTGGATGCGGAGGGTCATATCAAATTAACAGATTATGGCATGTGCAAGGTAGGATTTTTCTTACCTTTCTCTTGTCTCTTTGTCACTCAGTATATCTATGTTCAAGCTTCTAAGTCCAATGCAGCACTGAGCAATATTCTGGCAGAAATTACCGTTTGCTTATCACCAGTGTTACTGAGGCCTGAATTTAGTTGTGGAGTAGCAACTTTACTCTGAAAAATGACCGATGAATAGGACCACGTTTGTAATTTTTTCCTTTTTATTTTTTATGTGGGTCATTTTTGAGGACAAACGAAGTTGACCTTGTTGGCTGAGTTAAATTTCTACTATTTTGTTTCCTATGTGACAAACAGAGGTCAACTTTTAATTTATTTTTTTAACTGTTTTGTGTATGTAGGAAGGATTGGGCCCTGGTGACACTACAAGCACTTTCTGTGGAACACCAAATTATATTGCACCAGAGATCCTAAGGGGAGAAGAATATGGTAAGCTAGGACTGAACAATTTGACATTAGAGTTATAATCAAGCAGAAATCCAAGTTTCGGTTGTAGGTTGATTCAAATAGTATTGTTTGTATATGTTGAGAAAATATGCATGTTGCAGAGTCTAATTTTTTTGAAATGAAAAAGTAATTTTTCTCTTGTAGTCATTCATTTCAGCTTCTTTTAAATCCTACTTTCCCTGGAAAAGAACAATTCAATGATACTGTATCAAAACCAAGCCCACTCCTTGATGTAGTTTACATCCCAGCTGCACTTGTCCCCCAGGCGAAGCTAGAATGCTGTGCCAAAATTCATTGTTTATGCAGAATCAAAACTAGTCTTTTAACCAGTGTTAGTTGTGAACTGATCTAATCAGTAGGTTGAGCTGTGTACTGTTATAAGATTCTAGAATGTTCAACCTCCTTTAAAAAAAAAAAAAAAAATTTCCAGCTTAAGCACAGTGGATGACTGCTCTCTGGCAGACACCTACAAAAATCCTGTACAAGTTGCCTCTGCTGCCGAATTCTGAGAACTGTCAAGTGATGCTGTTCATTATATCTGTGGCTTCAGTGACATTAGAGAATTTCAGTACTCTGCAGAAACAGGCCATTAATCTTCATATTATGAGAGAACAATGGAATTCAAGGAGTCCTGGCTGAAAATCTTCTCTTTAAATATTTACAGGGTTCAGCGTGGATTGGTGGGCTCTTGGCGTGTTGATGTTTGAAATGATGGCAGGAAGATCTCCATTTGATATCATTACTGACAATCCAGACATGAACACTGAAGATTACCTCTTCCAAGGTACAGTCTTTTTTTCCTTCCCCATGAATTCTCTTGGGGGAGGAACAATGGAGAAGTTAGCATTGCAGTAAAACACTTAGAACTGTCTTGTTTTCCTTTTCTCTTATCTCATGGCTCCCCACAGACCTACTATATATAAAGGGCCCCAGTATTTTAAGTTTTTAATTCTGGGAGTTTTGTTGAACTGAGATAAAATGGCCTGGAATTAGGAAGCCTGATGCAGACAAAGCATGCCCACGGTGTGGAAATAACCATCAGAAGTTGCACAGAATGGCATCTTTGTTCAAAGGCACTCTACAGGCCAAGAATGAATTTTAAAATCAATGTTATGTGAGAGGATAGGAGGATCTCTTGAGAAAGAACCTTACCGAGCTGTAGTTTTGATCCGTATAACTTTTCTTTTACTACTTAGGGAATTAGTATAACTGTTTGTTAATCAGTTGTACCCTTCAGGAGTAGTGATATGAGCTTTCTAAACAAAAGTACTAATGCTTGCAATGTTTATTACAACAGAAACTTTTTAAGCTTGACAATTGTCAAGTTGCCTATTCCCTAAAATGCAGAACTATTCTTTAAGCTAGTTACTGTTGCAATTACATAACACTTTACTACAGTCTTCTTGGTGAGATTAATATCAACTGAAGTATTGTTTAAAAGCACACTTTGTCATATGCTAATGACTCCAAAGACGTTCTATTCTCTGTTAGTACTACAAAGAACAGAAAAAGATAATGAAGCAACATTTCTTTTAGGAAATCTTGAAGTTTTGGTGCAATAGTCCTTGTATTACTGTAGCTCCTTTTGTTTGCATTATTTTAAATAATTACGATATCTTCCCATTTTCCAAATGGTAACATTTTTAAACAGTATGATGTTTGTATTAAAATCATGGTCAATATCATAAAACAGAAAAAACAATATTGCTTTTTTAAACCTGTAACAGTTATTCTTGAGAAGCCAATCCGGATTCCAAGGTTTCTTTCTGTCAAGGCCTCCCATGTGTTAAAAGGATTTTTAAACAAGGTAAATAACATTCTCTTATTTTTAGCATCTAATATCTGGAAGTTAGAGCTTCCTGTTGAAAGGAATACGGTTAAGAAGTTAATCTGCTTACTATTAAGAAAATCTATAAAACCTTGGCATCCTGTATGTTTAAAAAAACAACATACCACTTCTTCGTTGCTAAATTACTGAAAAATTCCACATTATAGACTTTTTGAAAGCCCACGCCTAGCTAAAAACAGTTCTAGATGTTTATAAACTCTTCTCTGAAATGCTTATTACTCATTTAATTAAGTTGATTGAAATCCATAGAAGCGTTATAGTTTTAAAGGAGAGGATATTAATTTTGAATTCTTAAATAAATCTAGTTATTTTGAGTTGTAAAATACTATGTTAAAAATGAAGTTTCATACAAACTTCATCAAAGAATAAGAAAAAAGAATGAAATGACTTGGTAGCCATAATAGGTGCATCTTTTTGTATCATTTTGTTTACTATCAGGACATGCTTGAGTTGTGTAGATAAGCTTTTTGACAGAAATGGGCTATAACTGACTCAGCTTTTGTTTTTTTGCAGGATCCCAAAGAAAGGCTTGGTTGTCAGCCACAAACAGGATTTTCTGATATCAAGTCTCATACGTTTTTCCGCAGCATAGACTGGGATCTGGTAAAAATGTTTACTTATGTTTATACATATTCAAAAGGAACACTTTCTGTGGTTTCTTGTTGTACATGTAGCAACCCCATTAGAAGCACTAATCAAGAAGTATTTCAGTTTGGTAAATGTAAAAGCTATTTTCCTTTCTTCAGGTGACAGAAGGTAATGCAAACAGGCTTTTTTTCCCAACCAGAGATTTAGCTTCTTTCCAAACTTTAAGAATGGTTACAACTTCTGTGTATCATTTTTAAAATACATGATGAATTTTAGAGAACACTTCAAAAAACATTGAGGTATTGGTGGAACCACTGCCTTGAAGGGAGGGAAGGATAGTATTTAACTGAGCCATGAAACCAGTTTATATGCAGCCATGGGAGAGGAGGTGCTTCACATAAAGGAAGCATTTGTAGCCTATTTGTAGTACATTTTAAAGAAAAACTTTTTTTAAATGTGGTTTGAAAGCATTGTGGCTATTTAAAATGATTATCTGATAATTTCAGGTTTTCTTTGGTATAGTTGTTAGAGAAGTCTTCAGCTCATGGTGGAGTAGACAATGTGCATTTCAGTGCTTTTAGAGGCATAAAAATGTATTAAAATTAGATTTTTAAAAAATTCTGTTTCTTTGTAATTGTGCCTACTTCTGTTTTCATAGAAAATCATCAGGGAAATGACATTGCTGAAATGTCAACAAAAGTTAACGAAGCAAAACAAGCCAGGAATACTTCCTTACCAGCATTACGTTAATACCTAGCTGAAGAATGAAAATATACGCATATGGTGTTTGCATAGTCCTTGGGAGTCTGCAGGAAACGTAGAAACAGGCAAGCAACAATGCCTGTAATAACATGAAAGAGGTTCAGAGGAGAGAGCTGCATGATTACATTTTTACTTTGAGGCCTGTTGTTCAGACATTCATTGTTAACACTCTTCAGAGAAGACATTCACTAAATTAGGAGCCAGTGTTTTAAAATACCTGCTGTTTACAAAGCTATTTCTACCATGTTTGTGAGGGTGTCTTTAATTCTATCAGACTTCTCGTGATTTTTATTTCTAGTGGTGCGTAATGCAACTTGCTATAGCTTGTGGTAAGGCATAAACATTGTGTGCTGCAGGGTTTCTGTTGTTTTGTAGGGTTTATTTTTTTTTAATATAGAAGACTGCTATTTGGTCAACACGCTAATTTAACTTGAATTGTGATTTTTTTAACCTAATTTTTTGATTTTTTTGGCTGAAAACCTTGGTATTAAATATGTATTTAAAAAAAAAAAGAAAAATGGGGTGGTTGTCTGTACTGTTTTGCGAGATTAGTAGGACAATGCTGCTCAGGCTGATCATCTAAAATGTCAGGAGAAACCTAAGCCAAATTTCTAATGTTGGGAAATGTATTGAGGATAAAACTAAATATTTGGAAAACATTTTAAATGAGAATTTTCTTCTGAAAAGCAGGTGGTGAGTAGAGAAGACTTGACTTAAAAAGTTATTCGTATCTTTTCAAGGTGAAGCAAAAGGAAATTAGTTTAAAATTGATTTAAGAAATTGATTGGAACGTGAGTTACATGGAAGAAAATAAGGAATAGTGAAGTGAATCCATACACCATAAATGCTGCTTTAGGTGTTGGTCATGTAGATGTATGTGACACAGCTAAGAACATTTTAGATTACTCACTCTGCGTATAGGATGGCTTGATGGCAGTCAGAGAAACACCAAAACAACCTTTCTGATTGTTTCAGTTCATAAAGTCTGTTCTTATCCTAGTGCCTTTTTTATAGTGTTTATCCATTACATAATGGAAAAAGTACTACTAAGCCATGGTTACTAAGTGTAACAAATAAACAATCTGATGTTTAACATCTAGTTGAGCGCCTTGCTGTTGAAATGTTAACACGTACCTACGTCTGACTCATAATGACGGTATTAGTGCCCTACAGCAATTTTTAGAAAATCAGTTTGCTCTTTCTTTCATGTTGCTATTCTTGTTTGGAGGGAACAGATTTTGTCTGTCTTAAACTAGTTTCATGATGCTTTCTAAGACCTGATACCTGATGGGATGCTAATGTATTGAGATTCATGGCCCAGTATAGTTTCACAATTTTCTCCTATCCTCATTTGTACTCACTATGCTTTCGTCTTAAACACAAGAGTGAGAATTTTTATTGATCACATTATTTCTGTTTATTTGATGACAAGCATGATGGGATGTTCTGGCTGAAAACCATGCTTCCTAACATACTGGTAATATAAGGACCCATTTTGGTCAGTGGTATCTACTCATCACTTACATTATGCGTATCTGTTCTTTCTTAAGTTGAATTATGGTAATTATAGCTTTGTTGGATTTTTTGTTTTTTTTTTAACTGAATGTAAATTTTAGAATTAGTGTTTCAAATCTGTGCTACTACAAATTTGACTACAGGACAAACGTAGTTTCCCCTGCTCTGTTAGTAAGACTTCCAGGTTAATTCATTATTTTATCATATTATATTATCATATTGCTCTTTGCAAAGGTGTTGCACTTCATCAGGCATACGTTTTCCTTCCTGCTCAGTATAGTCCATAGCATTCCTATACTTGTACACTTACGTTTTTAAATCACAAGTTTTGCCTGTTAGTCTTAGACTTCTAGTCTACTGTTCTGCAGAGTTGCAGAAGATGCAAGTCTTAAGGTCCTAATTACTATTCTCATTTTCATTTATGAGGTATCAGGAATATTACGTTGGTTAGATTAGCCTACTAATTGCACACAAATGCTGTTCCTCAGGAAGAAAAGTAAATATATTGTGCTAACTCCTTGTACTGCAGCATTAAATATCCGTGTGGGAGTTTTTCAGTCTTGAGTACACTGTACTAAGCTAGAGAAGAAAGCTTAAATGGCTGAATTATTTATGGACCTCTATTTTTAAATGTAGAGCACTAACTATATTGGTGTTCATTGCCTGACTTGTATTTTACTTAAGTATTTCTTGTTTGGAAATAGTATCTACGTTTCCTTTCTCATCTCAGAGTCTAGCAACTGATCTAGCTGCATAACTTATTAATTCTCACTGATAGCACAACCATCATGACTTGTAAATCCATTACTGAATTTCCTGTACTCTGAACGGACTATTGTATGTCATTTGTGGAGTTGTGGTGTTGTCTTACTGGGGCCAAAGAAGATGATAATGTCAACGTGAGAATACTACATTTCTCACAGCAGAAAGTCAGTACTTGTGATATACCGAAGCAAATAGTGTAACTGAGTGACACAGATGTCCAAACAGTAAGTTTTAACCCAAGTCTGTGTTGAAATTCCTCATTTACTTAAGAAGGTTTTTGCTTTAATTTACCATATTTGGCTCAAGTGTAGAAAAAGGCTGGAAATTACTGGCTGTAGTCCAGACAGTGAATGGAACACTCGAGAGTGTTGAATTCTTTAAATCTCAGAAGAAAAAGGAATGTTCAGCATGTAGCTGCAGTTCAGCTTTAATCAGTGCAGGCACATGCAGACAGCGCAAACTGCAGACCTACACTTTCTTTAAAATCCATCTCATTTTTCTGGCAAATTCACCGTAACTAATATCATCAGAAAGTTGGGCATTGCTTTTGCATGAGCAGACACCAAAACCTGTTGCAAAAAATTAAGAGTTGCAACTGTTACTAAATATTGCCTAGCATTTAGTATTTCAAAAAATGGTGAAACAGGAGGGAAGACTACCTGCTGCTTTTCCAGCAAAAGGCACCTCCTAGTTGGCTGAATAGCCTGATGTACTTTAATTTTAAATGTATGTTTAGTGAAACATACATGAAAACATGAAAACCAAACTTAAATTTCAATCTCCATACAAACCCGTATATTAAGACAGTCTTGTTACTTTGTCATTTAATACTGTTGTCACTGAGGATGTGTTGCATGAGAACAAATTGTGGTTTTTCGATTTTTCCATTAGTGTCATTAGGTCTCTTCCAAAGGCAGTTATGAATGTTGATTTTCTATCTGGTATTTCTCTAGAGGAACGGTGACCTCCAGTGGCCAGCAAGGCTAACCCAAACTCTATATACCACGTAGGCCCTAGCAGATCAGAATAATGATCAAGTCTGGTGGCCTTTTGATAGCAAACAGAACTGTTAGTACCAGAAGCCTGGATTTACTTACCTGCTGTTTTCCCTTGTTCTTAGAATGAAAATTTCATTCAGTAACATTAAATGGGAAACCCGATGTTAACTGTGTTGTACATGGGAAACCTGAAGTGTTTTGTAGGACCACTTCATACAACTCTGAAAGCATAAAGAATGTAGCTATAAAGCTCCACTCTGAAAACAGTAATGCTGACAGACTTGTTGCAGGCATTATTCAGAAAGGGTGTTAAGATACATGCATCAACGCTGAAAAACAGGATTCTCACAATTTCTTTGGCATTTTTATCTCAGAATCTTTTCTATTGCTTTCTTCCCCAGGCAAGGTAATGACCTCAGTCCATTTCTAGATGCATGTTCTGAGACTGGTGGACATAAAACCCCTTCAAATTAAAGGAGCTTTGTACAAATGCAGCATGCTAATTAAACATTTTGCAGAATTGCTATCTTAGATGGTCATAAATAAAAACTGTTAAAATATGGTTGTCTGATAGTTTTAACAGTTACAGTTATAAATATCTTGTAAATTGGCAATTTAGAGGCAAAAGAAATCATTTGTTAATGCTCAGTAACAGCTCCTAGGTGTTGCTGCAAGAATTGTATTCTTTTTACAAAACAGATAGAATTTACTAGCATCTATAAATAATTATAACAAATTGAAACTATGATTGATGAAGTGAGAAATTCATTTTGTGAGGCGATATATGCTAGCATCTTCACTCAGTGCATCCCTGAGTTGTTTTTTTTTCTTTTAGTATAAGGCATGACTTCTGTATTGACAACTACAGACATTAGTAATTGGTCAGTTATCCTTCTCTAAAACATGCGGATGTTTGCAGGACAGATTCAACTAAAATCATGTGACATTTAATGATATGACCTCCTTGAAATGCTCTGAGTGTTCAGTTAGACTCAAGAGTTTGAAGCATTACCTGCTCTGGTTGTGTATATCCAATGCAGCTCAATTCACACAATGGTTTTATATAAAAGTTCTTGTTGTATTTCTTTTAATGACTGCTTAGCCATGTGGCTAGCCATTGATAAGATGTTAGTAAGTACTGCTTACTGGTTTTGTTCAGTGCTGCATCTAACATTAGGCCTGGTTATACTGATTTGACAGGTTGATTTAAATGCAACCTGTAACCCAAGAGGATGCCTTTCCAAGAGGCAGCTTTAGAGGAGCTTACAAAAGGGAAAAATGAATTATATTTTGGAAGGCATCTTGGCTTGACTGGAAAGCTTCTGGAATATGTTCTCGATTTTAAGTGCGAAGCTAACATTATATAGCAACAATGTTTTCTCTTAATTTATATGGTGAGAGACTTGGGAAACAGTTTTCCTATAGTCTTGATTTTATTAATTTCTTACTCATTTTTCGAGTTTTTTGTATTTAAAATATAGCACTAGGGTAAACAGATGAGCATATAACGTTTAGTGTCAAAATCTACTACTCTAAGTTTTACTAGTTTGTTTGTATCTTCTACCAATATTAAAAATAACCACAGTGGCTTATCTGTGCATGCACTCTACTGCCAATGTATGTGTCTGTTTTTAGATTTATTAAATGCTCAGCGTTTAAAATTTTCTTTCCCTCCCCCATTATATTTTCTCTTAGCTGGAAAAGAAGCAAGCAACCCCTCCATTTCAGCCTCAGATCACAGATGATTATGGCTTGGACAACTTCGATACACAGTTTACCAGCGAACCTGTGCAGCTAACCCCAGATGATGAGTATGTTTTTCTTTTTCCCTAAATACAATTGCGTATTAAAAACTTAGAAGTTATGGAATGAGTTTCCTCTTTGTAATTCCTAAATATGTACCTAGCTTTAGAAACAGTCAAGTGAAGGGAACTAAATTCACTTTGAAATTCTTGAAGAATCCTACATATCTTGCATAACTTCCCACACTTTTTATATATTAGACTGCCTCGTAATCTACTAAGTGGTCAGAACACTGTATCGATTTCCTGTTGAGCATGTGCTTGGCATTGGATGAAGACACGAAAATTGGATTCCTAACCCGGGCAGTTTGAATTTCTCCTGAGTACAGAAACAATTGACAGAGCTTCTCATGTCTCGGAGTGAGCCTGAGATAGAAAAATCTTATAGAAAGTTACTGTTGAAATGTGGTACGGAAAAGTTTTCTAGGAAGAAGTAGTATGCTTTATTTAAGGAATTTGAAGGCTGAGGAGCCATTCCTGTGCACAAGAAGAAAGCTGCTTCAGATAGCAGATGGAATATGCTAAAGGCTATGGTTTGGTAGTTAGATGGGAGACTTAGCTTGCCCAAACTCCAGTAGAATAATTGTTGACAGTTTTGGGGGGTTACTGAAGTGTTTAAATTTAAAGTTGGAAGCTTTAAATTTAAAGTTGGAAAGTTTGGAGCGGGGAAAACAAAGGAAAGCTCTGTGCAATACAGGGAAAATTGAGAGAGAAAGCACTCTTGTTGATGTCATTTGTGTGTGAAACATTTAGTGCGTGGTGCAATTCTGTCAAAAGTACAATGAAACTTTCTGCTGCCCATTTAGATACAGAAGTAAAGTGAATTAAAACAAAATTTGCATTTATTAGAAATCTAAGACCCCAGGACTCTGAAACTGGCGCAGCAAGACTAACTAAATTGGTATTTCTCTTTGTTTTTCAGAGATATAATAAAACGAATAGATCAGTCAGAATTTGAAGGATTTGAATACATTAATCCATTGTTGCTGTCAACAGAAGAAACGGTATGAAGGAATGACATCTTCGTTGTAGACAATATGAATGACCTTTAACTTTATCCTTAACTACAGTATATGCATGCGAGGCTGGGGAACTGTAAGATTTTGGATGGAGACCAATGATTTAAAAAAAAAAAAATTGCTGCTGAAAATCAAAGAAGAGAATAATGATTTTGGTGGATGTCTTCCGCCACTTAGTTATTCTTACGTTATGGGCACTGACACAACTGGCTTCATTAATGAAGGAATTTGCATTTTGTGCCTATTTCATGAAGGATTGAAACATTCATTGCATCCCTCGGCGAGGAGATTCTGAACAACTTTGAGAACTGCAAACTTTCTACAAACATTTGATGCAATGAGCTACCAATTGAAGAATATTAGAGTGTAACATCCTGAAGAATAAAACATATTACGGTGGTGTTGAAGCTTATTTTTGATGCCTTTTTTCACAAGTGGTACCTGTCTAAACGTCTCAGATGTATTTAAAAGGAGTTGTGTTTTATTAGCAATCAAAACATAAATTTGGGTACAAGATTTAAGTGCCTAAATGGATAAACTGCATTGAAGAATTGTTACATATTTGGAACGTTCTTAAACCTGGTAAGTTCTGCTTGTTAATATTCCAGTAACCATTTACGTATGAAACATACGGTTCACAGCTGCGACCTAATGTTCCTTTGCTTCTTTATAGAATTTGAAACGCAGAGTGACTCAGCAGTATTAATTCCAAATTAGATTTTCCAGTATCAATTTCAAAATCTGTTTGAAACTCCAAATTTACCAAAATGTGTGGATTGAAGAAAACTAAATTTGCACACAAAGGATTTCTGAAAACACTTAAAGCAGTGCCTACACCTACAGTGATATTGTGTTATATATTAGATTTTTGGAAACTATTTTTATCAACAGTACAAATATTCAGAAATAGAGCAAAAGCGTAACAAAGCATAGCCTTAAAGTTTAAATAGTAAATCTAGAATAACCGTAATACAAAATACAGTTTCCTGATAAAGCACACCTCCTACTTACGATAAACTGTCTGCTTACAATTACTCAGTGTATATTAATAACTAATCATTCTACATAAAAGAATGGGATGTTTTGGTAAAATGGTTTGCATCAAAGTAGTAACTTTTTTAATGGAACAAAAAGGTATATACCTAAGAACTTGGGTAAGCAAAAGATAACTATCAAACCCCTTCTTGTGGAAACCGTAGGGGTGGTGGGGTGTGGGAGGTAGGGATAAAGGGTACGTTACATCAAAAAGGTTAATTTATCAGCTTGGAAAAGCTCACGTCACCACATTTGAGGACTAGTAAGTGCGCATTGCTGTCTAAAACTTCAGATGCTTGTGAAGATTTACCTGCCTCTGCAGGTAACAACAGCAGAGGCAGTATTTCTTTTTGCTGGGTTTTTGGTTACCTATATGGTGTGGGTTGTAGAGAGGAGAAAAATGTGGAAAGGAAAAAATGAGAAACCCTGTGCCATGTCATCTCACCTAATTTGGTGTAACTTGCAGGATAAATTGCAACGCTTTCACTTTCTTTATATTAACATATGGTTTTCTCAGGGTACAGCATTGCATTAGGTGCTGAACATGACATCTTTCGGATTCACATCCAAGTCATGAGGTGCTAGGACGAGACTGCCAAAACATTGTTTAAAATTTTCAATTAACCATTGATTAACAATCTACATTTTGTATCCCCTCATTAGCCACAATTATGCAGATGTGTGGTTATTTAGTTTTATTAATCCCATCAGGTCTAAGTTGTGGGTTTCTCTCCATTGGACTGTAGCTTTTTATATTAAGCAAGATGTGTTTCAATCAGCACTAAATAATTTAACCAGTGAGAAGTACTTGCCTCAAATGCCTGAACTTTAGATACTTTATTAATCGAGTAACGGCAATATTTACCTTTTAATTGTAATCCGACACTTTTAAATTATTTTTTTCCTTCTCCATGGCAACTGCTTTATTTACCCTGAATAATTTTTCTTTGTTTCAACTCCCCTAATTATACAACTGATAAATAGTTAAAAAAGAGTGACTGCAGGCAGCTCATAAATGGAAATACGACAGATTAAGCTGTCCTTTGATGTGCTGGAGCATAGAACTTTAAATGGAAATATTAAAAATGCAGCTTGGTTGTTTTTTTTTTTTAAACCTTGATTCTAGTTGGCCAGCTCATTTTGGGAGGGAGGGAAGCAAGAACAGACACATTTGCTAAACAAACATTGTAAAGAATACTTGATTTATTTAAAAATTTACAGGCATTTACAATGTTGCTGTGTTGCCAAATAGTTTGCTGGATACAAGTTTGGTTGCTCATGTGCAAGTGTATGAATAATGTTCTGTTCATAATGAAGGGGAAATTTTTTTATATAAAGTACTTGTTTTATAAATAAAAGAAAATGAAGGATGTAATTAAATGTGTGGTTTGAAAAAAAAATCCTAATATATTACAAATGGATCTGGTTATGATATATAGTTGTCTTATTTGAAATAGTAAATGAAAATTCTAGCTAATTTAATGATTGTAAAACAGTAAATATGTTCTTGTAGTTTTGTATAATTAATTAGTTGGGATCTTTGCTGACCAGTTTTATTTGTGCAGAAGATGGTATACTAATCCATAACAGCTAAGATCATTTATATTCTTGCACATCTATTAAAGACTTTAATGAAAAGTTAATAGACTGTTATTATTTGTCAGCTAACTGAGGTATGTCCCACTTGCACTTTTTAATAAGACCCTATTGTAAATTAAAAAAAAAAAACTTAAAAAAAAAAAAAACTATAGGATTCTTCCTGTATGTTGATACTATATTCTGTTCATTCTACATATTTGGATTACATCTGAACCGTAGGCTTTTGAGGTCCAGGACATGCGGTTGTTGAGACACAAAACCCATTCAATACTGAAGTTTGTTGCGTTCTTCTTCACTTTATGTGAGGGAAGTTGTAAACAAAATCTCTGGAACAGTCCCAACTGTACTATTCTTGCATACAGCCCTTTGTCAAAAGAAACTAATTTGAACTTGTAAGGCTGTCACTTGAGCTGTGGCGTGCTGCCTGAACAATTAATGAATTACCCTGTTCAGTAAACAGTCAACTTCATTTGTGGGAATTGAACAACCCACTCTACTTTGTTTCTTCCTTTTCCCTTTGGTGTTACTAAGCTGTCACTAAATGTCATTCTCGTTCACAGAGAAGGTTACTTTTTCTCAAGCTTACAAAATGCTTACCTGCTACAATGAGGAAGGTACCAAAACAGTAGATGAGTCTTCTCTGATACCTTCTCGACTTAACAAACTTTCGGCTTGTTCTTTATTCTGAAACAATGACAGTTCATAAGGTGGGGGGAGACCTGACAGAACAGGAATCTTGTCTGAGTACATTAAAATCTAACTTTGCATTTCTCTATTAGGAAACTGGCAGGAGAAACATTCTTTCTAGAGCCTGATTACTTTGCACTACTCATGTTAATCACATGGATACTGACTTAGAAACCTACGAAGTCAGGTTATAAATTTAGTGGTGTTCCTTCAGAAAGGAAAAAAATCACACCCTATACCAGGCCTGTGCTGTGTTTTCGTTTAACACTAACAGAATGAACTGTATGATCATCTAAGTTCTTACTAAGACGCTAAGATCATGGAAAACTTAAACCTTGTGAATGACTTTTCAACTCTTTTTACAGATAACTCTTCAGAAAAATTAAGATCACTAAACTTCTGGATTAGATGAAATAGTTACCCTTTGTTCAGCTGCTTCTAGACTTTGAGATTCAGAACAACTATGGTGCATCAGACAAAACAGGTTCTCTGGGGATTTACAACAGTGTTTTTTCCTGTAGTACCCAGATTCCAGCTGTACAGAGGCCAATTTCCCTGGGGGTCACTGGGATACCGTATAGCACCATTTTCAGAACTATTTTATGTATGTTGGAGAGTATTTAAAATAAGTCCCCGAACAACAGGCAGGTGGCACTTGACCTTCCTTTCAGTTACTGATTTATGATCATTCAAGAAGTTTGAGACAAGGACCTGTTTCCATGACAAACTTTTCTCCTTTGCTTTCAAGAAAGGTTCATCTTCAGCTTGTGCGTTTGCTCTTCATCCTTCTGGCTTTACCACACGATATCATCGGCACTTTCAGACAAGCATCTAGCGAGATGACTGTCAACATCCAATTGTGACATCCTGCAGATACAGAGAATTTCTTCAGTGAGATACAAAGTCAAATCCTTTTATTTATGCTACTTCTCATTTCCTGTGTAGTCACAGCATTGTTGTACGAGCTTGGTGCATAAGTCACTCCTGTGCTCAGAAGCATTACAGCCTGCCCCAGCCTCTTGTAGTTGCTATTACCTGCTGCTAGATAGCTTGCTAATGTAATGTACTAGAAGACAATGCTCACGCTCTCTATGCTTAGGACAAATAATTCTATTTTTGGCATGCTGTACACTGAGGCTTGTATATGCATACAGATCTTAAGGATCATTGCATCTGCATGCAATTTCCTGCTCTTGGTGATCTCAGTATCAGTTTTCAGCGTAGACGTTCATAATCTAAGACAAAACATTAGGCAACTGATACAGGAGAGAAAACCCTTCCCTAATTCTCTAACCTGAGGCCATCGGAACAGAGGTTCCTGCGAGAGGAAGGATGCTTTCTTGTGTTTGTGCCTGCCTTGTTTCCTCTGGAGGGCTATTTTGGGGACTAAGCGACCCGCCCCACTGCCAACAACCTTTGGTAAAGCAGATTGTATAAAATGTAATCCTGATCAGTACAGAGTAGCCAGCAGCAGAGAACAGAATATGAAGACAGGAACTATGTTTAGCTTTTCTGTCTAAATCTCTTGACATAATGACCACAACTTTGTAAATATTAATGAAGCCATCCTTTTGTCTCCTTGTTCAGCCTCCAAGAGAAGGAAAACAGTTGCAGCCGTATATCTTGCAGTATTAGAGGTCCTCTTCAAAACCATATGCTAGTTTTCAGCAACTGTGACAGCCTAAACACTACTAAGGGGTATCATTTCAAGAGACAACATAACTCATATTGCAGAATACATTTTCAATGTCTGGGAGGATTTTTTTTTAAACAGAGGTAGTCTGACAGCAGTGGAGGACTGAAGTCTCATTTCATTGTAATAATCAGGGCTTCCATAAGGAAAATCAGATTTCTTCTAACTTGCCCAGACCTAGAAAGCTAAATCTAAAATTCGGAGTACAGTTGCTCATCCAAAAGCAGCCAGGTACTTACAGAACAGATACCGGTACAGCTGTAACAGTGAAGCCTAGATCTTGAAAAGATTGTTACCTGTAGGAGGTGAATCCATCTAGCTGTGAAGTCAACTTTTAAGAACCAAGAATGCTGCTTTGGAACGATTTATAGATTAGGATACAAATTTCACAAAAAAAGGTTTTCTGTATTAAGTAGTTTAAATACCTAATTTTACATATACTAGCAACGTATAGCTCAAATTTAGCTTTCTTTCTGAAGCAACACAATTTAGTAATCATGAATTTCTAAACTGAATTAGAAGTAGGCAATTCTGCCATTCAAAAATATTTCAATGTTTCACCTACTTTATATAGCAAGAATGCAACCAAAAGCATTGTTTATCATATACTCTCAAGTTAGTCAAAAATAATAGCAGACTTACGTTGCACTAAACTGAATCTGACACATTGGACAGCTGTTGAGAGTTAAAGAGCCTTCGCTCTGGTTTGCAGTCTTCTCGCAGCTTTCAGTTCCAGGCGTGCTCACAAGAGGTGGCTTCTTTTCTGCGGGCACAGTCTTGGCCTTACCAAACGAAATACTGCTTTGATGCATTTGTGCTTGATGCTCTTTTTTATCCTGTTTTCTGTTTTCCTTGCTGTTGTGTACAGTTGCTCTGCAGTGCTGCTGAAAGTTTAGAGCTTTTGCAGCGCTTTGTGACGTCGAGTGGCACGTAGAAGTATTATGCTGAGTGACTTTACACGATTTAAGATTTACAGCCATTTTTGAAGTACCTTGTGTGTCCTCCCCAACCATATTTTTGGCCTGATCTGTAGCAGTTACACAGCCTGTTTTCTCAGCTGTAGAAGGTAGACTTTTCAGTTCATCTGCTTGGCCCTGTTCTTCACGTAAACAGTCAATTTGGCTTTCTGTTAGCTGAGGGGAGCTAAGATCCTCTGTTTTTAAAAATTCTTCTTTGCAAAAAGATGGAAAAGATATCCATTCAAAGTCTTTCATTCCAATTTTAAAGACTTCTTGTTTTTGTAGACTCTCTTTCTCAGAGCTCTGTGACATATAAATAGAACGTCTTCAGAACAAATGTAGTTAAATCCATAGATTAAAACCAAGGCTGGACATATTACAAATACTACAGAGAAGGCTAAACTACATCGAAGCAATGAGCATCTTGTTTACATGCATCTCCAGCACTTGAAAAACAATTAACTTTCTGAAATGTATGTAACGTGTGTCTTTCCTTAACATTTCTAAACTATTCCCACTGATTAAACACCAATAGCATATTCTTAGCATGTCCTTCAGAGGCTAAGGATGAAAAAACAACACATCTGCTGTTGTTCAGAGAAAAAAAACCTACTTTAGAAGGGCTGTATTTTGTGTTATAATACTGCCTAACGATATCAGAGCACTATAAAGGTCGTCATGGCATGATTAACCTCTCTGTTACAGTTTGCTTTTTCCAGTTTCATTCCTTTAGGCAGGTGCTAACGCTTATACTTACGCAGGTAGCCTCTCCAGGAAAATACTCTGAAGTCCTAAACACTTTGCCATACTGGAGGAAAAAAAAAAACAAGCCCAGTAAGTTGTCCTTATGCTACATGCCACATAAGGCTCAGTCACACTACAATATGTAGAGGCTAAAGAGCTGTCAACCAACATCTAAAAGCAATTTCAGATCGTTTTTTCCCCTCTTAACAGCATTCACTGTCCAGCATTTTAAGCACTACACGAAGCGAGGACAACAAGGATACAGCACACTACCTCGACCTTTCCAAAGAACTCTGGAAAACTGGACACTGCTTGCCAACTTGTGCATTGTAAATCTTGACTTATGTTCTTCAGTAGCAAAATCCATGTTTTTTCACACTCATTTAAATCATCTTTTTCAAACCACGAACTTCTGTCAACCAATGCCCTGTGAAGAGAGAATCCAATAGTTTGGGGGTGGGAAAGAGAGGAGGAAATACTTCTCATTGCTATTAGTTTGCCTTTTAATTATTTTGATTTACCCCTCCAGTAACTCTGAGGTTTCTTAAGATATAGCTATTCTTGAATATTGCTTTATCAAGGCAGAAGTTTTAACGTTACATTTCCAGTAGCTGATGGTGTATTAACCAGTTCCAGCCCAACTCAATGGCTAAGTGCGGTGATCCCTTTCATTAATGGCTAAGCACAATGTTAAGATTTTTATGACTGCAAATTGGTGTAACTCTACCATTTGCACAACACATTTCCATTCTTACCTATTTTCTCTTGATCAAGTAGCACTATATGTGCTAAAATGAGTATTATATTTGACAACTTTAACATGTCAAACCACCAAGAGGTACATAAAAAGTATTTGTCAGTAAGAGTAAGTACACAAACGCAGACTTTTCAGTCTAAAAGAGAGCCAAGGCTCCCTGTAGAGGAAAAAAAATAGCTGTTTATTATACCATTTGTTCACCAAGGGAACCTCTGTCTAGCCTACAGCACGATTTTTCTAGAACACAAATTATTTAGCCCATCAACTCATTTTATAGTCTACCATGACTTATGTAACCATTACAGCTTTCAGTATCACTCAATTTTTAAAAAGAACATCTAAAAGCGTTACTTTCTACTTATAACAAATGAGATATAGGCATTTATTAGTCTTTACTTCCAAGTGAAACAGTTAAGCGTAGGCACGGTGTTTTCTTCTCAAAGACTGAACTTGACACCAGCTGAGCACAGAAATCATGGAGTGTTTGCAGTGAGGAGGGAAACCGCGTTGGTTCCTCTGTGTGCTTGGCTGTTCCCACGTGGCACTCTGAAATTACTGATTAGCTTTCTAAACAACTTGATCTGATCCTTCCTAGGAAGGCATTAGAAAGGATTAACTATAAAGCAAGCATAAAAAGGTTTTTATGTTAGTAATGCTGTATAAAAGCCAATCTGAAGAGAGGGATGGGTTGTCAATGTGGGAATTCTAGTTCCAGTGTTCCCACTTCAACCGTTGCATTTTCGTGGGTCACAGTCCAGGAATGATGCTGCACGATGAAGAAACCACAGACAATTATTACAAGCCATCAAAGAGAGGAGAGAGCAGCCTTTTGAAGCCTGTTTTTGGAAGGGGCGCAGCTGACTGCACACTTGCTCATCCTAACAGGCTGGAACAAGACCTGAACCCTACCTCTTCAATCCTTTTCTCAACCCTCCGTTACTAGAGGGCTGGAAAATAAATAAATAAATGAATAAAAATATTTCTGGTCCCTGTGAGTCTTATTCTGAAGAAAAAATAAATAAATTAATTTTTATAAGCGAGCATTCCTCACAGGCTCCACACTTGGGGGTGCTGCTTGGTGCCAAGGAACGTGCAGAAGGCACAGGGCCCGGCGCACTTTAACGAAGTGCAGTCGACTTAATTTTCTTTAGGACACTTCGGGCGGCGTTTTATGAAGTAACTTTTCACGCTACCAGCAACGTGCTGGCGGCACGACCGCGGCGTGCTCTGAGGGCGCGGCCGCGCTCGACCCTCGGCCGGGGACGTGAGGCTGAGGCGGCCCCGCTGCTCCGCGCCCCCCCCGCTGTCCCCGCTCCTGAGGAGCCCTTTCCCCGTCCCGCCCGGACTCACTGGCGCCGCCGGGGGGGCTCCAAGCCAGGGCTGGGCTCCCGGCTGTAGGCTGCCGGCGCCTTCCTGGGTTTGAGGCGCAGTTTGGCGGCTCCTTCCTCAGCCATGGCCGCGGCCCGGCCTCCCCGCTCCGTCAGGGGGCGGTGCTGGGCGGGAAGGCACCGCCTCAGCGCTCCCGCTCCGCCATGGGGTCCGCCCTGAGGTGACAGGCGGCCGGCTCGGCTCCTAGTACCCGCAGCTGCGAGGTGCTTGTCCGGCTCTTTAGTGTTGGGTTTAGACCTTAAGTTTTATACGGGAGTAGTGTTTTGGAGATGGGGGGCGCTGGACGAGGCCCGTCCGCGAACGCAGCGTGCTCAGGCCTGGCGGGGATGAGGGAAATGGGGCTTGGGACGAGCCCCACAAAATGGCTGTGGGCTCGGCGGTGTTCCTCACCATCAAATAATTGTTGTACCGACACCAAAGAGCTGTTGGTACGTGGCTGAAGCCAAAATATGCTAATTCAAAAAGTAAAGTAGATTGGGAATGCGTCTCTGATCTAGTTCCTTCGGGAGAAGTGACGCTGCTTGTCTTTTCTGGCAGGAATGTCGCTGGATGACTTGAAATAAAACACGTGTAAGAGCTGAGCCATAACTGGTAGTTTTTGAAGTTGATAGACGCGCTAATCAGGCTGGAGCCTTTCGGAATGCAGCCGGCAGGGAGTAGTCTGTCAGCGCCTTTCTCCGTTCCCCAACAGGTAAAAGGGTCAGAAAGTAACTGCTGATTAAATTCTTCATGATCGTTATGAGAATAATTGTAGTATGAGGAAACAAACATCCCAGTTTTTCTGATAGTAGGCCCTTGTAGGGGGGAGCAGGTACACAGCAATCTTTTTTGTAAAACTTCCTAGGCCCAGATAAGGCCACGTTCCTTTTCCATAACGGAGGGAGAGTTCAGATCTGATTTCACAACAGCAGATCCTAATTGAAGAAGACAAAACAAAAAATATTTTGTTTTGTTTTGCTTTTACTTGCTGGCCTTGGTGACTGTGCTGTAATTCACGTCACACCACTGATAATCGCCACTTGGCGGCAGCAAACAATATGGAAACCTTGCTTTGAAAAAATCTGACGGGCAGTGAAAGCTTTTTTTTTTTTTTTTGACTGAGCTCATTTCTGCAGGCATTTGTACATATTTCTAGGTGTGTGTATCTATGCTAAGGATTGCTTAAGCCACAGGGTTTCTTCCCTTGCTCCTGAGATGTTTGTGTTAGTGTTTTATACATCTTACGACCCCATGCATGCTAGTTTGACGGCCTCTGCTCCTAAATCATGCATTGTACTAACAGGTTTGTTCTGTTAGATGTGACTTTTCCAAAAAGAGACATCCGAAGTGTTGTCTGTTTTTCATGCTGAAGGTGTTGCAGTGTGTTACTGTTAGTACTATGACTCATGCATTATAACATTTGCAAAAGCTTTATTATGGATGAGACTAAAAAATCGGTTATTGTACAAAAAGGGCCACAAGTGAAAGAATATAATAAAACGAACAGTGAAAATTATTACTGTAGCCAATGATTGTAAAAGCAAAAGAAAAAAAAAAAAACTTGCATCCGTAGCAACTGTAGCTTGTAGTTTTTGATTATTTTGTGGATTTGACCAAAAACTTGGTACAGTAAGATTTTTTAATTGTTGTCTGTTTAATACATACCTATTACAGCCTTTGAAGGCAGGCACATTAATTAATGTTGTCATTCTTGTTCTATCTGTTGCTGTAACTACTGTAGATATTAAACTAGTGTTCTAGAAATGTCTGTCCATTGTCTGTACTCAGTATTTTTACTCTGCATCTGTTCAGAATTAATAATGTACTTACTGTAGCAGGAAGATGAAGTGTAGAACAGGACCTGTTCTCGGTTCTGCCATGTTGGACAAGATCATTTCTATTGTTTCCTCCTCTGACATGGAAATCCAATTGCTTCTCACTTGATTTTGGGTCTTGCTGAATTTAATAATGATAATGTTTTGCAATCTTAGAAAAAATTTCTTATAAAAATGCAAAGAGTAGTCTTTATCATCAGCAGCCTTGACTGGGTTTTAGCCAATGGTCAAAGGATTTGAGCTTTTGGAGGCTAGAATGCTTCTACAGATTATCTTTAGGGATTTCCTTGTAAATGGAGTGCCAGCATGTGTAGTTATCTACTCCCTGTAGAGCCTCATCAAGCTGCACACGCTTAATCTTTGCTTACATGTTCCCTGGTTTTTGCTGTAAATTGGGCCTCAGTTTTAACTTTTGCTCTCAGGAAGAAGGGGCTATTATAACAAATTCTAATCCTTTTGCAATTCCACGATCATTAAAACCTATAAATTGCCTGCCAAACAAACCAAGTGATCTTTTCCTGGGCTGAGGGAAAGAGGAGAGTGTAAAACGCAGGTGGCAGCATTTGCTGGGGAAGAACTGGTACATTATCAACTAATCCGCCTTCTGCTATTTCTGATTTCCTACCCAACAGCTGCAACATTGAATGAGAGCTCCTGCATTTGGGAAGAATTAGAAAGCCTGGTAATGCAGGGTCTCTATTACAGATACAACAACTCACAGACAGGGATGAGATTTTTGCTGCCGGTGTAGAATTTGGAGTGTTAGGCATTTTATAGCCTGGAAAAATTGTAATTTTCAGCTGTTGTTATGGAGTAATCAATGAAGAAGAGATGCCATAGTTTCTGCTAGGTTCCTCTCAGAGCCTGATGTAATTGCATGCATGAACTATATACAAAAATATATATATAAATATATATATATTTTAATGTACCACTTTGAGGCTAAATCGTATGCAGTTTTATTAAAACTTTTTTATAGTGACTGATGGTATCAGATAGTTTTGGTCCTTCTAAACTATTTTTGGTTCTGTAGTGATAGCTCCAGGATCAGAGGAGATCATTAAGGATAAATGTTGCTTTGCTAGAAAACTGAACATTGTTGTGTTTTGATTCCTTGATCTAACCCATGCTTGGTTTGGGAGTATATGTTGGCAATTTTTTGTTCTTGTCAAATATTCTGTGGCTTCACTCAAGAATCAGTGTGTCCATTCTGCTAAATGCTGTAAAGGAAAATGTCCCTAAAGATATTATAAGGGAGACTGAAGTATGTATAGTAGAGCATCGGTGAAAGCTTCTGCAGCAAAAGGACTTGCCAGGGTTATCTCCGCTACAGCGGAGCAGCAGCAAATGTGGCATTGGAAAGAGTAACTCAGTCATATTTCTCTAGCTGTAGTGAAATGGGAAAATCTGATTATTTTCATTGATATATTACAATTCAAGCCACAGAATTACGAATGCTGCGTAATACTTCCTTTAGCATGGTCAGGAGACTAAAGATGACACGCAGTTTCACTTTGAGAAGGCTCGTTGGTGTTCCAGAGAAAGTCAGATGAATGGAGACGGTTTTGTAAGCTCTCCCTAATTTTAGTGGTAGGTGACGTAGTCGTTTCAGTGAGAAGCTTCGAAACCCGCTTCCTCTGGTAGCTTACCAGGGCTTGCGTATGATAATGTCCAGAGTCGAGAGCACAACTCATCTTTTCCATTCAGCCTTCCCTTTTCACGTGTAAGGACAGATCAGTACCTGCGTGGCTGTATATCGAAAATCAAGCCACGGGATTTTTATATGCCAAGATGAGAAGACCTAAAAAGAGGACTAAAAAGAGGGAGAGTGGCATGGCATTTGTGGGTACCGGGTTGCCAAGGAGGCATATTGTATTGAAACAGTTGCCTGGGAAACATTTAAAAATACGTTGAGTGGAAAAGCATATGTGATGTGCCCACAAGTGTTCTGTGTGAATGAAATGCCATGGCTGATGATGGCACCAAAAGGCTGTTACTATTGCACAAAAAGATGTTGCAAATGATGGTGGTTTTTTTTCCTTTTGTTTTTGTTCGTTCGTTTTCCTTCCCGTGTCCTCTTTGCAGGAGGTGTGCTGAAGGAAGGCTGCTTTGCTCTTGGCCGATGGACGAAAGTAAACGTACAGAAAATGGTGCGTGCAGTCATCGTTATCGTCCGCGGCTAAAGATGGTAAGAGTCGTTTGGCTTCGGTTTAGACAGCCTGAACCAAATTGACAAGAAGCTTGCACAATTCCCACTCAAAGTAACAACGGCACTCTTGTTACACTACTGCAGTTGTACACAAATAAATAATTCTCTGACATTACCACTTTAATTTGTGTTAAGATTGTACTTGGAGGCTCAGGCTGAGATTCTTGCCTCATTGCAATAGGGTTTACGTGTAGACACTATGTAGAATGCAAAGAGTTTATGAACAAGGCAGGTTGCACAGCTTATATGGAAAAGTCACTCACTGACCTCATTTTTTGTTTGGGGAACTGAAGCTGAGGGAGATCGGGGAGAAATGTTTTAGACTATAGCTCAAACACTCAGTTCTTCCTTAGATCAGGCCCAATTATTGAGGGGTCGTGCTGACATAAAAGAACGAAGAAGCAAGGGAATGGTGTCACTAG
Source organism: Anser anser (assembly GCF_964211835.1). Taxonomy (NCBI): domain Eukaryota; kingdom Metazoa; phylum Chordata; class Aves; order Anseriformes; family Anatidae; genus Anser; species Anser anser. The sequence goes on along the minus strand of NC_139738.1, from coordinate 2,277,052 downwards.
AACTAGAACAAACTATTATATCCTCTTCCTTGTTTCTCAGAAAGAAAAGTCTTGTTTTTCCTATGCAGCCAGGAACCAAGGGAGCTAGCAGCTGTAATCTGTGCCGTGCTACCTCGGACAAAGAATTAATCAGGTAGTGATTTCCAGATGCTGGAACACATCTCTCCTTCACGGAGAATGGTCGGCAGATGTCAGGCTGTAAGGGTTATGATCTCCCTGCCTAATCCTCCTGTGGAGATTTGTCCTACTCTTGGTTCAACGGAAGTTTAGGAAGCCAGTTTGGGAGCCAGCAGACTTTGCCTGGCCCAGCCTTTATGCGCTACAGGGTGGGACAGTAAGTTTGGTGGAGGAGAGACGCTGGGGAGGGTTCTGCTGCTGAGCCGGCAGCCCAGAGGGCTTTTTGTTAGTAGTGGCTCGGCGAGGGAGAAGGCCCACGAGGGCCTAGCTTCTTGAGATGTTTGTTGCCCGTTTGAAGCTGTGAAGTTGCTCTTTATTTGGTAACGAGCGTGCTTCTCCCCTGTGAAGAAACATTTTTGACTGACGGAGACTGCTGACTCTGCTGTTGTTTCGGCCAGCGAGGGGATGCTTTTTGGCTGGCTAATTTGGGCACAATCTGCCCAAGGTTCTGAGATGATCCAATGACTGTGTTGGAAAACCGTGAATCAGATGAAGTCTTCTGTGTCTCAGTCATGTCCTGGTATCACTCATCATTTTTCTGGCCCAGTGTGTGTCTGGTTAAATCAAGTCCTGATGTTTTAGGCCCTGGGGTTAGTGTAAGAGAGGCGGGGAGAATCTGCCTTTCATCTTCCTCTACAATTTTGCAATGTGACTGAAAACTGTTGGAGAGAATGTTTCAGATCTCAAACAAAGATTAGGTTTGATGGCATGAAGCCCTGGATTCTGTGGCCCAGCCTCGAATTCTGTTGAGGGAGTTGTATAATCTCCCCACACTTTAAAGGACTTCGGCTCTGAATTTGGGATCAAAAATGGCTTGAGGTTTTCGCATTTCTATCTTTCTTTTTTAAGTGTGTCTCACAGTATTGTAGCCTATAGCACTTTGGATTCTTCCTGTTTGCTCTGCATCATTCCTTCATCTGAAATCAATGTACTTAAGGGCTCCACAAAAAAAAATCCATAAGTAATAGCTGTAGTAATTACAGAAGATCACGTCTTCTTTTACAGGCATGAAACCACAAAACAGTGGGGCAAAAATGCCAGTGCTAGTTAATGTGGTGTGCTGGTATCCATAACTGGAATGGTGTATAAAATCAACTTTAAAGAGAATGTGTTATTGAACGAAAGAATATTTCTTGCTCAAACAAATGTGGATAATAGGTTCAGTTAGTTCTGTGATTTTTTTTTTTCTGAAGTACTAGGTAGTGTTTTAGAATGCAAATCTATTAAATCTGAAGGTATAATCCAAACCAAGAATCCAATCCATGAATATTCTCACTGAGCACAGTGTATTCTGATTGCAGTCTAGAGTTGTGGTAGTTATGCTGCATTACAAAAAGCTCTTGGAAATACATAGGATGTCCCCGCTCCCCTTCCTAAATTCTGTCCTTTTTCATACTTGTTCTCATCTCCTTCATTAGAGCTTGACTCGATAAAAGAAATACAAACTGGGACTCATTTAGGAGACCTGACAGTACAATACAGTAGAGCTATAGTTTCTCTTTTCCAGATGTCACTTATTTAATTGTATCAGACTCAGGCTGACCTGAGCTTGGTTTATTTACATTGTTTTATGCCCAGTGAACTGAAACTATCTTGTGACATTGTCAATGTGAAAGGTCATTCTGCTTGGATTATATCTTGTAGTAACAGGACTGTGACACGTAGTTAAAGATGTTAAAGTAGGTTTTTGCCTTTGCTGTCACATTGCAGCTCCCAGCATCTGTAAATCAAAACCGTTTAGACTACTTCAAGTAAAAAAAAAAAAAAGGAAAAAAAAGACAACAACAAAAGATGATGCATTCCTGTCACATCCAAGCAATGTTGCTGTCAAACCGCAGCTTCATGCTACTGTTCTTTTCACGAGTAAGCTTGGAGTTAGGCTGCTTTTGGAGTATTTTCCCCAGCTGACATCTCCTGTTCCCCAAATCTGCTTTGCCATTCCTTCAGTTCATCTGTGCTGATCTGGTATAAATTCGTTAGCTTCTTTTTAATCAGTGGAAAATACTGTGCAAGAGGATGTGTAGTAGGTGCAACAACAGGTCATGCTGCTGCTTTCGGACAGGAGGTGTGTTTAGTTAGCAGAATAACTACTGTCTTGTACAAGCGGTTCCATTATTATCCTGTTCTTCATTAGTAAGTCCTACCATATTGTAATTAGCTATTTTATTAGTAGGTAACATTGAAGGTTGATTGTGAGGAAGAGTAGCAGCTTCACAGCTCTCTGTGGCTGTTCTCTAGCCTGCATAAAGCGAGCTGGTTAGCTTCTGTTGGATCCTACTGGGCAAGAAACAACATCATGAAGAGCTCCAAAAAATTTGGCTCTATTAAGCCGTAGTGTCAAAGGAAGAGCTGAATCCAGGGCATTACAAGCAACTGTTTTGGCCTAATTGGATTGGCTGGACATGATGATGTAAGATCTGTCATAAATGGAGCTTTGTAGGCAGAAATGCCAAATATAGATGACTTTAAGTGACAGAGCTGTCTCACATTCCCCCTAAAACCAAGAAAGATTTAGGGGAGCCTGCTTAAAGAAGTCTGCTGTACAAGGTTCAAAAGAGCAGAGATCAGCAGGAAATTGTCATCAGTTCTTTCGTTTTTTTTGTTTTTTTTTAAATTATAATGAAACTAGGATTGACATCCCCATTTTCTAGTCGCGTTATATAGTAAGGGATGGTCATTTCTCTGACAAGCTTACCCATCAGTAATGATTTCATCTAGAAATTAAGTCAGGGAATTTCTACTGCCTATAGTGTGATGCGGTAAGCCAGAGTACTTAATTACAGGGATCCCTTCTGGTCTCAAAGTAGTCCATTCTTATCATCTTTCATACTTACACCTGTTTATGAGGTGGAAAACAGGTGCACAGAAATTAAGGATGTTGCCTGAGATAATGCAAGACCTGGGACCTGAACTCTGGCCTGTTTTTCTCTGGGTCTTTGATTAGGCACAAGGCTAACCTTCCTTTAAAGCAGCGTTTTACTCCCAGAGGCTTTCAACACAGTGTCTTTCATCAGCTTTGAATTCACTAGGAAAAAAAAAAAAAGGAGAAGTCTGCCTAACGTCTCATGTCTTCCCGAGTATTGATAAACATTAGTGCAAACGTACAGTATCCTTTGCCCCAAAGACGTGCTCTGGCTTTAGTACCACACTTCTAATGACAAACATTCACCTAGTTTACCATATGCATTCTTTTATCTTAACTGTTCTCTCTGCATGTTAGGAGATTTATTTCTACCCATAATGTATTTCATGTGTGTTAGTTGTAAATATTGTGCTCATAAATCAGCCTGGACCATCCAGCCCCAAGGATGGAGACAACTTACAATAGGTCTGTCTGCTTCAGATTGGGAGGCTCTACTAGCTCGCTGTTTTTTCCATCTCTTGGCTCTGTTAGTGGCGTATTGCCAGTCTCCTGTCTCACATTAACAGGAATATTATATATGCTGAACGTAAAGTGTTTTTCCTTCAGGACTAGAAGAATGTAATGGAGCATGCATCTGGCAGCGTGACATTCTTCCTATGGGGTGCGGTGTGCCCTCCATGCAGAAAATCATCACCATGGAGTTCTGCTTCAGTCCTGTAGGCACGAGGAGTTTTACTGCGTGCACTGAGGTAGGTCTTAGACCTGGTTGGGAAAGCTTTATGTCAGGGACTGCATGCATATATGCATAACGTGTAATGAAAAATTGATTCTTCTCCCCTCCCTCCAGCAAAACCTCTAAATTAAATACTGCAGAAGTAGCGAGTCTGGAGCACGATCCCAGATCTCCAGCTTTTTCATCCCCCTTCTAGAACCAGCTCCATCCGTGTTTACACCTATGACCCTGCTTTTTATTTCTGCGGGATGGAAGCTCGTTATATTTGCCTCATAAGGTGTTTTTGGAGAATATACTAGTTCATAAAGTGTATGCCTGAGGACATATCAGTACTACAAAAGTATCAAATTGCCCCCAAACTCTGTAGGATTGTTACTCCTCATCATCACATAGTTCCATCTGGACTCTTCTCCATTTGTCATCCTGTGGGAAAGCTTGTCCACTCAGCAGGGACTGCAAATAGTTTCTGCTCCTCCAAAATTAGTATCCTTTTTACTGATTTTAAGAACCCTTTGTTCTCACAATTCCTATGTTTGTGTAAAACAAATCATTACATTGGATTGCCTGAAACAATCAATATTCAATAAGCTTCTGGTACTTTAATTGGCTTGTTTTTAGAAGTCTGAAATGGGCTGAGCTGCAGGTCTGAACTAAACAGAGTCTGTCACACCAAGAATACTCTAAAGTAGTATATTTCTTCATGGTAGTGCAGCTGAAAACACCACATTTACTGTAATTAGTGCATACCACTCTTGTGCCTATGTTTCTTATTTGTGTGTACTTAAATGTGTTTCTTGGAGGTCATGTTAAACTGGTGTGTTGTGTTGGTTATTCTGGTCTAATAAAAAGACCCTTAATTTGCATCACACAGTACATCCCAAAAGTGTAAGCCTGCATAACCAAGGTTTCTCAGAACAGTCTGTGACCCAGAGCACATGATGTGTTTCAGGAGAGCCGGAAAGGAGAATTCTACCATCACCTGAGGGGAAACAAGAATCAGAAAGAAGCGAGGAGGGGAAATTTTGGTGCTTATTTTTAGACTCTGTGGGTGAGTATTATTTTCAGCTCTCTCCATGTTAATTTCTACAGAACATTGTATTAACGTGCAATTACGTGTGATATGATGCTAATAGAGCCTCATAATTTCTAGCTAAGTCTGAAATAATCACTCAGTAGCAATCCCTGAATAATCAATACACTCATTTGTACCCAGATAAGGCAGCAGTCAAAGACGTGACTGTAGACTATGTAGATATGTCTGAGAAACCTTACACGTGTATTTATTCTTAATGAGTTCATAAAAATATGTCAACGACATTGGGTCAATCCTGCACGTAGCTGAAGATACGCTGTTACTGGAATTAATGTGTGTTCAGAGCTAACTTTCAATACAGCTATGTGGAGCTAGTTTTGTACTTGTGATTGCATACCTTCAGCATCTTCTCTGTTAAGCAGAACACTACACACTCATAAGTTTCATACAAGAACATGCTACTTATTAATCAGCACTTTATTGTCTCAGTATGCTTAAAATAAGTGTTTTGTCACATTCAAGAGGAAACTTTATTGGTTTGTGTTCTGGCACCATGCTCCATGTTGTCAAGTGCTGTCAGTTGGCTTCTTTCTGTAACTTATTTACAGAGAAAGAGAGAGAGAGATTGATATTGAAACATTCTGGTAACAATTTTCATCAGATAGATATTGGATGTGTCATTGAAGTATCTCTAATCTTACAAAGAACAAGAGAATTAATGAGTGTTCGTTTCATCTTGTGTGCTAGAGAGGTCGCCCCTTTAGAGCCTTTGACTACTGTATAGGACAGGGAACAAAAGCTAAAATTCCCCTGTTGAACAGTGAATACAGTGAGAGGAAGGAAAGAAGATAGCATCTTGTCAAAGTATCTTCTGGTTTCCTTTATAAACAGCTAAGAAGCAGCTTCACCACTTCCCTCACTCAGTATTAAGCAAAGGACCTTTGTGAGGACAATAGGTGATAGGCCTACCAAAATTTTCTTTGACCGTCTTAGAATGTGTCTTTAGTTTAAGTATCAATAATTGCAAATGCTGCATTAAAGCCAGATGTTTCTAGTTAGGCTACAGTTGTGTTTTAATGTGATGTGGAAGCAGAAAAGTACAATGAGTCTGGTCTTGGCTTCGAGAAACTTGCTTTTGTCGCTGGTTCTGAAGCTGGCCTTTTGACTGACATCACATGAGTCACTGCATCTCTACATCACTCCCACACTTTGCGAACTCATCAGCAGAAAGACTGCTTAATGGCACTCTTATACCTTGCACAAAAAAGACCAGATCTTATGTGACATGACTAGATATCACTCTTACTGAATTTAACAATTGACAACAATTTACAGTCAGAACATTCTAAATAAGGACCAAGTACAACAGACATGTTAAAGCTATTTTGGTAGCTTATACTATAAATGGAGCATCAGAAAAGACAGCAAAGGAGGCCTGATTTTTGTCTTTGTGTAGATAGGAGGAATTACATTTTGAAGTGATGAACTAATAGTTCCCAAATCAGTCTGTGAAACCATAAAGTGTATTAGCTCCTGAATTCCAATAGTATTTGAGACATATTTGATTGCAGCAAAAAAGCACAGAAGTTTGGGAACAATTGAGTTGAACAATGTATCTCCTCTGCAGAAGACCACATGCAGTTTTTGATAAAGATTTCTGCAAGCTTATTAAAATGCTAAGGTTTTTCGATAGTTTACTGTTATAAATAGATACTTTTAGGGTATTTATTGAGTGCCATATGTAATAACAGTTGATTATGGGTACGTATTTACAGCCTGTCACAGGACACAGAACTCCCATTTTAGTAAAATAAATATAAAAAAAAAATCTCTGCAGGGCAGGTGTACACAAAACATATATATATGGTCTTGGAAAACGTAGCAGATGATTACTAACCTCATTAGAAAGGAAAGTTTCAGGAACTTAAAATGCTGTGTGAAATTCTTCATGTCTCTAATGTTTATTGGGTTATTGATTGGGTTTTATTGTGCAGTACCATTTTCAGAAAACTCTGAGATGAAGGAATAAACAATTAGTCTTGTGTTGAATGTCCCAACTGAGAAGAAAATCTAAAAATGAAATTATTTGGATTACAAAATGTCAGAAGCATTATCGATATAGATGTCCTTAAAAGGAGATACTGTAGGAAATAGAATGGATTAAATTATTGGAAACATTCATGGAGTAAAAACACTATTAAAGCATTTTAAGAGTCATATGACCAGTGAACCGAAAGTGTAAAAACAACGCTTTGGAAATGAATATTTTCCCAAGAAAACTTTTCCAGTAAAAACCTGGGAAACTGCACTTTTTCTTGTGGTTTAAAAAAAAACAACAAAAAACACAACAAAACACATTCCAACTTTAAAGAGACAGTGCTTCCATAGAATTTACACATTCAGAAGGTACTCCATCCTTAAAAACTAGGAAAAAAAGAAAAGTTTAGGACTTAATATATTTTTTTCCAGTGTATGCCTACTATTCTTTTTGTGCATTTTTCTGTGTGGATGATAAAAGTAGATGGAGCAGTTTCACAACTGCTTCCATTTGACTTCTTTTTCTGACTCGTATGCACTTGTGGAATTGCTGCTAGCGGAAAAAATAAAATGAAATCACTCTAGGGAGCAGCGTGCACAACATACTTTGTTGACATTTTAATATGTATGTCAGTAATCCTTTTCTTGTCCGAGCTTTTGTAAGCTTGCTTTTGGTGAGGACTGGTGTGCTCAGTGCCTTGCAAATGAAATGAGAAACCTTAATTGCTATTTCGAATCTAGTGTGTACTAGTAGCAATTTAATGGTTGCTTTCTATAGGGTTATTTTTAAGCCACCCATAAATAAGCAGTTCCATGGTCTCAGATGTGTTCCACCTAAATAAGGAATGCAATTGGTCCTAATTGTTTTCCTTGGTAGCTCTCAGAAAGTGTTCTCATAAAGGACTTTGACTGGTCAGTCTTAATTTCTTATTCCCTTGCTTTTTACTGGTGGTTCTTGGTAGTTTCTTGAGGCATTGTGGATTGAAACACAGCTGAAGTGAAGTCCTGCCTTCTTGCTGACAGAACTGGACCAGCTGTGTAGACAAAGGGCTTCCACCTCCAGGGCTGTCATGTCTGATATCCTTCGTTGGTAATAAATGCACAGAAAAAGAGAATTGGAGAAATGGACCCATCGCGCACCAGCTCCCTTTCTATGTGGAATCAGAGACTTGAGCTTATGACATGAACCACCGTTTTTTATATAGATAATATATAAAGCACAAGTACATACGTATTGAATTATTTTTTCAGATAAATATATATTTGTGCTCTATCTAAAAATTTTATTTACATGTACGTATAAAACTGTGTACTGCTGGATATACAGTTGAGAGTGTGGCAGGATTCAGAAAAGGCTGGGATGTTTGTATAGCTAGAAAAACACCCAGCTTGGTTATAGTAAGAGTCTTTAAAATAAAATGCAGCAACATCCCGGAGACAACAAGGGAACCCTTTTAACTCTTGCTGGTGAAGAAGGGACTTGCAGTTTGGATTGGTGCCTCCTGAAGTGTCTTCAACCTTTGTATGAAGCAGCTAGTCATGGCCAACGTCAGAAACAGGACAGTGGATGCTGTATGTGATACATTCCATCCATTTCTGTGCTGAAAAGATCTGCAAAAACCTTTGATGTCAAGACACATAGGCCTGTTCCCAAAGTTATTGTGGAAAAGAGAAGTGAGTTTCTAAGAGAGAAAGAAAATGGAATATAAGGCCTGATGTAAGACATTTGAAAATGTTAAAAATGCTTAAAAGTGTGGGATTCTTTAGCATTATGCTACCACCATGAATTGATTTTAATCCAGTACTGGCTATCTCAACTGTTTCTTAGCTTAGTTAACTCTACAAAATACTCCATTTTCCTGTGTTGAAATTCAAAAAGAGAAAACAATCCACTGCTTGGATTTCTAAATTCACGTAACTTTTAAATGGGAAATAGTTTTTGAGCAAGAACAATAAACTTGCTGATAGTGGGTGGCATAAAGAGACTGTTTTTTCCATTCAAGGTTTTTTTCTTTTAAGTGTATTTGATTTAGATTGATTTAACCTGGTGTGGGAATTGAAAATTTGACTGAAACTTCCTGTTCTGAGTTGTGGCTTAATGAGTTGCCGGGTGAATGTTTCTTGCCATTCTCATATCTTCCTTCTTGCACAATGATCCTTGATGGGTTTCCATCTCATGTGTGGGCTTGATGAGGCAGTGAACTCACGACAGGTTAAAAGCACAGGAAATCTGTGCTTCCATCCAGACCTTATATACTTTTGATAGACCTACTTAGTTTCTTTCTTTTGCCTCAGTTTGTTTGTCAGTACGGTTTAACTTTTGTAGGTGCTGTGAAACCCTGTTGGAGGACTTGCTGAAGTTCTTAGATGGAGGTTATAGATCGTATTCTACCAGGTGCTTCCTCGCTGAGCTGGTAAATAAACTCTACTTGGAAGTGGAAATACACTACCTTGCCTTCCATACTCAGAACCCACTTCATTGTTCTCCCAGTAAATCTGTACTTTTCCTGTTTCCAGCACTTCTTTAAAGGTTTTGTGGAATGCTGTAAGATGTCTGTGACAGTTTCAGGCCCAGTCCTCTGCTTCGAGCCAAGCCACGTCAAGCAGATTGGCACCAAAGGTTTCCCTTAGAGGAATAGTTCTGTCTGTCCAGGCTGCATAGTGATAGCCCTTAAGCTAAAGCAACATCTACAGATGTTTCCCCTCTTCTGACTACTTGTGTCAACAGGAAACTGTCAGTATGCATAATGGCTTCCAAACTTAAAGCTTCGGCAAGCAGTACAGAAAGAAATCATACAATCATAGAATATCCCGAGTTGGAAGGGACCCATAAGGGTCATCGAGTCCAGCTCCTAATCACAGGCTACAGGTATGTTGGCAAATTAACAGCTTAAGGAAAGGTTTCTGGGCTCCGGAACTTCATTGTACATCGATATATTGTTGAAAGAGCTCTTGCACATTTTTAGCTGGGCCAACTAACACTTTCCCAAACAGTTCAAGAGCTGTTGTGAGCAAAGCCCGTTCACGCAAGGCATTTTGCATGCATCCTTTCTGTTATAGAGTTGGGTAACTTGGAGTTGTGGACATGTATTGTGGCCACAGGCTATGAAACAATCCCACAGAACAATCTTAGGCTTAGTGATACAGATCTCTGCACAGTATCTGGGGGGATTTTCACAAGGTAGAGCTGGCAACCTTCAACTTGCTAGAGAGCATCAGCCACACAACCTCTCAGCTGGGCTGCAGAGGCCTTTGTGCTCAGCCGCTGACAACATAAACACAAAGCATAACTTCGTGTGAACTGCATGCCATTGTTTGACTTGTGTTCTGTTTAGCAATCCTTCGGAGTCAGTTGACCACCACCAGCCCTGTGCCACTGTCACGTTTCTAGAGACCGTGTACTCTTAGTATGCCAGTGTAATTTTGCCCCTTAGCTCCCCTTCTACTATGTTCTTCTGTGAAATATTTGCAGGCCCTTTATTTCATGATTGGCCCTATTACTGATATTTCTCCTGTACTGTTTTTCCCACTGGGATCCTGTTCTTTTTTCAGAAATGACCTCCCTTGCTAGTAAACCACAGCTAATTTGGTCTTAGTTCCCTCCCTGTCCCCTCCTCCTAGCATGCTAATAGTGATCCTAACTGGCCGTTGACTTCTACTCTGCAGTTGTCGCTGAGCCTTTCCGAGTTGTGTTCTGATTTCCACTTGTAATGTTTCCTTGGCACTGTCTTCTGCTGGAGGTGCAACCCGCACGTTAGGAGGTGATGGTCATTACCAGTGTCAGCTTTGGAGAGATTCAACAGGTGGAAATGCTCTGCTTCAGATTTTCTGCCTGTGTATTTGTTTAGACAGCTTCATGGGCGCTTCGCATGGAAGCCAGCACTGCAATGTATAGCACTGGAAAACGAGGGCAACATGGAGGTATGGGGAAGTGTTTGTAGTGCAGGTGAAGTGCTTTCAAATAACATTCTGAAGTTGCAAAAACTGGTGGTGTTCCTATTTGCTTAAACTATGTAGCAATGGAATCCATTAGCAAGGATCGGGACAGTTGTTCAATCAGGTGACTGAGGCCAGGGCAAACAATCTCAGCCCGTCGCTGAGATCAAGGTAGGCAGACCTAGTTACTCAGTTATTGATCGATGGCTGTGCAAACACAGTCAGGAATAGTAGCTGAATCTTTTTTAGAAGCAATTTTACTTGCTTGCTTTTCCTAGAATTGAAATGAAATGAGAAAAGGATCTGTGGCCTGACATACCTCCAGAGGAATTTCAGGGACCTTGTTAATAAATGATGTAAGGAAAAGCAATGGGCAAAAATGGCAAAGCATCTGTGTGAAGTTGTTGAGCCAACCGGACAGATTATCAGGTTAGCTGAAAGAATTTGCTGGACTAGGAAGAGAAGGCAGCAGGCGCTCGCTGGGCCTCCTTTGTTACAGCAGAGCTGATCGCTTGATTTCAAGGAGTGCTTTGGGGTTGGAGTTAGATGATCTTTAAGGTCCCTTCCAACCCAAAGCATTCTCTGATGGCAGGCTTAAACTGTTACACAAACAGAGGATTGGCCCTACCTATTTGAACTTGCATTTCTTAGGCTACCGTGGACAAAACTGGCTTCTTGTGTAATCAGGTGCTGCTTGAATAGACGTCAGTAGATTTGTATCTGTTCAGTGTAGGAAATGAATTTAATCTATTTTGAGCGTGTCTCATATGTAGCATGTCTGTCAGGCTGGAAGAGGAAAAAACACATGCAGAGGTACATTTTGCTTACATAGCTGTGTGTTCTGCTAGGTGAAGTAGCATTTCAACATAGGAATGTGTGTGCTGAAGCAGAGTCCCTTTGCGGGCTTTATATGAAACAAAGAATTATTGAAGAATCCAGTCCCGCTAAGCACTCTGTTTCCACACATAATTTTACATTTGTCTGATGGTACTAGTCAGAAATTAGAACTAGCTCACAGGCTGAATTGGCTCGAGGAGTTTGAAACACAAGCTTATTCCAACTTGAAGTGAAAGAAAGCTACTAAAAAAATTGTTCAAAACTTTTGGAGTTCTTTGACTTCTGTATTGGGTACAATAGGACACGATTAAAACTAGGACGTTTTGAATTAGATGGTCTTGTTTCACTTTGAAAATATATTTTAAAACTATTTTGACAATGGTGGCACTCTCTGCATTTATACTCCTTTCTAAATTAAGTAAAGTAAATTTCAGTGGAAATTGTCTGCTCTGGCACAGTAGAGTTCTGTTGAATTTTTTTGAGCCATACCTGCTAGGGACCTCATTGCTTTTGCTGCTGAGTGAGGAGAGATCCTCTTTACAGAGGCAATTTAAATGGGCAGCTCCTTTTGATGGTGGGTATGAGAAGGAATAAAGACACGGAGCAAAAACGTGCTTAAGGTAGGTCACGCAGTAGGTCACCACAAAGCTGCCCTTCTGATTCTGGTGCTAAACATAATCCAGTAGACTGTTTCCTCTTGTAGTACACAGCTCTTTATATGGCTCCATGTAAAGCTCTAACAAAAGAAGTCGTATTGTGCATTTCCACTTTACGGAAGGAGAAAGGGAGAACTGACTTGCTGCAAATGGCCTTGCAAACCTGAGGAAGAATTAGGTGTTTGATTCTCAGGTTTCTTCAGTCCGTCATGCCACTTCTCTTTGTTTTCAACTAGTAAAAGTGTCAATGATCTTAGCGCAGTAAGTAGGGAAGGGAGGCATGACAAAGATTTCATATGGGGAAATTGCAGGTGACTCCTGAACATGCAGGTGGATTAGACTGAATGTTTCAAGTAAAACGTTATTAATGACATTGTTGGTCATCGAGCTTTTTCAGATATGAACCGAAAATGAAAGGTGGTATAAATCCATATCATATTCCTCCGTTTTGTATGCTTTTTGCGGGATGAACCCACGGAGCTTCTGTAGGCCAGCGCAAAGTAGTCTGCATTGATCCAACTGGACTGTTAATGTTGTGTAAGGAGGCCAAGCTTGCCACTTCTGTACCTTACTGAGCTTTCCATTTTCAGCTTAAATACAGAAGAGGCTTCAGACCTAATTTCTCAGCTTATCGTGCAAATAATATTCTAAATCTTGCAGAATCATAACTTCAGTGTGAAGCTTCCCAACTGTTTTCTATTGATAAAGGACTTAGCTGGGCACCAAGAGATAAGACTGTAGGATGGAGAAATTGCTGACCTAGTCATGTCGTCTTCCTGTACTGCATTCCTATATTGAAGTTATGGGTAGGTGCAACTCTGTACAAGTTAACGTTCTAATCCTACAGCCATTGAATTTATGGAAATTTGGGGCACTTGATGCCTTACAGGGAACAGTCTTTATATAGGGGCTTTAGATTCTTGGCAGATTGTCAGTGTAGAGCTCATATTGATTAACGTAGACCACACTCCCACAGTGCTATTGCTCTGAATCTGCATATGTTGCATTCAGAGAGCAAATCTGGAAACTTTGCTGACACCTTTTGGAAGGATTGAACCTTCAGGATCAAGCCTAGGAAAAAGTGTCAGGATCAAGCAAGGATTTCCGCTAGTACTGCCAGCTGAGAGTGGCAATGGACTTTGTGAGAGCCTGGAGCTTGTATTCCCTGCTTCTAAGCAAATAGGCTCTCCATAGTGGTGCTGAGATAAAGGTTTGTCTTGATGTTCCAGATAATTAATTATTTAGACAGAGATAAAATTAGACAAATTAATTGGACAAATGGAAAAAATATGTACAGATGGTTAGAAGCACCTAAAATCCCATGTGGTACAGTGACTGCTAAGTCAGCTAACATTTTTTTTATGAATGAGAAATCTAATAAGGAAGGGAAAACAGTTAAAATTTGCCCTAGAGCAATTGTAACTTCTACACCTCTTTTTTTGGTTCATAAACACCTCTGTCTCCTGCAAAAACACTTGCGAGGATGCTTTTTAATATGGTTTGCTAAGTTTTGTTGCTTGACTTCATTGTTCCTGCAAATCAGCAAATGAATTCCATTTGCAGTTCAGTTTTTTTCTGAGACGAGGAATATTTATGCCAGATTGCTGCTCCTACCTTTACCCTTAAGAATCACACGCTGCAGGAACTCTGTCTCGCAGGAGTACGCAGCTGTAGCGAGGTGTAGTGTGCACGTGGAAAGATGTGGTAGGGCCAGGCTCCGACACGTACCGTGCTAGTGTTACTCCATGAAGTAACTTCAGGCGGGCATCGATAGCACGTGCCCCGTACCTCACGTTCAACTGCTAATACAATCGGTGGAGCTGTGAGCTGTGTTTCACAGTCCCTTTGTCTCCTCCTGGAATCACAGCCATTCTGATTGTGTCGCTATGGCTGTCCGATAGCTGATTTATACCAAAATGTGGCAGATGAGGCTCTCCGATAGTGATTACGGTTGAACCATTCCAGTTTGATGCTGATGTAAGACAGAACTGGCCTTTGAAGTCAGATTTTTACCCTAGAGTAGGTAAGAGAAACTGTTCTCCTTAGCTAAGGCAGTTGGCAAGGTTTTTTTTTTGTTTTTTTTTTTTTTTTTTTTAGGTTTTCTTGTTTATACAGAAGTTCATGGCTTGTTAGTATTCCCCCAAAAATCTGAACAGCCTCCAAGTATACTCAAGTTAGTATTCTGCAGAGAAGAGGGCAGAGCTGTTGCAAAGCACATAACAAAAATAAGAAGCGTAGACCAGAAGAAGTCTAAAAAATCAGAGAAGTCTATGGAGCTGGTGAGAAAATGAGAGGTGACATGAGAACAGGAAGGAAAGGGGAAGGTTATGTCATTAGAGACTGGAATTCAATGTTTTGATGAAACTCCATGGATACAGGAAGGAGCAGGGTGGGTAAAAATAGCTAAATGAAAATGGTATGAGTTCCAAGAAATGAACTCTCCGAAAAGAAAGAAATATATGTTCTTGCTTAAAAACAGGCAGAAGAAGTTATATGTTTTTACAAACCATTAGAAAGAATGAAGGAGGAAAGAAAGGGGTGAAAGTTGCGGACTGCAATCTCTCCTTTTTTCTCCAAGCAAACTCAAAACTTTGTGTTGTTATACACATTTCATCCAAATTCTCAGTGGCTTGGTTCCCAAGAGAGAGAGAACACTTTTTCAGTAAAACCATCTCATCAGAAGACCTTGGAGGCGGTTCAGAGTTTCTGGGCTGAGCACATGCATGCACACTTAGGCATACAGATATAAAATCCACTCCCTAACTGATACAAAACACTACTGATGGTTGTTTGAGAAAATGGCCATAACATATAGAACAGTTTACTTTGCAGGATTTAAATGTGTCCAAAGCCAGCAAACAAAAAGATTGAGGTCTCTTTTTTTTTTAATACTGAATTGTATATGCTTGTGTCCCTCCCACTGAGATTCTTATCTTATCTATAAAACAGAAAGCTCTTACAACAAAAACAAGAAAGGAGAAAATCAAGCAATTTACTTGCATTTTTTGGTTGTTGTTGTTGATTTCGGAACAGATGGTAACATATCACAATGGAAGTTTTATAAAAATTTCCATCTTTTAACTTTGAGTGCAGGCCTTAAATTTTTCCCTGGTGAAAATGTGGAGCGTGAGTCATTAAGCATGCTATGCTCTGTCTGCATGGGATTTTCACTTAGTGCATTCAGAAAAGTCAGAAAGCCGTTCCATTACAGCAACTGAGTTTTTTTTTTTTCCTCCACCTGGGCAAACGGCCAATTCCATCATCTCGGGCTCAGCAGTAGGAACAAGGAAGGTACAGTCTGAGGAAGGGTTGTAATGCACAGACAATGGGACAGTCCAAGAGCAGGAGTCGATTTCCAAAGCTCAGACAATTGTCAGAAGAAGTTGCCTGAGTTATGATTTCTCCAGTCCTGTCTGAATTCACTCATGTAAGTGGTGGCCTGGTTAAAGAAGGCTTGGGCCTGGTTTTACAAATGAGAGGTTGCATTGCCTGCAGAGTGTTCAGCACCCACTGCCCCTAAATTATCGGTATAGGGACGGTCTAAACGTAATCTTGTTGGGACTCCGTTTGAAATTTGGCACTGATTGCTGTGGGACAAATAAGGCCCAGAGGTGCTGCGTGTGATTTTCTGCAGGTCTGCTGATTTGACCTTGGAGAGCTAGAGGAGTTCAGCCTCTCCAGTATGTAATGCTGCTCATCTTAATGAAATTATGGAACTTTGCTGGGAGGATATAAAGGGATTTTTACATTGAGGCTTCAAGATATTTGTAAAATCCTGTGGTCTCTCCAGGGCCCTAACAGCAGTCTCTGCTGCCTAGGCGTTAATATGCAGCATCTTCCTGAGGACTGCGGTGCTCTTCAGTGGTATCAACCTGCTGTTTCTCCTCTTGGTGTTTGTAACACACACAGATCAAAATTGCCTTGGAGAAATCAAATCAGGGTCTGAAATTTGCAGTTTGGCATTTCCTTCGTGGCATCTCAGGGTGGCATCTACACCCATTTGGGAGTGGGAATGTTGAAAAAGGCATGATATGTGCTGCCTCTGAGTTACATTAGTGAGGGTGTTAGAAATGCAGAAGGATGGATGGATGGATATGGATGGGTGGCTGGATATCTCATCTTGCAATGTCCCTGTCAGATTAGTTAATTATTCTCAGCCTTTGTGATAGTTACTGACATCTAGAAGGGAGGTGAATGGCGTCTCGTTGGATGGCAAGAATAATATAGAACACAATTTCCCCTGAAGAAATAGCTTGCATACCTTATATAATGAATGAGCTCATTTTGCCTGTGTTTGCCAGAAACAATAAAAGTTAGAAAATGTCCCAGTAATTAAAATAAAGTGTTACGCAGATTTATGGTGAGAAATGTGAAATGTCAGGCAATTGAGTGCAGCTCCACACTCACAAATAAGCTTCACATTCGTTAGAACAGGTTGCATTCATTACTAAGAACAGTGTGGGTCCAGTGCTAGCCCCAGAAGGCAATGAATGGTTTCTCCTGCTCAGGGAAAGAAAGCAGAGGGGAGGGAAAGGTGCCAGCTGGCATGTTAGCTGATGGATTTGGGGTCCTAGTGGTAATGCTGCAGTATGCACGGTACAGACATGATCACTGCTTCAGCATGGGTTTTGGATTACACAATGGATAGCAGGAAGAAGGAGAGGGTGCCATTCTCAGGCCTGCCACATGCAGAAAAGGAATCTAGCAGAAATTTTGAAAAAGCTGGATATGGAAAAGGGAAATCTAAGCGAGGCCAGCCCCTGCTACCCCTCCTCTCAGAGTCACTGAGTTTGAATACAAAAGCTGTACATACAAGCTTATCAATATGAGTTCATTCCTTGCTTAAAATAATCTTAAACCCCAATTATTCCAGAGATGATTTTTTAGTTTGTTTGTTTGTTTGTCAGAGGCAACATAAGACAAGATAATTGGGTCGGATCTATGTAGGCACTCTGCCTGTAGACATAGGGAATATTGAAAGGGGAGGGCTGTTGAAAACAGAAGTGAAACTCACTGAAAGGCTCCTGTGCCAGCCCTTTTGGGCAGCACCCTTGCAAGTCAGGCTCAGACATTGCAATTGGCTTTCTGCTGGGTGTAGCTACAAAGGGGCAGGTTGCTGAAACGTCCTTCTGCTGGGATACTGAGAACTGCTGCCTTAACATCTCTTGTTTCTAGCCTTTGCACTCCTCTTCTCTGAGACAGCTAATTGAAAAAGGAAAAAATGAAAATGCTTTACATAAGAACTAACCTGACAATTTAAGCCTAAAATGCCTGGAACCTAAAATGTAAACATCTTTTCCTCTGAAAGAGAATGGGGCCATGTTAAGTCACAGACACTTCAGTGAATGCCAGTGTTATGGAGGACTTTCGTTACCTGAGTCTCCCACACTGGAGGTGTCTGAGGTGTCCAATCAAAAAAAAACAAACAGCCTGTCTTGCTCACTGGAGCACGAAAGAGGTCTTGCGGACCAAAAAAAAAACACACCAAAAAGCACACACAAAACATACCGTTTAGCATTGAATTCTCTTCTCACATAAATTTCATTTAGGAATAGTTCTAGGAATATAAATGGAATTTTGTTAGGAAAAAATACTTATTAGATGAAAGCAGTTGATTTGAATTTGATAAAAGATTTGGGTTCTGATAAAGGTCTGTGGGGTGGCCTTAAGCCAGTTGTATACCATCTCCGTTCCTCAGTGCCACATCTGTAAAATGACAGTATGAATGTTTCTTTTTCAATATGTGCTTGTAAGAAAAATCTCATTATGCTAATGAGGTTTGCATATGCTTTAATCACAGGTTCATTCAGAAAGCCCATAAATAAAATAAATACGAGATGAACCCTTGAGAACTTGGGAGAGAGGTGTAGAAATTCCAGATTTTAGGACAGCGTGTTCTGAATCACTGAAGTGATGATGCAAGCACTTATGCCCATAGAGTGTCTAGTGCTGCGTGTTATTTATAGGAGACACAGGCCTTTAAAATAAGTCGCAGGTTCATATGTCAGACCAGCGGAGAGAAGATCACTTTTCAGCAGACAGTAGATAACATAACTTTCAAGCAGACCGTGGGGCTCATTCCCCGCTATGGTTTTGGATCTTAAACTGTTGTAAGGTACGTACCAAAGCCCATGAGAAGAGATGCTAAAACCAGAAGCCTTCATGAAAGCCCTGCTTGCAGATAATGAGGTGTTACGGGTCTTTCTAGGAAAGGAGCACTTAATCATATCAATGTTATTTTCAGAATACGAATACTGTGAAGATGAGAAATTATCTTAAAGATGGAAGAGATTTCAGAAAAAGATACACGAACGCCCCAGAGTCTGTGACAGGCTACTGGGGAAGGAAACGTTTGGCCTTAAAGTTGTACGTGGGCTTCAGGTGAAATGGAAATGAAGCAGCATTAATTGTACCGTGGTGCAAGTTGATACATGCTAGTTGTAGAGCCCAGCTCTGTTGCCCTTTTACTCACCACAGCAGCTGCAGCAGATCAGATCAGTATTCCCACAGCTTCTCTGCATGATCGAGTGTGTGTGGGAGGGCAGGAGAGGGGTGTTAACCCACTTTGTTTTGGTGAAGCTCAAAGCTGAGGCTTTGCTAATCAGCAGCTCCTGTAGTGCAAGGTTGACACGCTCGTTTCCTTTGATACTGATTGCTTTGGGATAGACTAAATGAGATACTTTGCCCGAGTCTTAGGTTTGACTTTGTCTGAAATGTGTTGATTTTTCTTCCCCAGAGTGGTGCCAGTGACTGCTCGGTGATATCCTGCGTGAGAACTGTGCTAGGGAGAATACTGAGGGCGAACGCTAACAGCTCCATTACTTTTCTTACAGGAATAACGTTATGTCTTGGTATCCTTATCCCTTCCTCTGCTGGCTCTATGCTATGCCTTGTTTGCTTACTGCTGGGCGTGCTGAGCGGCTAAAGATCTGTGTTAATATAAATGACAAAGTCTCTGAGTGACCTACCGGGGCTATCTTGTGAGCTCCTGTGGAAATCCCAAGAATTCCAGTTTGTGTGTCCCTTTGACTGTTTCCAGTAAATTATTTCTTTTATTGGCAGTAGCAAGCATGACTCTCTTTTAAAATGAGGTGTTTGGCAGCATCCACTGGGGCATGTAGGTACAGTGTGTGGGTAGGAGGGGCAGCCCTGGGCAACATACCAGGCAACTTGGGGCGAAAAAAATCTAAGAGATGGAGAGCTCTTTCATGTGCTTGTAACAACACCTTACCTCTCCTGTATTTCCTAGGTTGTCTGACGGTTTCTTGCCATGTAAATGGGAATTACAGGTTGCGAGCAAATCTTATTTTAAGCAGATCATCCATTCGTTACATGTATTAGCCATGGATGTATGCCCATTAGTCAAACTTCATGAAGACTCAAGCCAGTTCTTAGGTTTGGTGGAGTCAGACAGCTTTTGTTCCGAATAGCCTGCTGAATCGTGTTAGCGTGCTAGCTGCTCTCCTGGCCAGCACGAGGGACTTATGAAGGAAAAAAGAACAAACAATCCATCAGTTGCCTTAACATGAGCTAAAAGGCTGAATCTTATACTAGGTAATTTATCCTCTAAGGATGAGAACTAGAGAGGAATATGAGCTGTATGTGGGTTAGGAGGTTCTGTGCTTTGCAAAGATGTAAAAGATACAGAAGGAGACAGGATAGGGAGCTGAGCTGGACAAGAACTGAGAACTCTGAATGGAGTTAGGAAAATAACAAAAACGGCTTCTGAATCCATGGGATTCTCTGCTTAGTGGTGTCAGAACCTGCTATGAACATGAGAAAACATCATCAGTTAGCTGAGCTAAGACCATAAAGTACAGCATGACTAGCTGCCGTCACTGAAAAGATCAAATATTAAACCAATCTGTTTTGCAGAGAGAGGAGAAGCAAGACCCAGGAGTGGGGCAGTATTCTGGAGAGAGGTTGCTTTAGCGTCTATGCCCAGGTCACGGATGCCAAAAAGGGAGGAAGGTAAGAGCTCCTCTGTTTTCTGTACGCCTACTTTGTGCGTGTGCCTCAGAGTATGTTTCTACCATTCCCAAATTCTGCCACTGTGATTTTTTTCTTCGGTTTATTCCTTGATCTTGAGTTTCTCTCAAACTGTACGAGACTGTATGTGGCACAGTCAAGCTGGTTCTGCCTCGCAGGACTGAAGAGGCCAGCCTTGCAGCTCCCTAGCCTTTGTGGTTCAAAATATACAACCTCTGAGGTCTGCTTCCCATGTGGGTATTTTCACTGAAACCACAGAGCAAGGCTGGAGTGGGAATAACCTGTGACAGAGGAGGTCTGCTTTTCTGTCCCCCCTTCATTTGCACCCAGCCAGACTTTCAAGCTGCTGAGCAACTGAAGGTAGAGACGCTTTGTGATTGCAGCCTTCCAACATGCATTGGATTATCCTTTTAAAATGGTTGCCTTCAAAATTTGGCTTAAAGATGTGAATAGCAGAGCCTAGGTGGCTTTGACTGTTACTATCCTGTAGCACTGCTACCTTAGATAAACAGCTACAAATCATATATCTCAAGTTGCATTTTTTTTCTGATAAAAAATCAAATAGTTGCTTTTTCCAATGATTTTTAAAAAAGGGAATATTTTTGTCGACGTGGGTTCGTTGCTGACCTCCTCAGATAGTGAATATTTTGTTTGGTTCATCTTGAATATCACTGATTTATGAAACTTCTTTTTTCTTGTGACTTTCTAGATGTTTTTAAATTCACTTATTTCAGTGCAATTCTAAGAGAAATACATTTAAAAAGTGGTTTCCTTTTAAAAATAAATGTTTAAACATTTTTTACAGCCAAAAAGGTAAGAAATTGATACACACAAATATTTTTTGTGAGTGAAATCTGTATGTTGATGAAAAAATGAAATACTTGGTTGAAAAAGACTGCCCGACTCTCAGATAAGTCCTTTTCATTGGAGAGTATGAGCCCTTATTCTGCAGGTTCTGGATAGTTTGGCACCCTCCAGTTTCACTGTAAGGGAAATATCAGGGAAATCACTGACCTTTCACAGAGGATCTCTAAAGGAGGAGAGGGAAGGAAATATCCTAGCCATGCAGAAATGCTTCTACTTCAGTACCTGAGCGTCACAACTAGAAATTAATATATCCAATACAAACACGGAGAAATTAGATGCTTGCTGCTGTAAAGAATTTACCATCTAACGGAAGCTACGGTAGGAATTTGGATGGGTCACATCTGCACCATGCTTTCTTTTTTCACTTACTTTCCTTCTTCGCTATCGGCCCTTCCCAAACGTTTTGTCAAATAGCTGCAACACGCCGCGCAGTCCCCGAGAGTCCCCAGGGCTTCCTGACCGAGCAGGCATCTGAAACCAGAGGGGGGCTGCTGTGAATTTGTTTAGAATATACTTTTCATAAGCGTATGTAAAAATATACATAAACATGCTACCTTCTGCTTGGGGAACACGTAAAGGGTGGGACTAGATACTTGCGAGAGGCACCAAGATCCACAAAATGAAGGCGATGTGGAGGTGTGGGGGGAAATGAATCGCCTGTTAAATATGGAAAATGGAGTCTGCTTTTTGTTCTGGGCCTTTGGAATCTGTGGGTGGATTGGAACTGGCAGGCAGGGAGCAAACACCCACCCACCACAGGGCTGTGTGGTTCAGAAGTTTACAAGAGTGTTTGTGTTCCAGGAGCTGTTGGCCTTGAAGCCAATGGAGAGGGGGAGGAGAAAAGGGAGAGAGTGAGAAAAACACTGTGGTGTTGGGGCCCTTCCTCCGAGATATTTTTTCCCTTCTTGTTTCTCCAGCTAGAGGGCTTTGGAACGGGAGCAAGACAAACAGTTACTGGGGGAAAGATTAATAGGATTTTAAGATGCACGGCGCTCACAATCCGTCATCGGGGGAGGCAGAGCCTCCAGAAACCACTGCCACCTTAATCCCCAGTGACAGTGCTCCTCGCTCCCCCTTCTCCTGCCTTTCTGCTGCTCAGTCCCGCAAAGTCGGCGGGATAGAGACAAATGCAGGCTTTGCTGTATTGTTATTGCCCGAGCTGAAGACTGGTTTCTGTCACGCCGTGAATTTAGGTTCAGAAGCTGCCCCTCTAATTGGTTGCCATCTGAGCGCTGCAGATACAGAAACTGAGGCACGCAGGAACTGAACAACTTGCCCAAGGCAACAGGAAGTCTGTGGGAGATCTGGGAATAGACCCCAGATGTCCCGAGTTCTCTGCCTTAACCACAAGACCATCCTTCCTGTCGTTTTGGTAGTCCCCTCTGCTGCAGGAATTCCATTTATGAATCGCACCCATACGCCGTCTGCTGCATGACCCAGTGATTTACTGGCAGAAGAGGCAGTCGGAAGGGAAAAAAAATACCTCTCTTAAATTGACCTGCAGTTATCACCGTCCTTTCTTTTCGTAAGGTAAAAGAGAAGGAGTCAGAGGGGAAAAAAAAAACACAACACAAAACCAAACCCCCAGCATCCAGAAGTAAGAGGCTTTCCCATTACCAAGCAGACTTCCTGCAAACGTTAATTTTACCCTAACAGAATCAGGGGCTCCGTGCATGACGGTTGAGTCTATCTGGGCATTTATATTTCAGTGAGCTAAAAAAAAAAGAAGACAAACCGAATTAAAGCCATCTAGGGAATTATTCTGCTGCTATCTGATGATGGTCAGTGTGAGTGCCTTATCCCTAATGGACTGGGGGGTATCTGCTGCTTGTCAGAGCCGGGGCTTTTCTTAAGGCAAGGCTGGACGGTGGGAAGGGTTTTCTTCGTAATAAAGCCTGCTGCTTGGTTTGCGAGTGGTGGAATGGGTGGAATGTCGTGGATGTGCTCCATATTATTAAAGGTGATAGGAGTAATTGTAGAGAACGTTACTGGCAGTGATTCCTAACCAGGAGCTCTTTGGTTACCCCCTGAGGGATGCTCCCGGCCCTGCTCTGGTCGCCCCGTGGCAGCGGGGCCCGCCTGGCCTCCAGCGTTAGGTGTGTGTGGAGTTCGGCACTGGGGGGGGGTCTCAAGCTTCCACGAGCGGATCTGTAAATCCACGGGCGAAACACCGTGCGGACACAAACCTTGGCTTCTCTGCGAGTTAGGCTGTGAGGCCCCAGGCGATGGCTCAGCCCCGTTCCCCCTTCTCTGCACCCCCCACCCCCGGTGCTCGTAGCCCAGGCCGGGGCGTGGGGGGCTCCCCTCGGAGGCGCCTCTTCCCCTCAGCTGAAGGGGGCTCCAGCAACCAGGAGCACCGCCAACCCCTCCGGGCTGCCGAGAGGCCTCCCCAAAACCCATCCTTGGGGGGGGGGGGGGGGCAGCAGGAGGGGCTGGGGCCAGGCCCCGGGGCCCCGCCAGGGGGCGCCGCTCCCCGCTCCTTTCCCCGCCGGGCCCCCCCCGGCCCCGCAGCGCCCCCGGTGCCGCCTGGGGGGGGGGGGGGGAGCCCGTCCGAGGGGGGCGAGAAGCCCTCCCCGGTGCCCCCCGGCTCCGTGCCCCGTTCGGCCGCCGGGGCTGTGCGGGGGGGCGGCGGGCGGCGTTCCCGGCAGGGCGCGGGGAGCTGGGCGCATTCCTGGCCGGGCTCGGCGGCGGAGGCAGCGGGGGGAGGAGGAGGGGAGGAGGAGGAGAGGAGAGGAGGAGGAGGAGGAGGAGGAGGAGGAGGAGGAGGCTGGGCCAGCCGCATGAGCTCAGCTCGCAGGCACTCGCAGTCCGCGCCGTGCCGGAGGAGGAGGAGGAGGAGGAGGAGCGGCGGGGATGTGCCGGGCAGGCCGGCAGCCCTGAGGGGCCAGGCGCCCTCCTGCCCACCCAGCCGCCGCGCACCCGGGGCCGCCTCGGTTCCCCGAATCCCGCCGCCCCCCCCTCCCCGCCCAGGACCCAGCTTCCCTCCTCCTCCTGCTGCTGCTTTTTTTTTTTTTTTTTAATTCTCCTTTCCTCCCCCGCTCCTTTCCTTCCTTCCTCCGGGCGGCTATGGACAGGCGGGGGAGCGCCGCAGAGCAGCAGCCGCCAGCGCGCATCTGAGCGCGGCCCCGAGCCGGGGGGGGGCCGGGGGGCGCCGGGGGCCGCTCGGATGCAGGCCGGGCCGGGCCGGGTCGCCCTGCTCCGGCCCGCCAGCACCGCAGCCCCGGGGGCGCCGAGATCGTGACGAACCCGGCGGGGAGAGAGGAGAGAGAGAGAGAGAGAGAAGAAAAGAGGCACGCGTCCGCCGAGGAGCCGCTCGCTGCGCGACAGTGGATTGCTAAAGCCGCGTGGGAAGGAGAAAAGGCGAGGGTGGGTTGGTTTGTTTTGTTTAAAAAATTTATTTGGGGGGGGGGGAAATCCCTCGAGTGGATTTGTACCAGCGTGGAAGATAACTGGGGATTTTTGTTGTTTGTTTTGGGAATAGAAACTAAAAAATGGAGACTGTAAGTAGAAGCAGCTTCCAGCCTCATCCAGGACTGCAGAAGACCTTGGAACAGTTTCATCTGAGCTCTATGAGCTCCCTGGGTGGCCCTGCTGCTTTCTCAGCACGATGGGCACAGGAGATGTACAAGAAAGACAATGGCAAAGACCCAGCGGAACCCGTGCTGCATCTGCCCCCCATCCAGCCGCCTCCGGTGATGCCCGGTCCCTTCTTCATGCCCTCGGACAGGTCCACGGAGAGGTGCGAGACCATCCTGGAAGGGGAAACCATCTCCTGCTTCGTGGTGGGTGGAGAAAAGCGGCTTTGCTTGCCCCAGATCCTGAACTCGGTGCTCAGGGACTTCTCCCTGCAGCAGATCAATTCGGTGTGTGACGAGCTGCATATTTACTGCTCCAGGTGCACTGCTGACCAGCTGGAGATCCTCAAAGTCATGGGCATCCTGCCCTTCTCCGCTCCCTCCTGCGGGCTCATCACTAAAACTGATGCCGAGAGGCTTTGTAACGCCTTGCTTTATGGTGGCACCTATCCTCCCCACTGCAAGAAGGAATTCTCTAGCACGATCGAGCTGGAGCTTACAGAGAAGAGCTTCAAGGTGTATCACGAGTGCTTTGGGAAGTGTAAGGGACTCCTGGTACCAGAGCTTTACAGTAACCCCAGCGCAGCCTGCATCCAGTGCTTGGACTGCAGGCTGATGTACCCACCTCACAAATTCGTGGTCCACTCGCACAAATCCCTGGAAAACAGGACTTGCCACTGGGGCTTTGACTCTGCAAACTGGAGGTCCTACATCCTCCTCAGCCAGGATTACACTGGGAAAGAGGAGAAGGCTAGGCTGGGCCAGCTCTTAGACGAAATGAAAGAAAAATTTGACTATAACAACAAATACAAGAGGAAAGCCCCCAGGGTAAGTCACGCCTTTAATTCTTGTTTTAAATAGGGGCAGGGGGGGAGAGAAAGAGAAAAGCAATCTTCTGTAATTTCGCTGACGTCGACGGGTGATGTGTTACCGCCGGGTTTCCTTGTAGGGTCGGTGAGCGGTCTCATCGCCTTCCTCGATCTCGCCACGTGTGCTGGGGGGCCCCTGCCCTGCGCCTCTGGCAGGGGCTGCGGGGCGATGTGTGGGGTTTTGCGGGGGTTGGATGTGGAGTCTGATCCTCGCGACCCCTCGCTCGAGCAGGAAGCGTGTGATTTCGGCTCAGAGGAGCTTCGGTAGGGGTCAGGACAAGGAAGGAGCCGGAGAAAAATCCCGCTGGGTGCTCCAGCCCCAACGCCGAGCTGTCTGCTGCGTGCCTCCAGGGAGGGAGGCAGGGGCTGGGCTGCCTAAACGCTGGTGTTGGAACACAAATGGGGCTGCTGCGAGAGATCCTGGCCGTCATGCAGGCTGCTGGCGTGCGGTGCAGTGCAGGACGGGGATGGAGAAGCGTGTGCTTTTAGGGGATCCCGGGGAGCCCCAGCTCGCCATCAGCCGGGTTTTTTTGCGGGTTGGGTTGTGGGCAGGCTGGGTGAGCGGATCTGTGCGGGGCCAGCTGCAGCAGCTGAGGGCACGCCGTGCCGGCCCCAGGCCAGCCAGCCACGGCGGATCGGATTTTTTAGGCGGCCTTTGTTTGCCTTTCGCTCCGAGCTGGATCCCAGAGGTGGGGGGCCGGGATCCTGAGGCTCTGGGGCCAGATCCTGCCTCCTCCATCACAGGCTGCAGGAGTTGTCCTCGGTGTGTGCCGGCAGTGACACAACCCCTGACATGAGAAGCAGCGTTTAAAGCCCACAGAGAACGCTCGGTAAAATCCCTCAATTAACTTCACCAATATAATGTTCAACGTGCACACCCGCTCGGGCTCCGACACAGCTTGGAGTTGAAAACCAAACAGACGGGAGGCTTGCCGGGCACCCGGGGCAGCAGCTTGGGCCCCCCAAAAAGGACCAGACCCTAAAGACCAGCCCCAGCTGCATGCAGGTGCTCTCCAGGCCTGCTTTTTAGCCCCGTTTCAGCCCTTGTCCCTCCTCCTCCTCCTCCCGCCCGGGTGGCAGCAGCCAGAGGCTGCGCGGAGCCCCCTTCTCCCCGCGGCTGGAGGTGGATGTGTTTTTATGGCCTGGCTGCTCGCCGGCAGTCATGTGCTAAAAGGGCTGGCGGGGCGGCTGGCTGCGGGTGTCTGCGAGGGGAGGAGAGGGCTCAGGACGTGGAGACTGTTCCCAGGTTGGGAAATGAATTTTCGAGGACATGCTTTGCTTGGGGAGCAACATAAAATGATCCCTGCTTCTTTATTTTCCTTCCAGAAGGGTCGCGTGTCCCTGGCTTGGTCATTTCCCCAGTTTGATTAAAACGGATGTTGTCAGAGGGCTGAGCTCCTTTTCTTGCAAGGCTTCTGTGGCACTGCTCAGTTGTGTGATCTGACTTGTGCCCCCGGTGAGGATGCAGGTGGAGAACAGGAAAAGACTGCCAAGTTTTGGCACTGCCTCGCTCTTGGCGACCCTTTAACAGGTCCTAGCTCAGGGCATGGCAAGCGCTCTTTCCCCACCCTCCAAAACGTGCACGCAGCCCTTTGGAGAGTGGCTTCAAGGTACCTCACAGTGGACACCAAAAATTGCATAAGAAAATCACAGCTGTACATTTTTTCAAAAAAAATAATACGAAAGTTTGTCCTAACAAAACATTAAGAGTCTCTGGATAGGTTTGTTTGGGAGGAGCGTGATGGGGAAGAGCCAGGCGGTACGTGCGCAGGGGTCAGGGCACAAATCCTGCCTCCGTGCAGAACGGGCTCTCAGTTGCCAGGCTGCGGGGCTGTCCCCACGGCTCCTGTTCACGTGGCGCAGTCTTGAAGAGACCCTGACGTCGCTGGCAGGGCTTTGGATGCTTATCCTTCCTTTTTCTGTGGTCTTTTTCCATCGGCCTCAGCCAGCGGATATCATATGCTAAGGTCATTTGTGCTGGAGCCGTGTGCGCAGATAATTACGGCGAGATTTAATCTGGCTCGCAGGCTGGGAGACTGTGGCCAGGGGCAAGTAACACGGGAGCGAAGTTTAGATGCCTAGTAAGGAAACGCGAGGACGATCCCGTGTCTGGGTGTTCCGTTAGTCACCGCCGGCCCGTGGGGGGTTCGCGTGTCTGCTGGGCCCCGTGGCTGGCTGTCTGGCTGTCTCGGGGGATGAAAGCGCGAAGCGTGTGCCTTTGTGGTGGGCTTCCTCTCTGATGTAGATCTCTGCCTTGCTTTGTTCTGCTCCATACAGAGGTGGTGGTGTGGTGTGTGCCGTAATCTGCTGTGTCAGATGTTCTGTCTTTACTCGCAGGAGGGTTTTTGTTTTTGTTTTTTTTTTATCAGCTTCCTGATTATTTGTGTGTGTGTGCGTACACATCGCCTCGGGCCCCGGGGCTCTGCTAGGATGCTGGTAGCTTGGGGTGGATGTGGCCGCTGGGGCTGTAGAAGAAGCGGTGAGGTTTTTGACCTTTCTGTGTCTTCGTGAGGGTTGTGTGGGGAGGTCTGGAGGCTTCTGCCAGCACAGTTCTGCCTTTTAAGGCTCTGACTTCTAAATGGAGGAGCTGGGCTGGCACAAGCCCCCGCTGCAGATTGGACGTACTGGCAAAGCTGCCTTTTCCTCCTCCCTCCCCTTGGGTTGGTCTGAAAGCGGAGCTACGAGGCACAGCTTTGCCTAGATACCGAATTCCCACCGTGCGTTCCTGTGCAGCATCCGCTCTGCCTATCTGTCCATCTGCAGACCGAGACAGATAGGTCGGCTCAGCGGGGTTGGTTGAACAAGATGTGTGTTGCCCGGTCTTGCCACTGGCGGAAGCGGCTTTCATCTGCCTCTGGAGCTCTCTGAAGTCAGCAAAGGGTCCTAACCAAAAGCTGGCATGGGTCGTGACAGCTGGAGGCCAACACAGCAGGAACCAGAGGTGTCTCAGCCCCGTTCCTTTCCCCCCTTTAACATCTTGATTTTTGTATCCTCCTCATTAATCCTTGGATGAGCGAAAGATCCTCTTTCTTTTCCTGAGCCATATTATAACTTCTCCATCACCCTTTGCATCCTTTTCTGGGTTTTCCACCTTCTCACAAGCTCATGCAGGTTTTTCCTGCTGTGATTTCTGCCCTGTCTCTGAGTACCCGCACTGCTGTTACGTGAGGGGGAGGCCCGTTTCCCTACCTGTCTCGCACTTGATCCGCAGTTACCAGCATGGAGCCCAACCGTTGTGTTCTGGGCTATTTCCAGAGATTGGAAATGCGAAGAACCTGACAGCGTTGCAAAACAGGGTCCTAGAAATCTGCCATCGGTGCCAAAGCCTTTTTCTTGAGCTCAGCAGCTGGTGCATGTTGTGTTCTCTGGCTGGGGTAGATGCGGCCTCGGTTTGTCTTTGAGATCCTCGTTCCAGTCTGGCGTGGAGCAGCGCCGTGCTCTGTACCATCGGCATGTCTCTGATGGAGTTTGTTCAAACAAACACGCCCCAAGGCTTTCTGCTTGCTGTTTCCAGGAGAGGAGGGTGGGTTCGCCTCTGCCTCTTTTGAACTTTTTTTTTTTTAACATTGAACTGAGCAGAGTTTGGTGCTTCCACCTTTCCTACCTGTGTGCCAGACATCTGTATTTTTAGCAAAACTGTCTGATCGGGCGGCGAGGGGGGACGAGAGCTCTCCTTGCAAGCATGCGAGCACCCCCGTGCCAGCGGGGCCGCATTCCCACGGCTCGGGGCCCGGCAGCACTCGGGTGAAGCAGCTGGGAGCTGGAAGCAGCCTTCTGGGTACTGACACACAAATGAGCACGTAAGGCCTCCCACTTCATTTCACAATGCCTCCCAAGCCCGGGCTGCCACAACACGCAGCTTTCTCAGCTGGAGAGAGGTTTAGCCAGGTCAAGTGTGCAGCCGACTCAAAGAACAGACGTTGCCGAAAGTGAAATAGCGCGGGGCCGCCGAGCGGCGGGGTGGCCGGGGCCTTTCAGGTGCTGTGCAGCGGTGGCTGTGCTGTGTTTCGTGGCCACGTGAAACGTGATGGAGCTTGGATGCGGATCTTTCTGTTCCTGTATCCCAAGTCCTGCCTCCTGGCAGTAGTGAGCTGCTTGATCTGGTAATGGGGTGTAGCAGGCAGATCCTCTTTTTTTTTTTTTCACAGGCGTTGGTGTTCAGACCGCTGGCTGGATTTATTCTTTTCTGTACCAACTGCCTTGATGAATGCTCTTGAAAAACTTTGAGAACTGTGGGTTCAGGTGTTTTCCCATGGAGCACAGAAGTCATTTGCTCTCTTGCTTGCTGCTGCTTAAGAATTCCATTAGAAAATACCCAATAAAAATGTTCAAGTCCCTAAAACCAAAATATTGAAGCCTTGAAGGAGTACCCTAAGTTCACACTTTACACCTTAGAAATAGGACCTGAAAAACGATGCCAAGCTTAAGCGAAATCCCGTGTACCTGAGGAGATGTCAGTGTTTAAGCAGACATCAGCATTTTTTTGCCAGGAGTGCAAACAGTTTTACAGATGTTGTAGGTCGAGAGCAAAGAAGCAGGTACGTGCATGTGTGCGAGACAAAGAGTATGCTGCAAATAATGAGCTAATGATGTTGAGTCACCTGTGGCTCTCTGTTGCCCCAGAATAGTTCTCAACTTCCTGAACTCAGCCCTCGTGAGCTAGGGAAGGAATTACACGAAATCTCTTCCTTAGACGATCACTGCCCAAAATATTAAAGCATGTGCCCCTGCCCTTGTTGTCTGGGCCACCTCCCTTGCCTCTCCATCTCGGTGGTTTGGGGCTCGGCCGTGTGTTCTGCCCCAAAGAGCAGCACGCTTTGAAGGTGGTGTAAACACGGCGTGTCGGTCGGGGAGCCTGCAGCACCTGGCCTGGCTGCCAGCAGCAGGCACGGTTATCGGGCTGCCCGGCGAGGGTGTGTTTTCCTTTGCTGGGATGAGTGTTCACGTCGGCGTTGTAAAAGCATCTGGCGGCGTCTGCGTGAGGCTGCTCAGAGCATGTCTAGACAACGCAGCGGTGAAACTCCTGGCAGCCGCCGGTACCTTATCTGCACCTTGCTAGCAGCGCCGCTGGGACGGCGCGAGCGCCGCGGCTGCATCGAGGGGGCTGAGCCGAGCACGATTCGGGGACCCGACAAGGTCCATTGTCCATTCTTACTGAAAACTCATGTCATTTTTGTCTCCTAGCGAGGATATTGTGCCGAAGTTCAGGGTTTCAGTGGCACCGTGTACAGCAAGGAGTGGGCTGGCTCCCTGCTGCCGGTGATAACGAAGGACTGGAACTCACGCTGCTGGCTTAGCCGGCCCAACTGCTTTGCCACCGAGTTGCATCTCCATGCAAAGTGTTAGACCCAAAAAGCCTCATTACACTCTCGTTTTTTTTTTTAAAGGCAAACTGAGCTCCTGAACTTCATGCTGTAATTCTTACTGAGAGGGAGCTCTCATGGAAGAGTTGCACTAAATCTGATGGGGTTCTTGGAAAGAAATTAAAGCATGGACAGAAGTAACTCCAACTGGGCTGCAGGAAATCTATCGATAGGGTACTATCAGTTGCTAAGCTGATCTGTTTCATCTGAGTGGCCATAGAGCACTTAAATCAAATTGATTTTCACATAAAGGAAGCATTACTTTAACGTGTAGTAATATAACATGCCTTTATTTTAAACTTATCAATTATAACATTAATAATACATTTTGTGAACCACTAATTTGCATCTGTTTTCTGAATTTTGGAAGTACAGATTAATAAATATGTATCCCTGTTTTTATTTTTTGTGCTGTTCCACTCAGTTTCTACTATAGTCAGTGCTTGTCACTCTGGGGGTGGAAAGAATTCAGTCCATTATTATCTTCATGTACACCTTGGGTAGGCAGGTATGTTCTTGTCTTCATCGCCACTGCAGATTCAGCCTCAGACTGTTCCTAAAATCACCTGTTCAGATGTTTTCTGGAGCATACGAGGTTAATTTGAAGGTTTGGGGCTTGGGGCTCGTTCGGCAGTTCTCACTCAGGCAATCAGCAGGCGTACTAATTGGAACCAGTTCACCCACAAACCACAGAAAACTTGTCTCTGTATCAGACTTCCTCCTGTGCGTGCTGGCGGTGCTTGCAGCCGGGGGGAAGAGGGGCAGATCCTGAACCGACACACGCCGGGGTTAACGCGGAGTGGCTTCAGTGAGCTTGTGGCCATGCCCCCACATTTACAGGACTGTGCCAAAGCCGGGGACTAAGCCTGTTTTGGCACTGCAGTGTTTTTGTTTTGCTCGATAACTAGGTTTTGGTCCCGTAGGTGTTTGGGGGTGCTCCGATCGGGGCAGATCTTACTGAACAGGGCACGGGTTCCTGCAGCTGGAGCTGCCCCTGGACAGGGGGGCTTTTGCCTGCTGGTTGCTCCATGCACCGTTGGGCTTTCATTTTGCCATAGATCTCTAACAGGGTGGGTTTTTTGTTCTTTTATGAGATTTGTCCATCTCTCTGTTTCAGCATTTTCGCTTATTTTTTTCTCCTGACCGGGAGATCTCTGAAGCTGGGACAAGGGCCAGCCTTGCTTTTCCCCAGTGCAAACTGAAGGGCCATAAACTTGGCCTCGGAATTGCATCAGGTGCAGCGCTTTGAACATGCCTCGTGTGCCCACGTTGGGCAAACCTGCTGGCAGGCAGCTACCAGCCGCTGTGCGCCCAGCTAATTGTGCTGCTCTGACCTTTGCTTGGATGAGGTAACGAAAACAGATACAAATTCAAGCCCCGATCCTGCCAGCGTTTCATGGCCAGGGCTCTGGGAGAAGCCAATGGGAATTCCCCCGCGTAGGTCTCTTATCGCTGCCTCCATCTCTGGCTTGGTCGCTGTCACTTTTGTTTGGGTTTCTCCAGGCTGGGTGCGTATTAAAACAACCTGTTAAGCAGCATAATGGCATTTTCTGTTAAATGCAGGCGTCCTGCCACCCTTACTTCTGTGAAGTAGTCTTTTAGTTGCTCAAACAGTTATACTGAAAGTCAGGAGAGACCTCCGCGAGGCCAGAGGTTGTGCATAGGTAGAAATTGCAGCCTCGCTCTGTATGCCGGAGATAAGCAGCAAAGAAGCGAATCGATAGCCCGGGTTCTGGCTTTGTTGTTCATTGATTGATGTACAGTTACCTTTGCACAGGCTTTGTAGAAAATGTGACATTTATTTGTTTTTTAATTGAAACCGCTTCTGTTTTGGTGCGACAGTCATTTGGACTGGAAGCACAAGAGTTGCTGAGGTTTTACGCAGCAGCAGCGCCACAAAACAAAATCACCAGGTAGAGCCTAGCGCTTGGCTTGGTTTTCCTGGGGAAGATTTCAGCGATATGTGCAGAAGACCTGCACCCCTGCGCTTTGTTCGTCGCCCTCTGTTCCGTCAATGGCATCGTTTTAGAGAATACGGTCATTGACTTGGATTGCTTGTTGGTTTCTCAACCCTTTTCACCAGCCAGTTTGTGTAATGTCTGTCTGAAATGTTGAGTAAGGGCATTGAAAGAGCAGACAGGATATCAAGTGTTAGGAAGTCTGGGTTAAGTATAACAGACAGTTCTGGCTGCTGGAAGGGGAGCAGCCCCTTGAGCTCGGTTACAGATCGGTCTCTGTGGAAACTGCAGGCTCGGGGCTCTGCGTCGCTCTCCCAGCGCTTCCCCCCTACACCTATATAATTAATTGTGTGTGGGTGCACCTCTTTTCTAGAGATGTCTTCCTTGTTTCTTTGTGGCACTGAATTGTCTGTAATAATGTCTCTTTCTAAGGATTACATAAGTTTAAGATGATTTCTCCACTGGGAGAATTATGCAAGTTTAAACTGAAATGTATTTAGAGAGCTTTTATGGATGTGTTTTCTGACTCGCAATGCAGAGGGTGATTTATTTGCATCCTTAATTGGACAACATCTGCTGGGGTTGGAAGAAGAAACATTTCCTATCTTTCCACTGTCATAACCTGTGTTTTCGTGAAGCTCCCTTCACTCACTACATGGTCATGGCTCTGACTCTTCATGCCCAGGTGGAATCAGCCAGGAGCTCAAGTTGGACACATCTGGGGAGGGATCTGCAGAATTTGTGAATCATATCTGGGAAAAAAAAGCGATATGTGCCAATGGCACTGATAAAATCAGAAATAATAACACCTGTTTTCTGTCTTTGGATTTTCTCCTTTTGTAAGATGTTGCCTTTATTGCCATTAAACAGAAAACAGGGGCGGTGAAGCTTCCCAGCTCTGTCAGCGAAGACAAGGTTCTAAAATATTTCTGTAATGCTGCTCTTAGTGAGCTGTGACCATTCAGTAAAAACTCGCCTTCTGGTTTTCAGCACAGTTACGCTGTTCTGTGACACCTAACGCAGGAGAAGAAAGCGACTGCACTCACGTGCACTTACTGAGCTTGAAGAGGCCAAAGTAGCCTCGGTTAAATGGGAGCTGCGCGAGGCTATTTGTGTGACCGCATCCTGCAGTCCGAAATCTGGCACCTGACCTGTGCCTGCAGCCCCGATCAGTTTCACTGGGGGAGCTGCACAGATCGAAAGAGCTGCCCATGCAGATCTGATTGCAGAAAGGGGATGGTGATAGTCGTTTTCTTTCTATTATTATGTAATACGGGAGTGCTGAGTATCTTGGACCGCATACATAATGCTTGTAGATGAGTTTTCCTGGATCTAGCTAACACAATTAATTCTGCTGTGGGTATTAAAATATATACATTGCGTGTGGATCCTGCTGCTTACTAAAACAGAGATTGTAGTAGTACCAATTAGAAACAGTGAATTACTTCAAATAATTAAAAACCACACTCCTTTACATATTAACTTTTGCTAGGTCCAGTATTTTATTTGACAAGTATCTTTAAAAAACAAAATGGCAAAATCCTCTGGGTTATTCCAGAGGTTTTCATATTTATAGCAGTAGAATAAATTTTAGAGCTTTTATACAGAATAATTGGCCAGAGAATAGACAGTATTGTGGTCTGATTTCAGTAGCCTTCATTGATATTATGGATTTCAGATTTACACTTCTGTTATTAAGAATTTCTCATTGTTGTATGTTAAGCATGCTTTTCTAAAATCCCTTTGCTCTAGAGTTGACAAACTTGCCTGAGTTGAAAGATAATGGAGTCTCGTGTAAGTTGGAGGAAAAAAAAGAAAAAAATTTCACCATTCTTAACTCCCCCCTAGCAGTTTCAGTTTATTTGGTGGGT
The DNA here is from genome assembly GCF_964211835.1 of Anser anser. Classification (NCBI taxonomy): domain Eukaryota; kingdom Metazoa; phylum Chordata; class Aves; order Anseriformes; family Anatidae; genus Anser; species Anser anser. Next base: position 2,242,288 of record NC_139738.1, on the reverse strand, counting down.
GTGAATTATCTCACCCATGCTGCTATGATTTAGAAATATGCTTTTGAAATAAATGCATTTAGAGTGGTGCAGAGCTGCTGTGAGAAGTAAATCAGACTCAAAAGAGCCCAGACTGCAGCATTAGGTCCATTATAGATATTTCTTTGTTCCCATTCATTCCCTAATAAGAAACATGCCGTGCAATGGGTTCTTGCACTAATACATCCAAAGATGTAGCTTTGCTTGGCTTTTTGCCTTTTTCTTTTTTGCTACATGGTGTATTTTTTTGCGAAAAAAGGTGGAGGCCAATAAACAGAGGGCTGAAGATGTAAGTGAGGAAATTTTTGGACTGTATTCAGCAGCAGATAGTGGTACGAGTGGTGTAATGTGTTCGATTATCGCATTGTGTGGGTATGCAGAGCTACTGCTCAGAGGACTTGGTGCTTGCAGCATAGAAAATCAGGAGTTCCTTTGCTAAACCCTTGATTTCTAGAATCATATTTGTGTGAACATCTACTTTGTAATGGACTTATTGATCCGTCTTTAGCCCTTTTGATTCTAGAGCAAAAATCATGTGTGATATTATTAAATTCTGATGAACAAAATAAATAAAATTACTGGAATACAAAGGAAAAAGTGATTTGGTGGGATAAGGGGGTGGAGGGAGTTGGCAGCACCCTAACTATTTGCTTGTGTTTACCACATGCCTTGCATCGTTCCTTATAGCTCTGTTTAACTTACCCATGCGTCTTTCAAGTAAATTTGGTCTTTTTGCAGTTTTTTTAACAATTAACCTAGCCATGATGAGGCTTGAATGAATCTCATCTGCACACCTGTTTAATATTAAAGTTCAGGCATTCAGTGCTTTGTGGCTTTAGCTTGAAATTCAAGTTGCTTTGAGTCATCCCTTTCGTCTTTTGTTTGGGTGGAAAAAAGGAGTGGCAGTAAACGGCCTGCAGCTAAGAAATGAAAGAGTTGAATTAGGTTTTAGAAATGTTAGTCTTGGCATTTGGGACATTTGCATTTGTACAGATTGTCACGCTTCTCTTTATTTGGAATATAGCAGTTCGGTGCTGGGGATGAAAAATGTTACATGTCTTTTTCCCAGTGGTGTGACACACGGCTGCTGCACTGGAAGAGTCGGAAGGAGCTGGAGCATGAGCTGTGGTTTCCCGTTCTGCCCAGACTGCTGGTCGCACCAGCAGCGGGTTATTGCCCCACCTGTGTTCCCAAGCTGTGGCGCGCGGCTGAGGTTTTTCTGACAGCAGCTTCTAATTCTGTGAACCCAGGAACAGCCTGGTCTTTAAAAACAACCAGAAAACCCCAGTCAATTAGACCAAGGTTGGGAAGAAATTGATTTTGGTGGAGTTGGTAAAGCTTCATCGGTTCGGGTGTAGCTATCGGGGAAGCTATACCAATGCCAGCTGCGGGGACGGTAAATGTGGGGTTCCTGGGGGCAGCAGCCACTGCCTTACACCTCTCAACTGCCACGTTTAGAAGCGTGTGGACGAGTTTAACTTTTGCCATTACATCCAAGATAGTATTTTAAATGACGCTGTGGTCTAGACCTTGGGGGTCTTTAATCAGTTTATTTTGTCTGGTGTGCCTGAAGAATAGTCATGGCATCAGCGTTGTTGTGCTGCCACGCAAACCACACCAGGAACTGATTCAAGTATGGGGAAGAAATAGGAGATGCTTCAAAAGAGACCCCGAAGTACAAACGTAACTGGATTGCGGTGGCGCCGTGCTTTACGTCGGGGAAGGTCATTTTGGTGGCGCTGTGCTCGGTGGTTTGACTCCAGTGAAGTCAGTGGGCTTGGTCCAAGTGCTTCAAAGTGCATCTTCGAGTGGAAATCACTTGTCTTAGCTTCTGCCTGCAGCCAGCGTTTTCTCTCTGGTTATAAAGTGGGGGTCAAATTCTGCTGAGATTTTGCAAGGGGAAATCTTGGTCAACTCATGGGAGTGCAGTGGGATTTCTTTCCAGAATTCTGTTCTGCATTTACACTCTGCTCTTACAAATGTACATGCAAATTTAACATTTAGGCTTCTAAGAATGCATCAACTTTGCTCTTGTTAGCTGGACTGAGGCATCAGTGCGGTTTTCTCGTTACAACTCGATTTGATTTCCGTGGATTCAGAGTAATCAAACTTCATCTGTTTCTTTCTAAGAAAAGAAATTCTAAGAGGGATGTTCATTCATCTCCTGGCAGAGCAGCTGGATCCCATCTTGGCAGATGTGAAAACCCTTACATTTATGTTGCTCTGTTATTTAGGGGGGATTTTTTCTTGAAATGAGCTCTTTTATTTATCAGCCCCCTCCTCAAACTTGTGATTCCCTCAGTTAAACCCATAATCCGCAGTCACGTCGGAATTAACCTCTGGATGGACAGTTCGGATGTCACCACGTGAGCGTTAGGGCTCAGGGAACACAAATACGGAGACACATGGATCCTGTTTCCACCAAATTTCTTAACTAGGGGAAAAAATGCCCGTTTTTTACTTTCCTTTTAAAAATAGCAACAAAATTTGCTTTAGATTATAATTGCAAAGCAACAATTGAGTTGCTCCAAATTCACTCCGCAGAGTTGACCTCAATAACCGTGCAGACGCTCCCCTGAGCCGGCGTGCTGCCATTTCTGTGGTGGCATTGCTGGGGCTGATGCTCATTTCTGGGGGTTATGTTTCTGTAGGACCGAGCTGAATTGCTACCCTGGAAAACTTCTTACACGAGGGGCACGGCAGATCCGCGTCCTAAAGCAGCGGTTTGCAGAAGTGGATTGGCGATTGCAGCTCCCTGGCTGCTCTTCCTGCTGCGTTGGTGACTCCTTGTGGGGTGGGGGTTGGTTTTCTTCCCAGCTCCTTCGGCAGGCCCTTTGCCCGGGTGCATCTCGGGATTTCCCTTTTGCTGAATGGGCTGCTTGTTCGCGAGGGAGGAAGTGAGGTCCCCCTGGATGCGGCGGGGCAGCCGCCTGCTTCGCATGCAGGGCACACGGGCGGGGGGGAACGCTCGGAACCGCTGCGCCAAACCGGCCGTGCCCCCAGCTGGCATGGCAGCTGCCCCCTTCATTGGGGAAAATGTTAGAATAGGCTGAAATAACCTTTACAAGTGAGGTGAAGATGGATATTTTTTTTTAATACCAGCTGACGATTAAAAAAAAAAAAGGAAATAAAAAATGTCCTTGTGGGTATGTGAAAGGAAGGCGCTGTCGGTGGCTGCCAGCCCGACTTCCACGGCCCCCTGAGCTCAGCGAGCTGCATTGTGAGGGGCTCTCTTCTCGGACTGGAGTTTAAAAGTGACCATGGCTCTTGTGTCGCTCCCAGCAGCATTAGCTCTGTGCAACTCCGTTGCGGTTCGGTTTCTCCTACATAGTGCAACAAGTGCTCTAGCAGAAGAAGAAAGTAGCTCTTCCAGTCTTAACATGGGGTCGCTTCAGCTGGGAGCAGGAAAGTCTGCACAACAAATGAGTGTTGACAATGTTTTTTTTTACATTGCTGATTGTTTGACGAGGATCAGATGAGGAAGTTGCAGGACCACTCAGAAATTACAGCGGGCAGCTGTGTTTAGCTCTGTCTGCAGTCCTTGTTCCCCTCCCCGGGCAGGGCAGCAGGAGATCAATTCAAAAACAATTTCAGGGTTTAAAAGCCAGCCAACCAAACCGCTTATGTGCGTCACGTTAAAGAGATCATCATAAGGACTTGTGATAAATCCATCTGAATGTCCATCTCTTTATATAAAACCTCCGTACAGGGGAGGTGCAGCCCCCAGCTTTTGCCCTTTGAATGCTCGGTTGTGGCAGCGAACCCAGCTGGGGAGCGTTGTGCTGCTTAGGGCCGCACTGCCCCTGTTACAGCTGGGGAGGGTGTGGAGTTGGTGGCAGCATCGGCCGAGTTCCTGGCACCTAACACCGTCAGGCTGACCCTGTGGCTGTCCCTGCTGCTGTTTGTAAAATTGTAAGTACATGTTCCGAGATGTGATTGTTTCCATTTCTGGTACAGAGGGGCTGCTGGTAGGTTAACAAGTTTGTTCTTAGTTTATTGGGTTAAGAGGCCTCACTTGAAAAAGTGGGCTACTCAGGGGTAGCTCAGAGCACCAACCCTTTTCTTGGGACGTTTTACAAGTAGTAAATTCGGTGGTGGTCCTGTATAATCCTGTTATTATAGTCATGGTGCAACTCGCTAGGCATCACAAGTGTGCTGATGTTGTTATCAGGGGCTACATATCAAATCCTTTTGCCCTGAGATAAATGAGAAAAATGGGGTTTGTTCTGTTTTTATTTTTTGTAATCCAGTAGATCAGAACTGAGAGAATTTGATAGCGTACAACAACACTTCTTAGCTGTGGAAGTATCTCTGTTGTGCAAGTACAACATTCAGAGCTGGAAGGAAGTGCTGTCGTGCAGGCTGAGCAGATATATCTGGGTTTCAGATATCTGAACTCACTGGCTTGCCCAGCAGGTTTGTGTTCTGCAGAGTCCCTTGGGTTAAGAAGGGAAGTGTGTTAGCATCATTTCCATGGGGGGAACCTTCCAGGTGGGAGCAGGTACTAGCTCTGCTCTGCTCCCAGCCCGAACCAAGGAGTCCGTTTGTGCTGCGAGGAGGTTGTGTTTCAACTCCAAATCCTGGTCCACTTAAATACAATTACAAAATCATCAGCTGGCATCCTTGGAGCAGGGCAGTTCCATCCTGCATGCTGTCGGTCATGTATAAGCACTGCAGCGGGCAGATGTTTGCATGTTTTCCTTGACTCCAGTTGATCTCGCAGTCCAAGGGTGTTTTTTTCCCCCCCTACTATAGGTCTGAAAGTTTTTGCCTCTTGAAGTTCTCACTAAGTTCAGTGGCAGAGAGGGGCCAACATTGGTACTGCTTCTCCTGTTGTTAACAAAATTAAGATTTTTAATGTAGAAATGGATTTTTTGGGGCATAAAACCAATGCTGAGGGTAACTGAGAGCTGTGCACGTGAGCAGGCGGCGATGGCAGGTTGGAGTAGGGCAGGAGCTGGCGTGGCTGTAAAACATTTACTGCGCTTCTGGATATTACGGTTGGAGTCAGCTATCGTGTGCTGATGTTCTAGAAAAAATGTTGAAAATCTCTGCTGAAAACTTCCCCTTCATTCAGAAACTGTCATTGCTTCTTCTCGTTACCCTTGGTTTATTTCGTAGCCTTGTGCAGCACAAGGAAGGGCTTGTGTAACGCCCGAGCCATTCCCATTCCTCACTGAATGATATGCAAATCTAGTCAATTAAGCAGGGGGGATTTAATTAGCAGTTTAAGTTCATGTGTGAAGTGTCTTGCCTTAATTACTTAACAGTTTTGTTGCAAATTTGCTAAGTTTTTTTTCCACCGAACTATCAAAACTGTGATTTTTTTTGGGGGGGGGCGGGGAGGGGTACCGTTGAAGGCTGGGTATCGCCCCGTGGGCCTGACCTCTGTGCTGCCGCTGTGTGTGTGCCCCTTTGTTTGCAAAGCTCTTTTCAGAGCTGCGGCGAGAAAGCAGACTGTTTATTGTCTCGGAGGAGAACAATACCTTTTTTTTAAAAAAAAAAAAAAGAGATTTTTCTGCTTAAAATGTGGAGTGAAAGGCTGTCTGTTTGTTCTGCTTTGGGAGCTGGGTGACACCAGTCATGGTATTGGGGTGGCTGCCTCCTCTAGCTGCCGTGCGGTGCGTTAACTCGTTGCCTTTGTTGCCAGTTCTGTCTGGGCAAGTCGCTTTTCTGCCCCGCTGCAGAAAGCCGGCGTGTTGCTGTGTCAGCTGCGGAGCTGGAGGAACCCAGTGCTAATACCCGAAACGCGGTCGTGCTGGTGCAGAACTGCGGCTGGATTTTGTATCCCAGCTTCTCGCTGGGGATGTGTGAGCGGCACCGTTTCGTTCTGTGACGCTGCAGGCCGTGCCTGCCGTTCTGGTCTCAGTACCAGGGCGCTGTTGGCTTGGGGCCTCGCGTTTGGCTTCTTGAAACGGCGAGGGGAGGGTGGGACAGAGTACCCTGCAATGCCTGGTACTGCTCATCAGCGTGCCGCCAAAGCCCCAGAGCGATATTCAGGAAGGCGGGGAAGGAGAGCGTTGGGTGGCAGGGTGCTGAGCAGGGCCTGCCTGAAGGAGCAGACGCCTGGGAGCACATCTGGTGCCAGGTGGCTTCACCGATGGCTTCTTAGGATGGTAGGTGTAGGGCTTTTACGGCAGGAATGTCCCAGTGCGGCTGGCCAGTTGCTGTAGGACTGAGCCGTTGTGAACCCTGCTGCACTGCAAGCCTCGCTGTGATGGCCTGAAAGCCCCCATCTGTTCCTCGTGGCACAGCGACGTGCTGATGGCGACTCCTTCTCCTGCCTGCAGCCTACAGCCGTGGCTCACCACGTGTGTGTGCACGTACATAGGTAGAGGAGAGGCTAGGGAGGAACACTTTCACTTAGAGCCCTCTGCACCGCAGCCTTGCAGATGTTCACCAGCGGCTGTCCTGAAGGATTTCTTTAGGATTGGGCTTGAACTTTGTGACTTTCCATCAGCAGAGCTAGAAATTTGTCTCATTTGCCTTCCCCAGCAAACCGTCTTTAACCTCACTGTACAGCTGATGATACATCAGTGCCATCTTCAATTTAAAGCTTGTTGACCTGAAAACGTGGTTTCTACCAGCCAGGGGTTTGAGACTCACGGGTAAGCAACTGCTGCACTAGTTGTAGGGAGCAGTTCAGTGCCCGTGCTGCTTGCATGGATTTTAAATAATTTACCAAATGCCCAGATGCTGCCTGCAGTAGCAGCGTCGGTGAAATCACTGTAGTCAGCAGACATCCACCCTGGGCAACAGGCTAGGAGGTTTGATTTAAAGGACCTCGTTTAGAGACATACGGTGGTACTGTATGATGAGAAGCTCACCCTATTAATAATTCTTTTTATAAAACCAGGGAAAACATTTCTAAACCAGTGCTCTTTGTTTCATGCACCTGCTTTTATGAAATGCCTTTGTGAAACAAAGCCACGTGAGAAATAAATGAAAAAGTTACACTTGTGACGTTTAGGATTTCAGCCCTTGCTGTGTCTGTCCCCCAGTAGTGCAGATGGGAATATCGGGGCTTACTGTGACACCGGGTGCTGCTCCCTTTCTGCAGAGGCTGCAGTACGTTTTGTACAATCCCGTATTGCCCCCTTGATTGCAACGTGGGGGGATCAAGAAAGCAAAAGCTAACAAACGTGGACTGTACCGGCCTGTTGGGCTTCCAAACAGACGTGTAAATGCTGTGGTTTAGAAGCTTCTTTTTACCTTTAAACATCATCCCATTTCTAAAAATGTACTAACAAATAGCATCCAACTTGTAATTGGGATGTGTGAACTCCTCATTTTCTTCTGTGCTTTTCCAAGCTAGATTCCAGGGACGTTTTCGCCCAGTTTATTATTATTATTAATCTCATTAAGGACCTGTATTAGTGCCATTCTATTTTTCATAGAATCTCTTTCCAGTTTGGCCGGGGCAACCCTTTTGTTGAACCTTCTTTGGGACTGTGTTCCCATGTGCTGTGAAGGCGCTGACACATGACCTCGTTACACAGAGAAAATCCTAAATGTCCTGCCCCTTGCCAAACCTATCACAAAGCTACCCATCACCCCCTTTTCAGGATCCCAGATGGTAAATAGCAGCAGGAGGTGAAAGGGGAGCTTTGTCTCCATTCTGAGGCCTGTTTTAAGTATTCTGTGTCTGTCTGTTTCCCTCTGCTTTTCCCACTCTGCCCATAAATTAGCAAGCCAGCTTTTCTGACAAGGGAAGACAAAATGTCCACGAGCTGCAGTAACATCACCTACTCGAGAGAACGTTTGTGAACATTCTGCGTTCATGCTCTGGCTGCTTGGGGTCTCTTCGTTTGGGCAGAACTTCTGTTTGGCCTGCTCACAAAGGCGTTTAGGGAAAGGCAGCTTTCCCTGGGAACCAGGCGGCAGTTGTAGTTGCTGTCGCACCTTCAGACGGAGAGGGTGCCCTCCTGTTCATGCTGAACCCTGGGTGGCTGGGCCTGATCATTTAAACATAAAAAAATCCTACAAAGATCTGCCCATCTCGCTCCGTTGTTTCTGTAAAGCCAAAGTTGTAAGAGAAGCGACGGTTTCTGGGGTGCTCTGAGAGCAGTGAATAATGGGGTTTAGCAGGAGAGGGGCGGTGGGCACCGCAGGAAACTGCCATTTCCTTTGCCATCCTATTGACAGTTCTCGTATTCCAGGGACCTAACGGTTCTGAGAAATGCTGAGCTGTGCAAGCTGAGCGTGTACCCCGTCTTCACTGGGACAGGTTGGCTGGTTTGCAGTAATTAAGACCCTGCGTTCTCTTTAGGCCCTTCTAATTCCCAAACCAACCTGCATTCATCCCCAGGCAGCTCTGGCAGCTCTGCAGTTATGGCAGCGCTCTGCGCTCGGACCGGGGCTGCTGAGCTGAAATGCCGAAGGCTGAACGGAGGCTGGGCATCCTTCTTTTAAACTGATAAATATTAGCGAGGAAAGGGGAGTAGGAATGCAAGGTCTGCTCACTGTCCAGTACCTCAGTTGTTTCATTTTGTGTTTGCGGTGTTGTTGTGGATGGATGTCCTCCTGTATGATTACCGGGGCCCTGCGGAGCCTTTGGATGCCAAGTGGGTGTCAGCTGGGGAGCTGGCGGGAGGGATTGAAAGCAGTGATGCCTCTTCTGCAAGTGCTGGGGCTCCAAAACCTAGAGGGACTTCAGCTTTGACCATTTAGTAATAAACCTTCATTTTTAAGTGACGAGAAGAGTTACAAAGTGGCACGGGAAGAGCTCCTGTGTCTTTTGGCTCCGTTTTCTGGGAAGAATACTCTGTTTTCCACATTGGAAGTTAATTAGTACAGTTTTTTTTTTTTCCTCCTCTGGGATCTCCTGTGTTTCTTCTGACCTGTAATTCTCTATATAGTCATCAAGTCAAATGGATGTGAAGGGCTCAGTTCTGACACGTTGTGTTTTGACAGCACATTTTGTTCATACTGAGTCAATACTTCTGAAGCCGTCGTTGCTTGGTCACTTTAATTTGACATGTACCTCGCTGCTGCCAAAACTCCTTTTGGCTTCTGCCCTAACACCAGCCTACTGCTCCTGTCACCTCCTCTGACTGTCACCCGTGCTTTTGTGGCTGCACAATGTGCAACAGCTCACCGGGGAATCAATCTGCCTGAAAATTAGTCATTATATAAAGGCGAGTCACAAAAATTAACTGAACAAATGTGCTGGTGAACGTACGGAGTGGGCAGGTCGGGGTTGGTTGGTTGGTTCGTTCCCTGGCGTTACGTGTTCTTAGTTGAGATTGCCAAGGGAATGAAAGTTAAGTTAAGCGCTGGTGTGTGTGCTGGTGCTTTGTCCTGCAGCCAAACAACACAAGGAGTGGAGCAGTGGTGGGAGGGTGGCTTGGATAGAACCGAACAGTGCTGCTTCAGCCCTAGCTCCTCTTATTTGTTAAAGCCCTGTACAGTGGAAGGGGCTGCTAAAGATTAGCTCAGTATATTCTTATTTTTTTAACACCTTATTAGGCTGTTGCTCTGAACCAGGAGCTTCTGTGAATGCATTTTTCTTTCCTTTATTATTTTTTTTTTAAGAAGGGTTTTTTGGTGGCTGAAGCTCTAACATGAATAGGAATAGTGTCTCCCTCTTCCTTTTTCCTCCTACTCGAGGCTCACACGCAGCCAGCCCTGGGGTCTTTTCTTTCTGTGTGGTTGGCAGAACAGAGAGAGGGAGAGCCGGGGAGACCGCCCGGGCCCCCGGTGCTGTCACGAGAAGAATAGCGGTGCTGTTACCGCTAAATCCAAGGGGACAAGCTTGTGTATGTGCGCTGCAGCAGCCAGCGGGCTGAATTAGTGGCATTTAGGCACTGCTAAGAGGCTAATTGAGTCACTGGTACTTGCTGATTAAACCAGCAAATCCAATAACGTATGGATGTGCATGTTCATGGTTGGGTCTGTGCTCTATGAAAATTAAGCATGCTGGGTTTTAACTCTTTCGCTTAAGCCACTCAGTAGCTTACGGAATATCAGAGCGTTTAGATAAATGCTTTGGGGAGATCAGATTTATTTTATTCTTCTCATCTTCCTGCTCTGTGCAGTGGTGTTAGATGGGAGGGCAGTAAAGCGGTTCCTTTATGGCTTGCTCAACTCCTCCAGTTTAAGAAATGCAGCCTTCGTGTGGGGCAGCCGGAACTGCGAGGTGACAGAAGGTAAGGAGCTGAGGCCATCCCCGAGGTGCACCCATGCCACGTCGGTATGACAGAGGAAGCCTTTGTTGGCAGCCATCTCGCACCGCTCCGCCCTCCTCAGGAGCGTGTCAGTGCCGCACAGGTGGTGGGTGCCCCACTGCCTCCGAACATCGCCTCCAGCAGAGGCACAAACAACTCCGCTGCCGTCTCTAACGAGGATTGCAGCACAGAGACAATCCCAGCTTCACCTGGGTTGGACGGGGAGTACGGAGAGAGTCTGCAGAGCTGACCTGAACTCGAATACACCCTTGCAATATATTTTGCAATGCCTTGTCGCTCCCGAAATCTGCCCACAGACGCAGGCCCAGCTTTGCTTTTGCTCATGGTGGTTTTTATAATGATTGTGGCTTGATTGACTCGAGCGGAATTATTCCTAATTCACAGCACCATAACTGGAGAGCCGAATGAGATTCATGCGTTTTTCTTTGAAGTACGCAGCGCTCTCAGGGAGGCTGTTGTGCTGAGGGCACGTTGCTTTCAGTGCTTCTTTTTAATTTTGTTTTTAAGTTTTAAGAAGAATAAGACGCCTCTCCATCTCAACCAGAAGGACATGTATGAAAAAATAGTGCGACTCACAGAGGCGAGTGGTGGGTTCAGAACCTCGTGAGTCACTGCCGCGAGATTGACAGTTTGGGAACACGAGCGCGGAGGAGTGAGGACGGGATGCTCAGGGGCTGATGAGATAAGGGAATCTATAGAATGTCAGCAGAGGGGTCAGCAGCAGCGTGCGTCTCATTCCAGAGTTAAACTCAGGCATTGGGAAATGGCATTCCTTGATGGCAAACACGATCTGACAGTTCTCAGCTAGCTGCACCGCTCTCCTCCTCCTCCTCCTCTTCCTCCCCCTCCAGCCCCCTCCCTTCAGCTGCATATCAGCGGATGCTTTGGAGATCGTGTCTGTTCTTGCCTTCAAAGCAGCAACAAGAAAATATTTAAAGCCACAAGCACACCTTAGAGGCTTTGCAGGATAAGTCAGGTTAGCAAGAAATTTGTGTACCTGAAAAATGATGTCCCTGTTCAGACAACTCACTTGGTAGGGCCGTCGATCTGTTTCATCTCCCATTCAGAGATTATTAAGCTTTGCTCTAATTTTAGCACCTAACTGTTGTCTATCCCTCTTCTTTCTTCCTTTCTTTTTTTCCCCCCATGCGTGCGTGTGTGAAAGAATTTCCTCCTGTTCGCGGGCAGGCCTGGGCTGGATCCGCTCCTGGAATTACCTCCATAGGAGTTCATTCATTCCTCCTCTCAAATTACTTGGCGTTTGCTAGGGATAATTTGTTCATGGGTGGTGGGGAAGGAACTGTCCTCCTCTTGTTGTTACCCAGGGTGCAAGGAGGCCGAGTCAAGAGAACTTTTATGGCCCCTGCTCCTGGCACCATGTCGCCGGGTGGCCTTGGGCAAGTTCCTTCACTCCTCCGTGAGACCGGCCCGGCGATGTTTTCCTCCCTGCCCAACAGGGCTGTCGAGAGGATTTCTGCGAAGCGTTTTGCATGCATGCAGGATTATATTATTATTGCTGAGTGTTGTTTTTTTATGAATATGCATGAAAGGTGCTAAGACATTGCCTCACCTTGGGCCTCACACGCAACTCATTACAGGCTGTGGTTGCTGTGAATTTATGTAATGGAGGAGATGGAAGAGATTAGGAGCGCTATCCCCAGAAACTGTTGACATTCTCAGAAGAGAAAGTGGCAAACCCAATTTCTCCCTCTCTAATTAGCACTGCATTAAAAGAAGAACGTATTTTTTCTGATTAACGCAGTCTTTGGCAGGGTTTTGGGGCTGGGGACTGGGAGGGCTCCCATCAACCCAAGTGCGTGTTACTTCTCCGTAGACTTCTTGTGAGACCCGAGCTGCGGCCCTTGCTGAGGGAGAAGGGAAGCAATGACGGACCGTGGTGCTAAAGTTGTATTTTTGAGTCCCGACAGCGGCGCCACGGTGGGGGAACAGCCGCGCAGGAACCCGCGAGCAGGTTGCACAAGCGCCGTCTCCAGGGTGTCGCTGCGGTGGTGTCAAGGAAAACTTCCTCTTTCGGCCAGCGCCGCCGTGCAGCTGCGCTGCGCTCAGCCCCCGTGGCTGGGAGGCGGCCGGCCTGCAAGGGGAACAAGGCGGTGAGCCTCGGCTTGTTTCGTCTCCTTCGCAGAGGGGAGAAGGGGCAGGGCCGCCGCCAAGTTGGCCACAGCAGCCCCGTGGTGCTGAGGGAGCACTTTCTTGGACGGAAGCTGAAAAACGTGCCCACGAGCCTGCCGTGGGTGCTCTTCTCGCAAGCTGCGGGGCTCCCGGGATGGAAGGAGGCTCGGAGAGACTTGGTGTGGCCGTCACCTGGGGCTGAGCCCAGAGGGGCACTGGTGCTGCAACAGACAGCCAGGGCTTCTTTAACATACACATGCTCCAGGATGCCAGGTGAAGAACGAGTGAAATTTTTCCTAAGGAGTTGTAGCTGTTACTCCTCATCCCTGCAAGCATTTCACTCTTTTAGTTGTCCTGTCTACTTGACCCCCAAAACCCGCAGCCATTGAGCTGTTTTAGGACTTCCCCTTTGGGTTACAGTCATTGAAAGAGGTGTGCGAGTACTAGGTGCTTTGTAACAACTGGTGTTACTCCGGCACTTGCGCTGGAGGAAGATGGGAAGCAATTCAGACTGTGCTCTTGTTAATGGCTGCTCTGCAGGAAACGCATCTCTGCTTCCTGGGCGCAAAGCAAACCTCTCCCATGTGCGTGCCGCCTACAAAAGAGAAAAGGCTGGCTGCCTTTCGCTAGAGGCAGAAGTTGCTGGCTGAATTCACTTCGTTTTGAAGCTCAGGGGGGTTTTGTTGTTTGTCAGGGCTCTGCTTGTGCTCTTTTCCCCCCGCTGACCCACGGTGCGGTCAGGTCCCGTGGTGGCGGTGGGGTGACCTGTGCGGAGCAGCCAGGTGTTGCATCACCGATGGTGACTGCTTCAAGGAGTAAGAGATCTTGTTTGACCCCTTCGCTACCTCGTTCTCTGGTTTGCTCTGTAAGGAGAGGTTTGAGAAGCCTTAGTGCAACTAATTGACGTTAAGGTTGCATCAGCAGCAGGGCTCCAGGTCGGGGATTGGTGTAAATCAGAGCTTTCCACAAGAGTCTAAAAGTTTCACATAAAACAACGGCGGCGTTTCCTTGTTTTGAGCCCGAGTGCACTGATTAGCACTTCCTCTCTGCATTTGTGGCTGCCTTTTCACATTGTCATCCTCGTCCTTACAGCGAGATCTGGGTGTCGCTTGGCACCTGATCCTCCCATCCAAAGGGCTCGTCGCGCAGCTCTCATCCGAGGTGGCTTTCTGTGAAGTGGGTACGTTCCAGCGTGCCCCTCGCCATCTCACGGCACGTTCCCATTACCTCTGTGCTAGTGACAAAGGGATGAGAAATAAAAATATAGATGAGAAATAATCTGTGCGTTGTTTGACAGGGGCACTGCTGCCTTGAAATCACCGCTCGGTTACTGGAAGTATCTCATGGCTGGATGTTGAATCCTTACCTTTGGAAGTGAGTGGGGAACTCAAGTGTGGGCCGTTACTCTACATTAAATGGGCTTTCTTAAACTGAGACACGCTGGCCCAAATGGTGCTGTCCCAGGGTAGGTCTGTGGCAATAAAAAAGGCATTTTGCAAATTCCTACGCTGCGAGGGGGCTACTTCGAATGCAGTCGAATTGTTTGGTTGAGACAGCTCTCGCTGGAGAAAATACGAAAGGCTTCACTCCTGGCATAACAAAATTGGGTCACTGTCTTTTTTAAGTGGGTCACGCGAGCTTCCAGCACGGGAGGCCTCCTGCCACGTGTGAAGAGGTGAGGCGTGGGAGCAGCCCCGTCCCGCTAGGCCTGGCTGCGAGGCGCTCCTTTCCTCTTGACACGGGGCAAGCAGGGCAAGCTGCCTGTCCCGGGCACCCGGTGCCTGGCCGGGGATTCAGGCATCGCTGCAGGAGAGGAGAAATGCGAATACATGGAGTTGCAGCTCCAGTGCTCGTAATTCACCCCCCCGATTTCAGTGAGCACTGCTTTAAAAAGGGTTTGTTGCAGTGGCAGCGTGCAGAGGGGCCTCCCACCCTCACAACACAGCCTAGGGAGGCTCGAGGAGGCGCTGAGCAACCCCCTGCTCTGCTGGGAAAGAAAGAGTCGCCCCTGTTCGTCTGCTCCCCGTGAAGAGAGGCAGTGTCTGAAAACCCAAACAAAAAACCCCACAGCACAACAACTGGCCGCCTTCCATGAGCGAGCCCTGTTTCCAGCCTGGCCGCCACGGTACCAGGGGCACGGGCTGTCGCTGAGAGGCTGCTCTTGTGCGCACAGAGAGCCTTGTGATTCCTGCTCGGAGAGGTCAGCTCCGCCGGAACAAAGTGTTCGAGACAATGCTGGGGGATCCAGCTGGAGGTTCAGCATTAAGGCAGCGTCAGCCAGATGGAAATGAGGTGCAGAGGGTTGCAGGGGGTGGGGGTGGGGAATTCCTCCTCTTTAAAGGGAAAAGAAAGCAACGGTGACTCCGAAACGCACGCGTTCACGTGTATCCGCAGCGTTACATGCCGCTATGGCAGGGCTGCTCCCGTTCAGCGCGGTGCCAGCGGGGTGTCGGCTGCCCTGCGTGCCGTAACTGGGGCAGAGGCTGCTCCGTGAGATCTGGGATGCGCGCTGACAGAACTGGAGCATCGTTTGTGTGTTGCCTCTGATTTTCAAATGACCCTAGTGAGTTTGGGTGTACATCTGGACGTGCCTTGCGTCAGCCTGGTTTTCAGGAAACAAACGCATCCATCCCCACATCTCTGACTGCTGCTGATAGAAATAACTTTTTGAAGTCCTCAGGCTCGTTCCTAGATGGAACACGAAGCTGGCAAGCAGTGACAGCCCACGTTGTTTTATTCCTGCTGATGGGAACGGGCGTGCTTGCGGATAGCCGAGTGCAGAGCAAGGTCCGGCAGGGTTTTCAGCCTCTTTTTATGGGATTGTTTTGTTTTGTGTAATGGCTGCAGTGTAGTGCATCATCATCAGTTTGAATAAGAAGATAGCGAAATGAAGCTTCCAGCTCTAGTTGTGCATCTTGGTGCGGCTGAAATTTTAGAGAGCTTTTTTCAAAGCAAAATTTGATATGAAAAAAGTAATTTGACATCTGTAGTACCTTTTGAAGACAAATCTGTTGCATTTCATCTCTGGCTTGCTGTACAACACTGGAAACTCATCCATGCCACTGAGCCTCTGTAGCCTTGTGACCATGGAGAAACAGGGAGTGATCGGGTGGTGGTGGTCCTGCCCAGGAGAGTCGAAAGGAAAATAATAAAATAAAGGAAAAAAAGCCAGTTTGAGAAGACAAGATAACTTTCTTCTGTGCCATCTTTCTCAGACATACAGCCTTCTGCAGCTCTCCTGAGATAAAGGAAGATACTCAGCAGCCTGTTCTCCTTCACATCTTCCTTTAAAAGAGCCAGACAATGCGATGTTCGTCTAAGGATACTTCACAGAGCTTGGTAGGCAGCTTTTTTTGTGGCACCACCAAGGCTGTCCACATTATTTGTCTCTCTCTTTCTATTGGTTTCCCGTTTGAATGAGTGAAAGCAGAACTACCTGAATGCGCGTTTAAAAAGCCAGTTCTGCTTTTGCAAAAAAAAAAAAAAAGGGATTTAGCAAGAAGGATTCCCTCCTCCCCGTCATTTATTGGCATATTTTGCTCTGTGTAGTGACCTTGTCCGGGAAGGATCGGGGAGCAAGGGGAGGTGTGTCTTGCTCTCCTGGGATGTTTGTAGGTGATCCTCCAAGGGACCGAAGAGTCCCAGAGTTGGCCGTGGTCACGTGCTGGGTGCTGAGCTGTTACTGAAGTTACCTGCAGCATAGATCCCTGACCAAAGCCTTCAAAAGCGTTCAGCACTCTTTCATCTGTGCCCTAGCATCTCCTGGGAGCAGCTTGCAGTTCAGGTCAGATACTGGTGGAAACAGATGAGGCTCTCAGCCAGCGTGATATCAGCGGTGGTGAAAAACCAGCGCACGGTGATTTACTGGTGGCGGCCGGCGCTGGGAAAGCCCGTGCCCTTCCTTTAAAAGTCCCTCTGTTAAAGTTTTCCCAGCCACGAGGTTCCCAGGCTCTCATTCACTGCTCATCCACGGCATGAATGTCTCTTTTCTCCCCCCGTGTGTGTTCCCATGGTCTGCGTGATCAGAAGTTGCGTTGCTGTGCTCCATTTTCCGCAGCCTGTGGCTTCCAGGCTTTTGTGCGGCTTCTTCAGAATTTCACAAGTACATCACAAGATGCTATTTTGGGCAGCTGCAGGATAAAGCGTGTTTGAGATCTTCAGGCTGCCCTTTGCCACTTTGCAGTTTGGCTGTGGAGGTACCCAGGAAACAAAACGAAGGCACCAAGCTCTTGGTACATCTCAGTCCAGGCCGTCCACTCATACTCGCCCAGCCGGGATCAGAAGGTGTTACTTCACGTTTCTGTGGCGTTTGCTTCGAGCTGACCTGCAGCTTTTCGGCTCTTTCACCCCCTGAGTCAGGAGCGTGTGGTGAATCAGCCCCAAAACTTGAGCATGTCCATCAAATGATGGATCTTAAACACTGCGCTTGGGCAAAGGGGCAGGGCCAAGCAGGAATCAACCTGCTGGAGGTATTTTTTTTGTCTGGGGGCTTCGCGATGAGCCTGGCTGAGGAATCCCGATGTGCCTGCGTGCTCAGAGGGCTGGGTTTTGCGACGCTTATCTCACATCTCAGACACAGAAGGGGCCGTGCTCCCCTCCTCTGGGAGACCTCCTTGGGGCCACTCGTGCAGTGCGGGCAGCCAGCCGCAAGCTGCGGTGGCTTTAGAGGAGGGTTTGGTGCAGGGGTGTCTGCAGCCGACCGTGCCGAACCCGCTGGCAAGCCGGCCCCTGCTTGGGGCGTGCTGCGTTCCTCCCAGCTCCGCGCAAAGCTTACGCAACCCTCCGTGAGGCAGAGCAGGGGTCACTTGAGGCGGCTGTTTTGATCTGGCCGTGTCTCCTCTCCTCTCCAGTGCTGTCTGGAAGGATTTGTGAGATGCGTTTTCAGAAGGAGAGGCCAGGCACGCAGGCGCTTTCACTCACGCACACGGTGCTGGGATTTAAGGGCAAGTGGAAGCCGGGGCTGTGACAGGAGGCCTGATGAGGACGCCAATCCGTTCCCAGTGCTTCGCTTTCGCAGCTAAAGGAACTTCTGTGTGCTCAGCATCCAGATCGCTCTGACATCACGGGCTGTCAGTGCCGGGGCTCCAGCAGCACCACCAGCAGCTCTGCCTTCCCCGGGTAGTTTGCCCGAGACTACTGGGATCATTTACATATGTTAAGCAGCCATTGTGTGACCCTGCCACAGAGAGTTTTATTTTATCTGCTCCACAGAATAGTAAACTGAGATAGAGAGTGACCCGGGGGCTTGGCTGTGGCCACACAAGGCGTTATCTGGGGGACCCACGCTGAGAACCCCGGAGTCCAGGGGCTTGGTCAGCTCTTCCCCAGGCACGCAGCCTCCGAGCGGGGAGTCTTCACCTCCAGCCCTGTGTTGCGACCTCCCTGTTGTGCCTCCAGCCCTGCAAATAAACCTGGGTGTCGTGGTTAAGCAGCAGGCTGCAGTTTGGGTGCCCAGGGGGAACGGGGTGGTGGATGAGGACGCTGACGTGCCACCTTCTGCCAAACCGCCGCGGCCCTGGTGGCTGACCTGCGGCTCGTCCGCCTCCCTCGGCACCGCTCGAGCCTTTTTGGTTGCTCTGATTAGTACTACTCCAGCTAAGGACAGGCATTCTCTTCCTGCCCCTGCCTCCCACCTTTCCTCTCTCACTTTTGGGGTTTTCAGCTCTGGGATACTTCCTTAGGGTCTGATATTCAGAAGATGGCTGCCTTGTGCCCTCAAAGTAAAGTCCTACTGAAATATTCCAGGGAGAATATCCAAACGTAAAGCTTTCTAAGATCACTTACCGTTTTAAGAAGTGTTTCCTGGACACTTCTGAAATTCCTATCAGGCAATCATGTTCCTGGCAGGCATGGAAAACTATCAAGTGTCATAAAAACAGCTATATTGATGTATTGCGTGGACTTGTCACCTGTATCGAGTGTTCTAGAGCAGCCTTGATGAATGGGCAAGCCATTTTAGACAGAGTACATAACGGGGGGAATGCCATTGAGGGTCTGACCCCTGCATGGATCAGGCAGTCAGCGATACAGCAGTCATCCGGGGTGAGGAAGAGGGTGAGAAACCTAAAGAGGGGGGTGAGAAAGAGACCAATACCAGGCTTCTGTCAAAAAGCTTTTCTCTTTAACCATAATTTTGATGCTTTTGAGGGGTTCTCTGCTGCATAGTGTCGCTCTCAGCTCATCTCTGTATGGCTTTTTTGATAAGTGTATCTAAATAATTTAAAATTACATCTTAATTTGTGTGCTAGGTTTGTATGGGTTCTTAGGAAATTACAGTTTTGGTAGAAAATTAAATACACAAACACTTTAGAGATTCCCTAAGATAAGAGAACCTGAGATGGTGTATAATATTTACGTTGTTTAGATAAATATACACTTTATTGAAAATTACGAGACTGGAGAAGAAAAAACAGATGCGTTTAAGAGGTGGTTTTGTAGTGCACAAGTAGATGCAGTTTCTCTTTCATCTTTGCTTCTTCCTCTCAGTCATTTCCCAGGGGTAAAAATAGATGTTACGCCATTTCACTTTGGAGATCCCAATTAACTGGCGTATAAAGGAAGCTTTATATCGGAGCTCTCATCTGGTGGGATGCAGGCTTTCCTCTTAATGGGCTCCAAACTTTGTTACTGCCCTTCCTTAGGAGGCTGCGGGGGCTGCTCTAAAGCTGGATGCGTGCAGCAGCTCAGGCTGTGGGAGCGGCGTCAGGGTGCTGCCCAGCGAGCTCCGGTGTGGTTCTGGGCTGTATGGACTGACACGTGGAATTCCAGCTCATGGCACTTGGAGTTTTGTGTAATTTTATTTTATTTTTAATGGCTGACAGCATTAATGCAACGCCAGGAGCACCTAGGGCAGGGTAGGAAAGTCTCACCCTAAGAGCAGCGCTGTTCCGCGTGCTCCCTTAGAGTGCTTTTGCCGTGGCTGACAAACTGTAAACTGCTAAGCAGATAGCAAAATTCTCCAGAAATTCCAGGATTTCATGAACACCGCGAAATTATGAAAGCTTACCGTGTGTCTGGTTAGTTTTGAGCAACGCACAGCTCTGGCTTTGCGTGAAGCAATCCTTTCTCTCCCTTCTGTGTCGCGTTTGATCTCTTGTCCCTGAGCCTGCCTTCGTTTTTCCAGCGAGCGCCTGATTTGCGTGCTGCTCTCGGGGGTGGTTTGTTTGTTTGTTTTTCTTTTACCCATTTGAACAGCTGCGTATGGACTTTGGAAATGCTGTACTGTCGTGACAGGTGAGAGAGCAAATGCAGTGCTCCGAATTCCTCCTGCCCCCAGCGCTGCGGCAGACAGCCGGATCAAGGGCTGGCTTGAATGGAGCTTTTAGTCGGGAGCAGAAGAAAGATAGACCTTAAAGAAAATCCATATGACACCTTTGGCCCGGTGAGGTCTTGGAAAGACTTATTGTTGCCCTTTGTACCCAGAAAAAGATTAAGCAGGATCCTGTTTGGTAACATGGCGTCTCTTTAGGGAAGTAGAAAGCCCAGAATCCAGCCCTCAGTGTAGGAGACAGATAAAAGTTTGGATGGCTATCAAAATGCCCTGAGCTGCATTCAAAGCAGAGTTGCTTAGAAATGTAAATTACAGGGGGTAATTAAATAGCTCTAGACTGACAGATCACAATACTCGTTCCCATATACAGTGTTTATTTGTAAAATGGAGGCTGTGCTTAGCGCCGGTTTCTCCCCAGATTTTATTTCAAGTTGGTGTGGGAAAAATATCTATATGGCATTACACGTTGTGAGAGCTTTCCACAGAAAGGTGCTTTGCAAACTATAATTTATTGTGATGAAAGATGCTTACAGGATGGTACTTCAATAGAAAAGACACCGCAGGAAATACCCAACTGTTTAACTGCACCTCTTAATTTTAGCAAGAATTGACTGTAAATAAACTGAAACTTACCGTACCTTACTTTTAGGAAGCCTTGAATTCATGTTGCTTTCCTCTTGTTCAGCTGCACATAATATGGCTGAGTAGTGTTCTTTCTAATTTGGACCGGATCCTGATGATCTGTCACTTTGCTGAAGAAAAATTAGGGGTGGATGTGTAAGTGCCTAACTTGTTAAAGATGGTGAGGCCGGTGGTGCTCAGGCGCCGCTATAAAAGGTAGCCGCATTCCACGTGCCCCTCTCCCCAAATGTTTCCCAGCACATTGTTAATTAATAAAAGACATTTTTTTTCCATGGTGTTAACTTATTTATAGGCAGAGTACATGTTAAATTCAGTAAATAACTTCTACGTTTTTATAAGTATTTGAAAAGTATCAGACTTTTTGGCACTGTTGGGAGGACTCATGTGGTCTTTGTTTAGCGTTGGGATGTAAGTTGCAGGCAGGCAGTAAATAAGAGGGATGTATCAGCCCTTCTGCTGACCAGATGTCAGATTAAAAGAAAAAATACAAAATCCTAAATGGAAAAAGACAAATAATTCAGAAAATAGGTGTGCTAAGGATTTACTTTTCAGCTCTGTCTAGGTTTTACAAAAAATAGCAAGAGAGCTCAGAATGGTCAAAATAACGGATCCTTTGGTACAGAGGGGAATGAAGAAAACATGGGAACAGAATTAGAGCTTCAGGTCTCTGGAAGTAGGGAAAGGGGAAAAACGGACCCAGATAAAGCCGAATTTCCCAAAGAACTGAAGACAAATTCTTAAGGCCAACGAACATTCTCTTCCACAACAACATATGCCTCCAGGTGAAGAGATTAGCGAAGTTCCCAAACGGAACAGTTGGGAAAACTGTCTCATGTTCTCTGGTTGTGGTCATTTGTTCAACAGATCTCATTCTGGGACTCGTTCATGAGTTACTCACAGTTTAATTCAGTTGTACAATATCTACAGAAATCCGTTTGAAGCTGTCTTTTAACGGACTATGTTTGTATGTTTGTTTTTTTTCTGGTGTTAGTGGGTGTTGTTCGCAAAGGACTCCGATGCATTATTATGTGTTATCTTGAGGATGCCTCTGACATTTGGGCTCGTTACTTAGCAGGGGTAAGACGAGGAGCACAAGGGAAGCAGAAGCAGTGAGCGCTGCGATCTTCTGGGACAGGGCCGTGGGTAGAAAATTGTATCAGACCAGGATGAAGGCGTGCAAGAGAGCTAACACTGAAACGATGATTGAACCTGAGCAAGTCTGCCTGTGAATAAGAAACTCTACCTACAGCAAGCTCAGGCGCTCGTTTCGCTGTGACTGGGGGGCTCGCTGCTGCTCCGGTGGGGCTGTGCTGCTGCGCCAGGACGTGCACCCTACTGCGCTGAATAAAGAGAACTCCTAAGGGACGAGAGAGCCCCTACAAGCCCTAAAATCCAGCTGAAGGTGCACGAGAGGGGAATCCGTCCCCTAATTAAACCTAGGTAGGCAAAATTAAGGTACCTTCGGAGTTCCTGCGGGTGTATTTCCTCGTAAAGCTCCCGAGAAGTTAAAGAAGCGGGTAATTGAGAGGAGCAAGGAGCCGCGGCTTTCTCTGGTTTTGAAAGGCCGAATTCTTTTCATTTTCTTCCTTTCTCCCCCTTCCCTGCTCATTAAAAAGGTGCTATTTGTGGTCATTAGGAGGCACCCAGAGCAATTAGATCTAACTGACCTTCGTGATGGCTATTCAAGACAGAAGCTGAGGCAGGATTGTGTTGTAAACAACAACAGAAAGGGGGGCGCACTAAACTTTATGGCGTGTTGGTATGTTGGGGGGGAAATTAGAGGATTATGCAGTCAGCGTCCCTGTAAATCTTATTTAGCGCTGATGTGGGGGAGGACACCATATCTGAGGGGAATCCTCGGACAGCGAGGTTGTGAACTTTGGAGTTTTATCAGTTAAAATGGCAGAGGGGGGAATGGACGGAAGAGGGAATGGAGTGGCAGGAGGAGGTCAGGCACCTCGGCTCGCAGCGCGGGCTGGCATAGGAAGGCAAAATGGGGGCTGAGCGTCCAGCCGAGCCGGGGTGGTGGCTCCGGCAGCGGCGTTGTGGTGTGTTTGCCACCCGGAGGGTTATGGCAGTGGGGCAGAACAAGAGGGAAAAAGGAGGCACAACGTTACGGCAAACCCAGCTGCAGGAGCAGCTCCCTTCGCATGGAGCCAGCCTGCAGGGGGCCGAGGGCTCGCTGCCTCCCCTGCCTCGGTGTCCTCCCCTTAAAACACATGACACGTTTGGTACAAGCAGGTTTTTGTGAACAGCTAACCTGCTGCTGCTGCTAAATCCGGGCCTGAATTCCTCACGCAATTGCAAGCGTGGAGATACAAACGGGATCGGCTCGGAGGTTCGTGGGCCTCCGCGTCCTGCGGCGGGGTGGGCAGGGCAGGGTTCAGCCCGTCTCGGTTTTATGTGGGGTCAGGCAGTCACCGGGGATGGAGGGAGCTTCGCAGTCGGAGAGCCCACCATCTGGCAATCATAAAACAAGTCATCAACATTTTTTGGAGGAGGATGGTGAGGAAACAAGCTGCAGACGATTGTCATGAGCTCAGGGCCCTACACAGACACCTTTATGGCCGCTCTCTGTTCTGGTTGGGTGTCTGCACCAAGGGTCAAAAGTTCAGGATGTTCCCCCCCCACTTCTTTTTTTCCTCTAAAAGATGGGATTTGGGCAGGGACTGGGACACGGAGGGGCTCTGTGGGGGCCTGTCCTGGGCAGCCCCTTTCCCCTTTATTCCTCTCCTGCTCCTTTCTCCCCCTCCATCCATCGCTGCCTGCCTTACGGGGCAGGGCGGCCAGCGTGGCCTCGGATGGCTGGAGCAGTGGGGAACAGAGGAGTTGGGCACGGCCTGAACTTTGTGAAACGCTGCGCTTAGATGGAGCGGCCAGGCTGCCTCCCAAACAATGAACTGGCAAGTTCAGGCTTTGCTGTTACTTTTTCCCCCCTCCCCCGAACACAATTAGTAGCTTATAAAAGGTTGCTACGCGGCTGTAGCAGACCTCGGAGGGAAACAACCGGCTGAAGATCTCCAAGGCTGCTGGTTTGGGAAGGGGCCGAGGCATTGTCAGCAGAGCTCTTGTGGGGAGCGCGATGGCAAAAGCAGGTGGCATTAAGGGGAAAGCGGGTCGGTGATTCAGCAGGTCTGCCGCTGCTTTGAGTTATACCATCGGAAAGTAAAAGTGGCAGTAACTCTGTAGGGTTTCTCTTCTGCTGACTTGCACGTTGTATAAGATCCCAACTCCTCCTCGCAGCCACTCGCCAGCAGCGCGGCCGCCCTCACTCGGAGGCCGACACGTCCCCTCTCCCAGATGTGGCAGCACCCATCTGGCAGAGGCTTCGTGCACCCAGAGGACGCTGCGACCAGCGGGCCCGGTCCTCGCGCCTTGTTTTTGTTCCGAGCAGATGAGTAAGGGCAGGAATGCGCGCAGCTACGCCCACTGCAGAGCCAGCGGGCAGGCGGAACGAGGCGCAAGGTATTGTTCCGACAGCAGCAACTCAGAAATGGCTGAACCAGGAGCAAATACAGGACACGAGGGAGGTTACTGCGGGCTGAGCTTCAGCTGGGAATGGGGAATGTTCCTCGGTGATAGAGGAGAACTCCTTCAGTTTCTTTTTCCGAGTAATGAGGGCCGTTTTAAAGCAGTCAGACCTGGTTAATGTGAATCATCCCGTAAGCTGTTCCCCCCCCTCATGCCGCAGAACCTCCCGGTTAACACACGCTCTGGAATGCAGGGCGCACATCTGGTCTGCGTTACTGCGGGCCCGCCTGTGATCACATGGAGAAAGCTACCTTGGGTTTTATGTAGAAATGTTTGTATTATACAAAACCCCCGTTGCCAAGCAATTTTTATTAAAACGGCCAGTTTATGCTCAATCTAGTGTCCTGCTGAGGAGCTCAGAATACCATAAAATCTACGCACAGCTTCCCTCCCATTGTTAAAGCTCCACGGGCTGAGCGCGAGCAGTGTGCTAGGGGATGGGTTGGTGCTGTCTGGGCTTTTGTCCATGCTCCTACTTCCCTTGTTGGGATAGCCACTCGTTGCTGCCATCTTGAGAGCTTTTGCCAGTGGGCTGGGAGCTGGAACCACAACCACCATTTTGCCTGAATGCTGCAGCAGATCTGAACGACATGGAACTTAAAATATCGCTACCTCGACTAAGCTAGTACTCATGGTGGAGCTGTGCTCTGAAATCAGTGGTGGGGACTTAAACCAACAGATAGAGTAGTCGAGGGGAGCGTGGCAGGGGTCACTTTTGAGGGTTGAAGGGTTTCTTAATGGTATGCAGAAGATTAGAAAAGCAGACTTTGAAATCCCGATTTGCAGGACGTAGCTGTAGAAGTTGCTCAGGATAGCTCTCTCAGGGCCTTAAAGGCAGTAAGATTTACAACGTGCTTTAAAGGTGCTTCACACTAGAACACTGGTCTGGCCTGCCTAGCAGTGCTTTCCACAACTTGGGTCTAAAAGTGGGAACTTGGGTCTAATATACACAGAAATCTGGCTCAGTGAAACATGGATTAAAAAATAAAGGTGCAACTTCTCTCACCCGATGCCTCTTCATCTAGACATGCTGGGGAGATGTCTAACAGAAAGTTAGAAGTAACTCCTAGCAAAACGCTGTGCTTCTATTAACCTCCTGCAAGAGTTAAATGAGTTGTTTTGGTGGATTAGGAAAACTGCAGCACTTTTCAAGAAGCAATGCTTGAGTTAAGCGTGTTACTTTGTGTTTTCCAATTAAAGCAGGCTTCCTAGCTTCTTAGGTACAGTAAACCCTAAGAAGTGGCACTAAAGGTCATAAGACAGGAAGGGGAAGAAGGAGGGCTGATTTCTTAGTGTTGTGTCAGTCACAACTGTCTGCCGGAAAACCACAGAAACCTTCCTTAATCTATGCAGACGTACAGTCACAACATACTTTGTTGGCCAAGTGGTTTTTTCCTGTCCAGCAGTTCTGCATGTCCTCGTGCAAAGTGCTCTCCGTACTTACCCGGTGTTAACGGGGGGGAATTAGGAGCTATTGCGGAATGTGCGCGAGTTTATATCCTGCTCTGGCACAAACTGCCTCCTTTTAGTTTGTTTTAAAATGCTGTCGCACAGAGAAGCAAAGCCTCAGATAGGCAGAGAGGCTACGTACAGGTAGCTCATCTCCAGGACCGTTTCCTTTGTTTCACAGCAGAGACACATTTGCATGCAGATGAAGGAAAACTTGACGCAGTTCCTGTCCATAACTAGCCAGAAGAAACCCGATGTTTTTTCAGTTCCAAGTGACGATCCTTCATGGCTTTCCTTGTGCGAGTATTTCCTTCAGTTTTAGTACATAATGGTCTGCCTGATGTTGGGAATCGGTTTGATTGGGAGGGCAGCACGTGAGTACTGTGCGCACGTATTCAGAGAAATGAACTTGCCCCACTGTTACTCAGTTGTGCCATAGGGGAAAATACCCCCCGCCTCTTAGCGGCAGCCCGGTAGGTCACAGTCCTGCTCCGCATATGGAAACGCGCGCTTTGATACTGAAGCCGTTGGAAAATGGCTGTGTTCTTCTTGTTTCAGCAATGCTTACCCAAGAACTGGTTTGGTAGACTAGCTCCAAGGTTACTTTGGTGTAGTCTGTTCCTAAGAGTGCTGAGGAAGGAACACCAGCTACAGAATAATACGAAGGCAAACATCCAGGACCTTCCTCGCATATCTTTCCGGGGTACTGCCTGCAGGTCCAGAAAGTCCCGACCCTTTTTATTACATCTCAGTGGATTTTTTCTTCCACAAATTCCTCTGATTACTTTTGGAGCCTTTAGAAGCTTTTGGCATCCGCTGTACCTTGTGGCAGTGAGTTCCCCAGCTCTATGTGGTGTCTGAAAAACACCTCCCTCTGTTCCTTCCCCTTTTTCCCAGATGACAGAGAAGGGAAGAAGCAAGGGAATTTCTGGTACCTTTACCTTAAAACAAAACAAACCAAAAACAAACAAGAACCCTCCTCATTTTTACTGTATTTTCTTTAAGGAGTAGCCTTTAGAAGCTGGTGCTTATTGTGCTCATAAAAGCTGCACTGCAGCCTGTGTTTTAGAGTGGCAGATGAAATATTTCATCTTACTAATTTTAATGCTTGTATGGGGTATAAGAAGTGCAAGCAAAGAAAAGAAAGAAAGCGTATTGTGTGCCATTAAGCACAACAGCTTGAGATAACAAGAACTCCTGTGAAGCCTGCCTTAAATAAAGTTTCAGATTTTTTTTATATTTTTATTTTTTAGCCAAGAGGAGAAAACAGCATTGGTTAGCATCCCAGCTGACACCGAAGCTCCGAGTGGGCTCCGGATATACATAAAGCGTTCAGCGGTGTGTGGAGTCAGGCCCGAAGATCCTACACATCTGGGATCCACAATGTGCTGTGTCCATATGGAAAATTGGCGTAATTTTGAACCTAGTGGGTGAATTTAATCTCCTACCGCTAAGTCAGTGCAGCTGTACTTGGTATGTGTGCAAATAGGCCTGATAAGAATGGTCTTTTTGTTTAGGTTTGTCTGTTAGGAACATCTTAAAATTAGATATAAGCAACACAAAATACGAGTCCACTGGAGCTGACACCAGTTTAGTTTGAAAGTAGTGCAGCTCTTCAGTGTAGCAGTGACGTCAGTGTTCTCTCCTCATGCACAATTTAATTGCTCTCCTTTAAAAAGGAAGTTTATATCTCCAGCTGAGTGGATGCCAGCCTCCTGACATGCATGACAATTGAACTGTCTTTTTCTGCTGGCTATTTAACAACACTATTGGCATACAAAATCACTTAATTTGAATGACTTGGCCTAGCTGAAAGTGATGTTAAGTGCAAAGATGAAAATACAGCGCTCTGAAGTTGCCTTGTTAGCATAAAACTGCATTTTGCCCTGATACTCCTCCTACAGTGATTATTTAAAGAAAAAAAAATTACCCCTCTCTTGTAAGCCTAGTTTGTATAGCTTACTAAATCCAATTACATCAATGCAGCGAGGTGCTACTTTCTCTTCTTCTGCACTGAACCTGCTCATTATATTTAAATTTTTTTTGTTGCTGCAGGAGCACTGGTAGAGCTTCAGATATACCACTTTTTTTTTTTTTTTGAACACATTTTCCTGGCATAAATTGGTGTGTTTTCTTGGTCTGTCACATCAAGCGATATCCTTGTCAGTGCCAACTAATTGCTATCAATCAACTGCTGAGCATGAAAGGCTGGTCTGAATGTTTATTAAAGCACGTTAAAAAGTACGGGACGCATGATTTCTTGTAAAATACGAGCCTGGAATGATGGCTCTGTGGGAAATAGGCTGACACATCCCCATTTTGCAGCTAGGAGCTGCTATGCAGGTGGGTAGATGAAGCAGGCGTGAGTGATTTATGTCAGGATTTCGTGCCTGTCACTTGGGAGGGAGTGTGAAAGTGGTCAGGAAGGAGCCGTGCCTCCTCGATTGCTGCGGGGACCATCAGGGACCGTCTGCTCGCTCACGAGCTCTGCCGGCGTCCTCGTAACCGAAGGGAGGATGGCACAGGGCAGGAGAGGAACGCAGGTGACACTTGGCATCGCATCTCTAAAATAATCCACGAGGTTATTTACGGATAACCCGCTCCAGTGCAAATGGTCCCCGTTAACTGACCCGTTTGCGGGCTGTTGGCTGTGCTGTGTGTCTGCATCCCTGGCTGTCTTGGCGTCGGGACAGCCTTCCTGCCCGCCCCGCTTCTGGGTTTGAAACCCAGCCTCTCCTCTAAGACTCGCAAGCGGCAGGAGCGAGGGCAGCGAGCTCGCAGGTAGCCTTTCCCAGCAGAGCTGTGGTGTCTGGTACCTTTGTGTAGCCCCCGAGCTCAAAAGGTCACAGCTCCTTTGTGTGCGCGCGTTTATTGCCTTCGGTTCAGTTCTCAGGAGTCCCATTTCATGACCACCATCAGTCCTGGCCAGGGCATCAGACAGGTCAGGGGTGTTATCTCTTTCTTTATGACTCTTGGATGTTTTTTTTAGGAGTGGTAGTCATTCTTTCTCTTTCTTACAAGCTCATTTGAAAGTTCTATAAATAACCCCGGCTATCGACCTCTTAAACATTTTTATTCTTTAAGGGAAGCTGAGTATTTACCTTAACTTTAAAACAAGACAAAAAACTTTAAAACCCAAAGCAATTGAGAGACTTCACAGCTGCCTAGAATAACAGCCTAAGTGTAGGGGAAATAGTGGGGCTGAAAACGGGGGAGAAACAGCTATGCATCATTTTTGCCTCTTTCCTAACAATAGGAATCCTTCGTCCTCCCAGTGAAAGACTCTGCTTACAGATGCCCAGTAAATTCATAAAGCATTTCAAGAGCTCTCAGGCCTTTTTTTTCTTCTTCTTGGAAACTGGAAACTTAATTCTGGGAATGGAACATAAAGAAAATACACCTAAATTCTGGTGAGAAGTGAACGGTGTTGGGGAGAAGGAGCAAGAACTGTATGAAAAATTAACGTATAGAAAGTTAAATCAGTGACCTGATTCAAAAATATTTATATATATGTGTGTGTATGTGTGTGTGTATATATATATATATATAAGAAAGCTGAGAAGCCAGCAGACTCCTGTTGATTTCAGTACCAATGGTGAGAACGGGATCACGTCGCAGTTTAGGAAAGTACCTAAGCAAAAATCTTGAATGTTCCCTTATGGGTTTGAAAGCTGTGCTATAGCTGGTGTGAAATGCAAGCCTTGCTGCCACTTCGAACCCCGTGCCTTCTTCCTGTGACTTGCTCAGTATAGGCAGAACTCAGTGCTTAAGGAAAGGGAGTGGGGGGGAACCCTCTGCCGTGTTTGCGGAGCAGTCCTTTCTGAAATTGCAGTGCGTTGCCACTTGTGCAGCATGTTTTCAAGCACATAATTCAAGGCAAAGCCTTGCAAACCATTCTTGTGGGAGCGATGTTACCCATTTAAGTGAAATCACTGCTAGAAGGACCGGGGGCTGAACTTGCCCCTTCGTTTTGTTGAATGCTGAAGCTGTGATTTCTTGGTGGTGCACTATAACACTGTATGGTCCTGCCTCCTTTTGTTGCTCTGCCTCTGCTGGATCATATAATATGTAAGTAAAGCGTATTTTGTGTCATCTTTACGTTGTGATGTTAGCTTTGGAAGCTTCTAGCCAGAAAGCAAGACGTTTACTGAGAAAGAAAACATGTTTTGTCCTTACTGTGACCTTTCAAAGGAGGAGAGAGTCTGTTCTGTTTAAGTGTTAATGGTGTGTTGTTGCACGGGGCACTCCTTGTGGGTTTCAAACCCTTATTTTGTACCAGAAAAAGGTTAGTTTTTTTTTTTTTTCAACAATGTATTTAAACAGAAAGGAAACAAATAACCATTGAAGCACTTGAACACCAGGGCTACACATTCCCACTTGTTAAAGACATCCGTCTTGCCGTTCCTATGCATTGTAATCAAATTACATTTTAATTTCCTTGTAAATAGTATAGGAAAATATTTTCCAAATGGACTCTTGCGTTGATAGGAGTCAGTACCAGGTTGTTTTTCTGCAGAGGTACAGCAAGGCTGCTGGTCTCTATAGACAGAATTTGTCCATTTCATTGGAGAAGTATCTAAGGGCACTGATAACTCTACCCGGGTGTTTGAGAAGTGCCTGCTACTGAATTGCTTATTAGCGTTTGTAATTCACTGGTATCTTTTTGAATCCAAGTCACCTTCCAAGAAACCCCCTGAAAAGGCAGCGGAAAGAGAATGTGGTCTTTTGCCAAGGTAGCCAGACCGAGTACGTAACAAAAAATAGCCTAAATATTGGCACAGGCCTTAGTTTCTCACGTGCTACTTTAGAATCAGGTTAATGTTGTGTAAGAGCATTTTTTCCTCAAAAGCTAAAAAACACAAGACCCAAAAAGAAAGTTGTTCATCAGGGAGGGAAAGTATTACGGCTGTGAACAGGCAGAGAAGTGAAGGTGGGTTTAATTACCGCGTGGATCTCTGTAGGAAAAGCAGAGGGTGTCCGCTGCTGGTGCAGTTTGGGTTTTTGCTTTGTCTTCTGATGCTTACAGGAAAACTTCCATCTAGTTTATTATCAATGTTGCCTTTCTTGTTCAGTAATGTTGTGCTTTGCAGGTGGCACTGCAAGAAAAAGCTTTGCTGAGGTGCTGTCAGAACAGCGGTGTCCAGGAGAGGAGAGAGACGTGCCGAGTTAGTCCCTGTAGCGCTCCTGTTGTGGTATTTTGGGTTTTCGTAGTAACCCATCTTCTTGAGGAACACGGCTTCGAGTCGGTTGACTTCAGGCCGCAGGGCTTGTAATATGGGCTTTTCTGGGGTTTACCACTGCCAGATGGAGCTTTGTTTTCTGCATGCTTGAATTTCGTATTTGTAGAGAGACTTCTTTGGAAGGACTTAGAACATACTGGGTATTTCTGCCCAGCGAGACCGGGGCCAGCTGCAAGCTCATCGGACCCAACCTTGCCTCTTGGCACCTCCCGTCCTCCTGCAGGTGGTGGCCGCTGGGCTCCAAGCTCGGCCAGGGCTGGGGCTTGCACGCGCTGGAGCCGAACGAGTCCCTGTCTCTGCTGGTCAGTATTCAGTATCTTGGCTCCTGTTGAACTCTCCCCTTTTTGTCACAAAACGTGGAATTGCTCAGGCTGTGCTGGGACCAGGTTGACCTCCTCAGTGAAGCCCCACAGATGTCTTCCCTTCTGAGCAAGCCAAAGGTCTTTGGAAGCAGCTTTCAAAAGCGAGGAAGTGACTATATCTGTCTCTGGCTGTCCAAACCAAAACCACCTCAGAAGGGTTCAATTTCTGGGAAGCTGTGAGCACTTTTGTGTATTTAGGTATTTCCACAAAACGTTGTTTGATCATTGCACGTGGTTTTATTCACAGGTTATTATTGTAGAAACTGGAAGTCCCCTGGCCATGGTGTTAGGCGTGGAGGATAGATGGTGCCTCCCTGGAGAAGTTCAGCGTGTGTGACCAGAGCGAGCTGATGGACGTGTGGGATGGGGGGAGGAAGAAAAACTAATTCCCCAACGTGTAGTGGTGCGTGTATTGTAAAAACATCCCAAACGCTCTCCAGGTTCCCTTGGCTGGACTGCCAGACTAGAGCAGCTTACCAGAGGGTTGGGAGCACGCTGCCATTGTGTCCAGCGGAATAATAACAGTGCAGCATTCAGATCACATCAGATCTGCCTGTCACTGCTTGAATGCGGAACAGAGCTCATCCCCAGCTGCACTTGCAGAGGAAATTTGAAAAATGAAGGGTCACAGGGAGATGTCCCTGTTGGCTGCCTAACTAGTTACCAGATTATTTGCTTGCTTTATTGTGGTGCACCCAGTGACAAGTGCCTGGTCTAGGTCTGTACGCAACGTGAAAGCGGAGAGATTTGCATTAGATAGCACAGACGCACAAAAAGAAGGGCACATTGTTTTGAAGGAAGTGAGAGTTGGTTTGTTTCTACAAACTGGAGCATTTTAAAATGTCATCAAATTTTTTTCCAAACCCGCTCTTCCTACAAACGGCCCTGCGAGCGCGTGTTTAGGGGTTAATGTTACAGGCTGGAGGGAGCTGAGGCCGTAAGAACCCTTGGAATGTGTAAAGAGGGGAAGGATTCCATAGATAAGGCTGAACTCTGAACCCGGGGCACAATCCAGTTTATACCTTAATCTCCACCAATAAAAGCAGCATCAGCTGTCTGACTGAGTCAGGGCACTGCTCCTCCTGGTAGGGCTGCTCAGACAAAGCAAGGAGGCTGCTGCACCTGAGAGGAGGGCGAAGAAGGGGCAGCGTGTTACTCCTGCGCTGTGAGGCACGTAAAGCAGCAGTGTTAAAAAATAAAAATAAATCGAGGAAGTGTTCATACGAAGGCTGTGTAGTCAATTCAGGCATACGAAACTTGGATATTTTGCAGGGGAGATTTTTTGGTGTAACTTTTTAATTAGACCCCTACTGCGACACCTCCCTCCTCCCCCCATCGCTGTTTATTTCGGCATTCACGGCGTTGCCGTTGGATCAACGTTGTGTTAAAAATTGTACGAAGGGAATCAAAAAAAATTTTTTTAACTTGATGCTTGTACTGAATGTCATGGGGGAATTCGTTTTCTTCAAAGACAGCAAAAGAGACTTGTGCCGCAGCTGGTGGGTGGAAGGTGAGCTCCACCTTCCCGCTGCAGAATCACGTCTTTTGGTGCCGTTGGGGTCAGGACTGGGGACTCTCAGGCAGCCGTGGCAGGAACCAACGAGGACCTGCCTGCTTTGTTGGAAGCCACAAAGAGGGGGAAGAGCGGCTTCGCTTGAAAGCCAGGTTCAGTCGGAAATATTTTAATGTCAACATGGAAAAATCTGACTCGGTCGTGACTGCGGGTCTGATATTGTATCAGGAGAGGCCTGTTACTGCGTTTGTGTCTTGACTTGCTTTCCTTTTCATGGTTGTTGTTGTTGTTACCTCTTTCTGAGTGCTCTTCCCAAGAAGTTGTCTGTGTACAAAAACATGGGAATGGGCAGGGTTGTGCAAGTCTTGTGTAATTTTCTTGAACACAAAACTTGGATCCTTTGAACATACAAACAAGACTGCTGGTCTTAGGTCTTTTATGGGGGAAATACCTCTTTGAGACTTCTGAATGTAGAAAAGATGATTCTTGATTATAATACAGCAGTAGGATGAGACGTTTTCTTGGGTTGTAATTATATAGTGAAAATAGTGGGCACTGAGTGAACCCCAGTCTGAGAACGTTGACTTTTAAGAAAGTGAGGACCGGGCAGCTGTTGGAAATCAGATTTCTCAGCCTTGATTTTTAGGAGTTGATCTTAGGTTAACTTCACTGTTGCCCTCCTAGAACCGGAGGCACGTTGAAATCATCATTTGTTTGTAACGTTTTGAACCAGCATCGCAGGCAGAGCTGACGCTTCCTTGGTCAGTCTGCTTGGAGCAACATCTGATGACCGTACGAACATCAGGAGGTAGCTATGTCGTTCTAACTCGCATTTACTTGCTATCTGCCTTTTTTACATCATTCCAGCTGATTTTCTGACCTCGGACATCATTTATTTTCTTACGGTCAGAGTATATGGTGATCTTAAGAACTGGGCACAGGCGTGAAGGTCAGAACAATTGGTTTCTATTTCTGTCTGTCGCTGAGTGATGGACTCAAAATCCTTGCCTCTGTTAACCTATCTGCAAAAACGGAGATAATGCTGCTTATAGACTTATACGAAGCACTTAGAGGGTTATCTTTTTTGATAGGCTGCTTGTTAGAGAGGGATAAAATGACTTGAGTGCTTGTGCCAAAACTAGACTGCACTGAACATTTGGAGAAATTGATTTTAATTTAAATTTTCACTCTTGCTGCTAGTGAAAGCCAGAAGGGAAGAAGTACTTCAAAAAGCAAGTCTCGCTCGCATTTTTTTTTCTTTTAGGGCTCGTGGAAAGCAGTAGCAGCTCTCATGAAAGAGGTGCAACCCATGTTTTTAATGAATAAGGCTGGAGAATCACCAACAAGACTGCATTCTTATTTAAACTAAGCTTCAAGCCCCAGCACTGGTGTTTAAGGACAGTCCTATGAGGTGCTAAAAATACCCTGTTCCTTTTCAGCCAGGGACCGCTCAGCACCCTGCTAATTTGAGCTAAAACTCTTGCTTAGGAGATCCCTAATGAAAGGGGTTGGGAGCGAAGGCAAGACCAGAAAAATATCCTTAGGACTCTGAGCCCTGCAGCACCTTCACGGGGTGGCGATGGCGGAGCTTCCTGGTGTCCAACAACGGATCGGTGGCGGGCGTTTCCATCGGGAGTGGGCTCTCGGTGGTCCCAAAGCGGGTCCAAATCACTGCCCCACTGGAAGCGATGCCCGGAGCTCCGTGGGACGTGTGAAGAAGGGAGGAGCTGGGGTCAGGAGGGGTTGGCAGCTCTGGGCAGGGAGTGCCCGCTGGCTGCCGTACAGACCTGCCCTTATCGCCTGCCACCGCCGCTTTGAAAGTTGCTCAAGGTTTAAAGTTCTGGGTTTGAGCAATCGGTCCGGCGTAAGACGTGACAAAGGGAAACAAAGGCTGAATGCGGTGCCATAAACGCTGCCACTAAGGAAGTGGCTGGGCCTGCCTGAATTTACAGCCTTCCCGAGACCATCCCAAACGCGCCGCTTAGAGCCTGCCTTCGGAAGAAGAGCGTCCCCTCGGCTGTCTTCTCAGCCCTGCTTCTTCTGCCCACCCCCTCCATTTTTTTTGAAGCCACCATTTTCTTCCTATGCTTGTTCTCAAGGATTTTTTGTCATTATATCATGTTTCTCAGAGGAGTTGCCTTTTTTTTAAAAAAAAAAAAAAAAAGCAGCCTCTTGTCAGAGGAATGTGCAAGCGGAGTACATTTAAGAGCCACATTCTGTGCTGCCATGGCAACCGGAGTTTTAAAAATGATACCGTCGGTGTTCCAAAATGATGCAACCTACAATGAACATCAGGAATAATTAAGAAAAGTGGAGTGCGCTCTGTGCTAGAGAGAAGAAGCGGTGAGGGGACCGTTTCTCCGTTGATAAGGGGACATTTCACTAATTTTTTCTCCTTTCCCTCCTCCCAAGTGACATCTCTCTGCTGTTGGGGGTTTGTGGTGCGTGCTGGTGGTGCTCTCTCCGTGGCCACCGGGAGGTTTGTTGCAGCCCGTGCCGTGTTGTCTCCGAGTGGTCCTGGAAGCCGGCCTGCTGGCCATGCCGCGGAATCGATTTATTTCTTTTTTAATAACTTTTGTGCAGGGACGCAGCTCTGCGAGGCGATAAGGGCTTGACCCAAGGGCCCAGTGCCCCAAGGCATTGCCGGCTGTGCAGGTCTCGGCAGCGAGGTGTTTGTGCCATAGCAGAGCCCTGCCCTGATGCCACGGCCATGCCTGTGGCATCACCCCTGACCATGCCACGCTCCCAGCTCCCGTTGTGCTCCAGCAACGCAGAGGGAGCGGTAAAAAATGGAAGTCCCAGGGGCAGATGATGGTGCGGGAGGGAGTCAAGAGGGCTTGCGAATGGCAAAGGTCACAGGTTAAGGCCCTTTACTGGGAAGAACAGAAGCAGTCTGGTCTTGTTAGTGAAATGACTGGGATTCTTGGTGGTGGGTAGAGAAAGGGAGGAGGCTGGGGAAGGAGAGCAGCCCAAGCTTCCAGGGAAGGCTCGTGAAGCTTAGTTGCGAATATTCCTGCTAATCCAATCAACTGGAGACCTCTTTCTGCCTCTTTTTTTTTTTTTTTTTTTTGACCAAGCCAAAACTTAACTTTTTTTCTGGATAAACTGTTCGGTCTGTTTAGGAGACTTAGATTGAATCCTGCTGTTTCCAGGAAACCAAACAAGAAACCATATCTGCTAATTAAATTACTGAAATCCAAATAGCCACAGAACTTCCACACAGGACTGCTTGCTCTGGGGAAAGTTACCTCTCCGGTTTGAGGACGAGCATTACTTTATCGGGCAGCGTGAGGTTCTGCTTTTCTGCTGGTACATCAGGTGTGGTTACCAGCCAAACTAAGAGCCCTAAATATAGGTCCCTGTGTGTAGGTAAGACAACGCAACTGCCCCCAACATAACTTCCTAAAAAGCAGTAGTTGGTGGGGCCGGTTCCTGCTCTGCACGTATTACAGTTTCTGTGCCCTAGCAGCTCAATGTGGGAAGCCTTGAGAAACAGATTCTGTATTCTTTCGAGGTTGTTTGATGTATTTTAAGCAGCAGCAACAACAAACTAAACCAGCCAGAAGGGAATAGTGCAAGGACAGCTCCCCCCGCCTGGCAGGGACTCGGTGACACCAGCCAGCAGGGCAGGGGCCACCCACAGCAGCACCCCACCCGCAAAGCGAGACAAGCCTCCGAGTGGTAACGTGGCGTTTCTTGTTCTTAACTCTTCGAGGTGAATCTGCAGGAGAACACTGAGTTCATGCCCCAACCGCTTCCCAAGAGGCTGGTATTATAAGAATCTGATTGCTTTTTTTCTTTCGCTGATGAGACAGATTGAAAGTGTATTTTACGGGCACACCCTTTCAGGTTTCTGTATCTCCTAGCTTGCATTAATTTTTAATCACTTCCTCCAGTTGGCATGCAACAACGCCTCTGAGGACGGGCTGAATTTATTCTCAGGCAAGCACTACTCAGCCTTCTTTATCAAAAAATCTAAGGTGACATGACCTTAAAAACTTCAGAAAATGGATTCTAATTTCAGATACGCTGGTATGCACTGGCTCCGGGGGAGCAATACAAGCCTCACTGAGATAGAATCTGCCTGCAAAAAAAACCCTTACAGTGTAGAGCAAATCTGGGCTTCTGGATTTTCTGGGCCGTTGTGTGCATCTGCTAGCGGAGGATTCGGTGTGCATAATTCCGGAGTTGCTCTTTCCCCTTGCTCTTTTCAGGCATGGGAGAAAGATCCTGCTGTGTAGGGTTCCATTTGACCTATGGTTTTGAGGTTTTATACTCGTGTTTCAGCAAGCAGAATGAATGCTTAGGTGCATGTGGATGTATGTATGTGGATATGTATTCAAAATGTCTCTCTGAAACGCTCTGTGGGTGATTAAACGTGCCATTTCATTTCCCAGATGATGTGCCAAATTGATTCCAATTAGAACATGTAACTAGAAAAGTAGCATGGTTTCAAAACTATTGAAGGTGAGTAACCTTCCACGTGAAGTGGATATGGCCATGCTGTTTTGTGTTTTTTTTTTTTTTAAGCAGCAGGCTCCACATTTACAGGCTCCAAAAGCTCTTCTGATGCGTTCCCTTCCCAGGCACGAGGGCGGCAGTTTTCGGGGCTAGAACCTTGCTACCAGCGTGGCAGCCTTTGCTGCTGGGCTGTAGGCTGGGAATTCAGGTCAGAAACCTAAAAGAAGCTCAAGGTAAAGTTTGGGGTGGAGCGGCTGTGTGCTTGCGTGCACAGAAATGCAGAAAGCCTCTTCCATGCAAATGCGCCTTTAAGCCGCTGGCAGGGGGTTGCCTGTCCTGAAGGCACAGGAGGAAGTCATGCGGGGCTGCTCAATGGGTTTGCCTTGGACCTCGTCCCAGCCAGGGAAATCGTGCGACAATTTTAGGGCAAAGGTTCCCCTTGGGTGACATTTTACTGTATTTCACATGCACGGAGCGCGTTCCTGCGCCCGCCTGCGGTACTCCTCTGCCCTGAGACAGATGAGGCTTCGGAGAATCGGTGTGCTCTGGGGACGGCCCCGCTTGTCGCTGAATGACAAAGGCTCACGTCTGCGGGCTGGGCGAGCGGCTGTGGCAGGGCAGCACTGCACGGGCAGCTCAGCAGATCTCTAGGCAGGCTTGCCCCCACAGATTGCTTCTCCTTAACCACGTACCCGCACTCAGAGCGACAGCGGTGCCCGCTGAGCGCAGCACAAACGCCCGGTAAAGGCCCGGTGACGTGCGCCTTGCATACCGGTGTGTGTCCTGCCGGAAAAACACCCAGGGATTTACCAGGCCACCGAGGCCGAGCTGCCTCTCGTTCCCGGGCCTCCCTCCTGCGGCTGGGAGGATGCCTGCGAAATGCGTCAGGCCTGGCGCGGCGGCGAGCCGGGCAGACGGGGCGGCCGCTCGCAGGACGGAACAGCCGCAGTCTGGGCTCCCAGCCTCCTGGCTAGACTGGAGAAACTTCTAATTGAGTTCCTGAGCCTCCCCTCCCCTCCCTGCAGCTCGGCTGAAAAACACCCTGGCTCCCAGCCATGCCCTTTCGCAGTGACCTTGCCTGCAAATAGCGCGCAGGAATTTTTACAGGCGCTGTGCACTTGGAAAAAGGGCTGGGGGTGGCGGTGGGGAGCTAGGCCGGGGGCATGCCCGGCCTCTGGGTTTAAAGCTCAGCGGCTTCCCTCATCTCCCACCCCCACCCCGAAAACCACCCAGCCCGTGAATTGCAAATTTCATTTCTTTGTGCTTGCTCTTTTTTTTTTTTTTTTTAATAATGCTGTAGACTAATTTCTCTCTTCTGATGTCACGACGAATTACAAGTCTCTAAAGATTGCGAGAGCTGATTGGTTTAAAGGGAATCGTTTAAAAGAAGGGCAGGAAGATATACCATATGCTTGGGCTCCTTGCACGTGTGATTATTCTCCGGCATACATGCTAAAATGCATAGATAAAATAGGGAGGGAGCGTGCATATGTGTCTATATGTGTGTATTTATATAAGTCCGTATATCCAGTTATGCACGAACACAATGTAAAATGATCCTGGCAATAGCTGGCTGCTCAGTGTATATATACATAAAAAGCAGCAGCAGCCATTGGTTAAAAATAACCCCAAATTCTTCTCTCGGATTACATCAATTAAACTTAGAGCATTTGATGTAAAAATGTAGGCCCTCAGATTCTGTGTAAGAATTAATTACTGCTCCTTGGGATGCAGCCTGTAGCGGTCGCTGGCTTAAGGACACCGGAGCCACACGTAGTTTTGCAGCTGGCCAACTGTGGGATGTTGAACGAGCCGCCTCAACTCCTCCACCTTGTATCCGCAACGTTACATCAAATTACAAGGTTTTTTGGGAGAACGAGCCTTGCGCAGAGCAACCAGGGTAAGCATAGGTGGCCCCCGAGCTGCTGGTGGGCCCCTGAAGTGCTGCCGCAGGGGGGTTACCGCTCTTGCATTTTCATCTCGGGCTTTGAAAGCAAGGCAGAAATGCTCCTGCAGTTCTGTCGCCGGTGTCAC
Source organism: Anser anser (assembly GCF_964211835.1). NCBI lineage: Eukaryota > Metazoa > Chordata > Aves > Anseriformes > Anatidae > Anser > Anser anser. The sequence goes on along the minus strand of NC_139738.1, from coordinate 2,203,451 downwards.
CGGCTGAGTTCCTCCCCCAGCTGCATTGTGCAGCCGCTCCGCTTTGAAGGTGTTCAGCGCTTCGCAGGATCAGGCTTTTCACACGTTGCCACCTTGCTCTCAGTCACTGAAGCCGCTTGTGCAGCGTGCCGGTTGTATCGGGCTCTTTAGACGTATATTAGGACTTCATGATACAAAAAGGAAAATTGATTATGTAGAAGTGGCTTTAATTAAAACTTGTTTTTCTTGTCTGCTCTCCTGTGTTTATGTCTGTGGCAACCCACTCCCTGTAGTCAGCAAGCTTCTTTTCACTGCTCTCAAAAGTTCAGCTGTTGCAATCAAAGGTAATTCTGTTTGTGCAAGATACTCATCTGCAAAGGAAGGGCCAAGAGGAGGGGTGAAAGAGAGGACAGGAGGCAGATAACTTAAGTGTTTCTGCTAGGCCTTTCTGACAACCCCAAGGATTCTTTAATGGCTTCCTAATAAAGTTTAACATAATTATGGCTGAGAGTTTTTTTGGATCACTTTTCTACTCGTTGGCTTAAAGGATCTGAAAGGGAAGCAGTGAAAAGCAGAAGACCCGGGTGTGTTTCTCAGTGCTGCGTTGGTACGGTGCTACGGCAGGCTCTAGGTTTTTATCTTGTAGACAGAAAGAGAGTAATGGACTAAATATCGTCACACGTAGCTTCAGCTGTAAGATTCGTCAATACATGTTACGCTCCTGGCACCTTTTCCCTAAGAAACCCAGAGTCTCAGGGGTTTGATACCTAAAGAAAAAGGGATTCTTCTGTCACGGGGCAGAATTTGCTTAGTGTGACTTTTCCCGAGACATATGGCACGCCAGCACCTGTTTTCTGAGCATGATCTCAGCGCAGGGAGCGCAGCTCCTCAAGACGAGAGGAAATCTCATCTCTCCTTCCCCTGGTTCCACCTGGCTGCCACCTGCTCCGCGCCGAGCTGGCCCTGGGCCCGCGCCGCGCCTCGCCGGCCTCGGGAGGAAGCGGCGGCAGACAGCGGGTATGCAAAGTGTCCCGGGGAAGCAACAAGGGCTCCGAGAGAGCGGCCGGCCAGCAGCCAGGCTGCTCCGTGTCAGGCGGGTCAGTCACCCAGGGGCGCTGACTGGCCTAAGTGGCACCGGGTGTCACCCGGGGTGAAGGCACGGCGTCGCTGCTCCCCTACCTGCGCGCGGCAATCACGGCGGCTGGTGTAAAACGCCTGGCAGTTCACATCCAAAGAAAGATCCCTCGCCGTTTGATAAGGGCCTGGCAGCTCCGAAGTTTCCGTCCTTCCAGTTTTGTAGCGCAAAATAATGGTGATAACAGCTGGGAGTATCCAAGTGCAGTTGGCAGTGATGTTCACACACCAGGGATAAACATCCCGACAAAGCTGAAGTGTTTATTTCCACGTGGATGTTGCTGCCTGGTAAATTCCAACACATCTGGTTATCACCACTGAGATTTGCCAGTAAAAAGGAGGGTATTTTGCCTCGTTTTTCACAGAACAAAGTGAGCATGGCTGCATGTAAGGAAGGTTTGAGAAGGTACCAGACTTTTTTCCTCCTTTTCTCCACTCACCCCACCTCTCCCGAGTTTAACCGCTTTTGTTCCACTTACTTGGTATGACCACAAATTTTTAACCACAGTTTCTTAACTTAATCTAACCGCACTGGTAACCGTGGTAAAGACTAGCAACTTTGGAAGGAAAAGCTGCAGCAGTGTAATGAACCTGCGGGGATCCGCTGCGTTCGAAAGACACCGCGTCGCCTCGGGGTAGGTCGTGAGCAGTGCCGTGGGCTTCAGTGCTCCAAAGTGATTTTAGAGGTATCGGAATGTCGGGCTCTGAAGCGAGTTCAAGAAGTAAGTTAATAATTTTTAAGCCTTGCCTGTTGCATGGGTCAGTTTTGCAGTGGCAGGTCGCTGTTACCCCTGTTTTTGCTCTGGGAAAACTGAGGCAGAGGGGAGCAGCCCGAGGCCCTTCACGGATTGACGCGGTGGGGAACCTCCGGCAGCTTTGTCCTCGCACCACTTCTCCCTCTCCTCTGCCTGTGTATGCTGGCCCTGGTGTGTACGTGTCCAGTCGTAATGCACTGGAGTTTGGAGGCTCAGGATGCTTGAAATAAGGACTTTTTAAGCAGATGGACCTTCACTTACAGGCCTAGGTGGAGCGGCTCAGATTAAATCTTAGTGAAGGCAAGGCGACATCAGTCCTGTGCTGTCAGTGAGCAAGCGTCCTAGTTTGGAGTGAGGCCTCCAGTTTCTTACTGGGGGAGTCCACAGCAGCTTTGTGGTGTCCTCCGTCCATTTCTGCCCCTGAAAATGCACAGGCCCGAACTGTTCTGGGTTCCTGAATGCCAGAATTGTACCCGTACGCCTTAGGAGCAGCCTCTCACTTCGGGGTTAGTTGTCTTCTGCTGCGTAAGGGAGCTCTGCATTTCCACCTGGTTGGTGCTTCATGGATGGACACCTTCTCCCTCTCAACATGCAGGGAAGGGGAGGAGAAGGACATCCGCAGGAAGAAAGTTACTTACATGTTCTTGGCATGACTGCGACTGTCTGCAAAGAGTTTGCTTGAAAATACTGTGAGCTGGAGCCAAGAGAGCCAGCCAGCCAGTGTGGTGCAGCTCTTGTTGATCTGCAGCATTAATTTAAGCTTCTTTCCATGTTACTGCATTTTCACTTCCTTTTCTAGAAAAACAGCAAACCGTAGATAAATGCTGTTCTTGCTGCTGGTATGCCCCGTGTGCCTGCTTTTAGAGCCAGAGCTGTGCTGCAGCACGGGGAGAATCGGTGCAAGGGGGAGATAAATAAACCACGTCTGTTTAATGGGAGTGAATTACTTTTGCTTTCGTTCCAAAATGTTCCCTTCCTATGTATAAAGCTCTAATGGTTGCCTTGATATATGGAGGACCATATGAAATTGTCTTTTATTCATGGTGGGTTTCCTTTTATATTCTAGGAGGCTTTGAATTCTCCTTAATGCATGCCTACATAAGATGTCAGAAAAATGCGTAGAAAGCCAGCTTTACTGAGCTTTCATATAGCTTGTGCTATTTATATTAAGGAATATGTACGCTGTCCTTCAGGTACAGGTCCCAGTGTGTGGGACGCCGTTGGATGTAGTGGAGGAAGAAGAGGCCAAGATGCCCCTTGCCAGTTGCTCTCCCTCAAAGATCTAGCTTGTAGCTTTGGCCTCTCACCTCTCCTGAATTTATCTTTAAGTATTATAAGCATTCAGAAAATGATTTATGTGGGGGTTCAGATGTCTGCATACGTAGAGAAGTGGACATCCACCAGCAGTCATGCCAACGTGAGCTGTTTTTCTCGGTCAGCTAGAACTTCAGAGCAGCCTCAGCAGCCCTGTCTCTCAGCGTAGGCATACCCTGGGAGCGTACAAGCACAGCGCATTGCTACACCTGTGGCTGGGCTGAAGCAGAGCTCGCACCATTATAGAAACCATTTGTTTAAGATCTATTCTTATGGGGCCCTTCTTGTTTACTTTGAGGCTCCTTTATGCTGCTGTAAAGAGGTTTAATGCAATTTTAATGCAATTCAGAATGCGCTGCACAGTCCGTCACCAGCTCCCGAGCACACAAATGGGGAAATTAACAGCTGTTCCGAGCGTGGCTGACATCCTGAGGACCACCTCCCTCCCTCCCTAATGGAAGGCAGAGAAGATCGTGAAACGCACCAGCAGAGCAGACAGGTAGGAGCTGACCCTCTGAGTCATCTCCAAGTCCAACAGCGTTAAACAGCTCCCGGTGCCGCCTGCCAAGCGCGTACTGCATTGTGCCTCCGACAGATAAGGAGAGGTTAGTGCCCTCGGTGGTTACAAAGGTGTCGGTACCAATTTAGCAAGTCGTTACAGGCTCTGGTTCTTTGCCTCTTTCCCATGTTCGAGGGGCAGCCCGGCTCCAGGTAGGGCACTTCTTGCGCTGAGCAGAGGCCGGCAGCGTCCGCAGGTGGCCCGCACGCGGTGCTGGAGTCGCCCATCTCTTGTATCTAGATGCCATCTGCGCCGTGGGGCGCGTGGTGCTGGAGCGCAGAGGAGAGTCACAGGCACTGTGGCGGGAGCTGGGACTGAGGATATATCCATTTCGTTCCTCTGCCACGTAAATCCTCTCTGAGCGTAATCCAGATCTGTAGAGAGGGATCTGTCTTTTCTTCTTCTTTGGATTGTAAACTCTTTGGGACAGAGATTGCTTGTGTACGCATGTATTTGTAACACTGTGCCCTTGTTTGAGATACGTGGAAACTTTTGCAATGTTACTACAGGAAGAAGAGGATAAATTTAAAGTTTTTCGAGAGAGCAAGGTCTTGTCAGTGAACCGAGAATTCTTCCTCTCTGCCAAGGAGGAAGAAAGGGTATAGATAGCCTCGGACTGCTAAGCGATGATTGCTGAACAAAGAAGGAAGTAATTAGACCACACCCTTTATACGTTCCCTTCCCCGTGTGGATGTGGATTTCAGGCTGAAACTTACAGAATCTCAAAGGTAGGGGTGTCCTCTAGAAATAACAGACTAAGCGATACCAGGTACATGCACAGTGTGCACCAAGCCAATCTGGTTCTCCTGCCATGTGAAACCAGAAGTCATGTACAATTCTGTTTTTCTCCTTCCCATATTTCTTTTTCCCATTAGCTTTAGAGTCAGTTAATGTTTATACAGCCTGAGTCACCCATCCCTACCCAGCCACCAAAGAATGCATTTAATTCACAGCTCAAGAAGCAAACTGAATGTTTAAATTGACTCAACCTTTGTGAAGGCTTTGATCCATTCTGGAGGAGAGTGACTAAGTGAAACCAGGGGAAGTCAGCTCGCAATACCCCGGCTTAGGGCTCTTGCTGTAGGATCGGTTTCACAGAGCACGCTGAGTGTTAGAGGCAGCTTGGGAGTGGCATCATGAATTCTGGAGCCGGGACAATGGCTGCTTTTTGCAGTGCACAAAAGTGCAAAATGACTGGGCAGCAGCCAGTGTCCCAGCACATGTGGGGCTCCTCAGGCCGTTTCTAGAAGTGCCAACCCCTCCGAGTGCTCGGATTTGGATACCTTAGAGGGATTTGATTTTCATAAAGTGCTGAACGCACACATTCTGAAAAATGGGACACTTGAAACTTGTCGTATGAAAAACCTCAGTTGTTGCTTTTTAAAAACGTTTGCTCTTTGGTTGGTTTCTCAAATTCCGTAGCAATGATATGAAAAAAGGCACTCACATATGGTCTCTGTAGCATTAAAACATGCCTTTTTCTTTCTTTTTTTTTTTCCTGCATTATTTGTTATCCATTTGGACTGCTGAAGGATTTTAGTGCAGCTGGATTTAAGGTGTAAGTCACTAAGCTGTGTGTGGCTGGTTACGGGCAGTATCCTTGATCTCTCCTCTAGGGACTGCAGTATCTGGAAAGCCTCCTTTCCAGGATGCGGTGCCACTCGTGTCCCTCACCACCACCCCATACCGAACCAGTGCCTCACCGACCGGCTTTCAGAGCCGCGGAGAAAGGGGGTAAATTGGCTCTTTTGATTCGTGCAATTGCTGTTGTACATTTCTTGGGGAGCAGCCAGAAATCCCTCCACACTGCCTCTCTTTCTCCCGCGTATGCACACTGTCTCTTTAGCTTTTCCCTTCCCTTTTGTGCCAAGAATGTGGCAGGGGGAGGGGGAACCGCACAGGAAATGCCTCTTCTTTTCTCTAACGACATTTCCAGCTGCATTTGGATGGGAGAATTCGAGGAGGGGGAAAGCATCAAATCAGTGGAAAGTTGTGCAGCTGCCAAGTCAAACTGGTACATTTTAGCTCTGGAGACAGTAGAGCCTTTTCTCCTGAATTTTGGCCCATTTTGAAAGTTCCGTTTTTGGAAAAGCAGGGGGAAAAGAAGTTAGTGACATCAGCGCTCCTGGGTTTTATTTACATGCAGATTTCTTTGCGGGGCTAAATCGGAGCTCGACTTCTAAAAGTTGGGATTGCAGTCGGGTTGGGAAGGCTTAGGAAGGGTGCTGCCGTGTGGCTTACAGCAAGGAGTGCCTGCCTGCCGCGCCGTCCTCTGCTTATCTGCAGCCACCTCCGCGCCCTGCCACGGCCTCCTTCCCCTGGTGCTGTTATTTAGCAACCTGCCCGTGGCACCTGGCGCGCACCGAAGCAACACCTTGCAACGCGGGGCCAGCCCTGTGCCAGGGAGCTCCGGGGACTGATGGGTGCAAGGACAGCCTCGCGATTTACGAGGTGCCGGGAGCGCAGGGGGATTAGCGGAGAAGCAGAGAGATGGGAGAGATGGAGGTAGGACAGGAGATGAGAGGTGCCCTGAGCAGGCTGCCTCATTTCTCGTCTCCATCTCAGCCCCAGGAGGAGGAGGAGCTCTCCCCAAATTGGCCAAGTGTTTCAGGAGGAGATGGGCTTTGCCTGTAGGATGCTAAATTTGGACTTTAGCTGGTGTTGGTTCAGTGCCCAGCATCCTGAGAGCTTTTGTTCGCTTTATGTTCCAACAGAACAGGCTTGTGAGAGGGAAACGTGTGGTGGACCTAATCGAAGTGGCAAGCGAGGACTGTAATCTTTGTGGGGTGAACGTTACAGCCTTAACCGCTCGAGTACTGTAAATTTTGCAATTGTTTGCCACCTGAACTGTGCTCCTTTGGGTAAGGTGCAGCGAGCCATCAAAGCTCTGCAGCAGCTTTACCTTGTGAAAAAAAAAAAAAAAAAAAGATTTAAAAAGGAGGAGGAAAAGGGGAAAAAAAAAAAAGCTTGTCATTAGCAGCCTGGTTGTCTGCGTTTAGAAAACCTATTAAAAATGCATCATGCTGAGGAGACAGTCTGCGCAGTGTGTAAAAAAGACGGGTTGCAATAACTCTGTCTGGGTGTTGGAACCGCAGTCTCAGACAAAATACACAGGACAGGGAAGGGTGGGGGGGAATAAAATCCCGAGACGAGTTGTTTATTGCTGGTGCGATTGCATGCTGGACTCCAACCAAATGTGTGACTGTGCAAGGGTCGCAGCGGCAGGCAACGGGGAAAATGGGAGCAGGACGGCGATGGCGCGGGAGGAGAGCTCGTGGTGCTGGGGTGAAATATCGGTGGGGTCACCGAGGCAGGGCTGCGCTTCACGCGGCTGGATTGATCCTGAGCTCGCTCGAGCTAGGGTAAATAAAGGCAACTTGCTGGAAGTCACATGGCAGAGCGCTGATGGGAATCTCCGCCGTGACCTGAGCGAGACACCGCGGTTGTTTGGTTCTGCTGCTGCTCGCAGCTGCTCGGTGAAAGGAGCGCAGAGGTGGCGGTGTCCTGAGGGGTGCGGGGGGCACGGGGAGTCTTTGATCCGAGTGAATCTGCACCTCTGCCTCGCCCAGCGCATCGTGGCACAAAATTGCAGCTCGCCACCAACACGGGAAAATCAACAGTGAAAAATAAAATAACTAAATCTGGGACTTGTACCGGGATGAGGTCAGAGCCCACTCTGGGTCATCGTTTCAGTCTTTGGGGAGCTCCCTTTGCTCAATCCCGTGCGGCTCTGAATCGGTCACCGGTGTCACCACGCCCTTGATTTGCTGCTCGTGCCACCAGGAGCCTGCTGCGTGCAGCTGGGCTGCCCCAGTGCTGGGCACGGTGCGCGGCAGCTCGCAGGGTCCAGCTGGTAGTCCCGGGGCTTTTAAAGCCCCCCAGATCTGCACTTGCTGCATTTACCTCTTACCAGCGTGTTTCCCGAGCAGCATGGAGGAGCAGATGGGGTCCAGTGGGACGCCAGCTTCCCTGGCGGGGCTCTGCGGCCTCCCCTTGCAGTGAGGACGGGGCAGGGAGCACCAGAGCTCCCTCCTTCCCAGCGCTGAATCACCATCTGCCCTGGAGGAGCCCACAAAAGCAGGAGCCACCAAACTTGTCTGGAACATGCTGTTTTCACAGCCTACAGGATACCGTGGTTGGCTGTGAGCAGTCCCAGCCCCTTTTTGTGCTCTCCCAAGAGCTGGATTCCTCGAGCTTTGTGCCTGCGAGCCTCCCGTGGCCTGTTCTGTCCTCCCTGCCCTCCCTGCGGGCAGCGCTTCCCGCAGCCTGGGGGGAAGCAGCACCGAGGGAGCTCCGAGCCTGCCTCCTGAGCGCAGGAATGGTTTGCACTCGGCATTTCCATGCTCCCTGGCCGTGTTGGTTTCCTTACCTGACGTTGCAAAGGAATAGCTGTAACACTGCGAGGCCGGGAGTTCGCTCACTGTGACCTTTTCGAAATCTTTTGCTTCAAAGCTTTGAGGCTTCTTGGGTTGGAAGGCAAACCAAAAATACTCCAGGAGCCCTAAACTGCGGCAAGTCACTTCTTCCGCTTACTGCTTCCTTGTTCTCCCCTCTTGCCTCAGCCTGTTGGATGCAGATCATTGACTGCGGAGCTGTACGGTGGTGCAGTCCTGTGCACTTCATTTTTTCTGTCGTATTTGGGTTTGTTCTTAATTATCTGAGCTAGGTAGTTTCGTGATGTTATTACACTCATTTTATATATGGAAAAAAACATGCTAGGCAGGTTCAGGAGTGTCCGACATCGGGATGGAAACAAGCTCAGAGTCCTGGTTCCCAGTTGTGTGGGGTTGGAGGCAGCGGGACGTTCCGCCTGCCACTCCGGGCATCCCTGGGTTCTGCTCGTAAGGCGCTGTTTGAAGAGGGAAGTCTCCTGTGTCCCGTCCCCCCCTTCCATTATTATTTGCTCGCTGCAGCCAGGGACTCACTCTAAGCTGTATTAGAAGGATGTGACCCAAATAAAACGGCAATTTAAGGTCAGTTGGTGATTTACAGTGTCCTTTTGGATACTTAGCATAAAGGGATTTGTTACAGGCAGGACAGCATGTGGCACGGGGCGCGGGTCTGCCAGCGGAGCTGCAGAAATGCTTCAAAGGCAGCCGAGTGCCGGCATCGGTGGGAGATGCTGTGAAGTTCACCGTGGGCCAGCGAGCGCTGAGGAGCTAAAATGGAGACTCCGAGAAGCCTTAGGTTTACTTCGCCTTCAGTTTTCTTCCACACCGTCTGTGTTTTGGAGCGAGCTCTTATTTTTATTGGCACACGTGGCTCGGTGGAGCTAGAAGCAGGAGTGCAGGAGTCATGTGAAGAGGTGCTGGAGGAATTCTTCTGCGTGCAAAAGTGATCTTAATCTAAGGGTGGCTTGAGGTAGAAAAAGCTGCAGAATCAGATAGTCTGCGCGTGTCGGTGGAGCACAATGCACATAAAAACCTTTGACCTCTCACTCCACTCACCTCCGTACCATAAGGGAAAGTGGGAAGGGAAAGGAACAGAGACCACTGAGTGTCAGAACAAACATTCACCGTGTCTGGGGTGGCTCGTGGTGGTGGTGGAGTCCAGGAAGATCCTGCAGAAATGTGTGAGCGTCTTCCAGGGCACGGGCAGGGCCAGCAAGCCTCTTCCATTGCTTGTGAGTACAAAAAAACCCTAAGAAATGTCCCACATGCAAGAACAAGCACGTCAAGAGCGTTACGTGAACACGGCTAGATGAACCTTAAGTTTCCCTACAGGGCAGAGGGAGTCACCTTGTTCTGTCCAGGGACATTTCCAGGGCGTCCCAGAGCGATCCTGTCGGGACAGCGCTGCCAGAAGCCCACAGGACTGAGCTCCGGGCTCGTGGATGCCCCTGTGCAGGTACCCCGGGCTGTGGGGTTTGTCTCCCTTACCGGTGGGGAGGCAGTGCCCGCGCACTGTGTGCTCCCAGAGACTGTCCTGTGGGGGAAGGAAGGAGCAGGGCGTCTTCTGGGCCAGCTTCACACTGGAAATCTGCGCCTGTCTCCCATGGCCTCTACTTTTTGTTCTCTTTGGAAACCAGCATAGCCTTTTTGAGAGTTGTTTTTGTATTTATCCCATGCCACAGATGCCTTTTTAATAGGGAACAGAATGTATTTACGTCCATTTTTTGTGCGAATCCTATTTGCAAAGGAAAGTGAATGGGCTGTTTGGTTTTCATGGGGGGGTTTTACGATGCTGTGGTCTGCTTGGCTGGAAGACCCTCTGAGCCTGCTGCAGGCCGCGTGTGGATCCCCGACCCCCCTCTCCTTTCAGAAGGGCTCGTTCTGCTGGAGAAAACCAAAAAGGCAGGTAGGAAGCAACAAGTTAGACAATTTTGGCTGAAAAATGGCGCGGCACGGAGGGCACCGCGTGCTGTTGCTCGCAGGCCTGCCGCCTTCATCGCGAGCGGCCCAGAACAATACCTTGACGGAGCCGATGTGCTTGGCAGCCCCTGGCTCTCCTGGACATTTCTTTCCATGTCTCCGTGTTTCTCTTGAGTCTGGCTCGGGCCAGGCTGTGTTTGTGGAGCTGGAGGCTGGCTCGGGCTCGCTGTTATGGCGGTTTCTATGGAGGAAAAAAAACACACGGGTTGCCAGACCTGAACGAGTATTAAAAAAGGAGAAGGAGAGAGCGGGGGGAGGACGGGGTGGAGAAGAAATGTGATCCTGGCGTGCCGGGAAGGTGAAGGCTCGATCCTTCCCCCTCCTCCCGGCAGGGGATTGTACCTGCTGGCTTTTGTCTTCTCAGGCTCGCAAAGGCAAACCAGCAGGCGTGCCTGTACCGGAGGTGTGCGCGCAGCACGGCTGCTCTCCGACCCCGCAGCCGCTGCAGGGGCAGCCGAACCCCGCTGGTGCACGCAGCGATGTGGGAAACAGCGGGGCCCGGCCCTACAGCTCACAGGGGAGCTCGGTGCCTGCTCCTGCCAAAGCTGCGGATGGGCTGCACAATTAGAGGTTAGTGGAGCTCGTGTTCCACCCACGTGGCTCCAAACCCTCCCTTGCTTTTCTTAGGCTCTGAGTCCATCTCAGCCAGCCCTGTGTTCCCCTCCTGCAGGAGCAGTTTCGAGCTGCTGTCCCCCTCCCTCCATCTGCACTTGTTCCCATCAGCATCCCCAGTTCCGTTTCAGTAGATACGTTTCAAGTGTTTCAGTAGCAATCTCTGGCATCAGATAAAAGCCCCTGCAAGTTCTCTGCTAATGGCAGCGAATGGTCTTTAGAGCACTGCTCCCCATCTGCCTGGTTCAGAAGATGTCTCTTGAGATCCCGGCTCTGTGGAGTTGTTGTAGCTTCCTGTAATGTGCTGGAGCATTACGTGCTCTGCTCAGGATGCAGAAGGAAGCAAAACGAATCAAGAAGAAATTCGCTGCCCTCGGAGTAGTACTCTGGCCTCCATCCCCTGGAGAGTTGTCACCTTTTAAATATATCATTTCACGGCTCTGTGTTGGGATGGTTGCTGAAACTGCATTTCTGGTCTTCCTAAGAAAGAACAACCGCAGCCATCCATCGACGCCTGTCCTGTAAACCCTTGCCTTGTCTTCTGAATTCAGGGGCATCCCGCAGGCTGGCAGGATCCGACCCTTCACGTTTTAGCTTTGGGCTGCTCTGTAGCTAGAGGTGAGACACAGACACCGGTGACAGAACCTGGAGCAGTCCCGGCCAGGAGCTGGTGTTCCCCTCTCCATGCCCCAACCCCAGAGCAGAAGCAGCCTGGGGGACCTCAGGTGTCACGATAAAATCTGAACTTGGGCCGAGGTCACTGTGGTTTGGAAACTTGTTTTCTGAGCAGACCTGGAGCTGGGTTTCAGGGAAGCCTGGGAGCAATTTATGGTTTTGTGTAGAAACCAGACAATTTATGTTTTGTTTTGTATTGTATTGTTTTGTGTTTTTTTCCCAAGTTTTGGTTTTGTTGCCCTCAGAAATAGTCAAAGGGCGTACACAGGCATACATAGCTGAAGTGAAAACCCCATCGGTGCAGAATTTCTTGCAGCAGAGTACTGTTGTTCCTCATTATAAGGAATTTCCCTCCTTTTAAGACCTAAAGGTATACATCTCTCAGAAATGCTGAGTCACGAAAGTTTGGAATCTTTGTCTTTAAAAGAAATGGGTGCTTCTGGGTTGTGCAAACTTTCCTGTGCTGATTTTGGGCTCTTCTTGCTTCCACATTTTCTGTCAGAAATCAAGAGAATTCAAGGAACAAATTCTTTATGCTGTAAGCATACATATTTGCATAATGAAAATGCAATATCTCAGAAATAGTCACAAAACGTGCTCCATTTTATATATTGTTTTTGCAGAGAAAGGGTTGCTTAACAAAAAAGAAAAGCCCATCAGAAAGATGTTAAAGGCAATCTCGAGACATAAGCATGCTTGCTTCAGGCAGTCCAGTGGATTTTTTCATTTTTAACCAAACAGTGGGGTATTTCTTTCCAAGCCATGCTACATCTGTGTGTTGTGTGCTGGCAGCTTCACCCGGGGTAAGAGAGGTGAAAGTACGGGACAGTGCACGGACACAGCAGATCAGCATCGGGGTCACCAACAGTGGAAGGTAATGCTGGGGTCAGAAAAAGATGGACTGGCTCACAGGGGATTTTGTTACTCTTGGTGTTGTCGTTAATTGCCCATAGATAGCTTATTTAGAATCTGCTCCTGGTCTTAGGGCAGTAGGATGCCCTGATGGGGCATGACGTTTCTGAACAGCATCAGTCTGAATAGTTTTTTAGCCAGACCACAGCTCAGCATCGAAAAGAACCTAGGAAACGAGGATTTTCTCCCGACAGTAGTTGGTTTTAGAACAAAGCCTAGAACACTTACTAGTAAACGGAACCACATTTGCCCTTTCATTTTGACAGTTCAGACACTGGCTGCACCAAGGGCAGTTTCAAATATCTTAATTGCAACATGGTCTGGAGGGTGCGACATTTCTGTTGTAATCCTCCTCATTTCAACAGCTGAGCCCTGGCCGAGGAAGGCGCAGTGACCTTGTGCCGTTACGCACTGGTGGGTAAGCTGCAGCGGTGGGGTGCTTGGGGCTGAGCTCTGGCATCCGAGTAGCGCCTAGCACAGCCAGGAGGCTATATCCTTGTATATTAGCGCAGTAAACAGGATTATTTGTAACTACTCCACTAATAATGGGTGGCTGAAAAAGTTTGATGCAGAAAAAAGAGGTGCGGGGTCCAAGCTCCTTGCTTGGGCGCGTGGTGGGGGGCAGCGGGCAGGCAGCCTGCTGCGACTTGGCCACCCTAAAATCTCCTCGGTTCCTCGCGCTCCCCTCGGTAAACATTGGCCTCAGCTGGCAGCTAAAGCAGGACAAGAGTTTATTTTTATTTCTTGGAATTCGGTAGACCTGAAATCTCTGTTAAATGTTAACTTTCAAAAGACACATGCATCAGCATTCTGAGCCACAGCTGGTATGAAAAACGAAGAGATTATAGAGAACGTAAATTGAGCTCGATTTTGTCCTTTCCCAGCCTTGTGTCTCTTCTTGTTCTCCCAGGCGTTTCTGTATGACCTGCAGAAGAATGTGCAGACAACTGTGCCCCATCTAGTAACCAGGGTTCGTTATTTTTAATTTGATCGTAGAAGAAACTGAGCTGGCAAAGATTTAATCCCGTTCCCCCCTTTTCTTTTTTTAAGAATGTTTTCATTTAAATGATTATGGTGGTTGCCATAGGAAAAAAACAGCAGCTCCGAGAGTCAGTGTGCTGAAGTGTTGACTCATAGATTGAGTGCTAAATAGGTGTTTAAGTCTTTGCTGAACTGTTATCAAAAACGGCACAAAATGTCTCCCTTGACTCAGTTTGTAAACTGCATATGCGTATATAATTAACAAAGAGACCTTGTTAAACAGACAGTTTTGACCTCAAAAGGGAAAAAAAAAAAAAAGATCCAGAATTTGTTTCTCATACAGATTAAGCCTCATTCTGCAAAGACCTGAGAGAAGTGTGGACCAGCATTCTTCCAATTGCATTACTTAATTTGTCACTTTTAAGTTTCAGCTAGTCATTTTAAATTTTTTTTTTCTTCCCAACAAGAGTTTGGAATTACGCCAGGTTTATGTCAAACTAGGACGGTGGTGAGACAGTTGAAAGAATTGAACTTAATTTGAATCCTTTCCCACTTCTGGGTATTTGTGGATCGGGAGGATAATCTGTGCAAGTGAACGGTCCGATTTTTTTCCCCCAAGTTTCAGATGTTGTTCTCTATGATAGGTCTGCAAATCTGGAACGTCTCCATTGACATCATCTTGGCATTCGTTTGTTGACATTTGTTTCTTTCTATGCTAATAGTAGTATGTCTCTTTCTGATCTTCTGTTGCGATTATAGGTTGCGTTTCACAGCAATACCAAGACCAAATTTGTTGTTATTAGGATGCGGTAGAGGCTGGAAGGCACAACCACAGCCTTCTGTGCTTAGTGCTCTTTAAATGCATAGAGAGGCAAAGTCTTCCTGAAATCTAATTTAACAGAAAATGAAGCAAAGTAGGTGTAGCAGTAGTCAAGATAGCTGTTGTGCAACCTGATTGTTTCTCACTGTACTAAATGTAAGTATATAAATGTAAACCATACCAACTCCCTGCACCCCGAACAGTCATGTAGGTGTGAGAGCAGAAGCGCATTCTATATAGAGGTTTCATGAGTAAACTCGAGCAGGAAAATTCCATCTAATGAAAGCTTTTCTTGTATGCAGAGATGGCACGTCCATACATCAGTATGCACATACCGATCCTGTCGTCTTCCGCAAAGGTTCTTCCACAGGTTGGGAGATTATGCCCCAAACTTTTTCTGTAAGAGTTCGTGGAATAAATTTGTGTTTAGGGAAGAACAGCAGTGATTGGAAAGTCAAAGTATTTGGAGTTTGGGTTGGATTTTTTTGCTGCTGTTTGTTTTAAAGATGAATTCCAAAGCATATCGGTTATGTAGTAAAAATAATAACACCTACTTTGCTCTCTTTCGCTTCCCATGTAATCTGTGCATTCCATCATTCCAGCTGTTCGCATTGAACTGGGGCAAAAACATTTGTTTCTCAAAAAGATTGTTTATAATAAAAGCATTTGCTACCTTACTGTAAGTCTGAGTAGCAATGGTAAACTATATTGACAGAATATAAACGTGTAACAGCTGTCTCACAGTTAGCACAGGCTCCAGGAATACTGCTTTGAGTGTTTATAGTGCATCCTGAGATCTCAAATAAGGCTCCTCTGGCTGTAAGTATCCTTTTAATTTACACAGATGTTTCTTCATCATCTATTCTTTTCAGGCTGTTGGAATGATCAACAATTTAGTCTAATTGTGCTGGATGTTTGGGTTGTAAGGCTGTTTATTTTGTCTGTATGTCTGGAATATTCACTCTTTCAAGGACTTGACTCGTCTCCACAGACCGCACATGACTGAGGGAGGAATGGGTTGTGTGTTTGTTAAAACCTTGAGGATGATGTTACCAAGCTTGGTTTCAAGCAGCGTTCGTCTATTCCTGGCTGTGCCACGTGGCAGGTTGCTTCACTCATCTACATGCTGCCTGTGTAAAGTGGTAGTGATGATAATAATTACCTGTTAGGATAATGGCTTGAGATCTATGGATAATAAAGTGCTATTATTCTGCTCATAGAGAATAATTTCCTTTTTCTGGAGACTAAGACGAGTGTAGTCAGTTCCTACATGACTGTCTTCCGGGTCTGGTTTTCTTAAAGCCCAAATTTGGCCAAAAAAAAAGAACTGAGCATGCTTTGCCAAGCTATGATCATCTTTGTCATTGAATAAATAATGGAGAAATTCAGGCATTTTATTGGCCCAGCCCAGCACTTAAACCACGAGTCGCAGAGTTCGAAGTTTATTTGGTGGCAGATCTTGCATAGGAACGCTCTGAAGTCCTTCCTTAAGGGCTGTCATGGGATGGATTTTCCCATTGCCCGATGAGTTTATAGTACGTTAACTCTCTAAGAGCACAATTCCTAGAACATTTCGTCTACTCTGATTGCATTTATTTTCCATATTAGTTTGTTTCCATGCTAATAAATACATCCTGTATACAATGCAAATACCGGGAAGTTGCTGTCCTTAAAGAGGACAGAAGTAAGTCTTTGACTTTTGTGTTGTTCCCGAATCCCTTTACAAGAGGGAAATCATTTTAGAGTCTAGAATCCGTACACGTCTTTGGAACAGCACTTGCAAAAGTTTTATACCAAGCCGTCCAGTACAAGCAGCCCCAGTTCTCGTGTTAACCTTGACTTTGTGCCTGTTGCATTTCGGGGAGGTCTGTTCAAGTGCATTAGCTGCTGTTTCTGAATTCGTATTGCCTGATAATAAGAAGTAGGTTTTGTGGGGTTTTTGTTTTGGTTTGTTTGTTTTAAGAAGGGGGGCAGAGTTCATGGAAATTCAGCCTGGCACGCTGCAGTCAGTGAAGTCAGCTGCAGGCGATCCTGGCTTGTGCCTGTTACTCCTGATAAAAACGGGCTTCTCTTCTCATCGAGGAAGGGAAATTGAAGAGAAACTCAAGAAGCAATGGAGTAATTATTGACTTTATAATAAATCCGATGGATCTTTAATGGCTCTAGTCAAACAAGCCTTTTTCACCTTCCTTGATCATGGTAAAAAATCAATTTTCCAGGACAACTGATGCGTAATAGCATCCCAGTCAGCACAGGGAAGCCCAGCACATGGAGAAGCAAAGAGCCTTCAATGGCCGTAGGACTGTCGTTTGAGCCCAGTGTGTTCCTTGGAGAGTTCCTGAGTTTACAGAACTGTCTCAGTCCCCAGTACATTAGGTTTGTAATTAACAGCTGTTTTTCACTGATTAAAAGTATTTTTAAAGCATCTCAAGTGTTACTTTTGAAGGCAAGTAAGTTTAGTTAGGGTATGTGTGTGGCATCTGTAGTTTATAAATAAGGGCAGTGGTTTTTGCCATGGAGTTATTAGTGTCTGTGGTGTACGTACAGCTGCACTGGTGGGATTGGGACAGAAGTGAGCAAAATGTACTTTCTTTTTTTAGGGGTGCAGTCTTAAAATTCTCCGCCAGACACTACGACTTTATTCAGCAAGTGTTAGTTTTCCTTATTAACAAGAATAATAATCAGAGACTGTGAAGCTCCTGCTGTGGGCCGTTTGTGAAGTTACATTTGAAGTATTTGGGGTGGCGGGGTGGTTGTCGCACAGGGAATTTTTCCACTGTGATCTGTGGGACTCGGGGAGCGTCTGGCAGGTCACAGAACGGCCTGTGCACTGCTCCCCGCGCCTTCCACCACCAAGCCGGTCACTTGCAGACACGTTTCCCTACCTATTTTCAGTGTAAATGTGTCACATGGGTTTGTGTTTGCCTTCTGACCACTACTACGAGGAGCTTTTCTCGGTGAGTTTGTGGCACTGCCAGGTGGGCCTGCAGGCCGCGGGTAGGCCCCGCGGCAGGAGCACGAGAGATCAGCAGCGAGACTCGGCCCTCTCAGGAACAGGGCAGCCATGAGGCACTGCTAGCACCAAAACTCGGTGTCCTGCAGCACGGGAATGTGGGCAGTGAGTAACCAAAGGGTGTCCGTGTTCCTGTGTGAGAGCAGCAGCCCACAGTGCGAGCACAAGCGGCGCTTTTCCAGTGCTCGGTGGCACACCCTCTCCCCGTAATTGTCAGTTGTAGGTCTTGTGAAATGACAGCTGCTATTAGCTCTTCTCATTACATCAACTTCTGTGAATAGACCTGTTTCTGAGGTAAAATTCTGTTTGAACAAAAGCACTAAGCCATTTTGAAGAAGGCCTGTAAAAATGAGATCACTGCTTTCTGCCTTGCTCTGCTCCGAGGGCGAAGGAGACAAGGCGACGCTGCGCTAGGGTATGGTACACCCTGAGTCACTGCCTTCCTGAGGGCTTGTGCTCATTGTTCTGGCTGAGGCTCGTGGTGCATAACGTTCTGGCAAATGAAATAGTTAAAATCGGGCTGCCAAACAGTGAAGAGGTGAGGGGAAGCTTCAGGGGGGAGGTGGGTGGGAGGGAGAGCCAGAAGCGTGCCGGGGGCTGCGCTGCGCCTCTCGCTCTCCTCGTGCACGAGGCCCCTACAGCCGAGACACACGCCTTTTATTCCAGCTGCCTTCTACAGCAAATGGTGATTATGGAGAAGGAAATAGTTCAGTGCTGTAATTGGGATTTTCTTCTCCCATCGCAGATAACTTAGATTTGCAAATCGTGGTTTGGTCATTTCATTACCGCAGCTCCTTCCCCAGGGGATGCAGCTCCAAAACAGGCACTGCTCCCGAGTGAGCCGGGTGGGATTTCTCCCTGCCAAACGCTGGGTAACCTGCAGGGTGAGCAGCGCTCTGGGGGCGTTTCGGTGTATAACTTCAGGCTAGTATTGTACATCTCTGAATTCCTTCATTCCCTATTCTGTTTTGTTTGGCTTTTGTTCTAAAACTGTGAGCAGCAGCACGTCCTACCCTTTCTCGGCTTTCCAAAAGTTGCTCGAGTTCCTTTCTTTTTTTCTTACTTCTTACTTTACCCAGCGTTCTCTTCCTTCCTTCTTTCCTTCCTCCCTTCCCCCCTCAGATTTTGATCCCTCCTTAGCACATTGATTGAGCTGTAATGTATAATTCAACCACAAATCTTTTGCATGGAAAGAGAGATAGAGGTGGAGAAATTTGAACAAATAAAAGGTTTTATTTTGCATGGAAACTTGGCAGGCTTTCATGTGCCAGCTTCCAGACACAACTAATACTGGGCTTACTTTGCACAGAGGGATGGTTTAAAGAATTACACCTCTTGCTAGAAATGCTAGAACTTCTCATTACTCCTTTTGGCTCTTTCTGTTACCACCTTTATAGTTGGGCATTTTGCAAGAGTTAGATCGCTTTTACTAACATTCCTCTTGTATGTCTTTAAGGACAGCAGCCAGTGGAAAGAGATCATTCCTGTTGCTCTTTTTTATGTTCATGCAAACAGTGATAGCGCTCCGCAGTTCTGTCGAGGATCTCAGAACACTTTGCAAATACGTGTTAATTACGGACTCCTGGTGGGTGGTCTTAAAATGTTACTGCAACGAGCTGAAAAATAACGATTAATTGGTAACGCCATCCTGTGCCTGAGTCTCCTCTCACTTTTAAGCCCTCTTCATGCTACAGCCTCAGCTGTGATTATATACTGCTCAGAAGCTGTCCTCTTACCCTGCTGAATAGCTCTGTAAGACGGAGCTGTTAGCCCTGCCGCAGCTGGATGTGCTACATCTGGGTGCTCTCCACTGCCTGTCAGTGCTAGCATTCCGTGCAAGTGCGGGCAGCTGTCCTGAGCTATAACAATACCGAATCTCGGGAGGAACAGCATCTTAAAATTCGTAATGTTGCTTTCCTGATTCGTAAGGCGCTGTAGGATAAAAGTGCAATGCGCTGTGGTTTCAGATCTTTCTGCTTTTCTCCCTTGTTCCCCTGTAACTCTGAAATGGGTTGGTTTAAAAGTGCTTTGCAGGCCCCTTTTGTATTGCATTTCACTGAAGGTGGGAAAATGTCCAGCCAGTGAGTGACGCGGGTTTGGAGCTTGTTCAGACATTTTACTTTGGGATGGGGGGTTCTTGCATTTGGATCGGATCCAGCATTCCCTGTGCTGCAAAGCTCCTGCTGGCTTCTCACTGACTTTTCACTCTAAAATTTAAAAACAAAACAAACAAGCAAAACCTACAAAAAGCAGCAAAAAGTACAGCAGACTTGAAATATTTCGGTTGATTCCATGTTGAAATTGACGTTTAAAACTTCAGGTGGCTTTCCAAACGCTCTCTTCTGTTCTTCCCACTGTCTTGTAGCACTGCCTGGATCCTTGTGTGTTCCCTGAGGTTTTCCTCCGCAGCGCAGCACGAACCGCTCAGGTGATCGCAGTTTGGGCAGTCAGTATCAGTGGGCAGTCCCTTCTGCGAAGTTTTCAGTAAAAGTTAGAAAACTTCCCAGGCTAAGGATTTCTGATGACCCTGTCAAGCCATATTCTGAAGCTTGCATTAAATGCTAAGCCCGTGCTTTATTTCTAGCCGAATTTTTCTGGTGGAAAGAGATGTGAACATCGCTGAGGCTGAGGGAGCCTGGGACAGGTGTGTACCAGAAGAAGCAGATTTTCACCAGTGGTAACAAAAATCACAGCAGAAACAGTGCTGGTATCTTTGCAGAGTGGGGTTGGAAAACAACTTAGAATGCAGGCCTGGTTGCATCCTTAACGCTGGAGCTGCTTTCAAGCAGCTCTGTAATTTGGAATGTGAGTGACGTCAGTTCTTCTGGCCATCTGGTTAGAAAATCTAGTTGTAACTGAAAATATCCAGCCCTTTTTTCTCCATTGCTAGGTGGTGACTACACACTTATGTAATTTAACAGCTCAAATTCTTTTCCATTCTGGTGATCTCTTCACAAAGGCATAACGGCGTGGATGCTACCGAAAGGATATCAGCAACCTGTTCGGTTTGCATTAGCGATTTGCTGGCTAACGGGAACTTCAATTCAGTGGAAAGTACACGGCTGGGGGTTGGAAGATGCGATTCTGTTGTTGTGGTACGAGCTCGGTATGCGACCTTGGACAAGTACATCCCCATTTCTCTACCTCGGTTTCCCCACTTATTACGCAGTGGCAGCGACACTTCCTATCTCAGAGGCATTGTTAGGGGCTGAGTCACGCTGTGGAGTGCTTAGAAAGGCAGCGAGGTATTGTTGTAATTACTGCCCGCAGAGTTCTGCTCATTCCCTACTTTTTGATTTTCCTTTTTTTTTTTTTGGGTGGCACATCCAACCCCCCCCCAACGCCGATCTTTAAGGACTTTCAGAGCCTGCTCCTCCTGCAGAGGTTGTGCGCTGTGAAATCCTAAGATGTGTATTGCTGAAAAACATGCATGAAAATGCACTCACTGTTAGCATATGAAAAATAAAGGGAGGAAGAGCTGTCAGCCACTTTGTAAAGCCTTTTTAACAGCGAAACTCAAAAGAGCCCAAGAACAGGTTGTAAACAAAGAGGCTGTAAGTATAGCCATGCTACCTTAATATTCCTACAAAACATTCCTTTTTCATGTACTTAGGATCCTAGTGAATGAACTTCCCAAGCAGAATAACCACCACAGCCCGTGTTGCATTTCTGCGTTTAATGTTTCCTCTAATTCTTGATGGAAAAGTGAAGTCTTTTTGTCTTATTGATCCCTGATGGCAGCGGAGAACCCGGCATCCCCTTCTGCCCCCCGGCCCCAGCCCAGCCATCTAGCTGAAATGCCAGATGCTTGGTAGTGACCATGGGAAGAGAACTGATATCACAAGGGAAAAGTGTGATGGAGAATTTGTTACAGAGAAGCGGAAGGTTTAGGATCTGAATCAAAAAATGGGCTTTTTGTTTTCTGTGTATTCTCTTCATATTTCCAATTTTAGTTGGAAAGGAAGGAACGAGTCCATTTTATTAGTCCAAAGCAGCGTGAGAAGGGGACAGCATTAAAAAATGAACGATAAATAAAAGAAAAACCAACTTGCTTGGTAGAAGTGAGAAATGATCGCACTGTTCCGCCCCCTCCCCTTTTTTAAAAGCACCAAACCCTTTCTGTTCGGGTGGAAGGATTTCACGAGGAGGAGCGAGCGGCGTGTAGAAGCCGTCAGCAGACCTGGGTGGTCACCAGATCTACCAAGGAGCAGCAGGCGCACAAACACATGAAGGCAGGTAAAGGGCATTTCAACTTGCCATACATGTAAAAGGCTTCGATCCAGTGGTGAAGGGAAAGCTGCAGCCCTGAAGGGAGAGCTACCCAAAGTTTCCTGTGGCTTTACAGGAATATTGTGTCTGTTGCTCCCATACTTGCGTAAGTGCCAGCGCTCCTCTGCTCCTAACAAATAAATTAGAAGGCTCCGTTGTCAGTGCATAGACAGCAGAAACTCATGGCCCTAAGGAATATTAGGGTAGGTATGAAATGCCTCATTTGTGTAATATTAAAAACATTAGCTACACAGCAATCATTTTTTCCCTCATGAAAGCTTCTCCCCACGTCACACGCAGAAGCAAACCTTAAATAACCGTTCAGCTGGCCATAGCGCCTAGTACGTGGAACAATAAACCTTTGCATTGCATCTCTTGTTACAGCGCACCATTTCTGGGCGTTAATACCGAGCTGGAACTCCGAGCTTACATTTATTCTCCTAAAGCACTTCAGTACCACACTAGAAAGAGTGATTTCATATCAGGGGGAAAAAAGGAGTGGGAATTACTCAGTGGTTAGGTTTAATTGTTCTGAATCCTTACAGCGTTTCATGAGAGAATGTACCGAGGAGATGTGCAATGGTGGGAAATGTGATGGAAAGGTATAATTTGACCACCTACCACTAGCAGCTGAAAAGTAATTCTAAGGGCTGCATGCCTATCAGGATTAATCACTAGTTCATTATTGAAAATACCTTCTCTTTCACTCCTGCAATCCTTCCTGACGGGCTCTAGGCATCCAGAGGTGTTTGTTAGAGGTAAATAGGAGTTACAGCCCCGCTCCGCCTGTGACGCGCACAAGAGCACCTTTTGTTTGGTGCAGTTT
The DNA here is from genome assembly GCF_964211835.1 of Anser anser. Classification (NCBI taxonomy): domain Eukaryota; kingdom Metazoa; phylum Chordata; class Aves; order Anseriformes; family Anatidae; genus Anser; species Anser anser. The sequence goes on along the minus strand of NC_139738.1, from coordinate 2,181,231 downwards.
TGGAGTCTTTTGCTGTGGAAATCGCCTTTGTAGGAGAAAGGGGAAAAGGGCTGAAGGGCGAGCCCCACCCATGGCAGAGCAGCACCGCATCCCGAGACGGTTTATGGCCCCGTGTCTGGTCATTTACCTCCAGCTGAACTCTGGCGATGGACGTGGCCAAGTGTTTCATTTGGACAAGAAAAAAGGAGCATTATTGAAAGGGACTGACCTTTCCATCACCCTTCGCTGTCGTCATGGTGCTTTTATAGCATTTCTCTCTACCAGCCCCTTCCCTTTTCTAAACCACAATAATTCCCCTCCTCCTCGCAGTCCCTCCTCCCAGGAGACTTGGTGGTTTCTCTTTATTTTCACAGACACCTGCACTGCTGCTTTTTTTTTTAATTCCCCCCTCCCCTAAAATCCTGCGAGCCTCTGGCAGGAGCTAAAATAATCAGCTTTGGTCTATCAGCAAGGCTCGGAGACGCCGGCTTCCCCTCTCCGCTGGGTCTATACGCAGGGCTTAGGGGAGAGCAGGACCCGATGAGCCTGGGAGTTGATGTCTTTGCTCCCGGAGCAGAGCCCCTGAGGCTGCCTCGGTGGCACTGGTGCTGCTGCAGGAGCATTTGGTTTAAGGGCAGAATGGCTTTCAGGTCGTGGAGCAGGGAGCCGGGCACCCCTCCTCTGATCTCAACCCCTTTTGGTAGCGGGAAGTAATGCTGGTGAGCCCAGCAATCCTTTCCGAATTGCCTGTTAACTGCACGGGGGCACGAGGCTGTCGGCGCAGCCGTAGGGATGCAGGCAGAGCAGAGCTGCGAGCGAGGGGGGGAGAGCGTGTGGCCAGGGGAGATGCGATCGTCATCCGGAGTGAAGAGCCCGAGCTGAAAATGAGATCGCTCCTTCTCCTTCAGCAAGTAACAAATGGAGTTTTGTCGGTGCAGCGGTAACAGGGAAAATTGCAATTTGCTGTATTTCATTTTTATTTTCTTTACAGAAATTCCCAGCCAACCAAGAGATGGAGTAGCTACTGTTTAAAATTGCAGATTTTCAACATATTTGGAAAGATGGTGTGTTTCTGTGAGTTTGTATTGATATGCACAAAGTGCGCAAACGGTGTAGGGCAGCTTGTTTGTCCTTTTCAGGGGAAACAGAGGCGCACGGGGCGGGATGCCTTGCCTCAGGGAGATGCTGGGGGTTGTTCTGTGTTCTTCGTGCAGCCATTTTACCTGTCCTGCTTCGGTGCGTGAGGCAAGTCAGGAGCGTGTGTGCCTCTGCTCTGGCTGGGTCTGCTCACCTTCCCTCCCTCCCTGGTTGAACACGGACACAACAGGAAGGTGTGCACGCCTAGAGGCTTTGCGTCCTGCTTTCTATCAGTGTCCATTGAGCATTCAAAGCACAGATAACAGATTTTGGAGAGCTAGCCTTCCTCGATGCAGCCCTTGCAGGTTGAACTGGCGCTTCTGCCAGCTGTGGTGCCCAGTCCAGGCGAGCAGGGTGCTGGGTGAGCCCAGGACGTGGGAGCTCAAATTCAGCCTGGCTTTGTGGCTGCGTGGTGTGGGCAGCGTGGCACTTCTCTGCTGGATCCTCGAGTCAGTTCAGGGTGGAATTGGAACTTGTGGTTCACGCAGGACTCGAGCCAAGCACGGGCTCAGAGCCGTGGACCCTTAAATACTGATCAAATGTTTCTGCCTGTGAACCTGGCATACCTGTGGTGAAGGAAAACATGCAAGGAAAGCATCATTCCTGCGGGATGAAGGCATCGTTCCCGTGCGTTCCTTGCACAGATTCATCTCTGCGTGCCTGGAGATGTGAAAACCGGATTTTGCCCCCAGCTTCTAATGAACATTAGAAGTCATTAGGATACTGCTGTTATTAATACTCAGCTGACAGTCCTGCATAAAGCCTGCTTGAGCATTTGAAACGTCTCTATTTAAAACCGAGTACGATGCTGGGGCGGTAAGAAGGGGTTAATTTTGTTTAGTCTCGGGTTAAACCTTGCCTGGTCGGACAGCCACGTCCTTGCCCAGGCTGCGTGTCTGCTATTTTTATTTTGCACCTCTGCAAATTTTAATCTTTGTAGTAATCATACTTAGCAGGTGTGAGGCTTGAATATAAGCCAATAAAAAGAAGAAAGAAGACACGCTGCTGCCAGGTTATTCCACCAGCCATGGAGCTGGCTTATTGATGAATGTTGGGCTGCAAGCCAAGTTTCCCTCGCCTCTGAAAGACTGGGGGGGAAGAGAGGTGGTGCTTGCACGGCGCGAGAAAGAGCCAGACAGAGAAATTGATTGTTACTTTAATGTGATCTGACATAAGGGAAAGTGGAAATAGAGGACAGAGCAAAACTGCAGCCTCAGCACTGCACTGGAAGCGCTTTGACTCTGCGGAGCGCGGTGGTGCTCCCTTTCTCTCCCGGAGAGCAATCTGCAGGATCCTTTCTGGGGAGCCAGAGAACAAGGGAGCGAGTGTGCGTGTACGGCTGCGCTGTGTCCTCGTGCCAGACAGCCCTGCCGGGGTTGTCTGTGCAGAGGTGACGTGAGGCGGGCTGCGGAGCTGCAGCCTCCTCTGTAAACACTGCAGGCTGGCTGGAAGCACAGCTCGAGCAGGTGAAGCGAGGCAGGCGTGTAGCTGGAGTGGTAAAAACCTTCAGAGCCGGGTACCCCGCCTGTGTCTGCTGAACCGCTTCTGCACACGGATAACTTGGTCTAGTTGTGGTCTGCATTTTGGGGCAGGTTCAGGCACTCACAGGCAACACCTTTCTGCCGCAGGAAGGGGTTGCCACTCGCCGTCTGGTCGCTGCCCCAAGGGCTTCCTGTATGTGGGGAGAAATGTGCATCGTTTTCTTTGCCGTTCTGAGCGAGAAAGTTATTTGTGTCATAGGTAAAAATGAAATGGCAAGAAGAGAGCCATTCGTTAAAGTCCTTCTTGTAGCTTCAGTGTTTCATATGGAGCAGAAAGTACTACAAAAAATACATCAGATGTGAGGTTTTGCCTCAATAAGATGTTATCAAATCTCCGCTCTTCAGTTTAATACCGTTCCCCCCTTGTCCTATCACTATCTGCCCATATAAAAAGTCACTTTCCATCTTTTTTTAAAAGCCTCTTTCAAGTACTCGAAGGCCACAACGAGGTCTCCCCGGAGCCTTCTCGTCTCCAGGCTGAGCATCCCCAGCTCGCAGCCTCTCTGCGTACGTTCAGCCAGCAGTCCCACCCTTTGTAGCCATTGGGGCGCTCTTCTTGCCCTAAAGCAGCTGAACAACCCGTTCTCCCAACATCAGAAGTGGGAAGGGGTCTCTCTTCCTTCAAATTCTCGAGTTTCTCTGTGAAAACAAGAAATGGTAGTTGGAGCTCTCCACGAGAAGGGCATGTGTTGTTTGCGTTAACTAGAACGAGATGGAAATAGCTAGAACTAGAGAACTTTGCACAAAACCCAGGTGTGTGATCCCAGATTTAAACAACAAGCACGACTGGTTTAATTCCGCGGATCTTAAAGTTAAGCAGTTTGCACTTCTTTATTCAGTGTCCCTGCTCACTCCTAGCCATGCTTGGAGACCACTTTGTCAGCCCTTGTTAGGAAGTTTGGGCTTAGACCGATGTAAAAAGTAAAGAAATAGACTATAAAAAGAGTAAAGTTGAGGTTTCTATTTTTTTTCCAGCTTTAATACTAAATATAATAAAAAGGGGAAGAAAGAAAACATCCACGTGAACGCCTTCCCACCCATCCTAAGGCTACCCCCACTTGCACTCCACCTGGGTCCCGATAGCTCTTAGGATACTGCTAGCAGCACATGATTTCAGTATCGAATCCTATTAGTCATGACCCAAATCAGCTCTAAAATGGTTAACCACATAGAAGGGGAGTGGGAGTAGAGTGTCAAGAATAGCTTGGAAGAAGATGTTATCCCACGTACCAAGCAGGAGTTGGTATCTCAAAGGTGTCACAGTGATGGAAGTGAGGAGAGGACTGAGCCGCCAAGCAGGCTCACCAAACAAATACTGACTGCCAGCGGAGCCTGCGCTCCCCCATCGGTGCTTTTGAAAACATCGCTTGTGCGCCCGATGCAGGTCTTCCACCAGGTCCAGGAGAAGCTGTTGGTGCTCTGCATCTTTGAAAATAAGACCCACCGAGCCTGCAGTGATTCCTGGTGGTTGGAGCACAGCCTTGGGAGCCAGAACGCAGCAGCCTTCATCCTGAGCTCTGGCGTTCACCGGAGTGAGTCACTTGGCCTGCTTTTGTTGTGCAGAGTGAGGCTGGGAGCAGGGCTGGTGTGCTGGGTGGCGCAGCGTGTTGGCTCTCCGTGCAGGTCATGGCTGAAGCTGCTGTCAAGTAAGGTCTGATTTCTGAAATTAGTTGCCACCAAAAAAAAACATTTTTGGCCTTAATGTTTGTGATCGCTCTGTGCGGGGCTGTGGAAATGCTGCTCCATTTACATTTTTTATTCTGTTTCTCACCACTCTGAACATGCTATCGTGCTGTCTTTGGATGGATGAAAAGAACCACAGACCTACAACGTAGCAAGTGGAAAACTGTAGGAAAGAATGTCAGGAGCCCTGACGGGCTGAGGTAGCTGTGCTGGAAGCTCGCAGTGGATGTGTTGGAGTAAAGTGAGTGTCAGAAAACCCACCTTCAGGGACGTCTTGATGGTGCTAATGCATTCACATTAAGTACAGCCCTTAATTCATTTGCATATTTTAGTCTCTTGGTACTTACCCGTAGTTTTACAGCTTATCCAGGGGAAAGGCACCCCAGAAGGTAGCAAATCTTGGAGATATTTTTTACATTTCCGACAGACAGATACTACATCACTTAGGATTTTAAAGGGGAGTGGGGGAAAGCTTAACATTACAGCTATCCCTTTAAGGGTTGTGGTTATAGTCCAGGTTTTAATCGCTACTTTGACCTGATTAAATCCTCAGCCACGGAGAAATCAGCTTAGAGAAACATGTCTGCTGTTGAACAGCAGCAGTTCAAAAAAAACAAACCAAGCCAAATACCATTAGAAAAAAAATAAAAGGTTTAGCTCTCACAAATAGTATGGTGATGCTGTAAATCACATAGCGCTGCTCTGCAACGGGATATTTCAAGTTTATTGATGGTGAATATCCAGGATGGAAATCACCTAACTGTAATGTGGTTTCATCTCCTGCGCAACCAGATTAAGCCTGTCCCAAGGATAAAATGAAAACTTCTGGATTTTGTTGGGCTTTTATTCTCATGCCTTCTGCCTCTTAATATGGTGTCAGGAATCAGGTACGTGTAGGATGAAAGGGGAGGAGTTATTTGCCTGGGAGTTGGGGATCAAATGAATTTTTAATCTTTCAATCCATCTGCCCTCTTATTAAACTCTCAGTCTTCTTCCAAGACGTTATTCAAATCCATGCGTGGGTCTCTTTACCAACATTAGAACACAAGAAGCATCCCATTAAACAATTCCGATGGCACCCAACAAAAACCCTTAATCTGTGGTTCAATATTAAAGCTGTATGGAGGAGGAGAAAAAAAAGGTGGAGAAAAAAAAACACTTCAAAAACAGAAATGTTTTTTCTCTGATTGTAGTTTTACCCTAGTACTGCTCGCAGTGTAGCATCCAGCAGGGTTGGTGTTCATCCTTACATCCACAGGCAAGGAAGTTCTACCGCTGGCTGCTAATCCTAAATTAAAGTTCATAATTTTTTTATTATTTTTGTTTCACCCGGTCTTTTGAGTCTCTCCTGTGAGAGACGGGATGAGAACCACGTTTTGCCGCAGCACCCCAAACAAACCAGGTTTGGGCCATTTTTGTTCACTGAATGCTGTGAACCAAGCATGCTGTGAGCCCTCGGGATCTGTTCAGCTGAATTACGCGGTGTACAGCCAGGTGACCGGCTGCACTAGCCTTTCTCTCCCCTCTGAAGTTTCTCTGAGGTAACTGGTGCCGCAGCAGTGATTTGGGTGGCTTCACTGGCCGTCACCTGCAGCTCAGCATTTGCTCCTGCCTAGGAGAGAAACTCAACAAAGCCGGGGGCTGTGAAAGCCAAATTTCAAGGGACTGTGTCCCCGTCTCGAGCTGAGCTCTGCTGAAGAGCCTAAAGCCTCGCCGACCTGCTGAAGGCACTGGCGAGGTGCCTGCCAGCCGCGCGGTGTGGGGAGGTGGGGGTCTCGCTTTTTTAGTTATGAAGTTGCAGGGGAGAAAAGGCACGGACAAAGCCAAAGCCCAGATCTGCCTAGAACACAGCTCGACAGCTATTCTGGGAAGACAACAGCTAACAAAAGACATGAGAAGGGCAAGCAGACAGAGGGCCCCAACCTATTGTTTTCCTTCTTCATTCCAAATAATGATGACTTCCCTGACCTCCTGGCTTGTTCCCTCCAATGAGGATTTCAGGACAGCTGCTACCCTGAACAGCTGAGCCAGACGTTATTTGCCTGGCTTCCCGCAGTTCCTTCCTCCCACTTCAGCAGCAGCAGTGGAAACGATAAACTTCTCTCCCACAAAATTAATCCCTATTCCTTGATAAAAGTTTGGGATTCTGTTCTGGATTTTAAATAATTTTCCTTCCCCCCTTCTGAAATTCGCTGTTTTCTCTCTGTTATGCAGGGACTTTGTTCCATTTGCAGGATTTTGCTTCTGTACAGTAACGGCTCAGCCTGTTTCTCGTGGAAGTTAGCTGAACTTGGCCTTGCAGAGAACAGGGTTAGCAGGTCGTTGCAGAGAGCTACACGGAGGTGGTGAATTCGCAGCCTCGTTCAGTTCTTTTCCCCCTTAAGCAAAAGCCTCACCATGGTGGTTGGGAGAACCTGAGCAAAATTTCTTGGAAAGCAACCCTCGAGCCCCATGCATGGGAGAGCTTAGATGGCTAGGAATTATTGTTGCTCTGATGCGATCGAGGCCTTTGAAGCTTTTGGCTGTTGCAGCAAGTAAGTTCAGTTTTGTGTCTACTTGCAGGTGATGATTTTTGCTCCCATTGTCAGCCAGCAAGGTTCTCCTGGAGATGAACTTTTATATTTCTCAGCCTCAGTAGCGTTTCTGTAGGTGAAATGTCAACTTCCCTCTGATTCACACTCTCTAAGCTGAATTTACACCGTGGGCAGCACAGTGCATTTATCCCAGCAGGCTGTTACTTTGTTCCTTGGGGAGACAAAAATCTGCCCTGTCTGCAGCCAGCCCTCCCCCAGAGCCATCTCGGCTGCTTGTGCTCAGTCTCCGGATGGCACGTTACCTCCTCAGGCCTGATCCTGCCGCGCTGGTGCCCTGCACCAGGTGATGCTTCTCAGCCAGCCAGCCACACGCCTCGCCCCATGGCAGTGAGCGGTGTAAGGGTGCATTGCTCTGCTCCAGGGTGGGCTGCGGGCTCCTACGGACGTAGGGGTATTCTGCTAAGCCTCCAGGGGAACCTGCTCTGGTTAGGTTCCTTCTCGGGAATGGGGAACAGAGGGGTCCTTAATATGGGGTGAGTAAAGATTTGGGATTGGAACTGGTGACCTAGTTTCTTGGTTAACTAGTGGATAAAATCGATACAAAGCCTTTGCCTGCATCTGAACCATGACTTGGTCTGTTCAGGCTCCTCTTTTTATACTGGGCTGTGCAAGTGGAAGGGTGGCCAATCTAGCTCCGTCGTCGTCTTTCATGTTTGAGTTGTGCTTTTTTTTCTTTTGGTGTTTGACTGCAACAAGTGTGTAACTGAGCGGCTACACTCCCAGCACACGGGTCTGATCATCCTTCTGCTCCTGCTGATGGTACTGTGCCTGCTTTCACGGAGCAAGGGCCTGACTCAGTCTTCCTCGCGACCCAAGACTTCTGGGTCAGGTATTTATTGCTAATTTATACCATGACTTTGACACAAATGTAGCATGCTTTTACTCTGCCCAGAATGTAGCAGGCCACAAATGGCTGCTTACGTAAGGTTTTCTTCTTTTTGGCTAGGCTGGATTGAGGCTTCAAAGTTTCAGACAAAAGAAAAAAATAAAGACCGAGACTTTGAAGCCGTCACGGTACCAGGGCTGAATTTCAATTCTGTGTTGATTCCCATGATGTGTTTGATGACTTGTCAGAGACTTGTGATAGCATTATTCCCCAACAAGGGCAGACTTAGACAGTTACCTTGGAAATCTTGCTTACTTTGCAGTTTGTAAGTCAGTCCTTTTGGTGATAGGAGAGAAAACTCCATCCCGTGGTTAAGAAAAGGAAAACAGGGGAAGGGAGGTTGGTGTTTGTAGCTCCAGACCTTCTCTCAACTCCTTTCTTTGTGTTTCTGGTCTCAGGCTGCAGTCCAGGCTCCGTGGTGGTTTGTAATTAAACCCCAATTTTGAAGGTTCTGTGGAGTCCTCGATGCCTACCAGGTCAAACTGAGTCTGGTTTCTATCACGGAATATTTCGGTTCAGTTGCCCCTTGAGGAAGTATGGGAACAGACAGTCCATTCATATTGAACAGATGACCGAGGTTTAAAAACCCTTTTTGTCTATTAAGCTACGGCTAAGATATTATGAAAACTGCTTAATAATGTTCCCTAACATTTATACCACACTATTTTCTTACTTTAATTTTCCAGGCAATTAAAAATAATTGAAAGTTAGTGCCAAAGCCCCTGAAGATATACTTTTTGTTTCAAATAAGCTTATTTTCATACTTGTGAGGTCACCAGATATTTATTTGACCGTCTTTATAGGGGTCGGGCCCATTACACACACAGAAGAGGGATGTGGAATAGAACTCACATTGTAACACCAAAGTGAGAAGTAAGAGGAAAAAAACGTGCTTGTCATGCCCGGTGGGTGTTCGTGTTTAGTACTGGGGTACAACAAACCCAGCTCGTTGTACGTGTACCAACTGAGCCCTAAATTCCACAATTCACTTAAACACTTAAAATTAAATTTGTGTTTAAAGCCCATTAAACTGAAGTAGGTATGAACAAAAGCCTGGTTGCGTTGTCGGATCTGGGGGATGAATAGGGCGGTGACCCCTTCGCTCCGCTGCGGGAAGCCCAGGCTGGCAGCAGCGTGCCCCAGCGGCCCCGTCGGGGTGCACGTCCCGTTGGAACGCCCCCGCGAGCCTCTGTAGTGAGAGAGCAGGGACAGAAAGCAGGAATTGCACCGGTGGACGCAGCCCGTCCGGAGTCAGACCTCTCTAATCTCCCGTCCTATTAATAGAGTTGTAGCAGACACAACCCATGTGGCTGCGCAGTCACGCTGCACTGCAATATTGCTTAGCCAGTTCTCCCCCTAAAGGCTTAAAATCTGTCACGTTACACAAGAGCTGAAAGCCTTCTTGTGGTGCCCCAGATTCTCCCCTCCTGTCCATCCCGTTCCCCTTCCATTTTCCCCTTCTAATTATCTTCTACTGCCTCATTTGATTATACAAAATTAGGGTTTTGAGATCAGGTGTATCCAGCTCCACATATTTGCATACGTGCTGGGGGTGTTTCCTGTTAGATCTCTTATCTGAAGTCAAAAGGTGAGTTCATCTTGGAATAGACCGAAAATGGGTGGGCTTTTTGTCGATGTGTTGCATATTGAATGAGACAATTTGCTCACGGCTTCCCCTGCCTCACTGGTGTGCGCGTCAGGTGTCCGTAGCATTTTGCTCAGTTACTCCGCTTGGTGGTGGTTGGTACCAGCCCTGTTAAAAGACAGAGGTCTTTTCCAAAGCGTGTCAGTCCCGCGTGGTGAACGTCCCAGCTGAAACGACGCCTGTTGAGGTCTGTCACCCCCTGGAACAGGGCAGGTTCTCCCGAAGCGAGCCCTCCTGGCAGGGGAGGAGCGACGTGCGGCGGGGATTTGCTGAACGAGGACAGGTCTCCTCTCCCCCAGCCCTCCTGCCCCATGTCTTCCCTCCTAACTCGCCCCCCGACTCTGCATCTGGAGCAAAGAGCGCGTGATGCTCGTTTGGCGAGGCAGCCAAAGCAGCTTTGGAAGCCTAACACTGTAATTGGTTGTCTGCCGTCATCCGCGGCGCTCTGGGGAGGTTTCAGAAGTAATAACTGTTACTTAAAGTGGATGAGCTTCTTGTGGCTTTCCTAGAATTGTAGAGCACGTTATTGTCGGGGACTTAAGGAAGCATCTGCGTGTCTGGAGCTTTCAAAACATTCTGTAAGCAAAGAATTAAGTTTTTTCCCATCTTCTATATATGGCTGGTGAGAAGATACTCCTCAAAAACGGTGTTTTTATAGAAATGGCCTGTCTTGACAGCAATGATATGAGGAGAGAAACCTCCCGTTGATGATACTGAATGCACTCAGTGTCTAACCCACCTAAACCCATCTGCACCTAAAACATCTCTAGCTGTATGGTCACTGCTGAGCTCCTTCAGTCATGTCTGTACGTCTTCTTCTGGTGAAGACTGCAGGTAGCAGTCCCCATGGGAACCGGTGAGCTAACGGGCGCCTCGCACCGCTTGTTCACCAGGACCAGAGGCTTCCATTGCACTTCTCCTTAAGCTGCGTCGGATCTGGAACTATCAGTCCCTGATCTGGGAGTGTTTGAGCTCCTGGCGGTTGTTTCCCTGGGCCTTGCTGTGCCTCGACTTGGAAGCAAAGAACCTGGCTCCCAGGCCCGTGGTGAGACACACGGATCGTCTCTTCCACGGTCGTGTCAAGCGTTCCTGAAGTCACCCCGAGTAGATTAAATCCAAGTGAAAAAGAGATGTACGCAGCCCTGGGGCAGCGCCGCCTCTCCGCAGCCCAGGGGATCCCAGTTGTTGCAGAGCTTTAACACTAGCGTGCTGCTGGTTACCGAGATGGCCCCGGAACCGGCGTGCATCTGCTGACAAACGGCGTCTTCCTGAGGTCGCAGAAGGGTGGGGATGTAGAGCAGGTTGTCGGAGGGGCCCTATAAATAACCCCGAGGAAGCGTGGGTCGCTGTGCAGACAAGTGGGGTTGTATTTGCCACGCTCCGCTGGCTCTTCTGCCTTTGAAGTAATTCATCGTGACGTGTCAGACTGCCGGCCCTGGCGCAGGCTGGCAAGTGGCCCAGCTCCGCTGCCCTCTCCCCTGGGCGTCACGTGCCGGCGCACATGTGCCAGGCTTTGCCACGGGCCGGGAGGAGAAGCAGCCTGCCGCGAGTCCCTGCTGAGGTGGTGGGATGCGAGGGCCTGATTCTGCCCTGAATTGTGAGAGCGTGCTGTAAAATACACGCTGCCTACTGACTCTGCCATTATGATTATTTTTCTTTCCCTCCCGTAATTATTCTGATTTAAGACTAAACACAGACCTTAGAGCTTTGCCTCAGAGAATGCACACAGGCAGTTAAAAATACAAAATGATTCAAGGAGCTGTAGTTCTGGCAGCTCTCCATAAAGTTGATCCTTACAATCCTGCCTTATTTCTGCCTGATGCTCAGTGCCGTACGAGGGGTTTTCAGTTCACGTCCGAGCGCCCGGTGAAGTTCTGGCACAGAAGGCTGCGGGGGGACCCAGCCGGAGCGTAACCGCAGCGGTGAAATACCGTGCCATGGGCCTGGCCGTGCACCCCGTGAGCATGGCCTGTGCTCGGGAAGGGTGGCACAGGGGGAGAGGTGAGTGAAGGGCAGATGAACCCGAGAAGAAGAAGTGCTCAAGAGCAAGGAGGTCTCTGCGGACAAATACCGTCCTTGTAATTAACTAAAAGGAGGAATGCGAACCGCGGGGTGCTGGGAGCTTTGTAGGGGCATCACCGCGTTGAGTCAGAGGCCGGCTGTGTGCCGCAGGGAGCTCTGCAGGCCCCAGGGAGCTGGGGAGGAACCCAAACCAGGGCGCCCTGGAGCTGCCGCTGCTGGCCCCGTACCTGGGGAGAGCTTGGCCCCATGCAGAGCCCTCGAACCCTCTGCAGGGTTCCCAAACTGCCCCATCGCTGGGGGCCTTCGTGCATTCGTTGGTGTTGGAGGAAGATCGCCGTGCCTGGTAGAGTCGATACTAGTGGAAACCACAAGGGGAATATTTGCCCTTTTATGTAACATTTGAAATTAAAATGAGATTCTTGGCTGGCAGAGTGGACATGTCTCCACAGTACAGGAACCGAAGCCTTGGAGAGAGCGTGCAGCTGGAACTTACGTGCAGTTACGGCGAGAGCTCCTGGGTTCGTTTCAAAGAAAATGCGAGGAGAAAATATCCACAAAGGGCTTTTTAACGTCCAGAACCATGACCCCGCAAACAATTCAGCGAGGATCAGGCAAAGCAGATCTGTTCGCAGAGGAAATTTTGATTTTCCTTGATGAATCTGGTGGCAGAACTTCCCTCCGCTTCCCTTGCAGCGGGGGCCGAGCCCTCGGTTCCCTCCAGCTGCCAAACCTGCCTTGTTTGCCTCGCACCCCCGTGCCTGTGTGTGCGCAGGCACACATGCCTGCTTAATTTGTTTTTCTCAGTCAGTCGCACCCCCCTTCCTTCGGCCTGCCACGGCATCGCAGCGTTCCCAGCCGGCTGCTGCCAACACAAACGGCCGGGGGAAGAGGGGCCCTTTTCCTTCGCCGTCCCCTGACCTGCTTTGCGCTGGGCTCCACCACTGGCTCGACTCAACCAGCGGGAAGCGGGAGCTGGTTTTTTTTTTTTGTTTTGTTTTGTTTTGTTTTGTTTTGTTTGAAACCACAGGGCAGGGAATTCGTTTCAAGCCATAACTTTTAGTTTCCACTGGAAGGGCAAAACAAACTCGTAGCCAGTGGAAAAGAGGCTCCCAGTTGCTTCACCCAGAGCCAAAACCCAAGTACATCGCTTAGCAAATAAGCAGCTATCTTTTCAGATGTCTCTTAAAAAAACACGAAGAAAAAGAAAGAGGGAAAGAAAATCAGAGGAGAACTTTATTCAGCAGCTAACTGCTGCTGTGCAGATAGCAGGCAGCCGCAGCCACGCCTGGCTTTGACGTTGCCGCTGGCCCCGTGTGGCGCGCGTCGGCTCTCCGTCCTCACCCCTCGCGGAGAGGCCCCAGCGAGAGCAGTCGGAGATGCAGGATCACTTGGGGTGGGAGATCCTGTTTTTGTTGAGCAACTCGTGAAAGTTCCTAGACTTCTGAGGCTAAAGGAATGGCCGTTAAAAATGTGATGTCTGTGGAGCTGGAAACTTCTACGGCTGAACAACCCGTGCGGTCCCTACAGCCATGGTGCAGGGAGCTGTGCTTTCTGAACACGGTTGCGTGGCACGGAGGATGTCCTCTGGTTTCTTCTTCTCTGCCTTCCCGACCCCCCAAAACTACCCTTCCACCTATCGCTCAGTTACATGGAATTTGCCTCCTACTTTGTTTGACTGTCAGGCCTGAGATACTCGATGATTTCCCATCAAACCGTAAGAAGCAGAAAATGAAGAGAAACAGCCAGTTTTGCGGGGTGTCTGTCCTGTGGCTCCTGAGTAACAGCCCAAGGGTACTCGGCTTAATTTATGGGGACACAAATGATGCAGGCCACAGAGCCTAGAGCATAACCGAGCGCATTGTTGGAGCCTCCAATGGAGCATATTGTTTGTAGACAGCGCGCAGCGGTGTCGTCATCCTGGCCACGTGTTGTTGGGACGAGGGGGCTGTGCAGAGCTGGCTCCGAGCGCACTGCAGGCGGTGGGGTTTGGGGTGCTGGGAGGCTGGGGTTGGCGGCCGGGTTTAGGTTGGGTGGATCTATATCAAAGAATAATAACAAAGAGTAATTGTTGTGATCAGGAATTAAGCAGCTAATCGAAGTGGCTCAGCATTTTTCTCAGCACAAGTTTCCAGTAGCCCTAGCTGTGTCCTCCTGCTCCCCTTCCTGCCTCCCTGATACTGCAGGCAGGGAAAAGTTGGCGAGTTGCAGGAAGTGCACAGTGGCCCGAAAGAATCCCAGAAGGCTTACTGATCCTTCTGAAGTAGAGAAGTGTTGATGTTATTTGCATTTTCTCCCTCCATTTCAAAATTGAGTTTCAGGAATTGGTGTTTTCTTGGGGCATTGTTTCTGGCCTTTTAATACCATGACTTAGAGAAATGCATTAATTTTTGCTCCTCCTTAGGGTATGTGCAGTCATCAAATAGCACCTGACCCAACTTTTATAGTAAGATAAATACAAGGGGAGAAATGTTTAGACAAAAGAGAAAACTTTTTTTTTTCTTTCTTAATGCTTTGAAAATGGCTGGTGACTTAAGCCAGGGGCTATGTAGAAGTGTTCTAGAAAATCACAACTTCCTATACCCCTGTATGTCTGTAAGGCCACCTCTTTCCGTAGCACTTTGTCGGAGACGGCGCAGCAGTTGCCTTCAGCTGGCTGTCGTGCAGTAAAAGCCAGCTTTTGCACAAGCAGAACATCTCCCTCCAGGAGAGGCACGGCGAGGCCACGACGGCTCGGCGATGGGAGTGCGGAGCAGGTTGGTTGCAGCCGGGGGGTTCCCAGCAGGGTCCCCCGCACAGAGCTGGGGGACACGCCGGCAGCCGGCGCGTCTGCTCTAAAGGCAGGAACAAAAGCAAATCCTTCCCGTGGGCGTACGCTCGCCAGTGACGGGGTAAAATGGGTGCTTGTGCTTCCACCAGAGCAGTGAAACATGGGAAGATGGAAAGCTCCCTGGTCGTGCTGCCTGGGCTGCTGCCCAGCAAAACCACAGTTGGGAAAAAAAAGGAAAATAAAACAAACGCTACATACACTTCTAGGACTGACACTGCAGTGGGGTAGGCTTTTTCTGTCTTAAAAACATGCAGTAGACGAGCAGTAAATCTTCTTACGGCTCCATAGAACAGCATTATTTTTAGCTTTTTTATTACTGAGACAGCTATCAATCTGTAGCTGATTTTTCTTTAATCCATGTGAAAGTGCAGTGCTGATAAAGACGTCTGATGCGTTAGCAATCATTTCTGGGCCAAGGCACAAAGAGGCTTTGGGAAGCAGGTGTTCTCACCACCACTTGGTGTGCTCGTGGAGGCTTAGAGGATGCAGATCAAGGGCTCTTCTCCATATTTCAGATACCTCTGGTTTTGTTTTTTAGTTTGATTTTGACTAGAAATCTGAAAGAAGTCTCGGGACAAACGAGATAAGCGCAGAGCTCTCGCAGCTCTGCGTGATTCAGCCTCTTCCTAGATAGACCCAGGCCTGCAGTTCATAGAAGCTGCACGTGGAGAATTCCAGCGGCAGTTCCCAGGCTCAGGATTTGTCATCTCAGCAACCCGTAGAAGCACCTTTGAATACTTTTCACTGGTAAAGGTACGTTTCTTCTGAAATGCCGTGCCACAAGGCTGTGCAACGTACAGTCATCGCTGCACCAGCAGGAGCCTGTGCCAGGCTCAGGGAGCTGAAGAAAGGAACGGGATGGTAGGACTGGAGGAAGAGGGACCACACAGTGCCATGGCTTCCCTGTGCTTACAAGCAGACTTTGCAGCCTTTTCTTCCAAGTCAGAGCAGAAGAAAAACCTCATGGCCCCCTGTAAGATGGCTAAGTAACAGTACCCATTTTATTCCTACGGGTCAGCTGAGCGTAAGTAACTGGGCCATGGTCACACCAGTGACCAAGTGAAGCCACTTGGAATAGCACCTGAAAGTCCTGCCTTTCCGTTCCCGTTTTGTTAGCCAGTGTGCTCTTCACGGAGCAGGAACTCAGATACTCCGATTTCTCAGCAGTGATCTAAGCAAGTATTACCTGGAGACTTTCCTAGGGCTCCGCAGGCATTACCAGTGGCATGAACTGGAGAGATCGGGATAATTGCCTGGGTTCACTTTTCACTGCTGGGTAAGGAAAGCCATGGTCTTGCGTCTGCCTTGCCACTGGCTGTAGGACAGTTGCTGTGCCAGGTGTTTGCCAAACACCAAGTTCCTTTGGGGAAAAATATGAGCGGAGGTGGTGCAGGGCTAGTTTGTAACAGGAAAAACACATTAAACAGCAACCAGATAATTTTTAAACAGAGGCTCACAAAGCCAGTGGGAGGACCCGGCTCACCCAGTGGACCCGAAATGAACCTCGAATGCAGACCAGGTCAGTGGGGTGCTGAGCCACTGCAGCACCAGCTGGGTAGCTGCTTCAGCACCGAGTGCCAGCGTGGGCATTAGATGCTGGTGGTAAAATGTGCTCACCGCCAGCTCCGCTCTTTCATTTTTTGTGTATTTTTATCTCGGGATGTCTGACACGTTTTGAACCCGAGCAGTCTATCTCTGGGGTTTCTCCATGCTCGTATCAGACGGGCGTCTGGTCTTGTGGTTTGTGCCCCTAATGAGAAAGCTGCTTAATTTTCACACCCAGACGGAGTATTAGATGAGACAGGAAACCCCACCCTTTCTCATGGTATAACTGAACTCAGCTGTTTGCATGAGCTAGCAGCAAGAAAGATAGCTCGAGCAAAACGCTGCTGTGCTGTCTGTAGGTTTAGAGCCCGTTTTTTATTTTGCCTGTTCTGGTTTTACATGCTTTTTTAGCTGCAGTTTTCAATGGAGACATTTCTGATTTACACCAGAGGATGAAATTGAGTTCTTCAGCTTTCCACTATTTCCAAAATGTGTTTAGAGACAGAAATTCAGAGTTTTAGGTATCGGGGTAGCTTGGAGGACATTAAACCAATCGGGAGGATAAACAAACCTTTCTAAGGATGCCACGTAGGACGCCGTGACTTGTGCTGGTGTGGGAACCACCTTTCCAGCCCCTCTCTAAACGGAGGGGACTGGGCCAGGGCACAGGTCCCAGCCTTCGCCCCGCATTGGCACGGAGCACACTCGGTGTCTGTGCAGGGGGGAATCGCGGCGGCACAGTGCGGGTCTCAGCACCTGCTCCTGGTCCCCAGGGCACGGCAGCGCTGAATTCGGAGAGCAGAAGCCTGGCGTTCTTCTTCCACTCATTCCCGTCACCACACACAGCAGAAATGCGTTCACACCTAGCCTCGGAAAGGTTACGCACACAGATAAACGTGCGCCGTTCCTCCCCGTCCTCACAGCTCTGTGTTTTCAATTAGGTTCTGGAATTTGATGCCAAACGTAGTCCCAGCTCTGGTGAGGTTTTATCCCCAGAGGACAGATCAGAAGGTGGAGCACGGACTTCTTGTCTGAAGTTACATTTCTAAGCTAAGTTCCCCAGGCAAGTCAGCCTCTTCAGCATTTTCACCTCTTTTCACCTCGTCTTTTCCCTCCTTAACAAGGCAGAAGCTTCACCACCGCAGGGCCCTTGGTGTTCTGTGAGCGGTCCCATTGGCTTCGCCATTTTGCAGGACTGGGCCTGTGCTTGGCCTCCTTCCCAGAGGGAGCACTGTCCTGGTTGTAGTGGTCTTAGCTTATCCCCTAGTGGATAGCTGCTCACATCACAGAGCGCCCCGAAGGTGCGGCAGGCGCTGGGTGGGTGCAGCAGAGCGGAGAGGAAGGAGCGAAGGGCTCAAGGCACCTCGTCAGCCCAGCGTAGTGGTGGAAATAAGGTAGGGAAAAGAGGCAAATTATTTCAGAAAACATAGTTTGGTAGATCCTCAGGCTTCAAGGATAATATCTATGAGCAGTCCTAAATCACAAAGTTAAAGGATTTCTTCTGGTCTCATCTTCCATTCTCTGCCATGAGAAGCGACTCTCACCTCCATGCCCCGTGCTGACCTGGTGCTGCAGGGCCGGGCTGTCTGAGAAGTAGAGGGCCAAAAATCCTTTCCACTGGTCTCATGCTCTGTTACTGTACTGCTGGACTGAACCGGGAAATTTGATCCGACATGTCAAATGTGGCCCTGGTTGGCTAGAGGCCAAATTAGGCTGCTTAGTCTCAGTTTGTCTTAAAAGGGCTGACATGAAAGTTCACGTGCCAAAATTTCCCTTTGGAACGTACTTTGAGATTCCTTTTTAAGGAACGTTATAAATCTTTCTATGTATGTTTTTTCCCTCAAATATCAATTGCTTTAGAAAACAACAGTCCAAAAGCTTAAGTAAATGCTTCGCATAATATTTCTGGGCCCGCTTTGTGTCATGAAGTTTCTTACATCTGTGGATTTGAGAAAATGTGTATTAACAAACCGCTTTGCCAAGTGCAAAGCCTATTTGATAACAAGTCATTAAGTTGCCTGCAGTGGAAGAAAAACTGAGGAAGAAATGAGGAAATATTTATTCCAGTCTTGTAGGGTTTGGGTTGAAGTTTTTGATAAGTCATGTATGAAGAGATGGCAAAAAAGTTGCATCAGATTTTCTGTATTTCTTTTGCGACTTCATATATTCCAATATTTGGCAAAGAGAGAAAATGAAATAAAATCATCCACGCTGGAGCCAGTACCGAGGTTTGCTGGCTGCTGGGGCTGGGATGGAAGTGTCAGAGTGGGGTTTGTTGTTTGTTGCTGCCTGGGGTCTAACCCGGATGGGATGTAATCAGTGAGTCGGAGAGACGTGTTCAGGATGCGGTCTTGTGCCTCCCCTCGCTATCTCCTGTAGACAATTTAATTCTGTCTTTTCCAGGGGTGCAGTACAGTACAGCTCTGACCTGCTTTTGGTGTTCGTAGGTGGAGTTTTTGATGAGTTCATGATGCAGCCATGGCATTTCTGGGGAGAGGGGCAGAAGCGTTTTCAGTGGGAGGGGATGTCCAAGCCGACAGGAACACACCGGAGCAGTGACTCGCCGGATGACTACGGGCTGTAGCCAGACACCTTCCAGTTCAGGAGTTTCTGAGATACCCTTCATTTTTTGACACATAGTGACATGTATTCTCTGAGGGTTTCACAGACCAGGTGGGAAAACTTGTGGTACTGCTGCATGTCTGCATTGTTACAATGGGACCCAGAAGTCGTCTCGTACGTGGGGGTGTTGATGAGCACGTAGTAAGAGGCAGTCCGTGCCGCGAGCAGCAGAGATCTGTGTAAACAAAATGGGAGAGGGATGGAAAGAAAACTGGCCAAGGTCATCCCAGCAATTCACGAATTATGTTGGCAGCAGTCCTTCGAGTCCAGCTGAAGTGCTTTACCCCTGTAGACAGCACCGGTCCGTTAGGAATGCTCGAGTGCTATGGTGGGAGATGACTTTAAGGTACAAAACCTGCGTGCCGCAGTCAGCACCTGTTCTCTCTCCCCCTTTGTTCACCTTATTTCCATCTCTTTGTGGGGAAGGAAAAACCATTTTCCCCCCATGCACACATCTTGCTTACTGCTTGTTTTCTTGCAGCATCTCGTGTTTTCAGGTCAGTCCTGGCTCCTGGCAACGAAAGGTTGAGCATCTTTCCCTTGTCTACTGGTGGGTTTTGTGCTCAGAGCCCTCCTGAGCCTGGGATGTCGGCCTCGTTTCAGGGAAAAGAAGGGGGACAGTGGAGAAAGCTGGAGAGGAGACTCGACTTCTTTAAAAGTGCAAATGAGATCATTCTTGTTAAACCTCTCCCCCAGCCCTTTCAGAACCGGGCACTCTGCTTTCCTCTCCCAAGGCTGCTTGGTTTTGCACTTGACCCGGGGTGCGGGTCCGGCTCTTGCTGGGCGCGTGGTGCTGGAGGGGCAGCGCCGGGGCGGCTGCTCCGCAGGCGATGCTGCTCGGGGTAGGAAGGGGTCTCCACGCTGAGCCTTGCCACCTGCTGCCTTTTTCATTCCAAGCCCCTTCCTCCCCACCCTCCGCCCAGGCTCCCCTCCCCACACTGCTCACCATCCCCAGTGGATAGGGCTGGGATCAGGAGTCACTTGCCAAATACTTTTCTCATGCTGTCACTAATTCTGCACAGACAGCATCTCTGAAAGCAAAACCAAATCTTTTCCAATGCATTGTCCTGCGATTTCTACAAAAAGCGTTTAGAAATGCCTTGTCTTGGTTGGGTCGGATGGGAGGTACCACGCCATAGCCAGTACCAGCGTCAACCCCAAGAAAGCCCGAGGCTGTGCCGGAGGAATCCTCTGCAAATCCACCGAGGCTGGCATTTGGCACTGGTACGGGCTAATTTTGTACTTGCGGTTACACATATACACACCCATGTCATACTATTTCATCTGCTACATATGGAAAGCTGCCCCAAGCTCCAGAGTGCCAGGGAATGTTGTACTAAAGCCTCCAGCCTTGGTTTGATTCTGTTACTATGCACATGGGGCTGGAGGAGCCCTAAGAGCGCCGCGTGCTGCCAGAGGAGCTGGCGTTGGCTGGATATTCGCGCTCGTGCCCTGCCTCCACGCGAGCAGCAGGCTGTTCTTGGACAGGTCATCATTTCCTGCTAATTAAGGTGTGCAGAAGGGATGGTGTTGCTCTAGTTACCTAGCTGTTGGCTTTGCCTGGAAGTCAGCTGGGAGTCTGGATAAGCGCAATTTAGCAATACTGCTTTCGGTTCCTCGTGTATGCTTCAGGTAAAGTCCCTGAGATCTCGACTTTCAGAAGTGAATAACCGTTCGCTGAAGCAGTCTCAGTTCCCAGTTCAGATGCCCTGAAGGGGGCTGATTTTCAGAACACAAGACACAGGCAAGTGAGATCCTTTCTTTCACTGACAGATACACCTCCTTTTGAAGCATTTCAGCTCTCAAAATGTTGCCATTCAGGTGTGTCTGCAAAACAGGCATAAATACTTGCCCACCAAATCACAGTGAGCGATGGGGTTGTACAATGGAGCGCGGAGACGAGCTGTTCCTAGTGCTTGCAGCGTGGTTCCGCCACCTGACTTAGAACCAGGCTGATGGAAACAGAGCGAGCTCAGAACTGCGAAAAAGACAGAAGAAGGAAGAGGAACGGAGGTGGCACGTTGCGCTTGTTGTTGGCAGAGTAAGGTCCAGAACCTTCTCCCTCCCTGCCGACAGACGTGTTTGTACTGGCAGGGCTTCAAGCTGGTATCCCCAGCGCACCAGTTAAACCAGTAGTTACCAATTTTTTTGTAAGCCACGCTGGGACTATAGGAATTTTATTCCTTCACAGTGTTGAAGGAAAGGCGTTTTGCTTGCCAAAGGGCTTTCTTATGCTTGGGGATGATTTATGGGCCAAGCTGAGCCACTTGTGGAAAAGGCAAAGCAGCTCTTGGCAGCACCCCCAGAATCCACTGCAGCTGTGGGGTAGTGAAGTCATCGGCATAACAACCACTGCAAACAGAATAACAAAGTCTGTTCTGTTCTCGTTTAAAATAATCTTTCCAGTTCAGCAACCACATTAAAACTTACCTTTCTGCATACAAAAATAATAAAAGTCAGATACTTCTCTGCAACATGGTGTGAATGTCTCACTTATATTTCTCCCTGTCACTCCTGCACCACCTACACATTATCTGGGTGTTTTAAATGAAGGAATGAAACCACGTTGTGTCATAGTTTGTGCCTCTCCCGTCTTTACTCTTTTGTTGTTCCTTAGGTTTAAAAATGCAGAAAAAAGTGCAATGATTCTTACTTTTAAATATAAAATTTGCTTTTGCTTTATAGCCTGTTTCTAGGCTGATTGCAAAATGACTAATTACATCTGATTCTTTCTTTGTTTCAGGTCCCTTCAGATCCTCCTGCTTCCAAAAAAACCAAAATAGATGACTCTGCTTCCCAAACTTCAGCTTCTACTGAGAAGGAGAAACAGTCCAGTTGGTTACGGTCCTTATCCAGTTCATCTAACAAGGTGATTGCTGAGTATTTTGTAATCAAAAGAGAGATCAAATTCCCATATAGCATCCCTCTACTAAAACCAGAAGAGAAAATGTGAGAAAGACCTCGCCCAGCTTTTCTAAATTAACAACATTTCTGTCCTTTTCCTAGTAAGCATAAAGTTAGGCGGTCCTCCCAATTTCCTTGCCATCTTCCAGCGTTCACTGCCCTTGATTGTGATGATGATGTAAGCAATTCCTCCATGCCTTTGAGGTACAAGAATCCTGAAAGACTCAGGAGCCTCGTGTGGTCTCTGCACACCACAGATAACTTGATGGCAAACTAAAAAAAGTGGGGTAACGTTGGTACAGTCACCTCTTCAGTAGAGCCCCCTAAGCAAGTAGGTCTTAGCCAGCAGGGAAGCAGTTTTAGGGGTAACGAAATGTGGCCTTAATAACTAATGCTCCTTTGCGATTAATACTTTTAAAAGAATGTTTGTATTTACTCATTTTTCTTTCTCCTCCTTCTCAGAGCATTGGCTGTGTCCACCCCCGTCAGCGTCTCTCAGCTTTCCGGCCCTGGTCCCCTGCTGTATCAGCAAATGAGAAAGAGCTCTCGAGCCATCTTCCTGCGTTGATCCGTGACAGGTAAGGAGACACAAACTGAAGGAGGGATGGGGTTAGCAACTGTGGAGATCCATTTGAGAGCAAGTTGCTTTATGTTTGGTGCCTCGCACTGTTACTGCTGGCTTTGTAATTCAGTCAGTCCACTGGTATCAGAATAAAAAGCGTTTGCAGCTGCAGTGTTTTAATTAGCAGGAGGGAAGGAAAAATAGGAATTGGTATTCTGTGCATTTATTAAATAGGTTTTCTTTGGTGAAATGTGCCATGAAGGTCTGAAATGAAGGTTGCTTCTACGAACTTTTGATAATATTGATAATGGGGTTGTCATCAGAATTTCTCAGGCCTCGCTGTTTACAGGAAGATCGAGTTATTCTCTTGGGGCAGGTGGCCAGGGACCAGGCAGCCATTTCCAGGCAACTGCTGCCTGGTAGCTGCAGCAGCTCTGCAGCACGGGCCTGGCAGCACGCTGCCAGCAGAGCCGCGGCTGGGCCCTCTCCTGTGCCTGCAACAGCAGAGGAGGGCAGAGGACTGGAAGGACAGGGGGCTACCCGTCCTCTCCTGGTGGGAAGTGGTCCCGGGGGTCATGGCACAGCAGTGGAAAACTCCTCAGGCTGCGGGACCCATCAAAGAGCTGATGCTGTTAGCCAGATTCTGCTCTTCAGTAGCGACATGATTAAACTGGTACCGGAATGAGTCACTGCCCCCATAGGTGGGGCTGCTGGTGTCACAGAGCGGAAAGTGTCAGGGCAATCTGTTCGGCCTGAAAAATCTTCCTGCCAGGTTTCTGCCTAAGGGTAATGGTTTCTTTGGAAAGTTTGACTGAAGTGGCCAGGTGTTTTAGTGGGTGTTAGGGAGAACACGTTCTGCTGCCCTGATGAACAAGTTCTTAGAAGTCTCGGGGACTGACTTTTCTGATTTGTTTAAAAAAAAAAAAAAGCTTCCCATCATATCCTTGCTTTTAAACAGATTTTTTAAAGTAGGTCAGGAGAGAAGGGTGAGAAGGGTTAAACTGGTGTAAGAGTATGCCTCTGGCCAACTTAAGTCTTGGGATAAAAACTGCTTCAACAGTTTCAGGAGAAGTTTTAATGTATGATTAAGGGTACATCATATTGTGGATGTTGAATCAAAGTTGCAAAGGCAGTCTTTGATCTGTACTTTGTAAAATTCTGTGTATTTGACAATACAAATTGCTGTTCTTTAACATAGTTGTTTTTAAGTGCGACTTCACGTATCTGCACTCAGATGCATTCTGTGTCAAGAAAATACAGATACTCAAGAATATGCTTTTTGCACTCCTGTGGCCTTTCTTAAGGAAGTGCTGTTTCCAAGTTTACAAAATATTTGTGGACAGACAGAACTAAAGAAGTCTGACTAGGAAAATCAATAATGCATGAAGATCGTGAGGAAACAGCATAATAATTTTTAGACTCAGGATCTAATCTGTTTGGTGCCCTTAGAATACGTGGTACTTCAAATGCGATCCCTCCTGAATTGGATGGAAATTAGCAGTATAAATCATTTCCACAGTTAAGTGAGTGCATAATGCTTAAGAAATACATAACCAGATTCTTAGCTGGTGCAAATCGATCACTGTCACTCCGTAAGTGTCCTGTGTCTTGCAGTTTCAGTGTAGCACATGGATTGGGAAGCGTTTTAAAGCCAAGAATATGACCCTATTCTCCTTCCTTTTGCCTCCCTCTCTCCAACAGTTTTTACTCCTACAAAAGCTTTGAGAATGCTGTGGCCCCCAATGTGGCACTCGCACCTCCAGCCCAACAGAAAATTGTGAGCAACCCCCCCTGTGCCACAGTAGTGTCGCGGAGCAGTGAGCCGCTGAGCAGCACCGTCCAGCCGCGGAAAAGAAAACTTGCTGCAGAGAACCCAACTATCCCAGAACCAGTGGCCACTGTTACTGCCCCTGAAGAGGATAAGGAATCAGAAGCAGAAATTGAAGTAGAAACCAGGGAAGAATGTAAGTGACAGTCACACCTGCTTTTATTTTGTTTTATTTGTGCTGGATTTTCCGTAGTAATACACAGGAGTTAGATACCGAACTTATGTTGTGTTTAAACGTAATGCTGGAAGCCTAATACCTTCATGGCATGTAAAATGCAGTCTTTAGGAGTGATGAAAAATAAGATTGGGGCATATGTTGAGGGGGTGTTTTCTTGGGAGAGGAACAGAGGTGCCTCAACAAAAAGAAGCACCTGAACCACAAATGTCCACAAACCTGGAGGCTTTCATTAAAGCAGATAGCCTTTCATTAAAGCAGGTAAGTGTTGTGCAGAGGCGGACATAATGGTTGTTGTTCATAGAAAAATAGTGAAGCTTTGCTATCTGATCAAGAGCTCTCTTTAAAGACTTTTGTGGGCTATGCACAAGTAGCCCATAGCAATTCCAGAACGCACACACTCGCACACAATTTTCCGTCAGGCAGAGAATGTGCTCGGTTTCAGTATTGCGTCCATGGAGTTGAATGCACAAAGCAGAGATCAAGAGTCAGTTTGTTCTTAGACAGTATTCACACCTTGGGCTGCTCAGCGAAAGATGAAGATACTGCTGTCACCTCATTAAGTCACTTAGAAACTGCTGCTGCTGGCTTCCTTACTTGCTACATGGCGTTTATGCAAAAAGAGAAACTTTACCCACTGAAAACATCAGGCTCACGCAGGTTTCCACGAAGGAACTGGTTTCTTTATACACACAGAGAAAACACTGTTTGTGACATAAATCCCAAAGTCACAACTCAGGCAAATTGTAAGGTGGTCCCGTAAGTTAATCAGGTTTGCATTGTCATCACATTTCAGGTGTCAAAGTATAAAATAAGTATTTCCTTTCTTCCATTTTTTCGTTAATTATTGAATGTCTCCTCTTTAGAAAAGGGCCTCAGCATATTTTAAGTTATATTTGTTTTATACATTTTTTGATTAATTTTAGATATTTCTATTTTTCAGTCACCTCCTCCTTATCCTCGCTCTCCTCCCCATCCTTTACTTCATCCAGCTCTGCAAAGGACATGAGCTCACCTGGGATGCAAGCCCCAGTCACAGTCAACAGTTCATATGAGGTTGCAACACATTCTGACTCTCACAGCAGTGGGTTGGAAGCTGAGCTGGAGCACCTAAGGCAGGCCCTGGACAGTGGCCTAGATACAAAAGAAGCCAAAGAAAAATTCCTTCATGAAGTTGTTAAAATGAGAGTGAAGCAGGAAGAGAAGCTAAATGCTGCCTTGCAAGCCAAACGCAGCCTACATCAGGTAATGTCGCAGAATAGCTTTGTTATCACTGTCTGCAGATTCTCTTCCAGATAGAAACCATTAGGTAGTCTCACGGTTAAAAAAATGCCTTATTTTTCCCAAATAGCAACAGCCTTTACTGGAGAACTGTTGGTAAATTCATCTGGGAAACTGAAGTATGCAGGAACCATTCTTACATTTTTTTTAAGCTTGTCACCTGTTTTTCCTTTAGGGTCTAAGTCCATGGTTACCAAAATCAACATCTATTACTGAAAAAAAAATCTTCTATTCCAGCACAGTTTATTTTATTTTAACTTCACTGAACTAGAAACGTTCCTGTCCTCATGGAGGCTTTATTTGCAGTTTAAAAGATTTTTAAAAATCCTGATATTGCCCAGCTGCTGGAGGGAAGGTATCCTTGGGACAGAGACACTTGCAGAAGCTCTGGTGAAGAGTCTACAAGTCTTACTAAGCTTTCCACTGGCCTTGGTGTGTGCAGAGTGCCCGGTCCTGGGGAGCGGAGCGAAGGGCAGTGGCTCAGGGGTGGGATTTGTGTACCCCCGGTCCCAGAGAACGGCGGCTGAGAGCTGTCTTCAACTGAGCTGCCCTTCTTGTCATCTTGACCAAATTGCTTCGTTCCCTCATGTTTCAGTAAATTTGTTTAATTTTGTGTATTTAAAAGTACAGCTAAATATTTCTAAGTAGTGTGTATACTTAAAGCTAATTGTCAAACGTGTGAACTAAGTAAACAGCACAAGTTCAAAGTAAAATAGGAATCACAGGGGGTAGGTGATGAAGCAGCAGAATTGAGCACTGGGGCATTAAATCCAGCAACATGGCACAAGGAGAGGGAATGTGGTATCGCTGTCAGTTTCCAGTTGGGCAGCTGTGGGTTTCCAGTTGCACGTCCAGAGAAAGTACATGTGTGCAGGCTTCCAGAGGCAGGGCTGAGCTAACAATGGCCTGGCTAGGAAGCGAGATTGTCAAAAGAGTGAATTTCCCATGACCCGACTGCAGTGTTACTTAACAGAAACATGCTGCCGTGAGGGTTTGTGTCTGACAGAGAGGAAATGCTGCTTCTGGAAAAAAAAAAAAGAGAAAAAAAAAAAGAACTTTAGTTTCTAATTTAACCATTTAGGAGACAGACCTTCAGTCAGCCATGTTTTTCAAAGCATAGTGTTGAACCTGTCTTTTCATGTCAACTTTTTAACAACTTCGGAGTTTCTTCCTTTGTCCCGTTAGTCTCCCTGTCATTATCACTCCCACTAATGGCTCCCCTGGGACGGGATTTCACGGCAGCAGTTCCTATTAAGAACCTGGACAGTGAGAGGCGGCCCTTTCCAGAGCAAAGCATGGTTTCGATTTAGCTTAAGGTTTTAGCCTGCAGTTTCCCAAATGTCACAGAGCAGCACGCTGGCTGGCTGCCAGGAGACCTAGGACTGCACACAGCTTACCTACAGCAGAACAAATTTCCTTAGAAAGAATATATACGATTGGTGTTTTCTCATACTTGCCTTAAGTGTTCTTTTGGGGGGCTTCGTAAGATGGAGCTGCTTATTGATTTCTTCAGCAAGTGATAACCTGTCCTGTTCGGCTTTGCTGTGCACAAAGGGCATCCACAAATGGCATCTATCTGCACATGGTGCGTCTCCAGGTCAAGAAGCGCAGGCATTGCAGTTGGTTTGTTTGAAACCTCGAGCTAGTGTGCAGCAGCAGGTTGCTGGTAGCTGTCTCCAAATCCAGTTCATCTTTATTCAGTCACAGATGGTCACAGCTATTTTGCTTGACAAAGCAAAATGTGGATGCAGCACAGCTTTTTATTATCCAAGAATTCAGGGTATGTATCTTGGGCATAGGATCTCCTGTTGATTTACAGGAGAAAAGCTTCAGAAAGTTTAGAGCGAGGTTTAGACATGAGCCGTGGTGTTAACCAACGGGAGGGAGGGCTTCAGTTTGGATCGCTTCTTTTGCGGTTCTGTGCCCTTGCACTGATGCTGCCCCTGCGCCTCCGTTCTCACAAGTTTACTGCTTGTGTCTTCTAGGAGCTGGAGTTCCTACGAGTGGCTAAGAAGGAGAAACTGAGAGAAGCAACAGAGGCGAAGCGCAACTTAAGGAAAGAGATTGAACGTCTGAGAGCTGAGAATGAGAAGAAAATGAAGGAAGCCAATGAGTCTCGGATACGGCTAAAGAGGGAACTGGAACAAGCCAGGCAGATCCGAGTTTGTGACAAGGGCTGTGAAGCAGGCAGGCTTCGGGCCAAGTACTCTGCCCAGGTAAGACCTGAACGCGGAAAGCTAACGGCACGTCAGCGTACGGCTTCGGCAGTTTTCAGGGGTAGTTCCAGTGTCTGTTTTTCCTTGTTTGCCAGTGGCCTCATTTTGTCTAATTTGATGAAGTCCAACTCCTCTCTATAGAATTTCTGTGCCCCCATTGTGTCAGTTCACAGCCCTAGTCCTAATTGCAGGGTTTACTAACATGCCTGCCCTTCGGCACCTGTGGCAGTCCCCCAGCTCTGCCCAGAACTTCGCACGTTTGTCAGATGAAAGTCACCATTTACAGGGAACTCAGACAAGTGCCAGACGTGATTTCTGTTCCACTAATACTCTGTTGGCCATGCCAGCGTATGGGGATCCATTTCAATACTATAAATAATAGACAGAGTCACTTTACCTGACCGTATTTTTCATAAAGGTCAAGCCAGACCTGCAGGAACTACTCAAGACAGGAGAAGGAGGCAGGGCCCATCAGTAAGCAAGCTGCAGTGCCGGGCCGGAGTGCTGTCAGGGCTGTACAGCCCCAAAACAGCAAGTGTCAGGTCTAGGAAACCTTCCAGTGTGAGCCCAGTGACAAAGTTCTAGGAATGCAGGAACATGTCAGTACATGCGACATGGTGCTTTAGGCTTTCAAACTAAAAATCCCTCCCCACCCTCTCTGCATCAGGTTCTCATGTAAGATTTTTCAGCTTATTTAAACTAACCAAACTTATTTAAACTAACCAAAGCCCACCCCAAAGCCGACCCCAGAGCTCAGGCTGTGTGTCCTTAAGCTGCCTTGCTGTGCCCTGGCGTTGCAGGGCATGCGGGTGCAAGGCATCCACTGCTCCAAGCCCCTGAAATGACCCAGCGTAACAGGCTGAGTCGAGAGCAGGATGGCAGCCTCCTGGATTTCCGTGAGAAACAGCCCTGAGGAGCAATCCATCGCATGCCCTGCCTTCCCCTTCCTCCAATAAAACGGTCCCAGCTGCCCAGTAATGCATTTCCTATAAAAAGGGCACAGTCCCATGCCCATTGTTAACCCCTGAAACGAGACCTCCTCTGTGGAGGGGGGCTCCTGAGCAGCCCTTCTCCTTTCCTTGCTGTATCTGCCTCCCCTGTAGGCTTGCTCTGACCTGCTCCCACCTAAATAGCCCTCTGCCAGACCACTGGTTCCCCATCACTGGTTCCCGAACTGAAAGCTTGGCTGAGAAATGCTTAAGTAAAAGGCATGGGCCAGAAGGAGTTAGCAACAGAAGGTCTCTGAAAAATGGGGCTTGCTTGCTTAAATTTAAACTCCTGCAGGCAGAGATGTGTGCCACTGAGATGCAAATGCCACAGAGGTATCGTGCATTTGCAAGGGGATTAACTTGCCTGGTGTAACTACCTGAATTAATGTTAAAGGGAATTCTTGCAGCCCGCACTCACTACAGCAGCTGCTCTGCCACGCGTGCTGGTACGTACACGTGCGTTAGGAGCTGCTACACCTAGAGCATAAGCTGCAAATACTTGATGTGGTTACTTTAAGGAAGGAGGAAAAAGGAAAAGAAAAAGCAATAGAAATCAGAAATCCTTTTAACCCCAGGCTCTCAATAACGGGAAGGGGAGTGGTCCGCTTGTTACCACTATGAGACATGGCTAACCAGGAGACCAGAAGCAGGAAATGATGTGGGCTTCCTCTCTAGCATCACAGGATGTCTCACTGATAAGAGGTGTCCAGACTAAACATAACCAGAGTGAGAGCTGCTCTACGGGGCGTTACCTGCAGTTGACTTCTACTTTAGCCAAAAAAACCCACAACCAACCAACAACCAACCAAAAAAAAAAACAGGGCAACAAGTGCAGATAAATGTGGACTCCATATACACCGAATAGAGCTTTACAACCCTGCAGGTTGCTGCATGAAAGGGGCATGAAATAGGCATGGAAGTTGTGACAGTGGGGATGTTCAGTCCCCTACTACATTCCCTTCCTTGGGCGGGAGTAAATGCTAAAAGTAAAGTAAAAGGCTAAAACCAGAATTCCAGGAGCTGACTGTGCGGCGGTTTTGGCTTTCCTAAGGACCAGGGATATTTGCAACATTGCCTGCAGGGTCCTGTTGGATGTCTGTCACTGGCTGTCCTAGCACCAGAGTGCAGTGCAGGCAGGAGAGATAAAGCAGTGCTGTGCTTGAGCAAAATATTACAGAGCACCTAATGTTTCAGGGTCTGGAATAAACAGGCATTGAGCAGCTTCCTCAGAGAGTTCTGCACAGCTCTTCATAGAAAAATACTGTGGGTAACTAACAGCAAAGACTGAATTTTACAAGAAGTCAATATGATTTCCAAAGTTATGTTAGATGTTTTAAAATAAGGCTTTGTACATCTTTTTATCTTAACTCTACTTTGGCAAATACATACAGGAAGTTTGTCACGTACTTGTATTGTGCTCGTCACTTGTTGGTACTTTTGAGGAAACCACAATTCTTCAGACAGGCTTAGTCTGGGAGACAGCATCAGGCATACGAGGAAATAAGGCAATAAATTGAGGTTTGTACAGCTCTTTGTGCAAGCTGAACCTGTTAGCTGGTGACTTGTAATTGAGCAGTGCTGTGGGTTAGGCCTCGCGCTCATTTCATCTTGGCACTAAGACCCAAATAGGCATGGGGGGGGTAGGGAAGTCTTCATTTTATCCCAAAACATGAGAGTTTTCCTTTCTTTTGTTAAATGGCAGTTTCTGGTAACTGCTCATCTTACCCGTTGGTGGCCTAAAATTGTGTAGTTCAAAAAGGTGCCATTTTTTTTTCTTTGTGTTTATTCATCCCTCAGTACTGGGGCTTTTCTCTGCCTTTGTTATCAGTAAGCGACAAACGGGAAGCTCGCCTTCTGAGGCCTGTGGGGAGGCTGAAGGCGTCTGCGTGTCCTGTTGTGAGCTGGAACAGGGCTGTGAGAGCTCACCAAGCGACCCCATCTAAGGGTATTGGGAACAGGGAGTTCTTCGAGGCCTTGTCTGTGCAAAGTTACTGCACACTGGGACGTGTTCCACCCCATGCCTACCCTAAAAGTCCAGCTTTGTACGGCTGAATTGAAACAGTGCGAATTTTAGTCAAAATCAGTAAGGCGCCCGGGGCCGTCTTGCCTCCTTGCAGTCCCTCACAGGTGCTGTGGGAGATGGGAGGGGTCCTGGTCGTGGGAGGACATTACACTTGTGTTTGTTGGACATTACATGGCTGATGCAAGGGTCTTTTACACAGGCAACCAAGAATGGTTTTGGTCACTTGTATTAATAACCATTGTAAAATAGCTGAAAGTGAGTCACTGCCAGGGCAAATTTAGCTTCTACTTTACTTTGCTGAATTTGTGTCTGATAAAGAAGTAAGAGTAATGGTTGAAGACATATATCGATTAGAGTTTTAGGAAACCAAGGTACTCTTAAATATGTTTTCATTTTAAACCCCTCTCGTTCCTTTCTGGAGTTAGCCACCAGAAATATTTAAGAATTTCTAAGGTAAACGGTTCATGTAATGCACGTGGCTAATTGTACAGTCTTGCATGGAAAAAACGTGGGGAAAGAGAACTCCCGCCTCACCTCAATGTTGATAGTCTTCTGTCCGGCAGGCACTACAAGGCTTTATTACTCTTCTGGCTTTGTGTTAAGTACTAGTCTGTGTTTAAGTCTACAAAATCACAACGGAACTGAAATACTAAAGGCATTTATTATGTTTCTGCGTATGCTTTTCTCTAGATTGAGGACCTACAGGTTAAGCTTCAGCATGCAGAGGCTGACAGGGAGCAGCTCCGAGCTGACCTGATGCATGAGAGGGAGGCTCGAGAACACTTGGAAAAAGTAGTCAAGGAACTTCAGGAACAGCTGTGGCCTAAATCAAGCAGTCAACCCACCAGTGAAAACACAACGAGCAACATTGAGAACTAACTAGACAGCGCATCGTCTAATTCCTCTACAGAATGACATATATGCACAGTAAGGGAGGATGTGTGGGTACGTGTGTAAGTGCATGTGTGAGTAGTTGTGTCTTAGCACACAGAGCTATGAATATGGATTCTTATTAGTTGGAAGGCAAACGTTACTCTTTATAACAGAAGCACTGAATTACGCCTCTTTTTTTTTTCCAATCCATATAGCACAACATCTTACTGTGCCTATAAAACACAAAGTGTTTATAAACAAAATACTTTTAAGTCCACAGCAAATTTTCTACTGGCAAACTCCAAGCAAGCAGCATCGTCCAACTAAAATCAGAGTGAAAGGCAAGCATGGCAGTGTTTTTATGTTGCCCTTCTGCCTGTTGGAACATTTTGGAATTTAAAAACAAACTTTTGTTATAAGCTATTTAAAATAATTCATTACACAGACTTGGTATTAAAAATTAACAAGATTTTTTATAATGAACCTTTGAAAGCAAAACAAAAAACCTTCGATGCACAATTTTTAATGACTTGTTAAAGGCTTTGGGATTCTTCATGTAGAAGCCCTCTGGTGATGATGCCATTTCATTAGCAGTTTTCCAGCCATCTAGGAAGCCATCACAGTTTTAATCCTGTCCTGTGCTTGTATGAGAATTTCAGAGTGCTTTTCCAAGTTGATTTTTTTCCTTAGAAACAATTACCTTCATTTCCTGTCCTGAACACAAGAAGAAAGGAAGATGCAGGATTGTAAGGGTTGGGGGGAGGGCGGGAAGAGAAGATGTACGCTTTAGAATTACAAACCCAGCCTTACAGACTTCAGTGTTTGCAAATCATGCCATATTTTCTAAAGACATCTTCATTAATCGATGTGTTCAAAGACTCACTTCATCCAAGAGCCACTTCAGCTTTAGGAAAAGAAAGAATGAAATAAAGGAAGGAAATGGATGATCTGTTAAGTCGGTTGAGAAATAAAGCAGAAGACACGTGTTTCGAAGTCATTCTGAAATCTTTACTTCAGCTTTCAGTTTTCTGGAAAACTCATCTTTGTTGCACCATCTTACCATAAAATTCAGTATTTACCTGCTTTTATTCTGAACTGTTTGTCAGGATTTCTGTGCCCAAGGAGAGTGCAACATCGCATTATTGGATACTACAGAAAAGAGAAACAACATTTTTGCTGCTGTGAATAAGCCTACATCTTTTTTAAAAGAAAAACTTTTGTTTTTAAAAAAAGAAATTACTTTAATTTTGGGATCCAAGCCGCAGCCCCGGAATAAAAATGCAGCATGCCATCACTTTGTCTTATTATTATTGTTGTTGTTGTTGTTGTTAATATTTTTTTTAAACTGCACTTTGTCAGAATCTTACTCTGCATTTTATTCCATATTTTCAAAGTTTACAAGTTAAGCATTCTAGATTCTACCCTGCAGATGTTAACATCATCCACACGATTTTCCACCACGTGACACCTTGCGCCATCATTTACATTTATGCAAAGCGCGTGCTCGGCGGGTACGGAATGCCACCAAATACAAAGTCACCAGACCAGCGCACTACTGGTTGCGTTTTAAACCTGTTTTGCATGGCTGTGTAACAGGAGTTGGGAAGCAGCAGAGATGCTCCCAGAAGTGCTTATCAAATAAAGTTGGTGCTTTACTGAACAAGAGAAAAGTTATTTTCACCCACAAACACTCACCTCTTACATACTCGAGCTTATCAGCATAAAGTGAAAATTTGATCTGGGGCTGCAGATGTGCCTTCCAGCTCATTTTTCCTCTCAGCATCTTATATAGGCAATGCTGACACTTTTTTTTTTTTTAACCTTAAAGAATAAAAAGAAAAAAAAATATAAAACCCTATGCATCATCATACCCAGAAGTTATTCTAAACAAAGAAATGTATTTCCAGTAATCTTTATTTGCTTTTGGACATTAATACAAACTATGTAAGCTTAAAAATTATTTCCCAGTAGACAGAAAGCGGCTTCCAATCCTAAAATTATAGTATTTACTTACAGTACATTAGTTTTGTTTTTTTTTTTTTTAAACAAGAGCTGTTTGCTTGAAACCATTATAATAACCATTATAATAACTGTGAGCATTAACAAAGAAGTTCATATATATGTTTTAGGTACAAAAAGACGAAATACGAAACGCGTAGGATTACTGGGACAATGTAGAACTGTCGGGAGCAAGAAACAGTTACACCAAGTAAATTACGTGAACCTGTCCGTTTGTACAGGGCTTGCCCTGTGTGTTTGGGATGCTGGAGACTGAGGCTAGATGCAGATCTCCTCCTCTAAAGTGCAATGCAAAAGGATTTTTGATTATGCTTAGGCAGTGTTGTTTTTTTTTTAATGTGGGATTTTTTTTTTCTTTTTTTGGTTCTTTGTATGTTTTTTTTTCTGCGATTATTAAATCATATGCATGGAATTAAAATCTCTGCCATACGTATATTCATTAATGGGCATTATTACTGTCTTATGTAAAGGGTTTATTTTGTTATGCAGTATGCATAAAAAAATGTTCTCAGCCTTATGATTTCCAGATTTGTATTATTCACTTATTTCTTCAAGGGAAACTAAACAATTTTAGCTTTAGTTGATCATTGTGCATTTCAAGTTTCCTATTTGCTATGTTTTACTGCCACATTAAGAAATTACACATAGAACAAATCTATTCCCACACCCACCGTCAGCTTCCTTGAAACTGTCTTTTTTAATGGTGTTCATTTTTTCCCCCAGCCTTTGATTGCATCTCTCCCCTTACAACTCAACAAAAAATGGCAGCACGTCCAGCTCCATTTGTTGTTGTGTTTTTTTAACAGACGCGACCCCCTTACCTGTGGCACAACATAGGTGTTCTTTCACGTGGCTGAGGGAGCGTACTCACTCGCAGTCTCAGTCGCTTCTGTGCATATGATGCTTTTATCCTCCAAAATGAATTCTGCATTTTTTTTTTCAATAGGAAAAAAATTGCTAAGACTATTTACTGTTCTTTAACTGTCAAACAACCACCACCACCTCTGTGTCACCCATAAATGGGGTGAGACATTTCAGGAAAGATTTTTCCAAAATGAAGTTACTTATTGTTATAAAAAAACATTTTCTTCTTTTGCCATGCATTGTGATAATTCTGCTAAGTACAACATATGAGTGGAAACATCCTAGTAAAACATGTCTCTATAGATTAAGGTTTAATAATCAGTGTGATTAAAAAAGGTGCAAGAAAACTGGTAAAAACCTTCTACACCAGCAGTGAATTGACAGGAGAGTTTCACAGGATAGGAATCTGTCTTAAATCATTTTGTGACCTTCCTAAGTATATGTTAACAACAAACTCTTAATTATTTCTGCAGAATATATAATTTATTTTTAATTCAGAATTTCTGTGCATGTAATTTATTTTAAAATAATTTTCTCAGCATAAAGCCATAGAGACACTAATTCTAGAAAATGTCTGTCAAAAAGGTGGGAATCTTTAGAGTAAAAATTCTGTGAAGGTGCTTGAGGTGAGGGAGTTCTGTGTGTAATTTCTGTGCCTGCTACACTTCAGTAAAACACTTGTTAGCCCTTTCAGATGGAATTGCTCTTCTTTTGACTTACTGTTGAGTCCCTGCTGCATTCCAGTTGCACTCCAACCCGTGAGTGTAGGAATTGTAAAGTCATATCTTCTCATTTCATTTGCTCTTTAGTTTCCTTTAAGAAGTTAAAAGGGAGAAGAGGTGTTTCATACAGGCTGTTGACTCTCCCTGTACTTAAAAAATATATTACTTGTATATTCAGTTTAATTACTCATTGTTTCTATTACTGAAAGAAGACTTAACGAAGGGAAAAAAACCAACAGCAATAACATTCATATCTATGGAGCAGCTAACTAGTATAACATAATATTCTGCTTTTCAAACAGAACTAGCCAATGTAAAAAAAAAAGTTAACAGTAAATTCAACATGTAAATACTTTTTTTCATTTTACACTGTTGTATTATAAGTGTATATGGTGTTTACTTTTTCAAAACTCTTTCTTACCTGGTAGTTGTCTTGTTTTATGAGTTGTGTTTTTAACTAAGACGAATCTTTGCTGTCTGTTAGGAAAAACAAAACAAAACAAAAAATCTTTTTGCAAGTTTTAAATGTGGGTTAACCTTTCTCCATCATTTGCATTTTATTTGTCCATATTTTCACTGTAAAGTATTTTATTACCAAAAGGTTGATTTTTCTTTCCATTCTGCCCTCTCATCAGTCCAGGTGTTTTAGAGAGAAGTTTCTGTTGGTTTGTTTTTTGTTGTTTTTCTTTTTGTTGTTCATTTTTTAATCAAAAGAAATCACAGAAATGACATTTTTTCAATTGAAGAAAAATAAATCTTTACATTTATAATAGCCAATAGCATTTCAGCACATTTTTGTTATCCTGGTCTCTCCTATGCTGCTGCTAATGACAATATTATGACTTACTCTACTATTCTAGAACTATTTTTATGTAAGTAATGTATGCTTTCTTGTTTATAAATGCCTGATTTAAAAAAATAAGAAAAAAGCTTGGCATATTTATCTATTTCGCTGTGTACCTTGATAGTCCTTTTCCACTCCCTTTTCCACATCCCCTCCCCTTGAAGCAGATAATATTGTAAAATAAAGGACTTTATGAGATTATGTATGAAAATAGCTATGCTTATATACCACAGTGACTGAATGTACAGTGTATAGACGCATTACCTAAAATAAAATTGTTTGTCCAGAAAAAAATAAATAGATATGCTATGGTTTTTGAGTTTTCTATGCTTGCAGCTGTGCCCTAATTGTTCAGGACAAGCAAATGCCAGAGACCTCACAGGTATATGAAAAGGTGCTAGGTGCCTCTGTTTGAAAAGTCAAGCCTTCTCAAAGTATTTGAATTTAAACACCGCAAGCTAACAGAAACTCTGCTCTGCATGTGCACACAGGTAGCTAATTTGTAGTCATTTCCCTTGAGTTAATTTCCCAGGTGACATGAGTGTATTTACCTAAAGCACCAACAGAGGAAATAGCGCTAATACCAAACCCTGCCTTGCTTCGGTGCTGG
This sequence comes from Anser anser, assembly GCF_964211835.1. Taxonomy (NCBI): domain Eukaryota; kingdom Metazoa; phylum Chordata; class Aves; order Anseriformes; family Anatidae; genus Anser; species Anser anser. The sequence goes on along the minus strand of NC_139738.1, from coordinate 2,144,840 downwards.
GAAGCTGCCAGTGCCAGCTGCACGTTCTTCCAAGGATGGCTTAAACCCCGCAGAGGAAAAAGGTGCTCGGCATCCGCAATGCCATCGGCGATGGCAGCTGACCACAAGGCCGGGGGTGGTGGACTCGGGACACTGGAACCTCCTCGAGACCTCTAAGGCTGGGTGCTCGGCTCTGCCAGCTGCAGCCTGGTGGTGACGGAGGCGTGGAAGTGCTCGGGGCTGAGCCGCCGCAGCCGCCCTCTGCTTTTCCTCCACAGGCTTCCCTCCAGGGGTGTTGCGTGGGGCCACTCTTATGTAGCTATGTAGGAACAGAGAGAAACCTTGTGACTAACGTCGGCCAGATGTCGCCACGTGGCATGTGCCACCTCACAAGTTTGATGACAGAACACTTTATTATTACGTGCTAATAATACTCTATGTATATTTGCTGCCTGCATGTAGTCACATCCTATAAAATAGCTAACCCATTTTAGCTCGCAAGCCAAGTTCCTACGTTCCAGTTTTGAGATCATGCAACTTAGCCACGTAGTCATCTGCTAAATGCACACCCACACACCCCCTAAAACCAACAAAAAACATTTTGCCTATAGGTGGAAGTAGCATTAAATTGTCTTAGATGTTGGAAGGAAGCTCACATTTCCTGCCATGGTTTATCTCTTCTGGCACACCAAAAAAAAAATAATAAAATCCAACTTTTACTGCCTTCATCGGTCTCAGGCACACAACCAACCTGCGGCTGGGCATTAAAAACACGGCACCTTTTTCATGTTGTTTCCCAGCCAGCCTAGTAATGAGGCTCTCTTAAGGCATCATTTAAACAGACAATTGTTTTCAGGTCTGCATGTGCCCGTACTGTAAGGAGAAAGTCATTTAATTGGAAACAATGCGTACCTCTTCGTGGGGAAATTTTAACAATGAATTAAGTCAAATTTATTTCAAATAGCGAGAGGTGTAAGCATATAAAAGTTTGTACCAGGTCAAAGAGAAAGAAATACAACGGGGAAAAATGCAAAAAGCAGATGGAAACATATGTTAAAGTAATTCTCTCATGGTTTTCTGAGAAATGGCTGCAGAATTTCCACAGCTCTGGTACATTTCTTAATGTGCCCTTGTAAAACAGTGGAAAAGCCAGAGAATGATCAAACAGAGCTTAAAAAAAAAAATCTATTTATTTCTGACTCATCCAGCCTTGTTTTCTAAGGTGTTGATTTATTTCCTGTTTCTACCACCTGGATATTAGCAGTGGGCATAACCAGCAATCATACTCCCAGCTCCTTAAAGAACTCACCAGCTCATTTTCTTAACGAGAAATAGTAGAATTCCTTCCTTTAGGAACATGGTGACAAACCTCAGCCTCATTTACCATCGTATTGCAAATCAGTAAATTAACCCAAATTCACATAGCCACAGATTAAAAGGGTTCTACTACCCTGCTAAAGAATACTTACTTCAAAAACGATCACGCAAGGCGCTAAAGCCAAGATACAGCATTTTCCAAACCAAGAAAATGGCTTCAAGCTCACCTAACACCCAGTGCTAAAACAGTTTCGCTGTGGGGTGATGTTTTGGACCACAGAAGCCCTTCCTTGCGGGAGAATGATTCCCCCACGGGAACGGGCTCTATTTTTGTTATTAAAGACAGAACTGCATCTGTACCAGTCCTGGGTTAGTGCTAGGTTGCCAATGCAGATAAGGACATAGCATTTACTTACACGGTTTTTCAAATGAATTTGGAAGTAAACCTTGTTTGTTTCAGTTTCTTTCTGAAGTTAGCTGAGGCTAACTTGGAAATAAGGCTTGGCCTCACATACGGAAATCTCAGATGTCTGTCTCCAGCCCTATTGGACACCTTCCTTATTCTTGGACTATCCCTGTGCAGCTCTCCCAAATTTATCTGGCTACTCTGTATTCTAGGAGCTTTCATTTTATTGACCTAGATTACAGGCACAAACACATGAAGCAAAACCCTGTGTATTTAATTTGTCTCCTTCACTTTTCTGTGCCCAAGACTTTTGGATGGAAGATGGATACTTAAGACAACTATGACATGCCCACAGAGCTTAAGGTGAATTTTGGCACTTGACCCAGCCCAAAAAACAAACAAACAAAACCACAATTCTTTCTTTCTTTCTTTTTTTTTTTTTTTACTAACTTGCTTATATATAGAAATGAAAATCATAGGAAAAACCCAAAGCTTCTATTTGCCAGCTACAGCTGTGTATCAAGGATGCCAGTTTAATTTGACATTGTAAATTAGGTGTTCAGAAGTGGTTTGTGAGTCTGAACAGACAGCTGGGAACATACTGAGAAGAATCATATTTTCCAAAGCCATTAAGTTAGGTGCCTGTCAGAGTTTCTTGCTGGGCAGCAAGAAACAGAGGTTCAAAACGCTCACTGTCACTCCTGAAAAGCTTTTCTTTTACTCCATTTTCCTTGTATATTCCTTTTGGCAACGTGCCTCTACCCATGCAACAGTTCAAGGGGTAGTGAGGACCTTTGCAACATTTCATCAACGCATCGCTTGAGATGCCCACTTGCACGTAAGAACCAGAGCAAGACTGCTCTCTACAATACAGGGCAAAATACAGATAGTGAGAAAGGGAAAATGAAGCAAATTCGTTGGGATTGCTTGTTCAATAACAATATGAGTTAATGGAAAATTACTTAGTCTGTTGCGTGGAGGTAGTTCTGTAGTAGATCTTATTAACTAACACGTTTTATTAAATCACAGAGCACTTGTGACCATTCGAGGAACCTGGCTGCCTAAAGCAGAGCTATGCACTGATGAGATAAGCCATCTCTCCTGGTGTTATTTGTCAAAGCAACTGATTTTCCTGCTACTCCATTACAGAAACAAAATATAAAACCAGATTTGGATTGATAATTCTGAATAGTCGAGGCTGAAAAGATTATTATATGTTCTGCCTCCAAGGAACTCTGAGTGCATCAACACCTATTGGTAGGAAAGACCAGTCAAACTGTCTTGGTTTTTTGATTAAGGGAATAACTGGGTTTTGAAAATTCTTAATTTAAGAACCAAAATACCGGGAGCCAATTAGACACAAACCTAGTGCCTCCACAAACAAACATGCAGTCACCTTGTCACTGCAGTGGTGCACTGAGTGTCAACACATTTTCTCTTTCTACACTCCCAGTGTAAGCTACACGGAAGGACCAACAGAGGAGGAAATGTTTTTGCATACGATGGCTGTCAAGTTGTTATGATGAGATATATTTTCTGCATTGCAAGAAGCCCTGCAGGTACGTGCACTGCTGACTGGCTGGAAGTGACCGTTATGCCCAGACCCACCTGCCAGCCCCGCTGTTCGCACGGCAGCGCGAGGTTGCCCAGCCTGGGCCCTGCAGGTCTTCAGAGTTCTCACCGGGAAGCTCAGAGCACAGTTAGCATCTCAGGCCAGCTCCCACAGGGAATCTGCGGGGTTGAAGAAGGAGCATGGTTGAGTAAGTCATAGGCCAGTCCACAACCAAAACCCAGGGCTCTTTTCATCCGGAGCACAATAAAAATATTTTGAGATCAATCAATGCTTTGAGTTCAGCTAAAGGTGGCAATGCACACAGAAACCTGACCCACAGAACTTGGTAGGCTTAAGCACCCCTTGAGCTCAACTTAATTTCACAGAGCAGAAACCGTTAAGAAGTCTAACAGAGGCCCTAGTCCCCTCCGTGACCAGTTCTCTACAAATACAGAGTTACGGTCCCCACCCCAAAGAGCTTTCATTCAAACAGGGGAGCAATGAGGGGAGTGGGGGAAAAAATCAATAGCGAAGTGAGATGAACCAACCCCAGCTCCAACTAGCTGCTAGAGATCAGAAATAAAAAATCAAATTTCCTGAGTCCTGAAGTACAGAAGTCTTCATGTCTTATTCAACAGGTTGTGCCATTCAGCCACCAGAAAAAACAAAGACACGCTCTCAGAGCCGCTGTGGTACACACCCTTAATTAACATCCTTGTGTGCAGGACAACTGAAAAAATGGCTCCAGAATATCAAAACCAGGATCAAAGTACACCTCGGCACCATGTCTCAGTCATTCCCATTTCACTGGAAGCAGCACCCCTTATTTATACCTTGCATGGAGCAAAGGGAAACCTTCACGCGAACATAGCGGGGTGGAGGTTTGATACAGAGTTTGGTAGAAATGATGAGAGCCCTCGTTACTGCCCGTGCTATCCAAGCCACGCTTTTTATGTGCTCCCATGTTCATTTGCTGAAAAGATATTAAAGAAATACATCTTGGCACATCTGCAAGGAAGGGATAAAACTTGCAGAAGATGATAGGAACCAGGGAAGCAGTAAAAACCCAGGAGTGTCACAGTTAATGATGATATGTGAGTAATCCAGTTATAAAGGCACTGTCAGTGGGAAGAGAGCACAAATATAATAAAACCCAGATGTATGACGTACACTCCAGTGGAATTTTTATTAGATGGCTTATGTGCACTTTAAGTATACCTGACTGCAATGCAAATTCCCACAGACTTGTATTTGGGAGGAAAAAAAGTTTCCACAGCTCTCTGTGCTGAACTGATTTAGTTGAATTGTTCTGTACAGTATCTGTGGGTTTTCTGGCTCATCTTTTTGGATTTACTTTTGTATTTGTTGTCCGCTGAGTCAGGTCCTTAATCTGCAAGCTTGAGAATTTCGTACTGTTAAATACTTCCCCTGAGCCTGTTCTGACCCAGCCATCTCAGTCCTCTGGCCCTTCTATCACTTATCACAAAGCACTAGTCTTGTATCTCCCATGGGTATGAACCTTAAAAAAACCCACCAAAACAACAACAATGTGCAGGACAAGAGGAAACCACAGAAAAGGTAGCTAACCTACATGGATCAAAGGAAAAATTAGGTTTTCTTGCTGCAAAGGTCAGATTTGTTAAAAAATCTGCTTATTTCTATAAATGCCTTAAGAAATATGAGCCCGAGCGATCGTTACCTCAGGAAGAACGCTGATGTTGTTAAGCATTCCTCAGTCTATGCCTTGGACTTCAACACTGCTTTGCAAAACAGGGAACCAGTAAGACGTTCTGTGAAGACATACAGAATTTATTTCACTTACCTTTCCAACCCATGAGGTAAGTGAAGTGACAAACTAATGAAAGCAGATGTATGAATGAAAGACAGAACACCAGAGCCCACAACAATGCGTGGCATTTCCTTTCACACTACAAACAAACAGGCAAGCAACCGAGCACAAACAAAGAATAAAGCACCATCTGTAGGCTGCGTCCTTGCCCTTGAACTCCAGACCTGTTGACTTTCAGTAAATATCAGTCCTGGATTACATTCTCTGTTGCATCAGTGCGCTGCCAGAAGGTTCACCACACACGTCTGTAAGCACTGGAGCTTTGCTAGCACTGCCACTGAAGTGTGCAGCTGCTGCGCCTCTGCTTCCATCACTGGAGTTGCCTTCTCTTCAATACTCCACATGTGAAAACCGGGACACGGTGAGTGGTGGGATGCTTTATGCTGCACCAAAAAAAGAGAAGGAACATGGAACGACACGTTAAGACCCCAGAAGACACAAGGTTCACAACTGGAACCAGTGCTATGAGGTTAAGTGTTCTGTACGTTACGTTCTGGACTCCTCCTGCCCATCCAAGCTCCACGGATGTTACTGGGAGTTTGGGCTGCCCAAGAAATCGCAGGTCAGCAGAAGCCAAGTGTGGCGCCCTCACCTGCCCTGCCCACGATCCGAGCTTGCTGTAAACAGATTCTTTAAGCTCTGACTCTCATTGTGTACAAAGCCGGGATCCCATGCTGCTTAATTCAATTTGGCAGATAACATTGGTGAAAGGCATTGATTTCTTCCCTCACTGCCTCTTTCTCTTCCATCAATTTTCCCAGATAAGAGGCCTGTGGCTCAGACACTGCTGGTGACGGATGCCTTGTAATTGCTTTGAATGGATTATCACCAGACATCTAGCAGGCATTTACAGTGCTATAGCTGTAATCAGAAACAGTCTCACCCAGTACAAGGACTGTGAGGAATAGACAGCTGTTCCTATTGCCTCTGCCCTGTCTCTCTGGTCTTACATCAAGCCTAACATCATTTATTTTTATTTTTATTACAGCGCTACCTAGGACATCCAGCTGAAACCAGGGTCCAGATGAGCTAAGTGCCACTCAGACCCCAAGAACCTCTCCCTGCTTCTGACAACGTATGGGTGAGCTTGGGCTGCAAGACGACTGCCCTCCCATCTTGTCCATCAACAAAGTTGTTGTTAGTTAGTGCCACGCCACACTGCCAGCCCTGGTTTTCACTCAGACCCTCACGCAGCGCCATGGCTTGGTCAGTCTGTGTGGAACACTTCCATGGAAATGGCACCTTGATCGGAGAGGTTTGCGTACCAAGTACAAACAGTGCGAGCTTCACACCTCCAGCCTTTAACCAAAAATCAATCCTACTTTGAAGCAAGTTTCATCTGACACGATGTTCCAGCTCAAAGCTCCCCCTGCTATCTTTGAAAACAACATGAAGTCTTTCTTGGAGCAAATTAAGAGTTACTGCCAGTCTGGTGCTTGCATCATCAGTGAGAACCCTTCCTGCACACCCCGCACCTCCGTGTCTAACGAAGGCCTCGTTTTACGCGATGCTAATTTCCCAGAACTCCAGGGAAGGATCCCTTCTAACGCTTCACGTGGGCTTGTCAAATGTGCAGAAGTTGACTAATGTAAGAAAAGACAGCTTTTTTTAAAAAACCATGTGACACAACAAAAATTAAGAAAATCCTTCACAATTTTTTGCACCTTGAAAACCCAAATGAAGGCGGGGAAGAGGGGGCAGTGGATTTGCAAGCGTACATGTACAAGCTGACTGTAGGGCTTGTGCAGCTGGGAGATAATGTGCTTTGCAGGTCATTGGCTCTTAAACACTGTGTTATCTCTCTGTAACATACACCTTGTTGTGTCTTACTGCTTAATTGCAGCCGATATGCAGGCCGTAATATTGCTTATCATTAGCCAGAGGATGACAATTACCATTTAAGATTAAACTATTTTCTTTTTTTCTTCAGCCAAGTCTCTGTATGACACTTCCTTAGCCCAAGAAAAGATTTGCACATGCAGAACAAATCCATATACTAATTGGTTATGTGCCCCTCATAATGATGTATAATTTCGGAAGCACGCATTGTGAACACCATGAGCAGTGCTCAAGACTGCACAGAGCCTCCCTGTCTGAACTCAGAGGGTCAGCTGGCTAGCTAGGGTTGCCTGAAAAACCCCAGAGAGCAAGACAGGCAGTGAAGTGTTGTGATCTCCTACACAGGCCAGGCTGCAGCCTGCTGACTGCCAAGAGCAGTGCCTCAACTTGCGTTTAGCTCAGTCCTTCCCTTTAGACATCACTTTTCAATGCACTTTCCATGCCATCAGCTTCACCCCTCTTCTTCACTCACGCCTGTTTTCTAAAAGGCTATATAACGTACTGGATACCACCTGTCTCACAGGCAGAGCAGCAGCTGGACGCATCCATCCTCCCATTCTCCTGCATCGTGATGCACTGCAGGAATGGGGGGTTTAGTTCAGCAGAACACTGAAGCATATACTTAATTTGGAAACAGTGTTTGATATATCCCAGAGGTTTTTGCTTTATCAGGGTTTTTGTTTCATAAATGGACATATTTAACAGAGATCCTGGTGTGGAGAAGTAGTTTGAAAGACTGGACTATTAATCAGCTAAAAACGGTGAGTCTGCTCAAGCTGACCCATCATTAAGTAGCTACACCTTTTTCAAGAAAAAGGGATGTGTTATTGTGCACACGAAGACTTAAAATTGCTCACAAATACTCTGCATTAAAATCCACAATGGCAATGGCCTGAAAGGAGATTTAACTACTGATCACCACAATAAAGCTTAAAGACTGAATAAGAACCGTGTTTCTATACCTCTACTAAGCATTTATGAGATTCCCTTCGAGCGAAGCCTTTAGCTCCTGAACATAAATGTGGTAACATAGTCGTGATGACTCTTTATGTCAGAGGTCAATGGTTTAAATCTCCTGTCCTGTAGTTTGTCAACTCCTGTTTATCCTATCCAGCACAGTGCAAGGGTACAGCATATAAATCTTCCAAAAATGTGTTTTGATCTTTCACCTACAGTACATTAAAAATAGCCCAGAGCAAGAGCTTTTAGCATTTTGTCATAGCAATTTCTCTGTCAAAAATGATAGATGGCCAGCTACATGGAAGGAGAATGAACCAACCCAGAGATAGGTAATGAAAAGGCCTGAATTACACCTCCAAGAAGGAAGAGTTTTACTCATGGTGGAAATCCCCACTTAGCTCACCCCACCGAGCCTATGTGTTGCAGCATGGAACATGTTGTAATACTCATCCAGCAAGACACTTCTTCCCTCCCTGCACATGTTGCTTTTAAACCTCATAGCAGTTTTGATAGCTCAGGCAAGAGTCTTGAGTTGTTTTGTTTCACAATATCCTAGCCTGATCTTCAGCAGAATGCCCATTTCAATTTCAATTAAAATATATATATATATATATATTTAAAGACAGGTGCTAATTTTCCCTCTCCAACATCATAAGAGCTTCAGCCGCTCAGCTTTTCTGAAAACCATCTCCCCAGAGTGTCTCAGGTTAAAAGCCAGAAGGTGAAAACGCTGAACAACACATCTTCCTCTACTAACCGTGCTGAGTTAGTCTGATAATAAACTTTGCAGCTCTGAATTCTAGGGATCTTCTGGTGCCCTTGCTGCAGTCAGAAGATGTATATCACCATTAGTAGAGCATGTAACACTTCATCACTACCAGTAAACAGAGAATCTTGACAGCAAACTATTCTGATCTATTACTGCTAGGTTATGGTTTCCCTCCTAGAAGAAAAATCACAGATTTATACACATTCATTTCCCCTAAGCTAATTTCAGATGCTTTTGACAAGGTGTTTAATACTGATTTTATTCTAAGTTTCTGGATTTTGTCTCATCAACACTTCGATGAAACCCTCCCAAGAAGACTTTTATTGTTGTTTACTATAATGCTTTTTTAAAGGAGCTGAACTAGTAAGAAAATGCTACAACATGTACCCAACTGTCATAAGCCTGCACAAAGAAGATTCCCTCTGCATTACGTACATTCATTAGCCAGGTGCAATAGTTGAGAGAATATTAATAGATCATCCAAAGAAGGACTTACCTGGCTGAAAGTTAATCTATTTTTCCAATATTATCAGTTGGTTTAATAAAAGATAGTGTCTATTACTGTAAGCTATGCTTCACCTGTATCTGTAGATCACCAAGCCACAATTACCAAAGTGGAATAGGTCTCTGAAGTATTTGTTCAGGAAATTAAAGCTTCCAAAGCTGCAGCTGCTTCCATATTTGTTCAGGATGATGCACACCTTCCTAGCAGCTTATAAAGAATGTAACATCTGTTTACCAGACACCTTTATGACATTCTACCTCTCTGAGTAGTGTGATAAGATTTAAAGAGTTATCATGTTAAATCTTGCAGAGGTGCTAAATAAACTGCACCCAAAAAGAGTACAGAATTGCTAATAGCCCTTTCCTCCTTCTTCGTCTCCGTTCTCCAATGACTCAGCAGCACAACAATCCAGGTATTTATCAAACATAAACCAACCAGTTCAAACAGATACTGCATCATATTGTCAGCTCTCTACTTCTCAGAGATTCTCCTATACCTGTGATGCAGCACAAAACATTCATGTGAGCTCACATAAGTTACTTAGATTGAAAGATGGAGAAGGTGGCCCTGTGAGAAAACAAAACAAAACAAAAACAAACAAACCACAAAAACAAGGAGAAGCCAAACTAAACCCAACGATGTTTTGTACCTAAGGTCTCTAGAAATGCTGAAGAAGCTACGTTTTTTTCATATTCTGTCCAATAATTCAGGTCCCAACTGTCCAGTTTTCCAGAGAGCCTGCCCTTTTATCTAAGACGGAACTCGGATCCCATTCTGTTAGAATCTAAGTAGATGCAACACTGTGTATTACATAGCTTAGTAGAAAAACAGGAAACCAGTTTGTGAAGCCCTTAAAACAGCACCCGTATGTAGCATGGCACTTACTCATGCGGGTTATCAACAGCAGTACTTTACAGAATCGTGTAAGATTAGAAATTGATCCAAAAGGTTATTTGCTGTAGTTGTAAAACTGGAGTTTTATGTATGAATCAGAGTGGAGTAAAGTCCACAGAATTTTACACATTATTTTTAATTGGTTTCCTTTTTTCAAGATACACTATCACTTTGATCAGATGTTACCTTTGGACCAGGAAGCTAGGACAGTCTGCTCTCTCTGCCACCACACAAGTGGTAACAATCCATGACATCAGGAACTTCCACACTTTTCTAGCAGGGTGCTCATCAAGAAAAGAGACTTCACCTTGCTCTCTCTCAAATCTACAGAACAGCTCTTGGATTGGGGAAGAAGACACGAGCCTGTCTTACTCAAGGAAAAATGTATTTCTAATATTTGTGTTTATATTTTTCCATTTTCTTTATATACCTCAGGGAGTCATTTGCAGGGCCAAGATAATATTGCCTTCACCTGATCATGTACTGTGTTCTTCTTGTCTTTGATGCCTGGATCAAGAGAAGAGAGTCTGTTATTTTTATGCCTATGTTTTCCTTACGTTATTTTAGCCCCACAACTGGGTCTGTGGAAGGAAAAGACCCCATGAAAAACCAACACAATGGCAGGATGCAGAGGTTAATTCAGATTTAACTGAACACTACAGTAACTGTACCCCTTAGAGCTCAGGGGTTTGGACGGATGGGGCATAGGTCCTTCTAGCCTCAGATAATAGCAGCCCAGATTTCTATCTGGGATTGCAGTGTTTTCTGGCTAATGCAGCCACGTAAGAAACCGTCTGTCATACAGAAAGCTGCAATTTCACATACAGCAGCAGTGAGAGAGAACACATGAAAAAAAAGGTACAGCTGCTAAACTTCACACCAGAAGCCAATCCAAACGGAGGGAACGTGGGTGCTCCAAGCCAGACACAAAAGCATCATTAAATGAAAGAGGAAAGAGAAAATAAAGTAAAACATGTTTATCACAATTATGCTTTAAAATATTTGTGATTTTTATTATTCATATTTTGGTATATTGTTGATTATTTACATTTGGGTAGAATTCGGAGGCTCAAACTGGGTATGAGATTCAGACCCAGTCTCCAATGGTTTATGAGCTAGATAGGTAGGTCAAAGTGGTTGGAAAAAGAAAGGCACTGAGAAAGGAGGGAACTGACTCTTCCAACACCACACAAACCAGCGAAGGAAACGTTAACACGTCCCCGCTGAGAACCATGCAGTGCCTTCGAGCACCGAAACTGGCAGCATTTCCCCCTTCCCCTCCGGCTGCCAGTCATAATAATAGCTACTCATCTGTACTCGCAAGATAAATCCCTTGTGTATTAGCGACCAAAGGGCTCTGACAAGTTCTAGATAACGTACACCAAATAGCCCAAATGCAAAGGGAGACAATTTCCTGCCTCTACTCACAGAGCTACAGCGTCCTCAGATCCCCACTGTGTCGTGAGCATCGGGTGGATCAGGGTAACAGCGGCCAACCCCCGGCCTCTGCTTTTCTGTTCTGTACTCAGTCACACGTCATCCCAAGTTTCCATTTATAAGCACTTTATATGGAGGCAATAAACTATTCACAGATGTTATAAACATTTTACAGGTCAGGGTACTACACATGCTAGGGTTAACAATTATTTACTAAAACAGCTATTAATCATTTACAAAACGTCTATGAATTGAAACTCGGCATAATTCACTACGATGTATAATGGCTGTTATCTTCGTGGCCACACTGGAGATCGGTCCAAGGATCTCTGCAGCTCAAAGATTAACCCTACTAGTAAGGCAGAAACAAAGATTCCCCACAAGAACCGTGCTGGGCTCACACCTACCACGAGCTGGACTCACCAAACTGCAGCCCCCAGTGGGGCATTAGCTCTGACTCCTTATTGAACGAACCAGAGCATTGCTTCTCCAAGAACATATCCAATTTCTTAGGCCTGATCTTTCATTATCTCCAGTTGGTGTGATCAAAACAAGACAGCTACTCACCACTAATTTGTCCAGACATAAATGACTGCACTGAAACGCACGGAAGAAAGGCAGGGATATGTTAAGACCCAAGTTTCAGGCATGCTCTTACGATTGGTGCTTTCCTTGATGAACATCCGAGAGCATTTCCTGCCCACTTTGGGAGGATACAAAGGAATAGCTTCATTCCTTTGGGACTTTTAGGGGTGAGAGTAAGAAAGTCACACATGAACTGGACCTGCTGAACGTACTGGTACCTTCAGACACCTCAGAGACCATGAGTGATACCTTTTAAAGCCAGGGTACAAAAAGAGATGCATTATCATCACTTTTCAGCCAATGCTATTTATCTGTCTGAGACTTGTGTCCCAACCAGCCCTGAAAAAAAGGTACCCTACCCAGGGAAATGGTTCCAAAAGCATAGATTCTCCTCCCTTTTTAGCAAAGACCTGTTTTTATCTTTTGCGCACAGCTGAAATTCTGGGGAGCCAAAGCCCTAAGCTATCTTGCAGAAATCACCAAGGACTGGTTTTGTCTCAGTGTCACAGGTCATGACCTACAACCATAGCCAATGTTCCAGGGCTTTTTTTCTCTTCCCCTTGTCTTCCCCAAAGCAACCTCAGTTGGAAATTGGAAAAGTCCTGCAGCCAAACTTTCCCCTTGAGGGGCTAAACATCTGTCACCTCTGTAAGCACACCCACTGTAGGAACTGCACAGCTGTTGGTCACCCGTCAATCTCAGCTACATCAGTGATTAGAGAGCTGCCGAGCAGTTCAGGTTGGAGGGCAGGAGAACAGGTGACCTACTGTTCCTTCCCCTAAATCCATGCCTCGACTGCCAACTGCGCAGGCGGTGTTTTTTGCAGGAGGCGTTGGTGTCCTCTCTGCATTTCTACACCCCAAGAGAATCACGAAGTATAAAATGTCTCTGTACTTTGAAAGCAACATTACTTGGTCCTGGCTGCAGCCTGCCTGTTGATAAGGTTTTTCTGTGGATTTTTGTTGCTCAGCGTGAATTCAAATCATGTGTGTTTCTGCCATATTTCAGTTAACCACTGTATCCATTACAGAAGTGGTCTTCTTGCATTAAATCTGATTTAGCTGGAGTTTACAATTCAGTGCATCTGTGCAACAGTGCTTTCTTCAGCACAACTGTTTCCTTTGCCAATATTTTTCATGCTTCAGAACTCCTTGTGTACTATCAGGAAAAACTGATACTTCCTCTTCCAACAATACCACTTACAATAGGCGCTTACATTTCACATTTATCTATGCAACATCAGAACCTATTTCCATCTTGACAATTACATCCTTTCTGTTCCTGTACAGACGCATACTTACATGACTAGCCAGCCAACCTCGAGCTCTAATCTGAGGAAATGTTTAGGCATATCCTTAACAAAGCACAAGAGTAACCGTGTTACCTCTAAACGGGGCTGCTCACGTACTTAAGCATGTGCTTAAACGCTTTCCTGAATGGAGACTGTGTTAGCCTACAGGACACACCAGTCTGTTAACGTAACTCTGGAGATACAAGAATAGTGTCCAGGCTGCATTTGTGCAGTCTGATAAGTGCTAATCTGATAAAGACTTAACCACCCAGGCTATATGCGTCAATGAAGACAGTGTAGCGAGTGGATATTATAAGGATACTGCTTATCTGTCCAAGAACAAATGAAAATTCGTTCAAAGAACGTGGTGCTTTGGAGATAAAAGCTGAAGAGGTCTTGTAGGGTGGACACTAGGAGATGAGGTTATCAGAACAACAGGCAGGCTTAAAAACACCCTGCCTCTTTATCTTTTAATTGCCACTATAATAAAGTCACAGACCTTCAAAAGATGTACAGGTGTCTCGTTCCAATTTACATAATTGGACAGTAAAGAACTTAAGAGTCTCTGAGAATCTGGATCCTAGTGGCACTGATTTTAAAGTGCAATCAAATTTATTATAAATGACCAGTGCTTGAAACGACCCTTTTCTTTTTTAAGTCTGCATTACGGCTGAGTGGGAATACAATGCGTCCATTTTCTGTATCTCACTAACTTGTAATTCTCTGTGTTCTGACACAGGACTTCCTCTCAAAGCCTTAAGAGATCTGATCTGATAACAACTGTTTCTAAAGACCTCGTAATAACATACACACTTCTATGTACATATATGACAATCAAATATAATTATTATCTGGTGCTGAAACTCCTTTCTGTGCTGATTCCTAGTTTACAGTCTTGTTCACAAAAATGTATTTTAAGTCTTCTTTTCTCAGTTTCACTGTTTTCCAGATCACGTTTCAGGCTTTTTTTTTTTCCACCCCAGTATCCCCTAGTTTCACTGACAGATATGAAAAGTCTGTATGTACTTCTGCTTCTCTGATAGAATGTCAGTTTCAAGAAGGACCCAAGTTTGGAGGGGCACAAAAATTAAGCCATCTTTGTTCCCTCACCATATGATGAATACCCACGTTTCTCCTGCTGACTCAAGGGCAGCTACAGGGACCCAATGCTTTCAAAAATAATGCTCAAGGTCTCTCTAAATTAAGCTACTGATGATTAGTTCTGAAATTTTAAACAAAAATATTTCCCTTCTCAGATGTGTCAGTGCTAGAGGAAATTTAAATTAACTGTTTCTTCTTCCTGTATCTTGAAAATTTGTCTGTAATAAAGTCCAAGCCATACAGAAAGGCTGCATTCTCACCTAGTGAAATAGGGCATGGGTCAGTTTCATTTCCCCAACACTGAAATGCTTAAATTCCCTGCTTTACAGAAGATTGTAACTCTGAGCTAGACTCAGAGGTTTCAGTTCTCAGGGGGTTTGTTTCCCACAGCTGCTCTTCAGCCAAGCTGTGAACGAAGCTGAAAATTCATTTGAAAAACCCTCTATGGTTTCTCATGCTTTCACAATTACATTATAGCTCTTTCCTCAACATTTACCACCCCCTGCAGGGAATTCCCCCAACACATGGGTAAAATTTACCAGGAAGGCTTATAAACCTTGATAAGCATTTCATCTCAAACAATGCAAAAACTTGGTTTCAAATAAATCTGGGAAATTGTCTTTTATGAGCGCTGTGATTTTGCTGTGGCTGCTTGGATGTCTGACGTTCTGTTCTGGGGGCTGGACTCGGAGCCCACTGAAGCAACTGGAAGGCCCTGCATTGAAATTCACGGGCTCTGAATTTTCAAACTGGTAATGCCTCGCACTTTGCCTGTGACTCAGTAGGAAAGTCCTCTGTGAGCTGGGGTTGAGGACAACTACCCTCTCTCTGATCAGAAGTCGCATTTGTGGCTGGGTACTGGCGGCCTCAGACGAAATGTCAGATGAGCCATCCTGCCAAGGCTGAAGTCTACCAGATAAGAACAGAGCTTGCAGGACTCAGTGCAATAGTGTCAGACCCAGCTCTTTACCAACTTTATTTCTATTAGTCCTCAAGTGATCACTGAGGTCACAGCATTTGCACATGGGAGTAACAGTCCCCATGGAAACCAGTAAACTGGCATCTGCTTGATGTCTTGTTTTAAAGGAGCTGCAAGGCTGCTCGCGCTCAGGGAGGAAAATCCCTGCAAGCACGCAGCTCCTGGCAGTAAAGTGTTTATTTCTTCCACGTCTCAATTCCACTTTCCAGCCTGGCCCTATTGCTGGTACATCACACGCTCTAAATGCCCAGACACTCTCATTCACCAGCATCACCCAGGCCCATTTACGAGCACTTCGTTGTCGGTTGTTTAAGATCCTGCCAGAAACTAACAAGAAGTCAACCCCCGAATTCCCTCCCTGGAAGCCAAAGATGGAAACACTTATTTTTAATTCATATTGGCAAATCAAATGAATTTCAAATTACTCAGAATTTGTAAACACAGTTTTGATCTTCATCATCATCTTGGCAGGGATTGATAATCAAGATAATAAATTTAAACAAATGGAAAACGAAGAGCCACAGTTTCTGATGACCACGCTCAAAAAGATGCCTGCAGTCTGTCATTATCCTGTAGCTGTTGCATGCATTCACTTTCACATGTGCCTGAATTTACTTTCACCACTATCCTGCCTTTACTGGACCCTCAAATAAACAGAAGAGTGAACCTAAGACATTACTTTGGTTGGATTACCGCTCCAAACTGTAGTATTTTGGGGTGGGAACTTCCTACTGCATATGAATGTTGCTCTAAAGTACATCTTTGATCTGTCTTTACAGCCACTATAACATAATTATTTTTTTCAAAAGTGTATTCCTTATTCACACACCCTGCCGCATGAAGTTCATGCCCACGAACACCATTTTTAATCACCATAAATACTTCTGTCTGATCAAAGGAAATTTCTGAACACAGAATCAGCTACAATGACACCCGCTGGAGCAAAATTTAAAATAAACATGTAAACAACCTCCTGAGATATGTTCAGCGGCACTATCACATCCTTTAAAAAGATGACATGAGAAGAAAAAAAATAAGGGGAGGGGGAAGAGGGAGGCTAGCCAGATTTTATCTTAGTGTAACAGATACTTAGACTAGTAAATTAAACATGTGGGAATGTTCCCAAACACTAAGGGCAGCTGACAGGGAATGGCTTGTGTCTACATGAGAAAACTAAGTTCGTACGTTTCTGACACCGGGTGTCTGCGTATAAACTGCTTTTTGAGAATGGTCTCCCACTCCAAGCCATACCTGGGAACCATTTAGAAAAACACTAGCTGGCACGAGCCAGAATTCTGCCCAGAAACATTTCAGCACTTCGGCAGTATGGTATCGTGTTCCACAGTTGAAGAACATTCCTGGGAACATTCCCAGGCATCCCTGATTTTACTAGCATGGAAGCAGCCTAAGATTTCCAGATGCTTACTAGAATAAAGCTTTGCTACTTGGACAGTATCTTCTGAACAGAGAACCCTTGCAAAATAAAAAATATAGGCTTATTTATGGCAGAAATGACTATTACAGTAACAATACCGCCTAAAAGGGATTCCTGGTCCAGTTTGGAATGAGCACCATTCCACACTTGCCAGAAAGCTCTGTGTTCATTAGACCTCTGTTGTGCACCCTCACGCTGCTGTGGCACAAACAACGACAACCCCAGCAGTTAAGGAAGACAGCTTGTAGATTGAACACAAACACCTCTGGAAGAAGATTTTAACTCTGGAATTAAAAAAGGGATCTCAAAGCATGAACTAATACCACCTATAATGAGAAATGTTACAAAGTGCTTTTGCTAGTGAAAGCACAAACACAGCAGTGCTTCCTGCCCACAAACTCTGAGGCTTCTCTTTTCTTCCTCTTCACCTCTTTCACCCTCTTTGTCTCTTTTGATCAGTACACCAAAGGTATAATTCTAACACAGAGAGACAAACCAATCCTAGCTGCCATGCAGCTACATCTTAGTGCTGCAACAGAAAAGTTCTGCAAAGAGAACACAAGGAATCACTAGGAAAGGAAAACAGAGCACTCTGTAAGTCTTTGACTATGCCCACTCTTGTCCGTCTGTCCACACACGCCTCATTTAAAAGAAAAGACAAGAGTAGGACTGGAAAAGGTACACAAAATGGAGCAGAGGTGGTTAAAGACACTGAACAATTTCTATCCAGTAAACAGTGAAGTAAACTGGAAGTACTTGCCACAGCATACTGTGGATACTAAAATTCAAAAAGGAACTGGACAAACAGAAGAATCAGAGAATGAGTTGGCAGGGACCTTAAGGCCTCTGTAAGGTCTCCCTGCAGCCTTCTCTGCTCCAGGCTGAACAAGTCCAGCTCCCTCAGCCTGTCTTTGTAGGAGAGAAGTAGCATCAAGAAATACTATATAAAAGGCAGCGGTTTTGGCTCAACACCTGGAAATGTGGGGTCTATACTGGGTGAGTAGCACCAGATGTTTGGTCTGTTCTCCTGCTCCTCCCTGGGCACACGACACTGGCGATTCTCTGAGGCAGGATGTTAGGCTAGCCAAACCTTTTGCCTGACCCAGTATAGCTGCTCTTACCTGGATTTAATTGAGCTAGCACGGAGAGCGATGCTGGTAAGGATCTCGTACCACAGCCTTCCAAACAAAGCATCCTGGGTGGTTCCCCCTCACGGCAGGTCCGTAGGCTGGCTCCTGCTATGCCGCCCTTGCTGTTAATCTCGATCTGCTAGAACAGAGCTGTTTGATGCTTGCATATCTGTGCTACAAGCACAACTTACTTCTGATGGGCAGGCATATCCAGATTGCACAATATTTTACATACTTCCAATAGCTTTCGCCACGGCCTGGTAAAGGGAGAGACATTTTATCATTCACTTTGCAGCAGAAAACTAAGGAGGCTTTCCTTTTTTATTTTTATTTTTTAATATTCCCAATATAGAGTGTGGTTAACAGATAATACATTTGAAACTTTGAAAAAAGCACTGTCAGAGAAATGCATTTAGAATACAGTCCTCTGAAATATCCTCCCATAACCTAATTGCCACTGGTGTGGCACAGCTGAGTTTTCTGTTTGTATAGGAGGACCATGGTGATTTGTATTACAAAAAAGCTATTCAAGATTACACAATTTCAGTTAAAACGATGAGGCACTGGGTGAAATTAAGCAGATGCACATCTAGCTGGGGGATCAGTATCTAAAACTATCAGGGCTTAAAAGCAGCTGTCAACTGTTATTTGTACACACCTAACTATAAAATCCTGATCTTGGATGGGCTCTCTCTGCATTTTCACAATGACAGCAGATTTGACCAAAATTTGCACACTGAACAAATTATTTATTCACATTGCAACACACTGTTTTGCTTTGGTGTTTCTTGTTTGTTTTTTAGAACAGAAAAATGCACAAGAAGGCCCTTCCTGCAAACAGGGCTGGTTATCCTGCAGTTCTTCCTATGTGCCTTTTAATCGACGAGTGCCACATCTCCCTACCCCCGTGAGCTAAGCCAGTTAATCAGGCGGGCTCCCCTTCGCCCATGACAGTGCACGTCGATAGGACTTTTGTTAAAGGACAGAAGTTAACACATTTTACTAGTTTTCTGTCCAGAAAGCACTCCATTTTTTTGAAGAGATATCAGTTTAGCTAATCACTTAAGCCTCACGTTTGATAACAAGGAAGCTTAGGTGCCAGAAATAGACACATTTGCCAATTAAACAGAAAAACAAAAAGCAACCTCATCTAGTTGGTTGCTCTCCCTTTCAATGTGCTAGTTGAACAGGTTGCATTTATTTCAATTTTAATGCATAATGCACGTGTGATTTGTTATATTCAATTTCCTACAGCACTGAGGTGAAGGGCAAAGGCCCCACAATGAAAAGGTTTTCTTTCCTTCTGAAAACACTTTCCGTCATTGTCAAAGGAGAGCGTATGTATAAGAAACATCATTAAAAATGCACCATTTAAAAATCTGTAATTTTGAAAGCTCTAAAAGGTGGAATTGATGCTCGCAATACTAAATCAGAGTTTTTAGATAGTGTCTGTCTCCCAGAAGCCTTGGAGACACATGAAGTGTAACTTCACAGCTGTGTTAAATGACCTAAAATTAACACTGCCATCAGAGCTGGTGAACCCGGGCCAGGAACAAGAAGAACCTTTTCAGCAGTAACAGTCTTAGAGGGATCTTAAACTACTGACTGAACTGAGGATGGAGTCAAGAAAATGCCTTGACAGATGTCACAAAATAAATCAATGGCCAATCCTGCCACATCAAAGTTTCTTCAGCCCGGTCCAGCATTCCCTCAACTAATTCATGTAGGAAAGCATCGCCAACTTCGAGTTATTCAAAATCTTTAGACTGTGAAACACCTTCTATGTAGAAAAATATTTTAAAATGGCTTAAAAATCTTGAAAGTTATTTGAAACAAAAAAATGGCATTTTCATTTGCTTTCTTTGATTTCCAGTTCCTGGTATGCTTGCATTTTCACGAGTTTTGTTTTTTCCCTCTAGCCTCAGAAGCCGTAGAAACTCAGCATTTTGAACAGGAAAGCTAATAGCCCTATGCCATGACTCTAGAGATGGGCTTGAAGAAAATTCCCAAGTGTCACAATGTTAAAAATCAAAAAGCTGGCAAAATACCTCAGATCTGAAGAGGTGAAGAAATATGAGTGGCACTAGACGGACTTGAACAGCTGTACATATTTCATCCCAAGATTTTAAATTTTCTGTCAAAATATTACAGTGAAAAACTAACATTCTCCATGGAAAGCAGATATTTTTGGTGAAAATGCTATTTTATCAAAACTCCACTTTCCATTAAACACAGTTTTGACAGAAAATTTTCAGCTATCCTTATTCAGTGTTATGCTCTGTAGTTGAAAACGTTAGCAGCTTTTTTAGGCTGTCTCTACAACTGCAAAGATTTATAGGGTCTTGGCAAAGACGGATAACAGGAAAAATTCTGATTTAACCACTAGTCCCTTCATATTACACATATTCCTGGAAATTATTTTTACTTACTTTTAATAGAATAGATGATAGTGACACAGCACAGCAATGCTACTTCAGCAAAGCAATTAATATTTTCTTTCTTTCTTTTTAAAAAATTCCTGAATAGTACTAACACAGCATCTCTCCTCTACTAGTGAAGCATTGGAGACTCTCACTTTGGCTCAACAAACTAAGGGGTCATTGCTCACCTAGTCAGCTCCTGGTACCACTGGTCGGGGAGTTGAGTTTGGGAGTCCTGTAGGTGGAGTTTTGCCCCTTCCTCAAATCCTAAACAAAGGTATTCAGGGCAGGACCATCCAGACATGTCTGCTGGAATTACGCAGGCCTCCCTGGGCTGTGCTCTGAAAGCAGGCTGGCTGTTGCGGACCGGTTGTATCACATTACTGTTACAGCTCAGTTTGAAGTAAAACTGGAAAAACAAAACAAAACAACACAACAACGATGACAAAAAGATCTGGAATCAGAGGTGCAAATCAGAGGTATTTGGAAAATCAGAAACATGTTTTTATAGAAAAGGAGAAAGAAGGCTAGAGAACTTTTGAGTAGCGTGTTTTACACAGCTCTTTTTTTTTTTTTTTTTTTTTTTTTTTTTTTTTTAAGATTTCCAAAATCTATTCACAAGGTGTCAGGACTCTGCAGCGTCCAACATTGCCTGCTAAACCTTCCCTAAACTAGAAAGTACTTGGGAACAAGGCAGATCTCATTAGAAAGGAGGTGAAAGAGAAGCCACCGCAATGACCAGCACCCAGTTTAGTGCTGGCCTTTGCCTCAGGTTGCACAGGGACGATTCCCAGGCAGAGGCCCAGAGGACACTTCCATCCTTAGCACTCCTGGGCCACTTCTGTTGCACAGGAAGAGTGCTGGGATGTCAGCTGGGCTCAAGTGAAGTTGGGGGGTGCATTCAGAGCTGCTACGAACTAGGGAAGCATCGTTAGGGGCAGCGGAGTCATACGGTGCTACAACCAGCTGAAAAGGTGACCTGCACTTTGCTGCCGATGTCAGAACGTGCATTTCTCATGCCGCTCCTTCCTCTTCATCCTCTGCTCAGATGAACTCACCCGGTCACGATGGTTAGCAAAGGTACCCAAGCTTACCTCCAGTTACTGTGTGGCAGGGACAGGCTACAAGAAACTTTTAACCTGACAGTTACTAATACAGCCAATCTGCAAGACAGGCATGTGCCAGCAAAAGTAAGGCACAAGCCATATACGTAACACTTTAGACCTAAAAAAATACAACACCCCCCCTCATCCCGCAAGACTGAATGCAGACCTCAGAAGAGGAATGTCTCCACATAATGTCACACTCCAAATAGATTAACTCAAAAATGATGCAAGGAAACAACTGCCTGTTTCCAAATCAGAGATCCGTGCGCACACACAGACACACGCAGACTTTTTGCTAATTGTCTCTATGGAACCCCTAAATATCCACTGACATTATTATAAATCCTTCCTTCCTGCAAGCCAGCATTCCCCAGCCCGTTCCATCTCTCACTTCCCCCACAAAAATGACAGACTGACTCTAATCTCCCACCTGCATAAATCTCCTACAGACAACCACAAATATTTTAGCTATGCTGATTTATGGAAGCACGAGCAAGACTAAACCAGGAGATATATCCTCCATGCACAATGACTGATGGCTTGCTGCAAATCTTTCCATTTAAAGCACTGTCACTTTTGCAGTTCCATAGAGAGAGAAAAAAGAGGAATAAAATAACACTCAATAATGCAACTTATGGCAGCTCCTAGAAAAAAAAAAGGCATTTGTGCAATCTGATTTCTTCCAAGATTTCCTGCATAAAATCCTTGCTTCTAATTGAAGAAATTCTGCTTGGGAGAGAATGTGAAGACAGCTGCAGGACCCCCCAGCCTTCCTCCTCTCCCCCCTACACCAACCATCCCATTTTCTGACTTTAACTGACTGTGGCAGCCTTGATTTACAGCCAGTGGGAAGTTGACTTTTTCACCAGTGCTGCCTGCTTTAGTACCTGTGGACTGAAAGCACGAATGATCCCCGAATTCAGAACAGTTAATGGCACTGATCTCCCCGAATTCAGTGGGCCACACGTTGAAGGGCACTGTGCACAGGAAACTCCCCTTGACCCCAGAGAATGCCCATCGTAGCTGGGTTTAGTTTGACAACACGATCAAGACCATCGAGTTTTCTTACGGCATGTAAGCAGAAAAGGCACAAACTGTCCAAACAAGAGACCTGTCAGCATCTGGTTCAGCATCCCCATGCCGTGTAAGGGCCCCACAGAGGCAAAAGCTTTTTCAGAAGAGACTGAATTCATTTAGCTGCTCTGAGACAAGCTGTTTTAAGACGTTTCCCCTTTAGTGTTTTGCACAAGGCCATCAACAGGGACAAGTAGTGCTTGTCATAAAACGTTATTACTCTTCTGCTGAGTAACTGACACTTGCAGTTCCCAAGAAGTGGGCTGAGACCTGAAGTCTCAGAGCAAATAAAGGGGTTTCTGTATTCCCTGCTCCTCTGACACCCTTTTCCTAGCACTGTTTCCTCTTCTGCACCTTCCCTGCAGTGGGCTAAGTTCTCCCTGCTAGCTCGCTGAAAGCCACAACTTCACCTGTTGTCACATGCATGTTAGTGGTGTGTCAGCTGGACAGCTGCGTGCTTCTTGTTCTGCTGCAACTAACTGTCCAGTAAGGAAAACCTTACAGCAGGACCACTGATCATACTCCTTTTAGTCAAGGGTGAAGTTTAACTGACTCACCAACATGTTGCTGGGCACAAATCACCTGCGTTCTCTGACTCCAAGTTACTAGCTGGAGAGAAAAAAAAAAAAAAAAAGGAAAAAAAGAAAAAGAAAAAAAGAAAGAAAAAAAAAAGAGGGATATTAGTTAAAAAGAAGAGCAATGGATATTTTATTTCTTTGGAATGGAAAGCAACACATGCATATCTGAAATGCAACGGTTGTTTCAGGGCCTGTTACATGGTCTACACGGTCTATTATATAGAATTTGGGACTAAATTTCCTCTCCAGGCGCTGTGAATAATCACTTCCGTTCTTTAGGTCTTAACTTCCTCAATCAGTAAAATGGAAAAAATTATATATACCCTCCTTAGAAATGCGTGCAATGACAAACCTTTATGCAATAGCTAATTGTGCAGTATCATCAACAGAGAAAGAGACCAGCTGCCAAGTATCTTGGGACACATTCCCATCCGTATCGGTGACAAAGTTCCACATGCTTGCTTTAGGGTTCTCACCCAGTACCCAGCGGTGAAACTTTTCAATACCTGTTGTAACAGGAAAATTTGTTTTCCCTTGCTATGCATAAATATGAAACAAAACAGTGGTAGCATTTTTAATTGTTCCTGCCAGCTTGTAAATCCAACTCAAAGATGTGAAAATGAGGTCCTTATTTAAGAGGAAATGAAAAAATATCCCAGTAACAGACACTCCACTAAGGCCCAAGGATAGAACTACACCTGGATTTTCTGTTAAATATCAATATTTAACATATATTAATTTTATATCCATATTTTGTTCTAAAAGTAACTTTATAAAGCGTTTGCAGATTTTCTTTGGGTCACCTGCTTGAAGTGGTGAAGTAATGCATGCGGTAAGCAGGATCTATTTAATATTATTTAATAGTATAAGAAGAGGTGAAAAAAAGGTACTGAGGGTTTTGAGAAGTTTGGCAGGGGGAAAGAATGATCCCCAGCATGAGGGCAGTACCCTGCCCTCCCAACTATCTTTTAGCATGAAGACCTTTTCGGTTCATGTCAGGCTGATAGCAAGAGACTTACAATTCTGACAGTTATTCCAGTTGGGTACAAAATACTAATTTCTCAAATCTGCTCAAAATGGCCTATGTTGGTAAACTGCGCTGTTGCAAATCAGGTGCCCGTGTAGGGGCATATGAGCACGATAAGGCTTAAATTGATGCTTCCAGGGTGATACTTTGTTCTCTGCATCTTAACATGCATCCTGCCTCTATGGCTGTACTGCGATTGCGTAGCTGGGCTAGAGAAAAGATCGATTCTACTAACGCAAAAAATTGAAGGCACAGTCTTTGACAAGCACAAATTGTAATTAATGTACTTGCTGTGAACTAGCTGCTGCCAGGAAAAAATGAATAGAATTTTGGCTTAAATAGCCTAGAAATCAAAGAACAGTTCCAAAGAGGTCTACATAAAAAGCCGTATGGTAGCAACTCAAAGGGAAAAATAGAAAGGTCTTAGCCAAACCATGAAACATCAAGGCAATGGAAAAAAGAAAAAAAATATTTTTTTATTGCTTTTTTATTTCTATTAGTCTTCTTTTGGACACATGGGCAATGATCTCAAATAATTGTACATAGCACTACTGAAGCCTTGGGTTATGTGTGAGCTCACACCCATACATGTCCGAACAATAAAAAACAGTTCTACAAGAAGATTATCGCTATGTCAGAAACACACGTACGATGTATAAATAGACCTTGTGGTCAGGGTTCAGGACTGAGCCTGCCAGATACGACAGATAGAATATCACCTCCAGAATAATCCTAGTTTAAATTCTGTCCATTATTCGGAATGGATCTGAGCAATTTTTGCTGAAAGTTCTTGTATTGCCCCAAAAAGCACGCTTGAGATCAAACCTCGCGTGCCCACGTACATGTATACATAAGAAAAAGCTAAGGATCCAACTTATTAACTTAAAATGACTTCAACACAGAGTGTAATGCCAAAACATACAGTTGAAATTTCCCTCCATTTTAATTATGTCCTGTCTGCAGCTAAGATCATCACGCACATCCAGCCTCTTGGTACCTAAAGATCATTTTATCACCGATATATCGGAGACTAAATGCAGCTAATATGAGCCGCAGCACATAGGACCTGATCACTTAGCATATACAGAGTGTGAATGCGAACAATGCGCTCATAGTGAGGCTAATGTATTATTTAGCTGGTTAGATCACATTCCCACATGGTTCATAACTACAAATCATCAGCTCAAGACAGGCACTCCTAAAAAGAAGAAATTTTGCACTTTTGGGAAAAAGTTCGTAAGTAATTTTTAGAGAAGACAGCAACAGCTGCTGTTAGGTTTGCTGCAGTTTAGACAGGAATTCTTCAGTCGCACACAGTGGATTATTAGCTGGAATTTGAGCATACTGAATTATAAAACAATTCTAACATAGTACGGAGGAACAAAATTCTTGAAACATTTTTTCCAAAGAAAAGGGCAAAGTTGTTCCTGATGTAGCAACAGCACTGCAGTATTTCATTGCTAGCAATTAATCATCTATATTTTTTCTGTTTAATTTGTTTAAATAACAATACTGTTGTTTACTAAAAGTAATATTGTTTTGAAAACAAGGTTTGTATGATGGCCAGAATGGAAAGTTTGCCACAAACATAGCTAAATGTTTACGGAAAAATCAGTAAATCGGAAAAACCAGGCAGGGCAGTGGCAGGTTCATGCTGGGAAGAAATTGTTGCTGCTCCAAACTCCCATGCCAGATTGTAGGACGCTGCTGTGAGGTCACCTGCACAGATTCACTACAGAACTCAAAGACACCAAGTGATCTATTTTATGCCCGGTAAGGAAATGAGATGCTAGGAATAGTGTCCACCAAAGTACCTGGTTACTGACTGCAGTGAGAGCTCTGTGTGGTCAGCAGAGCCCTCCCTAGCTCTGCCTGCATGGGGTCGTGCTGCAGACTTGCTAACACACGGCCAGGCTCACCTTGAACGTGTTGCCTGTTTACATGAGACACTTTGGAAGCACATAGAACCAGAGACAGATCACACCGGGATAAATGGATCAGGTCAGTTCCTATCTCAGACTGAAAAAGAAACTCCTTAATGAAAACTATTTAAACCAGAAGTTAAACCGGGGGTATGTTTATACAATGAAATGGTGAACAGCAGTCAGAAAAGTTTCTGGAATTCTAGAAAGGATTTAAGTTCTGAATCAAGAGCCAGGAATTTCAAACTGGAGGCAGCAACTCTTGTGACTACTCAATTCTTTCTGACTGGCAACCCAATCACAAATAAGAAGGTACATGTTTATGGTTCACTACCAAGAACGAGGACCAATTTTAAATGAGCTCCAAATGACAATGCCATTGAGTTCTGAGGCAAAACCCACTTAGAGCTGCTTGACTGACAAATGAACTGCACCCTCAAAGAGGAACAAACAGGCCCCAGGAAAAGAACTTCTCTCTATTCCGACATTCTGCAATAAACTAAACACAAACAGTCCACTGCTCTGTTCTGCCCATCAAGCTCTTTGAACACAAAACACAGAGCCCAGATAGCACGGCAGTCCCCATCTCAGTTCTTCTCGTTTCCTCCTGAAGGCTTCATGATCTCGCTGCTAACTTATTGATCTTGGTTCTGTGCACAAAATGGGTACACACTGGCTGACCTCTTAGCGTATTTTTCTTATGCTGCTGGGTGCACTCCTTCTGACATCTAAGTATTTTTGACTTTGCCTTTTGAAACGACTTGTGTACTGGAAAGGCAGGGAATATTTTTTCATGAAAAGAAGAGGAAAACAGTGTTTGGAATGGCAGCTTTCTTACTCATTTTGAAATCTAAGAAGAAAGGTTCATGCATGAAAACAGCGTACCATATTTTGCACTTGTAAGAAAAATTTTGACAAACTGAGGGATCTGTAACTTTACAACCTGGATTTTTACCCCCTGTGCAGGCACCGAGGACACTGCTGATACTCTCCAGGTGTGGATTCTGCATGCCAAGAGAGACAGATCTGTAAGCATCAGCTGAGCCCGCATCTGCCTGCTCCTTCGCTGCAGGCTGCAGAATTGATGTTATAATAGGCAGATTTCAAAACTGAAAAGAACGTTCCTTTAAACACGAGGGTCAGATGGTTCCGAGAAAAAGAAAATAAATCAGAAAAGCAAACAAATGTACTCAGTAAGCCAAGTTTCACTATGAAAGACAAGAGGGTCTTCTTTCTTTATTTTTGTTTTGCCTGTTCTTGCCCTTATTATACTTTAAGTAATGGTTTTGGGAAGGAAACTTCAATACATCCCATAAGAAAGCCATAGCCAACCTACAGAGTATGTTAACCGGAGGGAGGGGTAAACTACTCTGGATATTCTAATGAATGAAATTATTTAATAACACCAGCTACTATTGCTAATTTATAAAATCTTTCTTGATCTTTAGCACTGTATTTCACTCACTTGAGAACTCTTGACAGCTGCTAAGACACCTTCCAGCCATCCAATTAGGGCAGAGGAATGGTACAATTCGAGTAATGAATTTCAGAATTTGTCAGAAAATTAGAGAAAATGGTCTTTTTTTTTTTTTTTTTTTTGAGAAAAAGGTACTATAGCTGACATGTAAAATATTTCCTGAGCAGTGGTACCGAGGAAATACTTGCACATGTCAAACAGGCTCAAACCTGGGTAAGACTAAATCTAAAACGGCTCACAGGGCTGATGGAAGTACTTCTTAAGACAGTCACAGACAACTAGGCAGGTCTGTTGCAGGTTTTATTTTTGGCTTGGTTAAATGTGATGTATAAGATTATCAGATGTACTACAGAGAGATGAAGCAGTATAGAATAGAGTCAAGATCTGGGCTATTTAATGAAACACCTTGTTAGAAACTGAGGTACATAAGGGGACTGGATCATGCAAGCCTCTGAAGGCCCAGGCTGAAGGCCTGATCAGCAAACTGTTGTCTGTATTTATCGAAGAAAGTTTATCCAAGTACTAAAACCTTTCAACTGTTCTGGATGTTTTCTTCTATTATAACTGGGAAATTTACACGTCCAGAGGATACACTTCCCCTTCTCTTGAACCAAATTCATTTCTGTTACTACTGC
This sequence comes from Anser anser, assembly GCF_964211835.1. NCBI lineage: Eukaryota > Metazoa > Chordata > Aves > Anseriformes > Anatidae > Anser > Anser anser. The sequence continues at coordinate 2,116,573 of NC_139738.1, read as the reverse complement.
AACCACAAAGCGTAATGTACTGCTGACATGCAAGTTCCTGGCCTATGCATTGTAGGCACCAGAAACAAGCATAGTCTGTTTCTCTGCGAGGTAGGCTAACTCTGCATAACCTTGTAAATGCCAAGAATAGTGGAAGAACAGGGCCTGAGAAATGGAGAATGTATTACTTCGCTGTGCACTTAGCTAACACTGAGTTTCTTGCAGCAGGGCAGGAAATCGTATCAAACATCTCTCCGTGATGTTGGCTCTTCCTACACAGATCCTCATCCTCCCTACCAGCTCTCTGAAGTGGAAATATCGCAACAACTGCTGCGCTTGTCCAGAGGGACAAGGAACAAAAGGCTTGAACAAAATGGACCGGGATGCAAGTTGCTGATACCCTGTGGTAAACTCGACCCTTTTCCTACCATAGCTTAAGGACACTCAGCTGCTGTCTGGCCAAGATAATGAATCTCTCTCACAGTATAAGGCAACCAGCGGCATTCTGAAGAAAGAATGAAGAGATCTGAGGTGAAGATTCATGTTTTTAAATGTTGGGCCAAGTGGCATCTGCCTGTCCGGTAATTCCTTCTGCCTTTATCTTCTGAACTGTGTAATAGCGTGTGACTAATATCAGTCCTCCTACTTCTTCAGCCTAGTCATTTCAGCTGATATTTTAAAGCGTACCACACTATGTGCTGACTTGCCTCCACCCTCTGCTAGCTTTCCTGTTCTAGAGAGAGACAGAGAGAGAATGACTCATGCATATCTCCTACTATTCAAGCCTTTTAAGCAAATTCAAAGGAAAGTTTTAAAGGTGCGCTCTTGATTTGGGAATGCCTGGGTGGGGTTTTCTTTTTCTCTGTGTGCTTGTTTTTGCCAAATTGTATGTAATTTTCCAAACTCTACGATGCTTAGACATTTTAATCATTTAAGAACCTTTCTGACCCTCTCAAACTGCAATTTGGAAATGTCAGAAGTACCCACTAGTACAGGCATTTGTGGACGCCTATAGGAAAGGAAAAATGAAAAAAAAAAAAGGTAGATATAGGTTGCTGAACACAATGTTTCGCTTGTAGCCTATTTGGCAGCTGTAACTAAGAACTGAGGTGGCAGAAAGGAGAAAGTGAAAAACCATGTAAGGCGTTTTAGACCTGATACAAATACTAACTGACTTCATAGTGTTCTGAAGAAAAAGAAATACTGTACATTGTTATTTAACTTCCAGCATACTTATGTCAGATTTAAAATGCGAAGTATTTTATCACAGACTCTGGGCATTTTCAAAAGATAACCATATAATGCATACAAAACCAGAGATAGACAGCAATCAATCCCAAACACAAAATGAGCAAATCATCAAGACTGTCAGGAAACTTGGACTTGAAAGTTTCATGAACCTTGCGCTTTTTGTAGGTGCAGGCTACTGTGCAAGAGCAGAGGAAAAATCCTCATCAGGGAACTATAAATCCTGCTTGCAGCTTCACCCAGACACTGCTGATTATACCAGCAATGGCATCATACAAAAACGTGCTGGATCGCTACAAAGGCAGATCCTCATTCTTTATGGCTTTCCAGGTCTAACTGACCTCCAGCCGGCAGCTTGCAAGCAACCAGTGAATGTGCTATGGTCATGTGTCCACAACGAAATAGATGTGCTGACAATTTGTTTCTTTATGATGCAGAAGTATAACTTTTAACCGGAATGGAAAGAAGCCCTTAAAAGCAGCTACTTAAGAGTGTCAAGAATCTAAATAAAGTGCTGAATTTGAAAGAACTACATTAATTTGGTTTTAGAGAACAGGGAAAAGATTAACGAAAGACTGTAAGAGATCACCAAGAAATCAAAATGGCACCGCCAAGTGCTGTTTTCTCCCAGACTTTTAAATTCCAGGTCAACTCTTGACCCCAGACATGATCTAGGGAAAAGCACAATCCATGGATAAAGGCAGCTTGCTCCATGGCATCTACTGCTGTCCCCAGGAGTTCTGCTGCTTTAAAATAAACAGATGTCACCGTCTTCTCCCAGCAATGTGCTGTGGTGGATTTAGAGGTGCCTGTTCTTCTGGAACCTGAACATCTAGGAAAGACCTATGAGAATGAGGGGGATAAGGACATGGGGGATTTATGCTGGATAGCTTGCTGGAAAGATTGAACATCCACATGCTTAGTTCAAACGACAAACTGAGAGGCATGCCGTGCATTAGAGTACCTGTCTCATCTTCAAGTACGTTGGCAACCTCAGTGTCAGGCAGGGATACTGGTGAGAACCGAACTGCCATCTCCTTCTCTACAACCCAAATGCAGATTCTAACAGTGTGCTCCAGTCAATCGCACCTGTTGATTCACCTCCTGACAAAGCCTTCGCACGCTCTGCCCCAAGGAGGAGTGGGTCAGGTACTGTCCTCAGCCGGCTCCCAGCACGCGGCCTGTCTGCGGGGACAGCACTGGGCAAGTGAGCCGTGGGCATTTCATGGGTGTTCCCTTTCAACCTGGCACCGCATGGCAACTTTTCAGAGTAGGAAGTTCCTTCCTTGCAGGCAGCTTCTCCGCTCTCAGAGCCAAACCAAGCACAACCCAGGCTTCCTTCTAGGGAAGGGCCTTTGTGGCGGCTCCGCTACTTCCTTGTCACACAGCTCCCCGTGCACAACCAGCTTCCAAACAGCTGCGGCCTTTCTTCCATCCCCTCGGCAGCAGCGAGCCGACACCCCCGTTAGCCAAGAAATGTCACCGCTCCGACGCCTCCCGCTGCGGGGCGAGGGCGGGGAAGGGGAAGGAAGAAAGGGAAGGAAGAAGGGGAAGGAAGAGGCCCCGCCGCCGCCTTTTCGAGCCCCGCCACACGCGGGGGCCTCGCTCCCCGCCGGGGGCTGCGGGGGATTCCCCTCAGCGAGATGGCGGCAGGGCGACGGGCCGGGGCCCCGCCGAGGTGCCTCAGCCCCGGGGCCCCGCCACGGGCGCGGAGGGACGGGGCCGGGCCTCGGCGCCCCCTGGCGGGCGGCTCCGCGGCCCGGCGCTGAGGGAGCCGCGGGCGGGCTGAGGCAGCGCCGCCGTGTCCCGGCCCCGCGGAGCCCCCGGCGGCATCGCCCCTCGAGGCCCCGGGGGAGGGACGGGGCCGGGCCCCGCTTGTGGCTCCCGCTGCGGCCGCCGCCACCCCGCGGCCGCGTTGTTCCGCACTGAGGAGCCGGTGGCAGTGCCGCGGAAACGTCCCACCGCCATTTTAAGCACCTGCCACTTCCCAACCCAAATGGATGCAGGAAGCAGAGCAGCTCGGCCTTGGTGCGCGGCCCAACTGCAGGGTGGTGCCCTGACAAGAGGTCTCACGTCAGGCCTCGTCTCTGGCACAGGTCCCGGCACTGAGGCTCTCCCCTAACAGCTTTCAAAGGACTAAAAACCCTCGTGCAGTCAGAACAAGTGAAAAGCAGGGAAAATCCTTCCAGTGCAGTTCACTGCCCCAGCCCCTTGACTGGGATTTGTTTTGTCTTGCTGCGGTCAGGGCTAAGCTGCTGAACACGGCCGTCCCCGCAGTGTGCATTTCGAGTGTCAGCAGCCCCCAGTGGGGTTCTGAGTGACTCACTGGCATATGTCGGCTCCGCTGCCTGCCAGATCATTAGACCATGGATACCTTTTTATTTATTAGTAAAGCTTCCACAGAATAAAGAAGGGACACTGACAAACAAACAGCATCAGTAGCCCCAGCCCTTCTCCCCCTCTTCAGAGGCCGAACTATTTGTTTGAAGTGGGACGCAGCGTTTTATCACTTAGAGATTGCAAGTTCGATTGTGAAGCCTGGTCTGATGGCTGGCTGGATAATTTGTCTCTCGGCTCTGAGAGAAATGATGGAAGTCAATTTGACAGCTGTGAGGCTCCCCAAGGATTCCAGACCCAAAGTGCACAGAGCAGTGACAGACATGGCAGCGCTCTGAATATCAATGAAGCTCTGCCTGGGAATAATGCTGAGGCAATACAAATTGCACATGTTCAGCTGGAAGGTTATCACTATCATTATAGTTATTAATTATTGTTATTATTACTTCTATTATTAAGACATAAAGAAGCCAAAAGCTCCTCTTGGTCTCATAGAAAAGAGATGAGTTCCCAGCTCTGACCTACACACTGCCCTCAGTTTTGTGCAACCACATCAATGTAAATGGAGCTACAGAGGGTTAAGAATATCCAGCACCACAAAAAGCTACAAAGCTTTCTGCTACTTAGAAAAGGAATAGGACCTGGACTGAGACCAGGGATGAAACGGACTCATTTTGGACCTAACTTGCCTGTGTCTTGTACTGAGTGCTGCAAGTGAAAACTCGAGCATTTTCTCACAGTAATGGTAGCTGGCCTGTGGATCTGTAAGCGATTAGACAAGGTGCAAGGCAAGGAAGATGAGAATAAAAAAGAACAAAGTATAGGCAGTTCTTCTGGTGTGCATTCAGACCGACAGCACAAATCTATTGAGCTGGTAACTGCAGGATATAGAACAGAATTTGGCCCTAAATATCTATCAGACTGCATTTTGTTAGCTTAAAGTAATAATATGCCAGTCCTTTTACTTGGCTTCTTGGATGGGTGTCAATAAAACTGAATATCCTTTTTTTGCCACTTGCAAATACAGGTGACTTCATGTGAAAGACAGTGTAGATTCTTTGCTTATTCCAACTTCTTAGGCTTTCCTTGGAAGTCTTGGGCAGTTAGCCCAAATGTCATTAAATTTGAAGTCAAATGCAGAATAAAAAAGAAGTATAAGCTTCAGTTTCATACTCAAAACTATTTTTTTTTTGCCATAGAAAAGAATAGAGGACATTTAAAGCAATATACTAGAACGTGCTTATGTAGCAAATTTATCTACCCAAAAAATAGATTTACAAGGGAGACTAAACTCAGTGGCAACACCATCAATTCAGTGAAAAGAAGCACAATTGTTTGACTAAAACTATGGTAACTGTACAGATATAACATGCAATCCTGCTTTATTAAATGAAACCTCTAGTGAATCTGTTATCACCATAGTAACACTGTAGTTATGACATGGAAACATGCTGAACTACAGTTTGATATTAACATCTGGTTAGCATCTGCACAGTTTCTTATTCACATTACTAAAATTATAATCCAAGCAGAGCAAAACTTAAGTAAAACTACAGCTTGAAGGCCAAATTCTAGTCTCGGGTGCATTATATTTAACATGCAGGTCCATGATATGTACCCTATATCTGGATTTACAATTAGAGTCTTGGTATGGTATTTAGAGGCTAGTTTGTGCATCTCCTAGGATGTAAATGCACACACACTGTGTTGTTGGTAATAATATCCAGGCAAAAAAATTGCAAAACCATATGATAATTGCAACTGACCTTCTCACAAGTGTTCTCCACAGCAACCCTGGTTTGCAGACACTGCTTCGAACATTTCAAAGCTCTGAGCAGTTTCAAACACAGCTTGTTTTATTCTTATTTATTTTAAACCACCTGCCACAACATTTTTTCTGTCTTCTTCCTCCCACATAAAGTGTGGCACTTTATTCACAAAACGGCACTGGCCTGAATACAAAGTTAGGAATTTTGCAGTCTGTGGAAAGTGATAGGTTTAAGGCTCAAAATCTACGCACATTCAAGATGAGAAGTAGCTGAGTAGAGAAAGAGATATTCCTGGATTAAAAAAAAATATATAATAATAATAGAAAACCAGAAAAAGCATCATTTTTCTTTTGGGTCAATAATAAACTGTGATGTACAGGGTGCCTTAAATCACAGTAGTGCTATATTAAGAGTTTCCCCCACCCTCAATTTTTAAAAAATGTAGTCACATTTCCTTTGCTACCAAGGCTCATGCACTTCGACTTCCAGTGATCAAGCCCTAGATGCATAGATACAGGAGAAAAACTAGTAAACATTCTTCCAGTTATTAAAACAATCTCTTTTTTGCAGGATGTAGCACACATATCTAGGATGGAATGAAGTGTTGCACACAATTGTATTCAAAATGTGCTCATCGTTGCCTGAGGAAAGCTTGTGCTTGGCATAACACAGCATAGCAAAGATGGAGGAACACTACATTTTTAAGAGAAGTCTGCAAACTGAAACAATTATTTCTCAATCTGCCTTTAACCAAACGAATAAAGTACCAGAAGTCAGTGGAAATAATCATAAGTGAAGCCTGTAATACTGCATGAATCATATAAATAACATGGAAAAGTGTTGTATAATTTTCACCCAAGAGTTAGATTGCATAGCTGCATTCTCCATATGTCTTCCTTCTCATTCTCATAACTGAATATTATACCATATGATATGGCAGCACAACACAGAAACAAGAGTGACAGAATATAATATAATTTCTAGTAACAATTTGCTGCCTTAAAAACCACCATATAAACTAGGTATCTATTTCACTCGCATGGTTTAACAAACACCCTCCACTTAGCTGATTCATGTTTAGCTTCTATCATTGCTAACAACCTATCTGCTATTCCTGCATGATCTCAGTCATCTAATGTAAACTGTTTGCCAAGTAGGAACGTATTTAAACAGGTCTTTTAACGCTTTGATGATGACAAGCATCTGAGGTTTCATCAGTTACTTGTTGAATATTGGTAGGGTTCTCGGTTTCAGTTGCAATGAACAGCGCACACAAAAGCTGTGCAGTTTGGAAAATTTCATGGGAGAATCAGGAAAACTAAATGCTATTTCTCCTCCTCAACTGCTGTGACCTTGTGGAAGCCCTCTTCTTTCATAAGAGGCCATGTCCCTGTGTCTCCCCACCCCCATTTGTGAAGTCGGGTTAAAGATGCCTTATTTGAAGCACTTAATTGAAGGCACATCTCTGCGGATTTCTATATAAACAGTTTTACTACTTGCAGCTGTAAGATGCAGTCCCAAATGCGATACAATGAGTGTTCTAGAACTTATTCTAGCCTCATCTACAATATGAAGTTGCTAAACATCCAACAGAACTCCTTCAAAGGGAAGATGCTCAGGGAGGTTTAGCTAGGTTAGGTCACAAATCAGAGACGGAAAGACCACCATGGCTCCCTGTTTAGTCTCTTACCACCAAACATGAAAATGACTTTTTACATTAAAAAATATTATCAATTTTTTTTGCCTCTGGTCTAACTTTATTATTGATATTTGTGCCTGGAACCACGTATGGTTTGGCAGAGCTTATGGGCAACAGAAAGACAGAAGAATCCATGAAATACACAGCCATGAAACCTGATCCTTCCAGAGGGTGTCTGCTTACCTAACACAACACACAACACGCTCGCATAGCCTAAACCAAACGCTGTGGTTATAGCAGCTACAGAGAGCTCAAAGGGGTCTTCTGGATTCATACACGAGAATTCTAGAGAGCACCTACAAGGTCACTTCATCTGATTTCCCTGGTAACTGAGGTCAGGCAGCCCCACTCGGTGCTGACTGCTGCCCAAGTGGTTATTCTTCCCAGCTGTGCAAGCGAGAATGAGCAAGCATCAGTGCAACCTGTGCGGGGGGAGCAGGGAGCACAGGTGAGGCCACGCTGGCACTGTTTTGGGAAGAGATGAACATTACTCGTGTTTTACATACAAGTATTTTCCACAGTCTACAATAAAAAGCTCTATTTTGGCTCAAACTATTTCCACAGACTGAAAACCAGTGCAGAAGGCCCCGCAATAACGAAGTGCAAGCACAGAGAGCAGCAGCCATTACAATGTGCAAGTCCAAAGCTGATCATTTCTGTTAATAAAGAGGGCCAGTACATAATTAGGAAGATAGCACAACTGACACCATCACTTAAAGGCAGACAAACAGAACAAAAACCAGTTGGGAATGGGACTAAAACCTGCAGCTTTTCTTCTGCTTTTAGTCACACAAGGTTTATAGATACTTTTTCTCCTTAAAATGCCTTAAGTATAGTTCTGCAGCTTCCTCCTGCCTCCCACATAGAGCAACAGGCTAGAGCTAGTTAGAGACACAATCCTTCTCTTCATTTGGTAAGGATGAAGAACAGCTTTGATAAACACAGAAGAGTTACACCAGTAAAAAGCCAACATAAGCAAAGGGTCAGGCTCGGCAGCGACGAGCTCTCAGGCAGCTCGAGGCTTGTCCCAGCTTGGCTGACCGAGTGCACGCAGCCTCTGGAGGAGGACACCTTGCTGCGGGCTTACCACGAGGGGCACGAGGTGAGGTCAGTAAGCTGCTGGGACTGATCCTCTCTGGCTTACTTCGTGATAAAACCCCAGTGCTATGCGTTCACTGAACTCTTCAGCACAGATCACACACATCGCTACTCCAAGATTACTTCCTGGGTGCTTTTTCTTATTTTAAACAGGAAGAGAAGCCCACCAGGCACCCGCAGGGAGCAGTCACATCTCTGAAAGTCAGAAAAAGATTCCTCATACATACCCTGCTCGAGCAAAAAGCAAAGCTGCCCCAGGACTGATCTTTTGCTATTTTTCTTCTCTGATCTTTGGTGTTCCCTTCCCACCTTTCAGGAGAAACTGCTGCTTCCAAATGGCAACTTCATAAGCACCTGTGAGAGAACTTAATTGGAACTAATTAGCTGTTGGTTGTCTGGGACCTGCGGAGTCACAGCAATTACTCCAGTCAAGAAACAACCTGGGGGAGGGCAGTGCTTCTTTGCAGGAAAACGAACTAAGCTGCTCCCTAAAGGAAACTTTTTACAGAGACTGAGCCTTTCAAAGCACGGAGCAGAGCTCACAGTGATCTAAATTAAAGATTATTTTTAAAGAATGTCAGGGAATATGTTTCCATCAACACCTCGATCTCAATAAGCTATTGAAGTGTTTGAAAATACTTTCAAATGTAGTTTTTGTTGCTTGATTCTACACTATTTAAAAATTAACTCTCATCCACATAGTTTTACGGGATTTAGGATACGTAGGGAGCTTGCAGGACTATGACCCTGCAGTAGTGCCTTGGCTTTACGTTCAGTGCAGCCTGGCTGTGCTGGGATGTGACATGCTGGGGTTGGGCAGGCCAGGGGGATCTATATGTATATGCTTTTAGTAATAACTTTGCTGATTTTGCTGTTTTGTCCTCTACTAAGAGAAAAGCGTGGCAGTAGGATGCTTTCCTTTGAACAATTCCTCAAGACTACCAGGTATGAGTGCTGCATGTACCAGAACCACTGTTCATCAAACACTTCTCAGCCCCTGCTTCTGTTTCATGAAATCTACATCTGAAGTATTAAAAAGCTACAACACTCCATAGATCTGTATCTATCATCTTCTATTATATTCCTTTTACTCTCTAACAGTGTGCAAGAGCCCGTTCCAGCCAGCTTTACTGAAGTAAAGATTCTGTCTTCACAAAGAGAATGTGTGGTAAAAGTTTTGTCGCGAGTTGCAGTAATGTGGTTTTTAGTAGGAAATTATGATTTAAGTCTGATGGGACTGAAAAATGTGCCCCTCCCTAAAGCGGAGAACTATACAGCTCTGTAAAATAACATACCTCCGAGAATGGTTAAAAATCAAGAGTTTCTGAGCAGTATTAGTATGAAACCTTGACTGTTTCTTTCTTCCAAAAATAATGGAATGTGCAGTTTGAGGCATTCTCAGCAACAAATTATCCCCATGAAAGCAGATGAATATTTAAATTGCATTGCAGCTGAACATGTTAGTAAGGAGGTGAGAAATTCCAACAGAACTTCAGAATATTTTACCTTTTCTGGTTTCAGTGACCAGGTATCTGATCTATCTTCATTCAGGGTCCATTGTCAGAATAATCTGCTTCAGCTGGAAGTGATCCCATAAGCAGGCATTTGTGGAATTGTCTGCCTACAGAGGAGTTTCTTCCTAAGTTGTTTTTAGTAATTGCTCATCATTAATAATCAAGTGTCTTATGTCCTGGGTTATGATTGCTTTCCATTATTTTTAAAGCTTTTATCCCTTTGAATGTTCTTGTTACCTAATTAAGGGCACAGCCCTTTATTCTGAGTGCTACAGAGGTCTGTGCCTCTTCTGGGTGATGGGAGGGCAAGGAGATTAAAAACAGAACACATGTAGCAGCAGGGGGACAGATTTTCCAGGTCCAAGACCAATTTTCAAGGTTTCTTACAACCATATAACAAATATTACTTTCTGGCATAGTCAACAAGACTGTAACTGAAGATGCTGGTGCCCTGCACAAGCCTACAGTGCCTGTACTTTGATCTTGTCCTAGATACTGGTAACGTGCACATTGCAATGCCTAAGGTAAACAGCTGAGGAAGTATGAACTGATCCTGTAAGATGCTGAGTTAATAAGGTCAAAGAGCCCATGGAGATTCACTTAGCTAATGGGAGCTGAAGACTTTGACTTTGTAGGTAGCTCTGAGAATCTTGCTGAATAAGACCCGAAATGCTTGAAATCAAAAAGCGTGCCCCTGTTTCATGGCAGATTGCAACAGTAAAATTGTTTGAAGCTTTATCATGACTTCCGTCTGCCGGGTAATCTCCATTACACTTAACAAAATCCACATTGAGAGCAAAGAACAATGGTGATGAGGAGAAAAAGCCAATTTTAACAGCTTATATACGACTTACCATAAAATCCCCGGTTCTCCTTCCTGCATAATTTACTCAAATGCCTCAAAGATGATAAATTAGGGAAAAGAGAATCTAAGATTATTTGCATAGAATGGAAATAGAAAAAAAAAAAAGTAGAACTATACAGAATACATTGTATTCTACTCCAAGGAAATTCACAGACCTGTTTCTATAATCTTGGGAAGGAAGCCAGAGAAGACTGGAAATACACAGAAAGCTTTAAACAATTGATCTTACTGGGAGGTTACACTGGTACCTTTTATCCTCCTGGTTTCCAGATGTTTCAGAAAATGCCCAGAAGTGAAACACTTGTAGGTTTCTAGGAGATAAAGCGGAGAATCATTCTCTTCTTCCCTTCCAGACTGCTGTCAAACCATCTATCTAGCCTCCAGTACGTGCATGTAAGTTCTCTGTAGTACTGCAGACAGCCTGCCTCGGGCTTTTGATCTTAGATCTTACAAAAGCCACGCAAGAGTTGATGGAGTTAGCAGTTGAAAAGGAGCATCCTGAGGAAGAAACTACATTGCAGAAATTGCTGCAAAGATGTCGTGGGTGGCACTCCTGAAACAGAGCAGTCTCATGTCAAGGAACATGGGGCTGCTGGACATCGCTGTGTTTTTCACAGAAGAGATACGGGAAGCATTTTGTCAATCTGCACTTGTAATAGTTTGAGTTCAGAGACGTCAGAAATGGCTGCACTTAATGAAATGACAGCTTTACAGACGTAACCCGGTGCTCCACTTACATACACAGCAGTCGGCTCAACACTACTGCTCCAGCACTGACCTCAGAAACCTGTCTGCAGTGGTCCAAGTACAAGAGGCAGACCCCAGCCTGTAAGGCGTTACAAAGCACCCCAAGATACTATGTTAACTACAACTGCTAAGAGGTTAGCGTTACTCTAAGCTGGTGTGCCTTCCTAAGGCAGCTTTCAACGTCGAGAAATCCTCTGGCAATCCCCACCCCCTTCCAACAACCCGAAACATAAAAACTGGAGCATGCCACTTTAAAACTAGCCTATTTAGGCCACAGATGCTAAATGAATTCAGCAGACAGACGGAGTAATGGAATGTCAGTGTTCCAGTCTGCTGCCTTGAAGCAATAGGTTTCTTTTTATTATTAATTTCTCCTCTCATTTTCCAATGCTGCCTCTGGGCTCCATGCTTTAGATGCAGTATTCTTGTCAGTCTCGCTAACCCAATTTGGAAATAATTAAATTTTAAAATATTAAAGGGATTATAAATACTTCCCACCCCACTTCCCCCGCCCCACTCCCTTTTATACTGTCCCTATAAAACTGCTGAATTTTGCTTCAGGACTTAAAATGTGTTACTGCAGAATCTGATTTGTTACTGCAGTTTCCTTTGCAAAGGCTGTAGAATATCTGAAGGGAAAAAAAAAAAAAAAAGAGTTAATTCTAGTAAAAGGTGCCCAGAAGCCTTATGAGATGAAGAGCTCTGCCATTCTGACACCTTGGAACCTGATCTTACTCCTGTTGAAATTAATGCTAAGACTGTCGAGCTCGTCCTTCCCGTGGCAGCTTGCTGTCCACCAGGACCTCAGGTTCTCCTCTGCAAGGCCCTTTTCCAGCCACTTGGACCACAGCACGTACGGGTGCCTGCGGTTATTCTTCCCCAGGTGCAGGAAGAATTTGCACTTCCCGTAGTTGAGCCTCACGAGGTGCTTCCCTGCCCAGCTCTCCAGCGTGCGCGGGTACCTCTGGATGGGCACAGCCAGCTGCTGTGGCAGCCGCCACGTCCATCCTCCTCCTCGGCATCTGCAGGCTGCTGAGGGCACACTCTGCCCCATCATCCTGGCTATCAACAGAGACATCACACACGGTCCTGGCCCCGGGCACACTGCCGCTGACCTGGCTCCAAAGGGGCCTTGTGCCTCTGATCGCAGCCCCCTTGGCACAGCCATTCAGCCTCAGTCCTCCTCCGTTTATCTTAACTAGATTATTTTTACCATTTTGCTCTCTAGTACGTAAAGAAAGTAACTGAATCTTGGCACTGTCCCTATATATAGTATCCTGCTCTTGAATACTATCATCATCATCAGGGCCCTTTGCTGGTTTAATTTTAGGCCTCACAGTCCCAGATATCCTCACAGATACAAATGTACACTTTGCATTTCACTGCTGTGAAGAGCGAGGCAGAAAAGCGATGTAACTTGCCAAAGATCAAACAGCAAAATGAGAGGCAGAGCTGCGAACAGATCCTAGGAGCCCTGTCACACAAACCCTAGAAAACACGCTGTCACTCTGATGTACGGCTGCTTCAACTGCCCCCAGACTACAAATACCTGCTGGAGAACTTTGCCTCATGCTGGTTGACCAGTACAAAAAATGATGGGTGTCCTTCTTGTGGACTTTATGGTTTAAATAACAAACTTTTAATTTAACCAGGTGTAGTGAACTTTGGCACTTACTATGATTTTCTTCATAAGCCTCAGAAAAAGAGAAAGCATTATCCCCTGTTTAAAACCTGAGATAACTAAAGCCAAAATTGTCAACCTGGCTTAGCATCCACACCAAAAGTCAGAATCCAAACCTCTCTGTTTTTTTCCTAAAATCTGTCAGAACTATCCAGATTTTTAAAACTTCAAGACCACGTATCTCCCATTGAGGACAATAGCTTATATCCCCTCTCTACCTTATATCCCCTCCCTATATCCCACTTCTTGAGAACAACAACACAATTTCTCTGTTTGCCTTGTGCTAACTGAGAACAGCTGAAGCTTCTGGACGCTGCCTATCTGGACACTTACACAGGCTCATAGATTTTTAAGGCTGGGAAGAACAGTATCTCTTGCAACAGTATCTCCAGATATTTGCATCAGGTAATTTTTTTTTAATTTTAATTTTTATTTTTCTTGTCCCACAAATTCCTTTTAAAGGTATGTACTGACAAGTCCTGAAACGGAAGCTGAATTATTCTGATAGTGTGCCTCCAGCTCGAAGTATTGGGATCTTTTAAAACACAGCTCTCCAGGTTTTGAAAGGCAAAGTCACTTTGTGACTCTCACAACAGATGAAGGTTTCCTAACCCTCAGGCTTGTCCTTTTGTGGGTCCGACATGCTGCTATTATTTTAAAGCTACATCTGGAGTAAAGCCTACAAAAGGAAAGATGAGACCATTACCAGCTCATCTGTGCCATCTTTGTCCCACATTTCCATCTTGAAAGCATTCTGTTTAGCTTCAGATCTTTCTGGGTCACCAGTGGTTTGTTTCAACAACTGTACTCCAGACCTCACTGAGACTCAACCAGTCATTTTTGTTTATGGCTTCTGTTTCCTGTATATTCTTCTCACTGATTGCATTTCCCAGTTCTCACCACATCTCAGATGGAAAATAAAAAGTGGGAGAAACAAGGGGAATCCAGTGTGTTACACATTTCGTGTGTAACACATAAGTTGAGGTTAACCAGAGCATGAGAATGGCTCTCTGGCAAGACAGACTTCCTTCTGCCTGGAGAGGAGTCACTGGGACCCAAACTACCCTAGGTTTGCCTAATGATTTATATGAAAAAAGCTTGACACAGCTGGGAAAAAAACACACAAAACAGCCAAGGTCACTGGGCTACTCCAAAGACTCCGCCGACATATTAAAGAGGGCAAATTTGCGATTTTTCGTATCAAGAAAATGAAGTTACTGAACATGGAAGGAGTTTCATATTGAACAGCTTAGGGACCTGGGTGCTTCAGACAAGGCACCAGTGAAGATGTCATTGAGAACTGATACATACAAAGATGTGCACACAATCAATTAATTTAAACATTATTTACAATGGATTACAGCTTGTGCTTTATACTGGAGCAAAACCCATTTGACTTTTTTTTGGTTTCACTACACTGAGAGAAGTAGTTTTGTTTGGGCACCAGAACTTAGAAGAGCACAGTTCTGTCCCTCATTCTCTGCAAAATCACTGTATGCTATTGGCAAGTAACATTATACTGCACTTCTAGAAAAGCCAGACACTGGTATGCACCCTGTAATAAACAGAAATGTTGGCTATCCATCATTTCTGAACATCATGCCTCTAGAAGTCTGTCTACCTTCCACGACTTCTGTTTTGTGAGCATGCAAAAACGTATTCTTTACTTTATCTGAATTTCTCCATTCTCATAGAATTGGTGAATCCATATGATTCTCCAGTTACGCTGAATATTTAGGTCAGAGAAAAGCATACACACAGACAACATGGTACATAAAATTAAGGGCATTCTATCTATTTTTCTGCAACATGTTTTTCTTGGGAGTACTTCTAATGAGTAAATCTTCTGATATTGTTTATTGTTATTTTTCAGAATCAGTATAGTTGGATGTTAAGCAAATTGTTTCTTTTTTAATCCGTGTAAATTCTCTGCACTCTTCAGAATCATTTTGGGATACGAGTTAGGAGAGAAACAAGCCTCAGTGAAAACGGAAGTAAAGAGAGCAGCAGTGGCAGCATCAAAAGGACAGGAAGGCTCTACTTACATTATTGTAGGATTATGCAGTTGTAAAAGCATGAGCTAGTCTGTATTGAAATAAAGGAATTCCTAGCTAGGAGTCCCTGGTTAGGCGTATGACAGATATCCATTTTTTCTGCATCAGGCAAAGAAGGGATCCATTATACAGTGAGCTATACTTGGGCTGAAGAAAAAAAGCTTTAAAAGATAGCAAGTGATGCCATACGTTTTCATTCTGGAGCATGCTATGCAAAGATCTGGGTAGTCAGCTCCCACCAACCATCTGGAGAGAGAAGTCACTCAGATTTAAGTGCTGAACCTGCTGTGGTAGACAATCGGTGCCAGTGAACCACTCACTCCTCTCCCCCTGTCTGTTTTCCTGCCTCTTGCTGCAATAGAGCCTTAAAATAAAATAATCTGGCTACCACTTTCCAAACACCCGCTTCCCAACAGCCCAGCTTCCATCTGCAGGGCGCACTCCAGTCCTTGGACATGGCAGGCCACTTCCAGGGACAGAGCTATAACGAAGGTCTGACAAAACACAAGTGCCACAGAAAAGAAATACGCACGAAAAAAATGCCTCTTCTTTACTAAGCTCCTCACAGCCCTGTGTTAAACCCTAATTTCTGTTTTATGTCTCCCTGATTCCTCCCCAGTGCTTAATGTCTCTTTTGACTGCCGTTAAAAGCTTCCTGGGGCTGAGACCTTGGGAACCCGGCAAGCTCACTGGGGTTGCCTTACAAAAAGTGACTGTATGTGCCAGGAAAGGTTTAGCAGCTTTGAAATAAAAGGAACTTTCAACCATCTTGCCATAAATTGCTTTGTTGCCTGTAGTCAGCAAGAATCAGTCTGAAGACTTCTGGAGCCTGAGGGTATCAATTGCTTTGTTTTTTCCCTCTATCAAATCTATCCTCCAGTGACTTGTGTTACACTGCAAGCTGCTCTGGGATGCTCGGCAGATGCTAAATGGGGCACAAGAGACGTATCAAGCCCCTTGGCATGTATATATTTTTAAATCAAATAGGCAGAGATGGGCAGAAGAATCTGTGATGGTGAATCAAATGTTCCTAGCTAGCTCTGTTGCATACAGTCATCCTGCCTCCCTGTAGGACTAGAAAGTAACTGAGTGACTAAAGTCTAAATAGCTTGGGATCAATTGCTGTAAGGCTTACTCATGTAAGTACCGGTTCCAGTGGGCTCACTGGGACGGCTCGCATTATAGCAGGTCATTTCATGGATGAAGACCTATGAAGAATATTTGTAGGTGGGGAATAATCTAATGAGAACAGAATAGAGATTATGTCAATTAGAGAAACAATTCGGTGCACATCAGCTGTGAAGAAAAAACAAGTAGGATGTGGAGTGCTGTTTCCATGTTCCAGCTCCTAAACAGGAAAAGGAATACTAAGCAATGTAATAACATTGGGATGCCCTGTTTTTTTTCCCAGTAATCAATAAGATAAAAACCTTACCAAATAAGGGGGCTGTGTCTTTTTCTCCTTTGAATGTGTCTGCATGCATAAATTGTACAGAATTAATCTAAATTAGATAGGGATACTAGTAACAGTCCTACATATTACAACTTTTTCTAAAAAGCAATTAAGAAAAAAGACAAACGAAGGAAGATGAGCTTGCTTCACTGTAACAGTTAACTGGCTGCATGAATACCTATCTAGAGGTAGAAGTAAAAAGCCTATTGGGAAAAAAAATAAAAATCTCTGGTATAAATGAAACTTATTTGTGAAAAAGAAGCTGACTTAACCAAAACAAATAATCAGCCATATGAATATATGTCATTTTTTCTGTAAATGATTATCTATGGAGAATATGCTATGGGCAAACTGAAGCATTCAAAAAAAAAAAAACACATAAAATGTCCAAAACAATATTTTTAAAATTCGGATCTTGGCATCTCTGCTGCTGAAGTGTGAGAGCTGCTTAGCAAAGCACAGCGAAAGCGGGTGCAATGATTACAACACTAATGCAGCAGCTGGGAGAACTGTGTTCACTCTCCTTTGTCAACACAGATTTTCCATGTGAGCTCTGCCAACTGATTTAGCTTTCCTGGGTGTCAGATTCCTATCTAGCATGCTGAAAGAACAATACTCTCCTACATTACCAGGACAAGGATTAGGTAAATACATTATAGATTGTGACTACAGGGGCCGTAATGGTGAGAATCATGAAAGTCCCTGAAACGGACAGGGTGTGTTACTTGCTTGAGAGCACGTACCGAAGAAATTGCAGAACAAGGTTATCAGAGTCCAGCACTCTGTGCTCTAATGCCACCAGGGAGAATGTGCTTGCTTTAAGAAGTTTGAGAAGTCCAATTTCACATACTGGAAGCTTTTCACAATTGGTTAATATATTTGGTTCTGGAGCTTCAAATTCACAAGAAATATATGTATTTCAATGGCACAAATAATGGCTTACTCAACTACAACTATGCAAATAAATGCAGGAACTAATCATCTGTCTAGAACTCCACTGAAGTCAGTGCAGCTTTAGGAAGTAGCTACCCTAAGACCAGTTCTTGATAAATAAAGTCCTGCTTGGAACAACTTCATCCCTGTTGTTCCTCTTCCACTTCCATGGCATCGTCATAGAAGGGAATCAGCTTGCCTCGTGCCCCAGCAGCATGTTCCTGCATGGCAGCAGTTAGGGAGGCAGACCCAGCTTGTTGCTGCTGCTGCAGGGTTTGGCTGGCTCCATGGCTCAAAACCATGTGCAGCTCCTATTAATAAAACAGTGTGTGTGGTGGAAGGATGCCAAATTGCTCTCATCTCTGTGTTTCCTAATTTCTCCTGTAGCCTTCACCCTTTGAAGAGGCACAAAGATCCCCCTTGTCTGGTGGTGCTAGCTGTGGAAGGGGGCTGGTAATTACTCAGCATGCCATTTTGTTGAAGGCAGCGTGTTGGGAAGCAAACCCCTTGCATGACCACTAACCCAGCCTTGCCTCTTCCTCCCTTTCCCTGTTCTCCCACTGCACACAGATGCTGAGTTCATGGGCCCAGGTGCACACACAGAGGCAATAACTGCACTCAGTGTCTCAGGCAGCTGTCGTCAGGAGGTCTCTGTACGATTAAGCTTGGGTTCTGTGTGAAGCAGAGTCAGACGAGATGGCAGACACAGGTGCTCGCTTTCTGTAGAAACGTTGCTCAGTAGCCATTGTCCTTAGCCCCAGGCGTGCAGGGCCAGGCGTGTGCCCAGAAAAAGGATTTGCTATTAAATAGTGGGATCCATGCTGCTGTCTGACATGCTGCTCTCTGACATGCACCCGGTTCTGAACATTGGACCTCTACTGTTAAGACCATGGAAAATTGGCTTAAGTGGAAAGAGAAACTGGAAAGTTTGTAGGAAATGGGAGCACAGAGATGTTTAGGTGTTTGGGGGGGGGAATGAGCTGGGAAAACTTCAAGTAACTTCCACTTCAAACCTGATTTAGGCTTTCTGCACTGTTAGCTCTGACAAACTCCCCAGAGAAATCATGATGAATTTCTCTCAGTAAAGAACTATACTTTTCCCAAATGGTGACACTACCATTTTGCAGGGAGTTCTCCTGGTGGAGGGAAGCGCACTGTAAATAAGGTTCCCCGAGAGGTTGCTGTGCATCCTGCAGAGAGAGACGCGGAGGTACCAAGGTGCTGTGACTTCCCCAAGGTTCCACCAAAAGCCAGGTGTCCTAGCAGGCACCTCTGCTATATAACCAGCTAAACAATATTAAACTTTTAACATTTAATCCTGGATAAGCACTGGCAAATTCTGATAATCCGAACAGGGGAACGGGAGGATGGCGCAGACAGCTGAGTGATCCCAGCATGCTGCATATTCATCAGACAGACTTGCAACCCCCAGAACAACTATATCAGGGCAGCAGACTATGTGGACTGCTGATGTTGTGTGAAATTTCATCAGCTGTAAACTCACTTTGCAGAATAAAAGAAAAGCCGGTTCAGATTAAGATCTATTTCCTAGATCATGCAAATATTAAGTGACATTAATTGCCTGGTTCTGGTTTAATTCCAACAACTGAAACACTGTACAAGCATAAGAAAATGAAGTCCAGATATAAGCAAGTGAGCCAAAAATGCAGGGTCCTAGGAAGTGTAAGTAGCTCTCTGCAATAAAACCAATTACAGAGCATCTATCAGAATTGGATTTGATGTTGATAACACACAGTCTGTGAAAGGCACAAGGAAACAAGGACTTCTTCACAGACTTCTCTAAACCTTCTCTAGGGGTTTTCCATTGCTAATTAAGTCATATAAAACACATCTGGGGTAGGCTGAAGCCTGTATAGATGACTTACTTAGGCTATGAACAGAGCCAGTAGCAGTTTTGAACAGGGCTGAATTGTTACCCTCCACTTCTCTGGCCGTTCAGGGGGGGCTCTTGGAGCAAGGACCGCAGAGTGCAGCCTGTCCTACAGTCTCATTTCCCTTCCTTAGTTCACAGAAGCATCGAGTGCACTTGTGCTCTGAGGTCTGTCCTATATAAATATCCCCAGGAAATAAATAAATGCCAGTGCACTTGTGCATTTCCCTCAGATATTCTTCTCCCAGCTGCTGTGCTGACAGTACTTACCAAGAATCAGACATTTCATTTTGGCTTGCTATTCTGCTGGAGGGAGATGGGAACAAGATGCTCCTGAGGCAGAGAAGAGGAGGGTAACAATTCGGTTACCAGAATATTAATCTGTTTATTTATAGATGCACACACTCAAATCTACACGGAAAACTGGAAAATAATTTCTTCTCACCCTGTAACTGAAGGGGGTAGCTGGAGTCTGAAATCTTGTTCAGGGGAAGAGGCTGTGAGAGGGTAGAGGGGAGAGTTCAGGGCTGGGATTTCAATTATCATCCCGATGGGTGCTGAGACTGCTAACCTGTTGTGAGGAGTAAAACGGAAGGGCATTGCCTTAGTGATTCAGTTCTCCACCAATTCTGGCCACGGGCCATCTGGCTGTGATTGGCCTGAGTCCCCACAGGACAGTGCAGAGACAAATACAGTGTCCCCAGGACAGGTGCCAGCCCACCGTGGCATCAATGGGAACGGAGGTATTCAGAGACTGAACAACTGTGACTAAGTAGTCAGCTTGCGGGCCGCTCCTCTCCCAAGGGCAAGCCAGGCTTATGGCCACGTCCATTCCTCAGCCATCCTGAACCAACAAGACTGTGCTAGGGAACAGAGAGAAACCCAAAGGAGAGTTTTAAAGGGAGCTGAGAAGCCATGTGGTCCAGGCCAGAGACCCAGCGAAGTCTGGTGCCATTCCTGGGGGCAGCGCTCTAAGCATGTGTGTCTCTTCCTACCCCATCTCACACTGCACTTTTAGTTAGACTGCAGATTTGTTGGGGCTGGGACCACCTTTCTCTGCATGTGTAGCACTTAGCAGCACAGCAGCTCTGACTTTTTTTGAATCCTCAGTTACGATTCTAATATTATTAGCAATTAAATGAAACCTATAAAATGGGGTTACTGAATTATTCTATATCATTTTATGGATTCATGTCTGTCCTGTGTGATCCCTGTCCTACCTTGCAATAAAATACAATTTAATGCCCAGGACTGTCCAGAACAAAGTACGCAACATCTGCTTGACTGCGTTTACCTGCCTGGTCACCAAGACCTTGGATGCTGTCCCACAGCTCCTCAAACGCCATTAAAATCAGGATGAATTGAACACGTTTCTGAACATCATCAGAGAAAGAAAGCAAGCATCTATTCTACCTACTGTGTCTTTTATGTCCCAGGAAAACCGTCATGTTGTGTGCTTTGGTGACCTATCTAGAGAACAAGAAGAATGCTCACCCATCTTTCCAGAGGTTCTGAATTTAATTATTGAAATGTGGTGGAATCTTCTGGGTCCTTTGGAGCAGAGGCACTCAGAAAACAAACATCAGGATTATGCATGCAAGAGGAACTGTGTTCCTCTGCCAGAGCAGCCAGTGCCGATCAGTCCAGCACAAAGTCTTTTAACCTGGAGATTTGACAGTGACTACGGACAGATGAGCCTGTCTCATGCTGACAGCCCTGGCTTTTGCTTGGCTTTGTGTCTGCAGATGGGTCTGAGCCAAGGAAAGCCCAGCCAATGAGACTTCTGGCGTTACCCCTTTGCAGTTAGTCACAACTGACCTTGCACCGCATATTGCTTCCTGGAACTCTCTCCCTGGAGACCATCTCTGGGCAGACGTGAAGTCACATCCCACCAGGTTCTCACATCAGGTTAGGTATTAAATGCAAGGAATGCAAACGCTCTCTTGTGTAGAGTAAGCAGTGTATCTGCACTTGGAAAAGCTCGGTTTCAGGGCTGGATCTCCAACGGGAGACAGAACTTCTCAATTTAGCTCTCCATTAATTATTGTCAGGTCATCTGGTTAAATCTCTAATAACAACAGACACACACACTTAATTTCTATTGCAATCTGGATTCTGCTGTCGACATCAAGTTTGCTTGCCAGTGTTTATCACTCCCCATGGCCCTCAGACGAGGCTGCATCACCATTGTAGCTGGAATGCGTTCAAACAATCCGAATCGATGGAGACTTCCCCTTAAAACAGGCACCCACTCTCATTCACAGGGGTCAGCAGCACTTTGCCTTCTGCCACACATCCTGCCTTGCTGCAAGACTTTGAACAACAAGCCAGTATTGATTTCACAACAGTTATGCATGGCAAATTAAGGCTGGGTTTGGTAATTTTTTGTGCGTTCTGTCCATGAGGTACACCCAGTATTGTAAGGGAATGGTGCACAGCTACCAGTAGATCCAGTGGTCTAAAGTACCAAAGCAATTTTTTTTGGAGGCAACCCTGAGTTCTGTGGTTTGGTTCTAGTAGTTCATTGTCATATAATAATAGGGTCTGGAAGGGAAATCACCACACCTCAGCGTAACTAACAGGTGTCGATCAAAACAGGTCTAAGGCCTAGGAAAGCAGAAAATGCTCCAGCCTGGGCTGCTGGCTAGGCTGCCCCTGAAGCCAGCTGGACAACAAGACTGAGGTCAGTGGGAAGGCCAGGAAAGGCACAAATACTGGAAAAGCAGATGGTTAGATCTGTGAAGCAAGCATAGCAGCATCTGTGTACAACTGTGGGTGTTGCCTGTTACAGGTCAAAAGCTCTGTGCATTAATAAAGTTCTGTGTGTAAGGCTAGTGCAGATTTAAAACTGGAATAATAAGGATATGACAGAGCAGAGCTGAAGTATTTCAGAACAATTGTGTGCTAGCTCATGCTGGAGACAGGATATTAGAATCAGAATTAGAATTAGAATAGCTCAGTTGGAAGGGACCTACGAAGATTATTGAGTCCAACTGCAGCACTTGGTTAGCATTTGAAGGAGCCAGTTCACACGTCCTACATCTACCTCTTGCACTCCTTTCCACCCATCATCAGTGCCCAAACAATCAAATATAAAACAAGGGCCCTTTTTGATTTCTTTTCGTGGGTTGTCTTATATGAATGAAAAATGTGGGTACAGAATGCTAAGACATTACACAAACCAACAGGACTTCATTGACCTGACATCATGATTTCTGCCAGAATACCCCACTCCAATGCCTCAATTACAGCACAAGACTCTTCTTCCTTTTTTTTTCTAATCCTTTAACTCCTGACTGAGTCATGTCCTTCTCATTCGAGAATGCCGGCTCGAAGACTGAATGCTGGAATGAGAAAAGCACTTGGTTGCTGACCTCTCCCCTCTTCCTTAGTCTAAATCTCGCTGTCTTTACACAGGGATCCACGTGTTTTGCTGAGTGCTAATGAGCCGGCCTGTGTTATCTCTAATGTCATTTTAAAATTAAATTAACCCCAGACTGTGGGTGTGTGTTTGCATGGCGATAGTAATGCGCTGGGAAGGAGGATGCCTTGGGCGCACACACGAAACCTGCAAAGCTTCTCCGTCGGCCTTGGCTGCTGTGCTGACTGGCACCACCCCAGGGGAGAGTATGCCCGTGCATCACAAATTTGCTTTCTGGTTCCCCTTCCACCCACCCCTGAGCTGAGCTCTCTGCCAACTCAGCTTCTGTATAAATCAAAGGGAAATATTCTCCCCCTCCTGTTTTTTTCTTTTCCTGAACAGATTGGATGTCATTATGTGCAGCTGAGCTTGCTGAGGCTTGGGCGGGGGGGCGGGGGGACACGACAGGAGGAGTGATGGAAAGAAGAGACGGTTTTAGAAAAAAATGCTTACAGTCCATCAGAGGGGGAAAACAGCCTCCAGCTACAAGGAACCAGCACTTCACACACACTGATTTACTAGGGAAACCCAGAGAGCTTTAATATTTAAAAATAAAATAGAGAGTCGGGAAAAAAGAACTAGAAGGGAAAGGATGCAAAGCCCGTGATGGAGCAGCGAGGAGGCATCGCGGGGTCGGGATGGAGGAGCTGGATGTCAGAACACCTTCTCAGGCTGTGTGACATATTGGGGGTGCTCAGGTGGGAATTTATAGAGTACACGCAATCTTACAGACATTAGTCTACAGACTGCAATGAGTAGTCTTAATCACTATGCAGAAAGGCTTCCAGCTCATCTTTTCTAAAGCCAAAAGCACCCTTTTACTCCTCCAGCCAAGTTCATCACGCAGTGCAGAGAGTTTCCCATCGTTACTGAAGGGGATCACTGGGTGAGAAAGAGGGAAGAAGAAAGGGAAAGGGAGAGGGAATGGGGGGAGACAGTGCGGAAGGAGAGGAAAAAGAAGGGGGAAGAGGGAAGGAGAGAGAGGGAAGGTAACAGGGGAAGGGGGAAGAGAGGAGGAAGGAAAAGGAAAATAAGAAAGGGAGGGAGGGAGGAGGGAATAGAGAAGGGAGGGAAGAGAGGGGAAAGGGAAGAAGAGAAAGAGAGAGGGAGGGAGAAGGAGGGGTGCGAGCCAAATGCATGGCATTCAAAAGAAGCAGCTTTCAAAGGCTTTGGCTGGGATGCAGATTTGCAGAATCTCTGGACCCATAATTCCCTGGCATACAAAGCTTGCTGGAGGCATCAATGTGCCCAAAAGGGGCTTGCAGAATAAACAGCAGATAAAAAAAATACACAACACAACAATCCTATGAATTAAAAATGAAGGCAAGGGAAACAGCTGTACTTCCAAGCTGCAGGTGACCTCATTGTGGAAGCTGCGCCACAGCGAGGCATGATCATGTCCAGTAGTTCTGAAATAATAGGTATTGACAATAATAGCTGGGAGGAAGAATACATCCCCTATCTATATTAAAGAGTAGGTAATTGCCCATCTCTCCTGCCAGCTGTATTTTAATCCAGACCCAAATTACTCAGAACATTGTTATAAACTTTTATGATACAGCATCTCCTAAAGCCTCAATTGATACTCCTACCTATTGTGCCTGATACTGTACACGTACTAAAAAATGCACTGTTCTCACTCAAAGCAACCAGAAGGATCATTACTCACCAAGATTTGCCCAAGGTCACAGACAGAGTCTGTGACAGAATTGGGAGTGGGGTCCACATCTCCTCAGTCCCAGCCCTGTGCCTCAAGCAAGCAGCGACTTTCTCCCCTGCTTTCGAAGCTTATTGACATGCGCAAAGCCTGCACGTGAGAAACAAGAGAGACCCCCCCACCCTGTAACTGAATCCATAGATTTGGTTCTCCAGTTAATAATTATCCCCAACTTCGATTACTTTGTACTTCAGCAGAGAAGTATCCTATTACATCCGATAATTAAAAGTAATGCAACTGTATTGAATGAATTCTGTTGACTCTACTTTACATATGGGAAACGAAGTCAGAGGGCAGCAGAATTTTCTTCAGTGTTCCATAAAAAGTCAAAGGCAGAAGACAGAAACAGGTTTTATACATTTGTGTTGAGTAATACCAAAGGAAAATGTTTCTTTCACCAGTATCGTCGGCATTATTAAGCAACTGATAAATGAGGATTAAAAATAATGGACAATAAGGTGAAGAACCATGCGAAATTCCGACATCTTTGTACTCTTGAGAAAGGATGCAAAGGAATGCCCAGTCTGGTAAGACCATATCACTTTCCAAAAGTTAGCCATTAAACTCCAGTATTGAGGTCAGCGTAATGTTAAATCCAACACAAAAGTAGGTTGATTTGAATGGCCCTCCAGCACAGCTGCAACACCTCTGATGGGTTTCCTCTGACACAAAAATTAACAGGTAGGTTAGTCCTGAAATGCTTCAAAAAGAGAGGCTGAGAAACCTTTGGAAATAGTTTTCTTGGTTTAAAATAACCATTTTCTGTGGATATAGAAGAACGTCATTCAGAATGGCAAATCTGGAAGCTACTGGGTAACGGTCAACAAACAGAGCTGGTCCCTTTATGAAACAGCTATCAGCAAGCAAGATGCCACTTCTTTCCAGAAGCAACTACTACTAAAGCACAATATTCTGCTGCCTGTTGCTAGAGCCGGTAAGCAAGTTTAGTCATTGTGCCGATATTACTGTCTTTCATGATCCCAGAACTGAAGCTAAATTGAAAAGGTCCCATAGCACTACCCCTTCCAGAAGAATTATAATTTCCAAGGAATCTTTTGCTGGAGAAAGTGGGGCTTTTCTTTGTTTTCGAATATTGTTTATTAAACTTTGTTGACTCTAATGGGCTTGTTTTCCTTCCAGTGTAACTAAATAACATAGGATTCCTCTGCCTGAAGAGGAGTCTTCTTCCAAGAAGAAGGGTAAAGCAGGACTGTGATGTGCTACAAAGATGACAAAGAAATTCCAAGGGGACAGAAGAGGTTAGCAACTGACATGTTTAAGGCGAATTTCTTCCTACAAGGCTTAAAGGCCCAGCCTTTCCCTCCTCCCTGATGCTTACATTAAATATCATGCAGTTGAGCTGGACGATCCAAATCAAAACATGTGAACTTTTCACTCAAAGTATTCTGACATATTTTACAAAGTTCTAACCAGACTCTGGGAGACGGAATGCAGAAGGATCGGAGCACCACCAGCTCTCCGTATTGGCAGAGAGCCGACAGTAGGGGTAAGTTTCACCATTTCAAAACTTCAAACTTCTGTCATTTACTATGAAGGGAAACAATTCCACAGTAAACTAACAGGGATCAAGAATAGCAGCCCACATCCTTGTTAGCTGGCAGCACTTCATTGAACTATCTCTGTCCAGATACTCATGGCAACGGGTGGTGTAAAGGAAGCAGACCTATGGCAGTAGATTTCCAACTGTTTTAGCCTGCTGGAGATAGGAATGCTTCAAAATGCACAAAATTCAATGATCACCATCTTCTGAAACACGTACTATGTCACGACCTCCTCTGGAACGAAATAAAGCAGTTTTTTTTGAAAGCACATTGCTTTATTGTTCAATTTTTAGAGAAGAACATGACAAAGAATTATAAGCCCACATGGGAATATGAAACAAAAGCAGTCATTAAAAATTGTTGGTGAATTGGTAGTTTTTTATTAGAGATAATTCCAGAGCTATTTGAGAAAATCAATTACAACTGCAGTTCCTGTGTGCAGTGCAGAGAATGGAAATGGTCTAGCTATAAGAGGGGCCTTGTTTCCTTCAGAAAACGACTGTACATGTACGCTGGAGAGCATGCTGCAGCTCTGTCACACGGGCATTAAAAATAGTCAGAGATCACATACCACCAAGCAACAGTAATTTGCCGCTACCAAAATAGTTTACAGTATTTAAAAAAAGCTTAATCTAGAGATAGTTCTCTTGGCAGCACAAATCTTTCTAGTGCCAAAAGAAAAATAATTTGCATCCCTGGTGTCAATGGTAATACTACCATGTTGCCTTAACGCTCCAGGAGATGCAGCCAGCTCAGCACTGCTTTCAGAAGGAAAATCTTTGAAAATAACATGGAGAATGAAATAAATTCACATTGCAGTTGCATCAGTAATGAATCTGACACCAGAAGGCAGTGAATCATTCTTTAGGTGAAGCATTTATCTAACGAAACATAACCCTGTTTTGTTTTGTTTTTTTAAAATTTCAATCTCCTGTTAACAGCCCTCCAAGAGTTAAGTTTTCAAGCCTATGGTTGCCTTGGTACTGTGCTCTCAGCTGTGATCAGCAATATGTAACAAAAAACAGTACTTAAGTGGATTTTTTTTAAGTATTCCCCACTGTAAATGTGTAATTAATTAGCCTTCCCCTCCCCCTCTGCTCACACAATCAGACCCTCAGGGACCCTCCCTTCTTCTTCCTATCAAAGTCAGACAGTGACTGGGAACTGAATTATTCATTCAGCTGGAGGTGGAACATCCATTTAAGTGATTGAAACTTTAAGAAGTCTTGCTGCTATTCCGCAACAAAAAAAAACTTTAAAGAGAAAAGTAGAGCCCAACAGGAATTTGGAAAGTTCTTTTTTTCTTAAGCCACTTGTTTGATTACACGAACAGTGCACGTTTTTGTGAATCGAACCTACTTGAATGAAAAGGAGGGCTTGCGAGAACGGCACGTAAACAGCAGCACCTGTCACTCATTAAGAAATACTATGATTATAAGCATTAGTTAAAGCTTTTGTTCCAATATTTCTCGTTGAATATTCTTTGCAGTAATCGCTAATTTTATGCATACTTTACTGGAAATACATGGCAAGAGAATTTCATATTGACATCACAGAAAATCACATTAAGATACCTATTTAGTTCTCATTATCATTGTATCAGAGAACCTCACGCTAAAAATTACGTTCAGCCAGTCAACGAACAAATTAACCATAATTAACAACACTTTATAGTACTTCTGATTAGATCTCAAAGTGCTTCAAAATCTTTAATTTTCTGAATATTTCTGTGATATCAGGCAGTGCTACTACTCCTGTTTTAAAGCTGGGCTGTGAAGCACGGTATCTGAACCTGTTTCATTCTGTGCAGTTGGGGGAAGTTTCTCATGCCCTAGCAAGCAGTGCAGTGGGACATACGGCACACTCTGGCCGTAACCCGGAGCTAAGTGAAGAATCAAGATGTGCCTCCTAGTTCTGGTCTACAGTCCCAGGTAACCCAGCCAGCCTGTGCCACAGAGAGAAGCCAGCTGTGCACAACTGGAGCCTGACACTGGAGCGAGCGCCATAATCACCGGGTGACCACCAGGTCACACACTGGAGTTTGTGTTTGATGTACTTGCGTGCAATGTGATGTGTCAGCTCTGAGTAATTCAAGTAGCGAATACAAATTCTGAAGACTGTGATTACATGAAGTACTGTGTTGCCAGTACTTAAAATTTTATTAGCAATACCATAATATGTGCTATTTCTCTTGAAGATGCAGCTGCTTGAATGTCATCTGAATACCTCAGCCTTTATTAAAAAGTGTTCTATTTTTAAAGTCATGATTATGCCACTCATGATTTTGAAGTACAGGCTTGTGCCTTTATTAGGATAAGATTGGCAATACTGAACTTAAAAAAAAGAAAAAAGAAAAAAAAAGAGAGGGAAAAAAAATCCCCAAATACTTGAAGGTATTTAAGAAAAGGGAAAAGCTTGAAAGAAATAGGTGGCAGGATCCCTCCCTTAAGTCTTGCACCACCCAGCCCATGGCACACAGGTGCAGGAATGACGCCACAGGCTGACACAAGTGGGCACACACAGAAGCAGCACCGAGAAGGAGCAGAAGCCCTCAGCAGTTCTGTGTGATGCTGATTACTTTGGGCTACCATAAGCAATATTCGGGACTACCTAAGTAAGCCCTCTGGGTTCTAGAATGCAGAATGGAGCATTCTGGTAGAAAAAAAGGCTGCTGAAAACTACAGTATTCCCACCGTTGTTGTCAAAACTGGAAGTGGCATCGTGCTGAAACACATCAGCCAGGAGCCAACAAAAGTGTAGAGCATTGCACACACAGCACCATTCGGTGCTGCTTTGCACCCTCACAGCCAGGAAGTCTGCTCCTGCCTCTGTTTCAACCCTGCGACTGGTTCTATCCACACAACCTCCGTTGGAGAATCAAGTCTTTTATTTCTATGACTCTTTTTTGATCTAGATTTGAGTGGCATCATCTTCTTGAGTAGAAGCACCACTTGCTTAGAGCGGAGTTTTCCGGATAGTTTTCTTTCTATGAATTGCTCCATCAAAGGACTGTCATAACAGACTGTTTGCCAATTTGAAATCCAACAGTTTGTCTGGTGTAAGTGTTAAAAATGTTGTCTTGGCAGTTTTTTTTTTTATAAAGTGGTTTGATTTTTTTTCTATTTGCTTCTCCAGTATGTCAAGGAAACTGGATCATTTTAGTAATCAAACCTGCCTCTTTCTTTCACTTCAAATAAAACCCAACACTTAACCTCTGAATTCAGAGTGGAATCTTATATGACAGTACACCTTTAAGTATATAAACTCTACAAAATTCATCTCTTTTTTGGCTGAAACTTATGGTCATTGCTAGTAAAATACAGTAAATTGCTTTTAAGCAAGATACACATGTTTTAAGTACTAGGAATGAAAGATCTGAGCCTAAGAGTTTGCCTAGACTTTAGTCTGTGAGATAAAGATCCTCTGTGATGACTCGAGTCAGGTTCTTTTCCATGATCTTTTATCTCATTTACCTTTTCACTCATTACAATCATTAAATGACTAAAACTTTATGGTGCAAGATGCAAGAATACTCACATTGTGCTCGTGGCCTCTAAAAAACTCTAAAAAATGTTTTTTTCAATTTCAGTTAGGGTTCTCTCCACTGAACTTGCTTTCTCTGATGACCCAGGATATTTCTATCGAAACCAGTGCTAGGTTCATAATTTCATTTGCTCATTCATCACTTCATCACACTCATCACAAGAACAGAAAAAAAGAATTAGATTTTAATATCCTAAGCTTCCAAAAGCGAGAATCACAGACACACTGATTTTAGTGACCCATTTGTATCAGGACTCACTACTTAATCCAACCCAGAGCACTTTGACTATGTAAGCAGCTACAGCCACGGGTGTATCTGTGAATCACACCACTGTTTCCAAGAGAAAAGCTTGCTTAGTTGTTCAGAACCAAAGTGGTATGGGACAACAGCAATTCTTACAAAGAGAGAGCAGAGTATGGACCTCAAAGAGAAGAATGCTAAACCTGTGTTATCAGCAAAAAAGAGTGCCGGAGAGCAATGGCAGCGTGCTGCTCTCTGGTCACAGCACAAGGCAGGGACGCACGGCAGGCCCAGGGCCAGCAAGTTGGTGGTGCTGAGGCAGGTCTGAGCTCGAGCCAGGAGCGCAAGTCAGCAAGGCAGGATCGGGTCCAGAAACGGTAACCAGGATCTGACAAAACCCAGCAACTGCCAGGCAGGCCCGCAGTGACAGGGCAGGTCCCAGCGCCCGCCAGGAAGCCGGGTTGAGGTCACGGTCCGTGAGGGTACGCCGCAGTCTGCAGGTACGGCTGCACCACAGCTCGAGCAAGGGCTGGGTGCTGGGCCCACAGCTGAAATGGGGCCTCGGGG
Source organism: Anser anser (assembly GCF_964211835.1). Lineage (NCBI taxonomy): Eukaryota > Metazoa > Chordata > Aves > Anseriformes > Anatidae > Anser > Anser anser. The sequence goes on along the minus strand of NC_139738.1, from coordinate 2,086,254 downwards.
CTCACGGGTGGAGGAGTGGGGGCACACCGTGTATTAAACAGCTTACCCCTCTTTTACAGGAACAGTTTCAACAGTGTAAATCAAGAGTAGCTTCGCTGAAGTCGTACTGGTGTAAAACTCACGAGACTGAGGTAAGAATCAGGCCTCTGGAGACTATGCAAAGCAGCCAAGAACCCTTCTCGGAAGAGGATTCTCTCCACCTACTGGGAGCACTGCACGGGAGGCTCTAGCACACGGTACAAGTTTGTGCGTGCATGTGCAAGTGTACCTGTAGAAACTCAGCCTGCGTGATGGGTGCGGGCAGAAATTTCTGACGTTACAGATGCTCTGTTTGCAAGTTGTTTGGATGGCTCGTGAACCAGGTGCCTGCCTCAACCCCAGGAAGCGCATCCCTTGCCTCTCCCCCCGCGCCGAGCTGTGGTGGCTGCACTCTCACTCCCTGGCAGGGCTCTGAATGGTGACGCTGTCATGCTTTTTGCAGTGGGCTCTGTGTGTGCTATTTCTTTTTAAATGATTCATGACTCCCACTTCTCACTTCATCTGCCTTTGTTTTCCTCTGCAGTGCAATGTGTCTGATACATGGCAAAACGTGCTGTGCTAACGCCAGCACTGTGAATGGTTATACATTAATGTCAAGGTAACAGCGTCTGCAGATACAGCGCCGTGATGTAAATGGACTTGAGAGGGCTTGGATTCCTCTTCTTTGGCCTTGTAAAATTATACAAAACAGGAATACAAACAGCCTCCACACTGAATCATGCTTCCTTTGGCACATACGTTTTTTTCTTTTCCTAGTGTCCTTCTGAACTCATCTTTAGCAATAGCCCATCCTAGTGCTTTGCCACATTCCTACCTCTTGTGACAGGGAAATCCAGATGTCAGTATTTTTCTTCACCAACTTTCATATGTCTTTACAAAGAATCAGCAACCCTTTATACTGATGGAAAAACCAAGGCACAGAACCAGAAAACACCTTGGCTAAAACCATTCCGGAGGCTAGTGGAAGAGCTAAGAATAAAATTATGATTTCTCGATGTTTAGTCTGATGCTCTGTGAATTGGACTGCCTCACACTGAGAAGGTGCTCAATGATCAACTTTATTTATATATTTACTACTCAAATATGGCATGTTCTCACATCCTTTATTTTCACGTTAATTGTGTTGTGGATCTTCTCCACCCACCCCCCATTTCCTTTGGTACATTTGTTCTATAGCTATTTGTGCGGAAAACAAGCAATTTCTGCTCCACCTGCTCGTAAACACAATGAGAGAGAGAACACTCTGTTACAGCATAGCCACTGCCTTAGCAACAGATTACAGCATCACTGGGAAAGGAATAGAGACCTTCTGGGGAGAGAAGTGCCCTTTATCTCCCTGAAGAGCTACGGCAGGCAAGTTTTGCCATTAATTGTATTTCCAGCAACCCCCAACCCCTCCAGCTTCAAGCAATAAGTAGTTGTAAAGAAAGAAGGTAAAAACTGAGCACAGAGTTTGCTCCCAACACTCAGAAAAGACTAAGTGAGGTTAGTAAAAGATGGTGAGTGAACAGATTGGCTTCCAAATAAAATACGCAGACCTGTATTTGAGAACTCAGGTATGGGGGTATGTAAATAAATCACTCTGGCCACTTAGCCAGTTGGTATCAAAATGTCTGGCAAAAGGGGAGTAAACCACAGCCCTTTGCTGTCATATTACTAGAAGCTCATACATCTGGAATCAAAGTCATGAACACTCCTCTCCCTTGTGAAAAGATCCGTTTCAGATAAGTGGAGCAGGCAAGTAACACGTTTGGTTATGTGCATCAAAACCCTTTCCCATCATGTGCATCCTTATTTATCGTTCATGTGACAGGGTGGGCTGTACAGGTTGTACAACTGGCCCTACAACTGAACATGGGGACATGGTATATCATCTTCAGGAAAGAGGACAGCAAGAAGCAGAAAGCCTGTAACGACTAGTTTGGCAGGCCGTATCTGCCATACAGGGCCTAGGACTGGCATCCTTGATATACCCTGTCAGAAAATTAATCAGGACTTGATGGACAGGTGAGCTCAGGGGCACTTTACAGTATTTTTAGAAGGGCAAATATTTAGGGGAAAGGAAAGGTATTTGGTTTTAGCCTTCTCCCACTCCATCTCTGCGTGTCGTACATTCTAGACTGTGAGCTCTGCAGAAGTGAGGACGATGTTTCTGTGCTTGCAGTAATAACACAGCCCTGATCCTGAAAGAGGTCTCTAGATGACAGAATATAACCATGTGATAATAACTTCTAGGTTTAAAATGAAAGAATGGCCACCTACATGTGGACTCAAAAGGAAGACAACAAAAGACAGAACCATACCTTCTGCCTTGGATTCCAGAACCCTGAACTAACAATTCCAGAACCCTGAACTAACAAACCAGAACAACGGGATAATGATGAGTTATATAAAAGGTCAGTACTGAGGTAGAACAAAAAAGCAGGCTTTTTTTTTTTTATTGTCTGGGGATTAGATGTTTCATTAAGCTGTCTACCCATATTAGAGAATTAAGTCAATTATCTGTCTAAGGATTTTGATGCCAAAAAGCAAACGTCTGGGCTTATAGCTTCTCTAGTGACTAGATATGACTAGAAATATGAAGCAAACTGTGGAAGAGGTAAGAGGACATATTTCTCTATGCTCTGGTTCTCATGTGAGTAATGGAAGATATAGAAGGAGCTACAGAAAACCTCTGGCATGAAAGCAAGAGTAAAAGAGATCTCAAGAGGACAGTTAAATGGTATGTCTTGACAGTTCTGATACAATACGGTGTCTCCACAAATACATAATACAAACAATGAAGGTTTTATAAAGTCTGGCCACAAAACTTTTTTACAGACAATAACCTGGAGATGCAGCCACTTTACCAAAGGCATACAGCAATGATGAAGTAACAACTAAGCCGTTACCTACCTCTCAGACCTTTTCCCAGTCCACTGTGCCATACTGTTTTCTATGTGATACACACACGCAGCATGAAGCATCACTTACAAATCTATCATTTACAATCTGTTTTTTTATAAAGCACCTAGAATAAATTTCTATTCATGGACTGAGAATGGCATTGTGCCTGCTCACAAGGACATTAGGACTGTCTCACAAGGAGATAGATGTCACATGGGTACGGATTTGCATGGGCAGCCCACATAACTCAGCAAGTGCCATCTTTCTGGAGGAAGTCCCTCCTCTGACGCATTGACACCACCTGTCTCTTTACACTTGATGGCATCTGTTGGCATTTTTTATGTGCCAAAGCATTAATATCAGAACAGTACAGGAAAGGAAGATACCGAGTTCTTGGTTACTCACATCTTAGATATGTCAAACACCTAAGCTGTACTACATCAGGGAAGTAGGCCATCCGCTAGCATCACCTGAAAGCAAAACACAGGGGACAACAAGTCATGCATTTGTCTCCACTGTCTAACGTGCTGCTTAAAGAAATCTGAGTGGCAAGGATTAAAATGCTTTGTCATGGGGAAGATGGGCAAGGAAGACAAAATTAATTTAACAATAAAAAGGAAAATAATGCCAGGGTCAGGTACCAGATGGGCAGTACAGAAATCCTTGACTTGTCCCCAAAAACAGCAAAGCAGACAAGCTTTCCTGACATTGCTCAGTCAACCATGAGAAACCACCAAGAAGAGGCAGATGGTCATTCCATCTCTAAAACTATTTGGTCCTTGGCCTCTGCTGGGAATGTATGTTGAGGTGCCAATTATTAGCACTCTGAACAGTGGCTTTTCTGATCCAGACAGACATCCATTTAATACTGTACCAAGTTCCATAAAACTCGTTTAATAAAGAAAGCCAAAAATGGCAAAGAACCAACAGGTTTTGGTAAACATCCAAAATAAATAACTATAAAATGCAAATACCTTGAAAAATAAAACAACAAAAAGGTAAGTAGGACTAAGTGACACCATATAGTTGATCAGCAGTTCTAATGAAGATGATAGATATTATTATTTGAGTCTCCTTTTGTATTTTATTGGCAAGAGCAAACAGTTCGGAATCCCCTAATAAACCCCTAAACAAAGAATATAATTTGAACAGATATCAGAGATTTGAACAAGTGTTGCTCTTGTCAACTGGCCATTTTGAAGCTGTCTCTGCATTTTTGTTAATCTGTGTTAAGGCTTGGTTCCAAACCCCTTTAAGTCCACAGGAGTTTTTGAACTGATGCGGTTGACCTCTGTGAGCCCTGGACGTGTAATGGCTGTAATAGTCTGAGAAGAAGTCTTCTGTGATTTCTGCAGTCAGCGAAGGCTAATGTCCATTCATGTTGTAACTCAGTTTTGTGACTACAATATTATTTAACTACCACGAGCATCTCAGTGTCCTTTAACCAAATCTGAAGCCTCTGACTGCAATACTTTTGAAGCATCTTGACAATTGTTTTGGGAGCAAGGTGATGGCCAGGCCGCGTTTGTTTCTTCATCCCTTTTGAAGGGAAGCAATGTTGCTGGTATTCAGTTACCAAAAGTCATGAGCACTGCTCTCTGCTGGTTGTGAAATGACTTTTTCTGTCACAGTCCACTTCCCTGTGGAAGGGCTCCTATATGAGAAATATGTTGGCACGACCTAGCTCCCGGCAGGGCAGTCAAGGAGAGAGGGTGAACGCAGAGCACATACCCATGTCTCACTGAAACACTTGCAGGCTGGAAACAGTCATTTTACCGTACATGGCTCTGTGCATGCCTTCACCAGTAAATTACACACAACTACATTCTTTCTCCCATGAAATACCAGAGAAGAGCTAATGCTATTCAGTCAGGAAAAGTAGCAAACAGGTAAGCTTGCGCTACCCTTTCCCATTTATAATTTACAGATAAATAGAAGAGTGCAGCCTCCAATGTTGTCAATATGGTTCCTTTCAAAAGCCACTAAAGTTTGCAAAAAAATTAATGAAAGAATGTGAAACAGACCTCACATTCTGGTGCCACCTGTCAAGCCTGTCCTTGTGTGAAACTGCTGAATAAGTCAACACTCCCCAGTTTTTACTTTGACAGCAAGGCATATTGCAGTGTGCTGTACTTAGGGCTGCACCTTAAATCTATCTGTGAAATGAAGCTGGTATAGAATGTGGCAGCCCGTTTATTAACTGGTTCCCAGCACGCCAAGATCTATGTTGACAGCCTATTGATTTATATGTGGGGCTTGACAATTTGCTTTTGACCAATAGTATGCAGAAATCTTCATATCCATTTCTTTAAGAGATTCTGTCTTCCTATGCTGCTGCTACAGATATGGATGCTCTGAAGGTGACTATTCCATGGATGGATCCATCCTCTTCTAAGCAGCAAAGAAACAGCTATTAGCTGACCTATTAGGCATACTGCAATGCTCAGTGGAGTAAGGTTTAACTTTTTATATAGTTTATTATTACAAGGTACATGAGAGTATATGAGGAAGTAATGCTGTTATACCTTTGCCCTCACTAATTTCCTACACTTTGGGCCTCAGAGCTTGGTGTACGGGAATTATGTATTAGTAGATACAACATGACTTAACCAGCAGGATGGATTTCAAGTGATAGACAGAGATCAGGTCTTTTCCTTACAGGATAAAAAAAAGAATCGAGGTCGCAGTGCTTTGCTTGGGGAGAACTTTCCATTGTCTATTTAATGAACAAATGGTTAATAGCAAATAAAGGCTTGACTCATATGAATTGCCAGGTAGCTTTACATCAGATTTAATCTCACAAAAAAAAGCAGCAATAGTTGGGAAGATACAAAAATTTCACCTTCTGTACAGCACAGCTATCTGACCACACACTTGGGGGTTTTTCAGGTTTCATTAGACCATGCTCAAGTCTGTGATGCTGAATTTTCACTGGGGCTGTAATTCAGTCTAGCCTGATTAATGCTGGTTTGGATTTGAACAAAAATTCAGTAATACAGAGGCTTTATTGACAGAACAAACATTTGCAAGGAGAGAAGAGGAGGAAACCTACCTTATCTGCTCTCAGTTATCAAACATTGAGTGGTCATTAGCAGCGTATCAGGAAAATCAAGCTACTTCACAAAACAGCATAAATTCATTCTGAACAAGACTCTGTAACTTCTGCAAAGAAACAAGGAATATATTAATTAATGGCTTTAGTCATAGTACTTCTGTTGCTAGAAGATGTTGAGACAAATGAGTAAACAGAAGAGCCTTGGGAATGTCACGGTAATTTAAAGTACATAAACCTTCAAAGCACTGCCTGTGATAGAGTGATACATTGTCTTATAATTGGGCAATTGCTTTCATTCCATGATATAATTAGCACACAATTATGGTTATGTGAAAAATAGTTCCCTCTCCCTCCTTTCCAATTTATGCCTGCTTAATCTAAGTAGAGGACCTATCTTTTTGCTACACTACCAGTAGGTCTCCTTTATCTTTACCTTTCAGCTGCAGTAACGTCTCTTACCTGACCAATGCAATGATCAAATATTCAAGACAGGGATCAAAATCATGTTATTTGTATAAAATATTTGGTCTCATTATTTTTTTCCACAGCCTAAAAATATACATAGTGCTGCGACAACAGAAAGTTAGGTGACTCATAGCACAAGCACTAGTAATCAATGCAGCCAAAACTGCAGCAGAATTTATATGCTGCAAGCACACTGCACGTGATCTCTGTTTAAGGCTGTGCTATAAAGGCCGGTTTTGGCTACAGAATCTCTTCCTGAGAGCCAGTGTTCAACCAGAAGTGATTTGCTGTGAAGCAATGTGAAAAAATTGGGGGCTCCAAACAGCAGAAATCTCTCCAGTGCTAGATGGAGACAATACGTACAGATCTCCCACTGAATTGTATCCCAGCTGTTACGCTACCAACTCTAGTCTTCATTTTTACTGTCCAAACTCCTTAAGTTGTCACCACTCATAAAGGGATCATCAGCCACAAAGAAAGGGCAACGAGCTGGGCAAAAAAGACCCTTTATCCATCTGTAGACCCAGACCCAAGCTACCTAATTTTTCACACTGAAATGGCTGGGATATGCCTTCTTACATCTGTTTGCTAACAGAAAGTTTAAATCCTCTGAGAAATATGAGTTTATCTGTATATCTGTGGACTGTGATAAAAAAGAAATGTTATGAATCATCTAAGTGAATTTTCTTTTGTGAGATTTTCAGCTTTGCACACTTAAATGGGTTAAATAATTCAGGTCAGAATCCAAATGTATAGGTGCTATACCAATCTGAATAAGGATCCTGTGAAAACATTTCTCTTCTCATACCGATGAATAAACACTCTGACTTACTAAAAGTACCTCTCCACTGGTATTTGAAATTTCAAAATGACAAAAAAAAACCAAAAACAAAAACATGTATCATTGCAAAGCACAATAAATTAACCAAAACCTCTATGATTATATGGGTGTAAATATGAACTGGCATAAGAATCAGGCCAGTATAGATCGGCATTGATGAGTACACACACACTTTTACCAACACTCCCATTGCTCATATGCATAGAAAAGTCTTTCTCCACAATGCGTTATCTACAGATATTCCCCAAACTGTCCTTTCTCTCTGCAAACACATATGTGTGTATCATTAGACACTCCTTTTTTTTTCCCATAGCAGTTACTTCCCACATATATTCAGAAAGAGGGGGCAGGCACATACATAAATTTAAGGGCAGAAAATGCACTGCAGATGGAAAAGAACAACAACAACAAAAACCTCTCGCATTCTCTCCAGTCATTCCTGTGGGAGATATTTATCTATGGGAAAAGCATTACAAACTTTAAGTAAATGAAAAAAATATATATTTTCATAACATTTGGGAGGAAATGCATCTTAATGGCTAGGGAAAATTGCTAGAGAAAAATAACAGCAGCTAGTGAGTTGAAGGAACTATATTCTCAGTGACAAGCAACAACAATAGAAGCTAATGCGAGTCATTTGTAGAAGGAAAAGTGAATAGCTGTGGCATATTTGCAAAGAATATATGGCAGTTTACCAAAGGCAAAGCTCCAAGGAATACCAGCTGGGACATGAGAAGGGAGCTATCAAAAGAGGAGGGAGGTATAACAGCATCATGGAATGGTTGGCACCACTTCGTTAAAGCGTTTCATGAAATGAGACATAGCTGCTCAGAGACAGTAAATCAAGGTGTTGGTGTCACTAACTATGGCTCATGGCAGGTGGCCAAGGAGTGTACAAAATAGAAGCACATGCGTGTGTGTGTTTTTAGCATGTTTCAAATTGGCAAATTTACCAGTTATTAAACCAAAGCAGTGAATTGGATTTCATTCTTAACTAGTCTTCTGTTTTGATCAGAAAGCAATTACTTCTAATAGGACTAAAAAAATTCAAGTCTAAGTAGAACACATTCCATGTGTGGAAAATTACATCCTACTGGCTTTGTACTTTGACCTTATTATCTGAAGACTAGGATGGCCTGTTGTTTTGTGCATCAGCCTTGCATCTTAGCAACATACAGGGCTAAAAAGCTCAGTAAATAAGAAGGCATCCAAAATGCCATAGTAACATACCATTTATCCTGATGCCTGCAGAAAGTTGATTTCCATGTCTGGATCTGTCTAACTGAGGAAGCTGCCTCTGCAATTAAAAAAAAAAGAAAAAAGGTAAATCCTAAAATTTGAAGAAATTGATCGATAAGCTTATTTCTAGCTGAATACAGATTTTAAGTAAAAAATAAAAATTGTGCACAATTTTCATATTGCAAATAGCATTAAATTGAAATTCCTCAGTATTTTGTTAACTTATTGAGGTGATGATTGTGGTTATTAACAATTTAGAATTTGAAAAGGTAGCCGCTTGGATTTGCACGTGGTAAAACTTATATGCCTTGCTTCTTTATGTGGTGTTTTCAGATGTAGCAGGTTGCCATTGCAGCACTTGTAACAAGTACTGTTAGGTGAAGGATTCTTTGTTTGGCTAGAGGACCTTACATATGATCTTCAGTTTTTCCACTTCTAAACTGGTAATACTGATAAATGTGCTGTTCTGTGAATACAGCAATCAGATATTGGAAAGTGTATTGTTTGCAATCTCTTCCAGGAGAAACCTGCTCCGTAAACTGTCAGACCAACTAATTCTTTCTGAGAGACAGCAACTTGTTTTTTTCAATACACAGATAGGAGAATTCTGGTTGCTACCAGAAGATGAGAGAGATGTTTGGATGTTTTCAATGAATAATCTACTTCGTGAACTACCAGTTTGCTTACAAGAATTAAACAACCTTTAACATTTGTCTGGGATCTGCACTGATAGCATCCCAGAACTGTACGGAAAATGCTAGTTGGCTTACATTTCATCCTTTTTCAAAGGAGATCATGACCTAAATGAAACAAAATACTATGGATACAGGTAGGTATCTCAGAAACTCCATTCCAAAGTTCTGCTCTAGGTTACTAAGTCTCAAAGAAGGGGACACAATTTGCACAGGAAGGTCAGTCACAAATTATATAAATGATTGCAACTCAGATCTAAGCGATTACAGTCCTAATCCCCTACAGACAACAAAAAGAATAAAAACCCTAAATAGAATAGCACAGAACTAAGACAGAGAGATCATTTCTGGGATCTGGTATCTATCACATAGCTCCTTCAATACCATTCTTCTGAAGGAGTTCTTGTGAACCCCTGCCTTCACCCTTGAAGGCCGATTTGTCCAGCTTTATCGCAGCGCCTGCAAAGTGAGAGGGCATTGGGAGGACCAGTCTGAAGGGCCAGCATCACCACTTGCTGAAGAGCCCCTGAATTAAGTTTACAGGAAAGACAAACTTGAAGTGTTTTAGAGTCATTCCACTGCCCTGTATTCATCAGGAGCTGTGCCTTCACTACAGAGCATCACAGAATCTGGCCCAGGGACAGCAGCTCTCCAAACTAAAATAACCAACACGCTCAAGTCCACTTTCACAAGTACGGAGGGTCTGGGTTTTGTGCTCCAGGACCTCGGTGGCAGTATTTTTTGTCACTTCTTAAAGAACATTAGCAACAGCTCTAGGATTCATCTTTTTCTTCTTTTTTTTTTTTTTTCCTTCAAGTTTCACTAAGGGGCTCAAAAATTGCAGCAAATAACTTGGAAAAGATAAAAAAGAATCCTGTTGCTCTACTTATTGTAAGTACGGTGCAGTTCAGTATAATGTGATAATTAGTCTCCTGGAAATCATTCCTCAAGTTCATACTGTGATATAGCATGAAATAAATCTGAGCCAACCATACAGTTCTAATTCCAGTATGCTACAGTCAACTGGTATGTTAATTCAATTAAAATGAGCTTGTTGGTGAGAACAGAAGTTACAATGGTGGGGGGAAAAAGGAGGGGGTAAATTCCATAAGTATTAGTAGAATCCACTTCATATTCACATCTACAACTCTAAATTACAGATACAAGATCTTTGTTCAAATTACTGACAAGGTTACCAGCTGGAACTTCACACTCAATTCAATTATTTTATATTGTACCTTCAGGCTCCATTCCAAAGTGACTCTTAAAGAATAATCAGACTTCTTCAATAGGCAATCAAAATGAAATTACTTTTTGTAAGTACAACAAGGTTACAGACTTGGTGCAGTCTATAAGTTACATGCTACTAATTTTCAGTGCTTTAAAATTTTTACTCTGAATGTCTGTGATGTACAGGCGACAGCAGCCAGGCCAGAATCTCCTCACAGTTTCAGCTTAACCTCTTGTGTTTCCGCCGTATCTTGCACAAATAGGCAGAAGCGAACAAAGAAATCACGGAACAGCTGGAAATTCTGTTTTATATTGTGACTACATACAAAAGCAGTCCTTGACAGAGTGCTCTCCTTGTGACAGGCGTTAGGCAGACGTAGCCCATACCTATAACCCAATAAAAATTCTTGTAATTGTTCCTTAGCTTTAACTTCCAGGGAGTGCAATCACTTCAATAAAAATATAAGATGAAATGAATTTTAATAAAAAATTAAGGTCCAATTCTTCAGAGTTTGATTTTGAACCTTTTCAACTGATGTCTATGGTAAAACTCCCACACAGTTTTCCTGCTTAGGAGAACTCCCATGAGCACACAAATTGTTGTATCTTCCTTATCAACATTTTCTAATATGATTCTAGGTATTAAAAGCCTCCTGTCTCTTTCTGAGACAACGGAGGACGACAGGCCTCCAGATCTACATTCAATTTGTGAAATTTAGAGGAAATAAAGAAACCTGTGAAGAAAAAGAAAGTAAAAAACTCAAGTGCTTCAAGACTGAAAGGTGATACGTTGATAGTAACACTTTACTCCAAGCTGGATTAATAATAATTAAATGAAAATTGTCTCTGATTTTGTTTGACACTAAATGGACACCATATTTCTAACCAAACTAGAAAGATAAAATTAATAATTGTATATTATTTTGATATAAAATCATTAATCTTACTTTGACAGTGGCCAAAAATAGGCTGAACAGTTTTCAAAGACATTGCCTGTCCTCCCACACAGTGCTTTCCTTCATGCCAGCAGCTGACAAAAACAAACTCATCTTCCTAATACATTTAATCTTTGGAAATGCATTTTCAATAAGGGAACTCATTCTTCCTGTTGGTCCACTAATAAACAAGTTTACTGACAACGAAAGATCCACTTCTTCGTCCAACTGGTTGCTTGCATAGAGGCTGGGTCAACAAACTGGAGAATCTGATCCTTAGCTGTAGAAAAAAAAGAACATTTGTGTGGGGGCTGCTGGGTGCTGGTGCTGCAGATGAGAGGTGGCTGAGGTAAGACTCGGTGTCACTTAGTTTCCCTGACAGAAGACAAAAGCAATCATGCAGTCAGCAATACTTTGTCTTATGGCTCCAGAGTGCAGTTTACAATGCAACTGAGAACTGGAAGGAAAAAAGATAGGTTAGAGCACTCCAACAATGCTCTTCAGCAGAGCAACCCAGTACTGCACAGAGGCCATGGAAATTACACGGCAGGAGAGCAGTGGGGAGTGGAGGCAAAAAAGGAGGGTTGAGAGGCAGCAACAGCACTGCATCTTCTATAATCGCAGGGGCCAAGGCAAGTGGTTTGTTTCAATGGGAAGGAGAGAATAATATGCAAAAATGAATGCAATTGGCCAGGTGAGGTAAAACATGCTGTGGTCTTCATTCTGCTCGTCACCAATTTGCTCTACCTTCCTTGGCCTCAGAAGGTTTATTTCAGCTTTACATCACTCTAAGAAGTAACTGTTCTGGGTCTTTTCTTCTTCTTTTTTATTTTTATTTTTATTTAATATTTTTTTCTCCTTCCAGCCTATACAAATACCAAATTCTCTATCGTCTTGTACCAAACCACTCGCCTGCTTCTTCTGATTGTAATACTGGTCTATAAAAGATATCAGTTCTCTTTAAGGCCTTGTTTCTCTCTTCTAACAGTTATCGCAGAATTCTATCTTTTGCCGTTTAGCTACCTCCACAAAAACAAAAGTTAATGGCAACAACTTTTGAAATTGTGTATTTTATGATTTTATGTATGCAAGCTGATTTAGCAGGAGAATAGCAACAAATGAGAAATGGCAATTAACACTCCCAGAGCAAAGCCTGTTATTTCTCATGTTCTTCAACCCTTCTCTCACAAAATGCTTTCAGAAAGAAGGCAGCTGATTCTAGCAACCAAGGCTACACATTTCATAATTCCACTCTATTGCTTTTCTGAAAATGAAAATATGTAGGAAGAACATTTCAGTATAACTAATTAGCAGCCTCTGTGTCCTCATCCTTGTTAATTCAAGGGACCTCTCTAAAAGATTCCTCTGGGAGAGTTCCTGCTGTTATAATTTTACCACCTTGTTCAAGCCCAGACATCTACTTTGAAGCTCTGCAAGGAATAATTCCCATGAACACAAAGGCTGAATATCCAGGTGTTATTTGAGAAATTGCCCTCATCTTCATAGCGGAATTTAGCGCATACTCTAAATAATAGGTCAGGATATGGAGAGTTGCAAAGAATTGGAAGAAATATTCTCACCAGTCTGTTCAGAAGTAACCATCTGAATGCTGCTGTGGCTTCAATCCTATAACTCCCCTCTTAACGGTAACAGAAGCTGAGCCCCTCTGCAATATTATTCCTAATTCTCTCTCAACTTGTCCTTGAGTCATCACAAAATGACTCTTTGTGTCGAGCATCATCAACTCAGCTGCTGTAAAGCCCCATGGAAGCGGAGAGCTCTGCGCTCGCCCCACCCTGAGGGCATCTCCTCTAGCTGGGGTGAGGGGGCAGCAGTGGGGAGGCTGCAGATACTCCCAGAGAATAGAGGGAAATCATTTCCCACTTTTGGAGAGAAGGTCTCTTCTGGAAGGCTTCAAGAGCAAGATCTGCCAACATGCAAGATGAAAAAGCATTGCCAAATTCTCGAGTTTCCTTTGTGAGGAGGCTCAGACTAGAGCCTGATACAGAAGCAGACTAAAAGATCATCTTCCTTGTCCACCCCGCAAAGTATTTACTGATTAAAACTATGCGAGAATCGTGCACAATTCATTTGTTTATGCACTTCTCAATATGTAAACTTCACTTTTCATATGGTTTTGTTCCTTTCAGATGTGCTTTATTCCCAGGTATTCTGAAACGGTCTTAAAGTTACTTCAGCAGGTGTATTGGAGATACTTACTTTAAAGTGACTGGTTAAAAATACCACAACAAAACAATGTTAGTTTTCATAAGCAGGTTTTTCGATTAAAAAAAATATTAAATCAAACTAAAAAGCACTCATTGTCCTTGTATTTTCTCAACAGAGAAGAGAGATTTTTCCTGACTTTTTTAAAATGTTCATTAACCAGAAAAATCCAGCAGTCATCCAAGCCAACTCCAGGTAATAAAATGATAATGTTTAAAAGATTTAGTTGTGAATTCTTATTCACAAAATCAGAACCAAATTGATTCTTGAAAATGAGCACATGCTCCTCCAGAACTAATTCTTTAAACCAGTTTCTCTCCATGTAGTGATAGAAGTGTTTTCCTCATCTTTATGTGCTTGACAAACTTGTATCCCTTCTGCTCTGGCAGGGGGCTGGGGGCTCCCTTTGCTGTTTCAGTCTTCTGTGGCTGTTGGTACAGATCCACTGGGAACAGAGAGTTTTGATAAGATCCAAAGATGCTTCACTGTTGTGGGAGTTCCTCCAAATCAATTATTTGCAAATTTCAAACCTTTTGAAACTTGTCCATCATTAATCTCTGAGATAACATATCATGGAGCAATATCTGCCTCACGTAGATCACACAAACGGAGGAAACATCTGTGACTGTGCTCCTAAATAGTCTTTGTTCACTGCTACTTTGAACAGTCCTATGAGCACATTTGGGTAGGGAAGAAGAGCTTAGTCAAACAAAAAAATAAATAAAAAAATCTTTGGTAATGCAGATCATTTCTGTAAGCTCCAAATCCCTAGGGACTTCTGGGGCCATTGCTGCCTACTTTCAAGCAAGCCAAATACTCATTTTTCTGTGCAGTTTATCCTTGCTATCTTAGGCAGGCCAGCCACCAGATGCTCAGAAATACTCATTCCTCTCCAAATTAGTTCACCTCATTTCAGAGCCAAATCATTCACTTGTCTATTTCCCCTTTGGCCTTTGCAGATAATGGGTTCTGCTATTAGTCAGTCTGGGGGGAATTCTTACTCCCAGTATGAAAAAAAAATCATTCTGAATTCAAACGGAATTCATTTTCCTAAATATACTACCAGAGTTGCCACACTTTTGTCTTAGACTAGTAGATCTGGGTGTGCTTTCAGCTGAGTACAGATGAAAGATGACTTTAAAATGCAAAAAGCAAAACGTGCTGGTTTTCATTCAAATACATCTTGAAAAGAAATAGCAATTTTTCTCTCTCTTTTTTTTTTCCCCCTTTCCTTTTACATCCAGGGTTTAAAAAGGTAACATGCAGTGTGGCAGGCAGCTAGCAAGTGAAAATGCAACAGCAGGCAAGGATCAGACCTTTACATTGGTGCAATACAGCACGCTGCAGCAGCGATAGTCTGCAGCCATGAGCCCAGAGGTCTGAGCCCTGTACTTGGCACTATTGATACCTTGAGGTATCTCCTGGAGGGACTTACTTCAAAGAAATTATTTGAAAGACTCACTGAGCCCGGTTCCTTCTGCTTTCTAGGCACAGCTCAGCAAGTGCTGCCGCGGAGGCCTCGGGGCCAGCAGCGCCAGACGGGATGTTTGCCTTGTGAACAGAGGCCTCGGGGGCTTCGCTCAGGGGCACGGCAGCCTGCGCTCTGCTGAGAAACACTGCTACAGTCTGTGGCCAAAATTACCCCTTTTTAAACTTTATATATACTCTTTTGAACTCTTTCACAAATCAGGCCCTGTGCTTCATGCCCGGCGTCGTGCCACGTGCCTCATTCAGCCTACATAAACCTATGGGGCTGGCTTTAATCTGCTTTCCCAGCATCCCTGGGTTCGAAAATGCATCTACCACGGAAAGAAAGAGGGGATGGAGTGAGAAAAAAGAAGTCAGAGCACAAAGCAAGTTCCCTCCCGTAAATCTTATTCGATGCAGATATGAGGGCTGACTCAGTTGTGCAGTCCTCACCCCTTCACCTCAGGTGCTGGGATTAATGGGGGACTGTTTTTCCCCTTCTGATTGCGTAAATGAGGAAGCTGTTGACTCGCATGGTACTGGAAAGACATATGTGCTTCATTATCTGGATTCCTTGTATTGTTTCAGCTTGTTGTTGCTGGCTGGGAACACGCAGCCTTGAGCTGTTCCCATTTTTAAAATGCACTTTTTTCTGCCCCGGATTATTGCCAAGTGGAGATTTAAGTACACTATTACTTTTATGGAGGACTATTAAGAGTTATTAGATCCCATTAGAGCAGACTATGCTCTTAAAAAAAAATCCTTTATTTTTGAACAACCATTTATATTCATTTAAATCTGACAGAATGTTTGTATCAATGCAAACACATTTAATTATATCTTAGATCAGCAAGAACATTTCTTGTTTATTTTTTAAAAATCTTTTATTAGTCTCCCCTAAAGACTTCATTCTACTTACGTAGCTTTAAAGCAAGTCTGAACTGTCAGGGATGCTCTGTGTACGGGGGGTTCTGACATCGCTGGCATAAGCAGGGTTGGAGAAAGGTGACCAGAAACTTAATTCCAGCAGAACCTGTACCTCTTTTTTTTATTAGGTTCAGATGAAATCCTCAGCTCATGGACACTAACATATCAAGGGGATTCTTTGTATCAGTAGAAGTTGGATCAGACCCTACATTACAGTAGGAATATGACCTAATATTATTGGCAGAAGTCACTACCAGTAACAACTGCACATAGCACCCGTTCCTGGGTGGTTGTGATTATTTAAAGACAGGATGAATGCCTGCATTAATCCCTGTTTTGTTCCAAGCTTACTTCATGCCTTCACTTCTCTTCACAGTGTACATCCAGTTCTCCAAGTTTCTGCCCATCACTAGTTTGTCTCAAGTCAATTTCAAATAAAGCAAAGGAAATGTCTCAAAGGAGTATAGAATTCTATGTGCTGACACTGTATTTTCTGAAAAACCTCTGACAGAGTAGCTCTGCCTGCATCCCTTCCCTTACAGCAGCATTTCTTGTAAGCACCAGTCTCAGAAGTCCAGACCTACGGGTTTGATCTGCTTAAACTGTAATTTGTATAACCCACTTTGGGAAGAATGCTAGGTCTTCCTGGAAAACATCCTTCCCTTCCCTTCCCTTCCCTTCCCTTCCCTTCCCTTCCCTTCCCTTCCCTTCCCTTCCCTTCCCTTCCCTTCCCTTCCCTTCCCTTCCCTTCCCTTCCCTTCCCTTCCCTTCCCTTCCCTTCCCTTCCCTTCCCTTCCCTTCCCTTCCCTTCCCTTCCCTTCCCTTCCCTTCCCTTCCCTTCCCTTCCCTTCCCTTCCCCGACACACCGAGGAGATGACTAAATGCTGCCACAGGAGGGAGAAAAACAAACAGGAAAGAACTCAAAGGGCTGGGATAGGGCTGCAAAGCAAAAGGCATAAATCACTCAGCTCTTCCCTCCCTGAGCTCTCCTGCAGCCAGCACATGCACACCACCTCCCTTCTGGATGAGGCTTTGGCATGAACGGCAGATCCCATTAATGCTCCTTCATGTTACCACAGCAGAGCAGCGCTTGGCAAGAGGATGCAGGATACTCCCTCAAGAAAACTTTGAAGGAACAGTGCTGCACGGCTGAACTAGGTAGTGGAGGGGAGGGAGGGAGGGAGAAAGTGGGAGGGGGAGAAATATCCTGGCCCAAAGAAGTGGTTATGTGGGGAATCGTGTTTGAAATGGCTTCGCAGAGCATAAAACAAGTCCAGGATTAGAAATAATTGAAAAACATGTGTGCCCCTGGAAAACTACCTGTAGGGAGTTTGTGGAGGAAAGAACGCAGTTCCTATTTTTCCTTTCCTTTGAAAGATTGGCTTAATGAAACAATCAGCCACATGAAAAGGCAAGGAGCACAATTCTCACATATGCTGTTTGACTTTTTTCATTATTATTCTTAAAGCATGCTCTACGAGAGGCAGTTGGAAGAAGAGTAACTGCCTGAATCACAGCTAGCCGGGCTCAGCTTGGTCCTGCCTTACCTCGGTCCTTTTGTGCTTGTTTTTTAAAGCCCTTAGGTTTTGTCTAGACTAGGAAAAGGTGTTTTATTCAAGAGTTATAGTTCAATTGAACTTGTTTAAATAAACAAAAGCCAACACTTGAACCACATGAGGATTGTGGATTAGCAGCTCTAGCTTAGTTTAAGGGGTGGAATAGAACTAGATTAGGTAAACTGTACTGACTCCTTCCATTTTCCTAATTAGATAGGCCTTCAAAGTGTTTCACAAGTGACAGATTGGGAACCTAAGCAAACTTCTGAACACAGGATGGGCTCCTTCCACCTGCTTCTCCCCTGCAGGAGCAGGAGAGGAAGAGAATCTCAGCCTTTGTACACTATTCGACCTTAACCTGTCCAACTATCTACCTAGATACTTGGCTTTTATTATAAAGTATTTGGGCATTGTCTACTGAAAAGCCACTGAGGAACTGAAAATATTCTTCCAGGTGATTACTAAACATTCTGGCCACAGGGCTGAGTCCCACTTGACTTCTGTCCTGCTGGAGTCCTAGCTCAGGGAATCATTCGGTTCTTCCCACACGGAGGGACAATGCAATAGGATTAGCCTTTTCTCCACTGCTCCTTTTTGTTTTGAAACTGCCTTTCAGAAAACGGACAAAGTAGCTAATAAATTATTCTTCTTATGCCAGGTATTTTCCATTTGGAGTTTTATCTGTTGCTGGGTTTTGGCACCGTTAAACTATTAACGGTAATTTTAAAAAGAATTGGGAAACTGGCTTCCTGGATTGTAGCTTTTGGCTCTCCTGCACAATAGGATGATGAAGCTTGCAAGTATCTGTTGTTACCTGCAGGTAACTAACTCTACCTGGTTACCGCTTATCTTTCCTCTGCCTTTCCACCTCTGCATTACATAAGGGTTCCAGTAAGGCTGCTGAGATGACTCTGTTAGTGTGTTTGGTTTTATACCTTTGTCACTTTATATCCTCCTTTGGCAGTTGCATCTACCTACATAATTGCCCTTAATAAAAGGCTTAGTCATGGTCTGAAGTAAGTGTAAGCCACTGCTGTCTGTGCACGAGTGTACTTTGAATTACACCACAGAAAACTGGGGTGTATCAGAGTTTTTTGCTTAAGTGCCTTTCCATTCAGTACAAGGTGGAAGACTCTTGCTTTGAGACTGAAGCAACCTCCAGTGCTGAGCATTTGCACAGGAGGAGTAGAACTCAGCTTGGATCAAAACCTATCCAATAACACCTGAATAAAAACTTCATTTTGGTTCACATTAATACTATAATAATACTATATTAGGGGTTCTGTTCAACACAGTGCAGTGAAGAGAAGAAAAATGTAGTCTGTGGTCCAAGAAGCCTGCTGTCTGAACTGGAGTGATTCCAGGGTAGCCCTTCTCATAGTCAGGGAAATATTTTTTGTTGATTAGTATAGTTGTAAAGTTGTTCTTCTTTGTAAGAGAAGAAGATTCACATAGATTGGGCTGTTAGAGGAGTAAGATTTAAGAGACTTTTAAATAGCATAGTAGTGTACTTCCAAAAGGGTTTCAGAAAGGCAGAGAAGAATTAACACAACAAGGAAAAGAGGAGAAAGAAACAAGCAAGGAGCCTTTAGCATTCTGATGAAAATTTGAAATTGATGTTAGGCAGCAAATGGATGCTAATAGGAAGACACTCAGTAACCTAACCTAGAAGTTGCTGGAAAGGAAAGAGAACGGTGCTGTGTAAGGGAGATTTACACCCAGGTCAAGAAGACGACTCAGGAGAGTCACAAGACCTGGACAGACTGTTGGATGAAGTGGAAAGAGATACAACAGACCGTATTTATTTTGCATTCTACTGGAGTCTGGAAGTGAATATACCACTGTGTTTGATAGTGTGCATAAATACTACAAGAAAATTATTTTTGCCCCTGAAGATATTAGAAAATTATCATCTGATCTACAGAAAGAAAACAAGCTACAGTAGAAATCCAGCAGGAAAACAAGGTTCTGAAGCAGGCCCACCACTGATTTTAACTATCCCCCAAACTGTACAATATAGATTTTTAATGGAGTTAAGCTTCAGATTCATTACCTTTAAAGTTTCAGCCTTGTGACTAGTACGTGTGAGCTGAAAGGAACACCATCTGGACAGGTCAGTGCAGCAGGAGGGGGAGCTCACTGAAACTGGAACACATCTTGGAACTATCGTGGGTCTTTTTTTTCCAGGGAAAGGAGGGGAGTGGAAATGGAAAAACGTCAGTGAGAAAAACCAAACAGGGCCCAAAATGCAGAGCTGAGGAAGTCTGCAATGGAGAATCTAGTTGAGACAGCTGTGCTGAGGCTGACCTAAGCTAGGGCTGACCAAGCAACTTCCATGATGTCATGCTGTGCTTTGATGGACCATTAAGTGAGCTCGTTGGTCCAGTCCTTGCTCCTGACACCTATTAAATCCACAGCTTTTGAGTTGGAGCTGTCAAGGTAGCGCCGCATCAGACACTGGGGGAATCCACGTGGATTGTTGCGAAAGAGACAGAGCCTGCAGAGAAGCTCTTTGCTCTTTTCTTGACTTCTTTTCAGGATATTTTTTGCATGCATGTTCTATGATTGGATTAAAGAAGGAAAGGAATTACTTACTACCTGCCCACTGTATCTACTGTTTAACACCAGATGAATCTAGGAAAGCTGTTTTCTGAGCTTGGGCCTAGACTTTTTCTCTGTAGCCTAGCAGGAAATATCCCTCAATTTCAAAAATATAGGTAAAAAAATAGTTAATTCTACATTGCTTATTAAAAAATAAATAAATGGAGGATTCATTCGCATTTACAGTAGTCACAAGCCATTGCAAGTATTAAAGTTTTTTTGTCCCAAAGGATTCCAGTCACTGTTCTACATTTACATTGTAGATAACAGATCTTACATAGCATGGTGAATTGCAAGCTCCTTGCAAGACATAGAGCACTTCTTGGATACAGATCCCGTCTGCTTTTCTTGCAGCAGGTAACAAGATCTTCTTAGGGATGCCATAAACCTCACAACAGGCCCAACACTGTCCTGTCCACTTCAGAGACAGGACTTCTACTTCCATCCTGTTGTCGGAGAATATTATGAGTCAAGAGAGTCAGTGATGCAATTATCTTTTTAAATGAATCCTAAATGGTGGCTCAAACACTCACTATTTTTGATTTTGATTATCCTCAATCGAGTTTTCTTCGGGGGATCCTCTGAATATTTCCATGCCCCCTCATTCAGGTTCTCACCATCTCCCATTTCTAGGCCTCACAAGAACACCAACACATCCCCTCCTGCTTCCTTCTTCCCACAGAGCTAAGCTAAACGTGCAGCATGTTTCCCATACACTCCTTCATCTACCGCCAACCTTAAACTCCCAGCAGCACCTCCAACGACGACATGCACAAGAGTGCCACTCTGTGTGGCTGGAGAGCAGAGAGAGATTCTTGAGATACTCATTCGTCTTGACAAAGGACAATTATTTTGACTAGGTCTATTAATGAAGTGCAAACTGACAAGCAACGAAGAGACTGGCTAGTAAGTTGCTTCTTACTTCCACCAGGAGCCTTGAAGTGCAGGACAGATTCCAGGAAAGATTTTCTGGAAAATGAAGAGAGACCCAATAAAGTCTCTAAGCCTGGGCAAGTCAATAACCTGTCACAGTTGCCCGGAAGGAATTGGCTTGTCTTAGATAAACTCACAAAGGCCCTGAAAAAACAGGACTTTTTTAAATGGCAGAGATTAATTTTCTGACTTCAAAGTAGTATTAATGCAGAACTTGGCTAAGGTTTCCTGCGCAAGCAGTTTCCCCCCGAGCAATGATTTCAGAATCCGCCTTGTTTTAAGGCTGGCATTTGCTGCAGCTGCAGACCTGGAGTATTTTCGATCCCCTCTGAGTGCTGGAACACTATCCAACAATTAAACCGCAACCCAAAAACAATCAAACATCTGTTTGGAGGCAGGCTGCTCAGTGACTGACATTCTCCTGCCAGCATAAACACTATAGCTGCTGAGTGATTCCTGTCTTTTGTGTGTGTGTGTATACATATGCACTGCTTGTGTGTTTTTTTGTTCCTGCATGCAGTATGTGTAAATATGCTTCAGAGCATTTTTATTGCAATGTATGGACGTAACCGTATAGCTTATTTGTGGAAGTATTTTCATTGGCATGAGCACATACATTTGAGTGTCAGCTTGAGATTTGGTTATTTGTGTGCTGGAGGTGGCTTTGCAGGAAGCAAATGTGAATGTGGACTAAGAGTCTGGAATCAGGTATGTGTTTATACAGCGCTGGGTGTACTGGTGCGTGTTCATTTACAGACATCTGCTTGTTTTCATCTGGGCAAAAATAGCATTGCAACTGCATGAAGTTTTACATAGAATATTTTGGGGTGTTTGCATGTGTGTGCATGTAGAGCCGTCCGCATTACGGTGTTTGTGCTTTTTGATGGATGCCTTTTCTACACCTGACCTCCACGAACGAATCAGCTACTTGGGCCCAGAAAGGGAGATAATAGACTGCTGGAAACCATTCAGATTTGGGTTCAAAAGAACAGCTAGGTCTGGCCCCAATGAAATCTCAGCCTCCTAAAACCCCTGATTACAAGAACTCTCTCTCCTGGGGCCATGGCAGGGCATCCAAAGATGATTTGTCTCCAGGGCTTTGGGGTGATGAAGGGACGATGTTAGGTCTGTCTGCCTAGAGGCCAAATTACTCTCTTTCGTAAAAGCACTTTACAGACTCCATGCAGGTAGCTGCTTTTGTCCTCTTTTATTTATAGATTTCAAATAACCGTGGGCTGTTAATGGCCTGGATAAAGCAGTATGCAAATGGCATTCGTTCCCAACAGGAACTCCCTCCCTATAAAACTAAGACCAGCTTTCAGAAAATACAATTGTTCCCAATCCAAGCCAAATGACAGCTTGTGCTGCTCCTACCGGTTCTCCCTGAACCCCCAAGGTCTAGAGACTGCTGCTTGCCATTTGTGGTGTCTTTATACACCTAGCAATATGTGAGTCACCACAGCAGGTGCTAGCCATAGCCTGCTCACTTGAAAACATCAGTATCAAAAGTGACAGAATCTGGGCCACCCACTAGCTGTATTTCTGGAGCATCCCTCTGTCTAGGAGAGAACAGCTGGAGCTTTTTGCTTTAGAGCATTTCTCAAATATCCTATTGCTGGCATATAAGAACACGCCAGCAAAGAAAAGAAAGATTCAATGATCTTCCCACCGTGAGCCCCACACTTAACTTATTGCTGTAATCACCTCATCTTGTGCACCAGCCTGGTTTTTCTTTTTAGTAGATAAGCTCAGAAAGTGTACTAGATAATAGATTTGCCTCAGAAATCATAGGAGGTTCTATTGCTTAGCAGTTAGGGCAGAGTGTGGAGCACAGAGTGTATTAGAAAAGCACAGAGAATCAGTATTCTGCTGCCCAGGTGCTACAGAACATGAACAACATGAACATGGACAACACGAACAGAAAGCTCTGCCCACAGCAGGATGCAGCGTCTCAGAGGTTCCAAGATCTGCCTCTGCCTCCACAACGACCTCCACACTTTATTTAAGATTCTCTTCCTCTTTCAAACATGAGCTTGTGGCTGGTTACAGTCAGGAACTGTACCCCTATTTATGACTAGAAAAAGTGGTGTGGTGACAGAACTGGGAAGCTCCTGTAGGCAGTCGGTCAACTGCAGTAACAGGACCTGTCCACTCAAGTTCTGTGAGCCCCAGAGGAAAAAAGAAAAAAAAAAAAAGAAAAAAAAAGGTGCTTTGGCAGGTCTGGCACTGATGGCATGGGACGGAGGCAGGTGAAGCTCTTCCTCCACTTCCCTCGCACTGGCTGCTTCAGCGCTGTTCCAGAATGAGCTACCGAAACTCTGCAATGTAGAGACTGCACGGCACAATGTTCAGGGACTAAGGTAAACACTTCTATCAGTTGCTGATACTCCTGACAATACTCATTTCCTACTTCATCACAAATTTTTGTCCTTTACTTGCATGCAGGAGAAGTAGCAGCCTTTCATTCTGACTACAAGAATCACAAAGGAATTGCAGTGGACGAGCTGAATTTGGAATGATGCTCTTGTGCAGTTATACTATGCAGCTACTCTTCTGCTTGACTTCTCAGAAGTCTTGCCAGTGGCTTGCATGGTCTGTGTGCTACTGAGTGAATGGATAATGACTCTCAACCCTACATAATGGAAAGCATTTTTAATAATGGTTTAATAATGACTGGCTGGGTTAGAAAGGGGTCCACTGGAAATGACAGATAGTGAGATATTTTCCTTAGAGGTTAAGAAGTAATGTATCCATTACATCCTTGACTTCCTGAAGCATAGCCTAGGAAAAGCTAAACTCCCCTTTTAATGCATAGACTGTATGCGTATGTGGGGCAGAACTGGTTCTACAGAAAGTGTAGGATAAAGAAAGAACCATTGTTGAGTTTATTCAGGACCTATTCCATTTACATACATTGGTATGCTACATTGTATTTGTTGTTGTGGCTTATGCATATTTCATTAGAGTAAAGGAGGAATTTCACTGTCAATCCGTTAACTATCACTGCTGCTAATATTATTTAGATTTGCCCTGGGTTCATATTAGAAAACATGTAGAAAATTTGCAAGAACAGAAAGTCTTCTCATTCATGGATTTATTCCAGCTCTGCTCATCCCTTTTACACTTTCCAGTCCCGTTCTAATTTATAAGCACTGGTGAAAATCAGAACATTCCTGGTTCCTGCTCCTTCAGTACCATTAACTATGGTCCTGTTAATCTGTCCTCTAATGTTTGTAGCACATGAGTATCTCAGAATCATTGCCACTTTGTAGGCTTACTTCTATGCTAAATTTAAAACACAGCAAATATGTTGTGTCCTCTCTCCCATTCTGTACAAAGACCTTATAGTAATTCCAGAAACAGCCACCATCTGACTCCAATGCTTGTTGCCATGTCATCCTTAACCTGAATCCAATTATACCCCCAAAACCTGTTGAAACAGCTACCCGTCGTGACTTATGAGCATGTTTGGGACAGAAGCTGATTGTACGCTAGCAAATCTGCACAGTGCTCTAAGGAGCACTCTGAGTTTCTATTACTGACATCCTCTTGTAATTCTCTGCTTAGGAGGTGGAAACTTTCTGTCCTAGTAGGACTGGGAGGAGGTGTGACATTCTTAAGCCACACATTGCGTGAGATATGTCCATTTGCTGGGGGACAACAGAAAGACTGCTCTGTAACGTGCACTGTAATTTCCATTCCTGCTTTTTTCTAACACAAGATCTCTCAATAGGGTATAACACGATGATCATGACAAAAGGCCCTTCGTCAACATTAGCAGCTGCTCAATTTTTCTCTCTTGTTTTCCCACAAACTCCATCTCCAGAAAAATACAAAGTGCAACTTAAGGAAGCTCTCAGCTGTCTACTACTTTGTTAATTTCCAAAACAGATGTGAAATACATTTTGGTCTGTCCTCTATCTTGTCTGTCTCTGATTTGTGACTAATTTATGATTCTGAAACCTTGAACTGTTCCCTTAAAATTTATTCTTTATTTGTTGTAGGAGTTTTGAGTGATATCTGAAGCTTTTTTGCTTTGTGGATTAGCACATTTACCCTCCCACTAATTAGTCCAACTCTGAGAAAGTCCAAGACTAATTTTTGGCTCATTATTCAGTCAACCAATAGATAATGTGAGAGATGTGAAAAGAAGCAGTAAGACATAAAGCTAATAAGTGTGTAACTTTAAAAAAAAAAAACAACAAAAAACAGAGTATTGCTCAGTGAAGATCTAACAGGATGCATTAAGGAGCAACAAAATGAAACAAAGAAACATGAAATTTCAGCATGACTACTGGGAGTAATGTAGCTGAAGACAGTAGAATAATCTCCCAATGGAGAGAGCAAAGAATTAGTCACTTGAACAACTATGGACAAACTGATAAATGCTAGAAAGCTTTTAGTCAATAAGCTGGATCAAAACCCTGACATTTCAGAGAATAAAACTTGTATAAAAGAGCACGACTCTCTTTGAGAAGGTGGAGGTTATTCAGATCTGGAAAGGTATTTGCTGTGCAAGGTCTCATCTAGGCTGACAACAGCTTCCTGTAGTCTGTCCTGGGGGGAAAGGGGGTGCTAAATCCTCACATCTGCCATCCCAGTGCACAGCTGTGAGTTGTGTAGGGAGAACCATCCCTGCTTGCCCAGCTGCCCTTCCATTCACTGTCACTCAGCAAGTAACTATTTCACAGGCCTTACTGAAAACAATAGGACCTTTCAGGAATGAAATCAAATCTCGACTCTGATAGGAAGGCAGCTGGGAGACACATGAAAGCTTCTTCTTGCTGTCTCTTACTTGTCTCACGAGGTTCGGATCCAAAGAATCCCAGCAAACCACCCACAGCCCCTTCAGGAAGGTCAGTGCTGGAAGGAGGATTCTGAATGCTTGGTACCTTGAAGAGAGGTGTACAGCCAGACAGATAAATAGCTCACTAACCAGTTAGATGGGGAGAGGACAAGGAGAAGTAGACATGGAAATAGAATACAAAAAGAAAAAAATAGATCAAAAAAGAGCATTGAATTTCACTGTGGATTTATTTTTCCTCCCAAAAGAAGACCTCGTGCTTTATAAACCTGAGGATTCATTTCTCCCATTGCTGATATTTTTGTCACCTCGGGGGCAGAAGGCAGCAGCTTTTAACAGCACTCAGTTATGTTACATACCCCCAGTTTTTTAGAGCACTTTCTAACCTTGGGGGAAGGGTATCACCTGTTAAAACAGCATCATTATCAATAATCTCTGCAGTCTCCCTTGAAGGCTGTTTTCTCATCTGAGAACTGATGAGGTCCAACACTATTTTAGCTTTCTAATTATTCTAATTTCAGGACGTTAGTGCTGCTGATTAGGAATTACATTGCACCCAGAAAATGGATGGCTTTCATTCCTAAGGGTATGTCAATGCTGCAAAACAGCACGCTTGCAGCTCACTGTACAAGCACAGCATTGAGAAGTCAAGAAAATTAACCCATGTGGAGCTTCTTGGTAACGTGCCTAGATGCCTTCTGATACTTAAAGTCACTTATTTACAAGCACATTCAGTATTTACACTTCACTGCAGTCTGGAACATGAATTATTCTGAGAAAACCAAGGGTAGGAGAAGAGCTGCAGTTCAGACAGAAGTATGGTCAATAAAAAGGCTGCTTCTTTTTGACTTCAAGAGAATATACAGACTGCTCTTTAGAATGGTGCAAAACCAGGTATGCATACTGGTTTGTTAGGGATTGGCCAGTCTGTGATCTCTTTTTCTTTTTGCTTGAAATACACTGAGCTGTTTCCAAGCACAGGGAGCTTGGTGTTCATGTAGCAGCACACAGTGTGTACTTGCCTAGCCTATAGATTAACCATGTGTTACTTTCCCCTACTGCTATTTCTTCACCTCGTCCTTATTCTTGCTGCTGAGCTTGCAGGGAGGTGCCTGGCAGAGCGCAGGTTGAAATTACCTGTGGACATGAGGGGCAGGCCAGGAACAGGAGAAGTCTACTGCACCACGTGCAAACGTCACGGCTGTCCCAAAGAAACTGTGCTTCCCTTCATAGCAAAAAGCAACATATACACTCTTCAGTTCAAAATATCTTATTTTAGACTAAGAAAAACAATGGTAAACAAGACACAAAGACTCCAGAGAGATGCCAGTATCGCTCTGTAGGCTAGAGAGCATTCTCTTTTATAAGAATATAGAGCAACTTATGGAAGTGAACCCATGGTCCACAAGAACAGCATTCAGCTGTGCTATACGGAAAACAAAAGGCAGACCGTGTCCGTGGCCCTATACAAACAGTTCTTGACTGAGATCATTGCGGACAGTGATAAATGAAAAGAACAGAAATTCTCCAGTTGAGTGCTGACAAGTAGTCTGTGTTTGACAGTGAAGTGATAAACAAATAATACACATTTCAGACATGTGATATGCCTGGTGCTGTCCTTGTATGGCACTGTCAAGGATATTGGACCAAATTCCAGATCGCCATTGACATGCTTTCTCTGCTTAAATTACGCTGCCCATAGCTACTAAGACATTTTTCAAGGTTTATCCTATGTGATGACAATTCTGAATTCACACCTTCATATTGTCTTCCTGTCTTCTACCACATCGATTCCCAGCTCCTATACTCATCCTAAATGCTGTTCTATCCACCCCCACGCCCAGTTCCCCTGTTTCCCACTTTGGACTACAAGTAAGAGTCTGCTTAATACAAACATGCCTGCTCTGAGTACTTACTTGTATGACAAATAATACACATTTCTAAGTCCTTTTGTCTTTCTCATCTTTCATTTCTCAATTTCTCATTTCAGTTTTGACTTGCTCTTATGTTTTGAACAGATTTTTATTCTCTACTCTTGAATAACACTTCTGAAAAAGCTTCTTGTTTGTATAAATGCTACCTGCGCTAGTACAGTATGCATCCTTGTAACAGCTTCGTGTTTCCTTGCAGACGGGGGATAACATTTTTACTACTGATAATGGAGACGAGAGTTCTTTAATTCATGAGGTAAGGATTTAGGTTTTCACCTCTGAAGCTCAAGAGCTCAATCCCATTTATGACCCAAGGGAGGAGCTGTTATACAGGATCCCATCACCAATTTCCATCATGCTAGCATTGCCTTCTCATCGTCAAGTATTTGAATTGTTAACCCATATGTCACATTTCCCTGTACTAGAGAACTCACAGTTCCTCACATTAGAGAAAAATAACTAAATAAAAGACCACTTCTTAAACATTTCTTTGAAATGGGTTGGAAAAAAGTATTACAACGAGTGATTTCAATCTTTGTACTGTCTGCTGAAGGTCTCGTGCTGCCAGAAACACACAAACAAAAAATAATTCCTGTTTACAAATGATGCCACTCATTTTCTATCTCAAAGAGTTTTGTACCTGACATAGTGGAATTCTGACAATCGAAAAGGAATATATTTAATTAAAACACAGTGGTGTTTGAATATTATTTTTGTTTTTAGAAAATCAAGGCTGAATCAATAATATACACGCTTACTTCTTTAAAGTGGACATTTTCACTATGACAAAAACAACTGAAACAGCTTGGAAAAAATATTTTGAGAGACAGATGTGAATAATATTTGCAAACTATGTAAAAACATTTACTTATCGGGGAAAAATCTCACTAATCGTAAAGATCAATAAGTTAGTTAAAATAGATTTTTAAAAAAAGTTGATAAAACACAAGGGAAGCAAAAGCAACCATATAACTAATACTACAAAAAGCATCTATGAAATAAGAGAAACTGATAGCAACAACTATAAATTAGAGTAAGAAAGAGTTGAGGGTTTATAATAGAAACCAAAAGGTACAAAGAAAATAACGAACAGTACTTACCACCTGTAACAAAACAAGCAAAAAAAAAATTGCTCTGTAAGGCTGATACAGAAAATGCATTTTTCATAACATTCAAATATAAGCTTATATATTTGGAGATAATGAGAAATAGCTTAAGATGAACTCTTAATGCAATATTACATTCCGCTGCCAGCAACACTACTGGATCTGAGGCCGGAAAGAATAGAGAGAAATTACACAACAGATCAGAGGAGAAGATGACAAGTCTTTTCTGGTCTTAAAATTCATATATCTATTAATTACTAGGTAGCTAGCCTGACTATGCTGCTGCTAGCAAAAGTGCAGCTGCATCATTACAGGAAAATGGGACAGACTATGTATACAAATAGGGCTAGAGTTCAAGCATGCCTGCCCAAATCCTCTCTGCTACTCCATTTAGTGCATTCTTTAGCCTTTATCATTCAAAGGACTGCATTAAAATCTGCTGAGCTTCACTGTGTTCTGGATCAGGGTTAATGCACGTCTGAATCCTCTGAGCTGAAGAGCTACTACTTAAAGCTAGTTTCAAGCATTAGCAGATTATTTAAAAATGCCTTTGGATGAAGATGAAACAGCTCAGATTGTGAGTGATAAGAAGCAATATATACCTAGGAAAGCTGCTGAGAGCTAAATGGTTGGACTTGGGGAATGGTTCTTTCACTGGGACTCTACCAGCAAGGGAACTCCTATCAAATCGTCTCTTGCCTTCAGTTACCAATGGTGAGGATTTAGCTCTCCTCCCAGTGCTCTCACTTTGTGGGAATCTGCTGGGCCATCTCTCCAGTGCTAGCAGAGTTAGTGGAAAACTTCAGACATTGGCAATAGGGTGAGGTGATGTCTGAGTACTGACCTTGGACCTTCCTACCCTCCCTACCAGCTGCTTGGAGGCTAGGAGTGACAGGCCTGTAGACAAGGGAATTCAAATAAGCATCTATCGCTTCTCTGATCTTCTTTTTTCTTGAAAAATTAAGCTAGACTTCATCAGCTTCCCAATATGGTACAAGACATTATTCTGAACGAAGACATTATTCTGAAAGATGACCAATACAACTTCTAGTTTATGTTAATTTTAGTTCCCTGAAGTTGAAACTGGGGTTGCCCTGCTCACCTTGCTCAGGCACCATGGGCCTGAGCCCCTTCTGGCAGGGCCACGGCCTCTGTTGGTCGTGGTTCTCATGGCCAGCTCCCGGCTCGCTTCCCTCGGGGAGCAGCCAGCCACTGCTTCGCTGGCCACAAAGGTACTGCAGCAACGGCACAGGGACCGCCCAGCAATACCTCAGCTAATACTGCTCCTATGAGTGTTCTCCATATTTGAAATAGAGAATTTTGCAATTAAGGCACTAATGCTGATTTCATGCTTTTCCCCCACCATACAAATACCTCAGCTTAAGTACATTACTATCTTTTCTTACCATGCCATGCATCTGAAATGTAACCTGCTGTAGTAAGCCCACTCACAAGAACACCTCTCTTCTGCATTGCTCATGGTTGTATTACGGTTGATAGGAGCATTATGAAAGCCCTTGAAAACCGTCTTGACTGTAAGACAGTAATTAACTCTGCATTTTATTCCTTTGGCTTCAGTTCACTCTATAGAAGAAGTTCAAAACTGTAATTTATCTCTGTTCTTCTCAAGCATTAGTACAAATGAGACAGATGAGAAGGTGGTTACTTGATACGTGAGGAAGAACTAGAAAGTGACACGGCTCAACAACGAGGCCATACTGGATCTGAGATATCCTTCTGACCAACTGATTAAACATGATTTCAGTTGGTATAAAAACCCCTCCAGCCCTACTGACATAAGTTGCTCTCATTTATTCATCTCCTGAAATAATTCTGGTTATTGTCACTAGATGAAGATTTGCCTTCGTGACTTGCAAACGATGAGTGCTGAGGTGGGGTTTGGACAGTGGGATATCACTGAGAAGTGAAACAGAAAGACCTAAACATTTCTCAAGGGACTGCAATAGAAGCGGAGAAGACAGATGTAAAGTGAAATTCCTTCAAACCTGTAAACCAGAAGCAAATCTCCTTATTCCCAGAAACTTGTTTTAATACCCTTTCTTATAGGAGATTAAAAAATTCTCTTAGAAGACCTGATTTTTTTTTCTAATTTAGCTTTTTGCAAAGCAGCAAACTTCTCAAAGTACAATAACTCATAAATTTTTAGCTTAATTTACAGAGCAAAATTGGCCTTCACAAGATCAGGACTTTATGCCTTGCCTGCACTTTGTCCCTTCGGGCTTGATTGCTATGCTAATTAAACAAGACATTGGTCAGGTTTTAACACACCATCTTATGATTTTTTATTTTGCTTTCAGCTTTTTGAAAGGTTTCCAAGAATACCAGGCAAGGAAATGAAATCTGCATCCCAAGGAAATGATCCCTTTCCAAAATTGTTAATCTTTCCTTATGACATGTTTTGGAATACAAATGTATCCAGAGGGGGTTTATTCAGCAATATGTTGTGTTCATGTAAGTGATCAAATTGGGGTTTATTATAGTGGTACATATGTTAACAATAACTCAAACTTTTATTCACCCTGTTTCACCACCACAGCTGCTCTTGGTTTTTCTTACAGCCCCACCCAGTGACACTTGGAACACAAGCAGATACACGTATGTATTACAGGGAGTGATGTTTTACATTGTTATTAGAGAACTCGGCTTCTTTCAGCATACAACATTATCATAACAAACTCATGACTACATACTTTAACTGTCACTATATTGCATTCCATTTATGCTGGAATCAGCAGAATTAGAAACCAGATCTGGTTCCTACATTCACTTCTGATGAATTTTTGCAGTACAGGGACTGAAGGCAATTACAGGGCGTCTGGATGTGCCAGATTCAATCCATTTGTAGGTCTGTCCCCTCAGCACATTCAACAAAGCTATTTAAGGGTTCTGTGTAACGGGACGTACAAGTAAATAAAGACAACAAGGACTTAATATTAAATTCAGTAAGCGGCTTATAAGTGATGAATATTTCCTCCAAAAAGAAAAAATGTTGTGGATGAGAAACAGAGAGGGGGATGCTACTCATCTGAGTGTATGCAGTGAGAAATTCTGAATTTCCCAAATAGAGCACTCCTTAATAGAGTATCCCCAGAAGGAACTGAAATATAAGCACAACATACGTTTCCAAAAATGAGTAGCAATTCTGGTTATTCAGGTTAAGACAACTACTGTGTCATAAAACTCAGGCATCTCGAAGTCTCTTAAAAAATATGTAAACAAAAAAAATGTAAACATTAGCCATCACAAGTTCTGAAAACATAGAATTTCTTCTTATTTTGAGCAAGAAGTAACAAGACTTTTTTTTTTTTTTTTTTAACTTGAAACAATGCTTAGAAACAGCAGGTCTTAGATCAAGAACCAAGTGGGGAAAGTTAAAAATTCACTAACAGCTGGCTTGGGCAGTACGAATTCTGAGAATATTACTAATTTTTCTTTTATTCCCTGAACCCAGAACAAAAGGCATTTTACACCAGAATCTTAACTGTTTGCTGATGACTGGGTCCCAGACGGTTCAAAAGGAACTTCTAAAACTAAGTTTACTAGAAAGCCAATGCTCTAAATAAAATAAGAGGAAAGGAAACGTGTCATGAAGGATAAAAAAAACCTTCAAACACAAATCTTAAACAACAAGCTCTTGAACATGCACGAAACCTGCAGTCCCAAATGAAACAGCCTACTTTTCTTTTGCAATAAAAAGTGGCATCAAGCTGAACAACACTTGCAGACCTTAATAATAAATATCAATCTAGACCATTTCAAACCCTTACAAGCAATGGTTGATAAGTGAGTGTGCTGCTAATGAAAACCAGTACCCATGGGGATAACCAGAGGATATTTCAGATGGGATAGAGACCGACTTTCTTCTTGAGAAGGAAAGGTTAAAGATACCACAGCGAGAGGTGTTGAGCAAGGAAGCTTCCCACCTTCTCCATACCTGGACATGAACAGCACAAGGACGACACTCAGGATGGAGCAGATTCTTTCTCAGTCTTTGTAAGCACTTAGAAAATACGTGGGATACTTCGGAAATAGTTGGGTTGTGTGCAAATAAGCAATGGCAAGAGTAAAACAGTGTACTGTTTATATATCCACACACAGACATGAATTTTATATCCATGTTAGTTTAAGAAGGATATGAAATGCTTTCATTCTAAAAGAGTAAGAAAAAGTCTTCCAAGATATCCTGAAGGAGACAAATATCGACTGCATGCTTGGAAAGGTGCATTGCTCTCATTTCTTCTGCAAATACTTATTCTAAGCAAATAGTACTCCAACAAAACATCATTTTACCATGTTCAGCATTCAGTTTGTTCTTTGTATTATGTTGAAATGTAAGAAAATTGTTTCTTATTATGCAACTTACCAATGTCCAAGAAAATGAGCCCTGATCTCACTCAAGGTTGTAGGCTATTACAAGAAAACAATGCAACAAAACCAATTACACCGGTTCTGGTGCTGGCATTTTGCTTTTCAGTTCATGGGACAAATAATCTCAATTACTGAGAGGTAAATCAGGCATAAGCTTGTTTACTACCCATCATAACCGCCCAGGAATTTATTTATAGTCTATATCCCATGGTTACTTGCCCATGTAGTCAGACCTTTGCTGTTAGAGAAGGCAGCAACATCTGTGGAGCCATGGAGGATATTTAATGTTTGTTTCATTTCTTTCAACTTCAGTATTCTCCAAATAAAAATGAATTACACACACAAACAGTCAACTGTGCATTTCCTTAAATCATCCTACAGACAATAATTCCAATGAATTAAAAAAAGTGAGAACTAATTAGACTTGATTTATAATTGCTTTGGCAAAGGCAGATAGCTTGTATCACCACAGACAGGAGGCAAAGACTTCTGAGTAACGACCAGGGCAGTATTACTGCAGACATGCTCCTTAACCAGCAGAGGAGAACATCTTGCCTTGCTAGCTTAGCCATTCAGGCCAACCTGTGCTGTCCCAAACACCAGACTTGCAAATGCAGACTCAAACAAGAAGCCTTCATTCTTGTGGGTAACTGCATATGAGCAGGACTAGTTCCTGATGAATCTCTATTCCTAGTCTGCTTCTTATCTAGCTCATGACTATATGCCAAACCGAGCTCGCAGACTTTCATTTCACAGCGTGTTCTCCATTTCTGTGTACACAATTTCAATTTACA
Source organism: Anser anser (assembly GCF_964211835.1). NCBI lineage: Eukaryota > Metazoa > Chordata > Aves > Anseriformes > Anatidae > Anser > Anser anser. The sequence continues at coordinate 2,052,138 of NC_139738.1, read as the reverse complement.
TGTGCATTAGCACAGCAGCACCATCAACGCTGCGATGGTAAAAATCAAATATGTTGGATTACAAAGATGACAGCAAAGACATAGAAACATGCACTATTTTTAAACAGGAAATACTATTGCGGAGAATAAAGCTAAACTAACGGGCTATAGATTTAGAAGGCCTCTAACAACAGGACTGGGAAAGAAATGTAAAGTTTCAAAGTACAATCTGAAATGACTAAAGACAAGTCCTGGGAGACTCCCTGCTATCCTCATCTCATAAAATATAACTTTCCTAGAAGCAGACCAATAGTGGCATTCCAACTGGGCTTCTTACTGATAGCAAAGCAGAGGCTTCTATTAAATTAGATTGGGGCTTCTTAAAAATACCTTTGCACAAATTAAAGTTAAAATGAAGCTAAAAATAATAAACTAAAAGTATGCAACTTTAAAAAAAGATGCACCCTGGATGTTTCACAAAACGGATTATTCCCCAAATGGTGTAATTATTCTAATGAATTTGCCTCCAGAATAAATGGCGGCTCAGTAGGAACTAGTGAAGCATATTATTGTGAAAAAGGTGTTTTGCAAGTATGATTGTAACTTCATGATGCCAGCCATAAAAGATTTTGTAGGTACACAGAAGGACTGTATCGTTGCACTGCCAAGTTGCTGTCCAGGCCAATTACACATGCATGTGTGCTGCTGGTTGCTGGAGATGGGCACCACCACAGGAGGCAGGATACATTGGCAGACAGAGGCCGAGCAAATTCCCATTTGCATAAACCCACATACAATGCAAGAAAAATTAACGGAATTAACGGAACTTTTTACACATTGTATGTGCAAGACCATGCATCTGAACACAGCTTTCACAAAGAACTATAAAATGAATGGGATGGTAACAGGAATATTCAGGCAGAGGATAGGAACAATTAGTTTCTGACTTGGTAGTCAAATCTTTTAGCTTATGTAAGCAACAAACAAAGTACTATGGGCAGCAATACTCTATGCTCACCTAGCATACTGATGTATGTACTTCAGTGAAGTCTAATCCTTCACAAACACCAAGTCTAGCATCCCAACATGATTATTTTCTACCTATAAATTAGTACGATTGGAAAAGGGCAAGTGACAAATGACCAACTTTTTAATTAAATCCGATGGAAATGATCTACCTGTCTTGTCCAGATTCCTCGTCGTCAGCTACCTGCCTGGTTGCTTCTATACCTAGGTATACACCTAGGTATACATTTCTGGTCTGTGTTTAGCAGAAAGTCAGATCGGATGATTGTTAAGTGTCCTGTAGGTACAGATCTATAAGTTTGAGTTTCTCAGCCATGTTTACTACAGCAAAAGGCAATGTACTAATTAACACAGAGTGAGCAAATGATGTCCCCTTGTAATGTTAGCTACGGGTTCTGTGACAGAGTACAGTGAAAGATGTAGAGAGCACCTCTTCCAGTGAGGAAATTCTGAATATTAGTCTGAAATTATGAGCAGAGTTTGCTGACTAAGATATGAAGCAAGCTCGTTTGAAGTATTTCCAGAATGATCTACATCAAGCATGTAGCATGTCTAGTAACATTTGATGAGCCACAAAAGGAACCAATAACTGCAAAAGCTCAGAGATAAGAGTCCCACCAAGTCTGAACAAAATCATTACAGACGAGTAGAGCAATGTTTGTGCTAGAGGAAAGGATGGAATTCGTTAGAAGTACAATGGCAGCTCATATTCCTGACAGTGAGTAACTAGTAAAATGGGAGGTTTGTTTGTTTGCTAGAAAGATTTTACATCAAAATAAATATAGAAAATTGAGAAATAGCTTGCAGTGATGAACTCTGGTAAATCCAACCTCTTTTACAAGGGAATACCAAAGCAGATTTTAAACATTTGGCTGTTTATCAGAAGCCAGAGGAAGATTAACTATGTGAGTGAAAAATCAGGCCAAGAAACTGAAAACAGCTTTTCACAACTAAGGAAAGCCAAGGAGGAACTTAGTCTAAAAAGCATTTGGAAAGAAATGTTAAGATCACTTCACTTGTAATAAATGGATCATTGAATCAAGAGGATTTTGAATTCCTTATGGAGCTGTGTAGGAACCATAAGATTGAGAAAGAGAGAGAGCATCAAAGCGCTAACAGCATCAAGACTGTATGAGCAGGGACATGCAGAAACCATAACAAGTGCACCAGTACTCGCACTGGTACTATGGCTTGTGCTTGTTTGCAGACAGTACAGAGATGTGAGATGGCTTATAGATAGGATGTAGATATAGATGTAGATAAGATATAGATATAGATGGCTTTTGTCACCAAAATGGAGCACCTGACCAACATTCCCAACCTCCTTGTACAATCTGGCAAACTTGTGCTTAAGTTCCTAACTTTTGAAATAAACTTCTCTGAAGCCCAGCACCAGCTCTGCTACCGACTCCCTCTGCGGCCTTGGACATACCACGTTCATCTCTGCTGCTGCTTCCATGTTTATAAAAGCTACAGAATATTCCTCTATAAGGACTCCTGTAACTTTTGTGTGTCAACCACAAAGAGGTTCTCTAAAGAGGTTCTCTAAAACAAGCACTGGCAGCTGCCCCTCTGGGGGATGGATGGCTGCTATACTTTTGGCATTGTGCAAACCCAACAAAAACATAAATTATTATTAATCTAAAGAGAACAGGTTATTGCCATAAAAAATGACACAGTTATCATTTCTCTGACCATTTAATGAGAGTCTTTTAATACCTTTAAGATGTTTTGTAAGCTACGTGTAGATCGTTTGAAAAATCATTTAAAAATATACCCGACTGCTCAATCGTGGTTGCAGAATCTCACTGGAAATTGCCTTCCCTAGCCTGGGGTTTTGTTGAAGTGCCGATAAATAAAGGTTACTAGTAACACCTTGAATTTGCTGTGTTCAGCTACTCTTAAGGAATGCAGAGTTTTTCTGTGGAGTAAGACTAGTCACTACACAAATTTTAGGCACACTTTCTCACATATTAGGAAAAAAAGAGGGAGAAGGGAAACAAAGCCAAAACCTCTGACTTTTTTTTTCTGGCCAATCTCAAACTGTAAGAATTCCCCAATCACAAAAAAGCTCTGCTCTAGCTAAGGAAACGATGTTGATTAGAAAAAAAAAGTTCCAGATGTTAACTGAAAGCGATTTCAAGAAGGGAAAGGGGGAAAGAGAAGGCATGCGAGGTGACCCCACCCTAGGCAGGAAACACAGCGAGAGCGTTGCACCCTCTGTGCTGGGATGCAGCCAAGCGCTCCCCAGCTCTCACACACTCACACTGGGCTGTTCTCCTTCCCCCTCCAGGGGGGTTCTCCTTCCCCCTTCAGGCAGATGCTCGAGCTCTTCCAGTTTAACCCCATCAATTCTTTGTATCCTTTCTGATTCGCATTACTGAGAAAACACATAAAAATCAGAAGTAAAGTTACAGTGGGAAGCTTTTTGTTTGGCTTTGATTTCCTCTTCCAGAAGCAGCAGAACAACGTGCTTGCATTCACAATTTCCATGCACTTCCTTTCTTTCACCCTTCTTTGGGCTGGGTCTTTGTCGGGGACAGTGAGGTATCTCAAAAGGTACAAAGAGGGTTAAAATAAAAAGGTTTTGCAGAGAAGACACTGCTGTTATAGTGAAGACAAACGTCTTGGTTCATTATAAAGTTATTTAACTCTTTGTGGGCTTTGGAAAATGTCCAAAGTAAACAAGCTGTTCATTCCTCAGGGGGTCAGCTACCAGTGCTCACTTAGAGAAGGCTCTTCTATTAAATTTGTACTTTACTACCTATCAGAATAATGCTACTTACATTAAATATTTAGGAAAAGGAAAGGAAAGGGAAAAATATTAAAGCACTGTAGCCCCCAAAGCCTCTCTATTTGACAAAGGTATGATACCTCCCTGTATGGAGGAAAAGTAGTAGTCAGCTGAGTAAGGCTGCGCGATCAGTGCCTAGAAAGTGGTTTGTCTGAACCAAGGCTTTTGTTGTTTGTTTTTTTCCCTGGACTGACAAATGACTCAGAAGTATGAGAATGAGTCCCTGGCTTGGTTATCCTCCAAACCACGATAATATCTGATGCATGACAGAACTCGACATAGCCAGGACTGGCCATGTATTAAACAGATGCTCTAGCCAGGCCTTCTTCGTGAAGCAGAGAACATACCCTACACAACAGCGTACTTTTAAATTAATATCTGCTGTACAAGCTCTTTCTGATATTTTTGCTTTGATGTCTGAGGAATTCAGGGTGAGAAAACTAACAGTAGAAGAGTAGGCAATTTTCAAGAAGTCAGATAGCCTTTTGCCACTGAGAATTGTCTTCTCTTCCTATTGGAAAAATGTTCATTATGGGAAAACCTGTTCTCTGTTGCAAAGACTATCGCACTGCTGTTAAGCTCAACCAGAAGCTAAGCTTCTGAAGCAAGCTCTCACCTACTTATTTACCATTTCACAACACCCTGTAGAAGTTGTTTTTTTTTTAAACAATGAAATTCTCTTTCCAATAGACTATGAGGACTGTATGACATTATTATTACATAAATGCCTCTCAAAACCTTCTAAAACTGATACTTTAGCACTTCAGAAGGGCTGCTTGATGAGACTGTGAATGATTTTTAATGAGACATGTTTACTTACGTACAGCCTTGTGCTCTGCAAGGTGCTAAAGTATATTACAATGGTCGCACGTTTTAGTCTAGGACTTAGCCACAACATTTTTCAGAAAGACAGTTATAGAGGATCCAAGTTTTGGAATTAGCTGTCTTAAATCTGGAAAATTCACTATTTTTTCCAAACTTGGTCTCTTTCTGATAATCACGAAGTCATAGGAGCATTGTGGGTGGAAAGGACCTCTGGAGAGCTCCAACTTCCCTGCTCAGAGCAGGTCAGACAGGACAGGTGCCTCAGCGCCTTGTCCAGTCACAGTTTCAGTACCTCCAAGTTCAGAGACTTCATAAACTGTCCTACTGTTCAGTGACTCAATAAAGATACAGGAAATTCTACTTAAATGTAAGAATAAAGTATTTCCAGTTTGTGTCTGTTGCCTCTCAAAAGCGTAAGCTGTTTTTTTCCTATTTGAAAAATTCTGACAGATGAGCCCTACATTCACAGAAGCGACACAGAGATCCCTAGGAAGAAAATTAGCATACCCTATGGAGAAGGCATTTCTGCCCTACTCACAGAAGATGTGAAAATTAACATATGGCTGCAGACTGAAACAAGAGAATTCATAGGCCCATTTTCTCTAAGTCACAAAACCCAGCTCCACCATGCCTTACAGAAATCTGCTGCACTGGAGCCTTCTCCCACAGTCTGCTTGTTACTAACATACAATCTCTACACTAGAACCAAGCTCTGAAGAAACGTTCTTGTTCTGTATAATTGTATGGGAAGCTGCCACGCGCTGCCAAGTCTGATTGAAGAAAGACACCTGGATGTTTGCACTGTGATCCTTTGCGGGCCTCCTTTCACTCCCCTGCCTTCCCTTCCAGCGGAGGGAAGGACTGGGCAATGCTGCACTCTGCTCTCCGACCTCTGCGTGGTCAGCACAGTACAACACAAGCATGCTTCTTAATGCTGAGACAAAGAGAGGTGTTCCAATACAAGGGAATTTAGGCAGCAGAGTGGAATATGGAGATGAAATTTTCAAGCCCTATTAAGTTATTTAATAATCCTTACAGGCAATGGTGGTAATCACCATTCTTCTTTAGCACCACCTATCCAGGAATTTCAGTCTCCTGTACCTTCACAAAGCCCTGCTGAGAAAGGTGATTGCACTGTCCTTTATCCTCTGACAGTACTTACATACTGGAAGCTGAGGCACAAAATTCCTCATGATTCACCAGTGTGGCCTGGGTTAGAAATGAGACTCAGGCCTCCTGCATCAGTTGCTAGACACACTTCCCGCCAGGTCAGTTTTCCATCTAACCTTTTAGGGCATATAGAACATCACAGGTTCAGTGTTTAACCAAACAGCTGTCATTTCAGCTCTAGGCCACTCAAAGCTGCTTGTGAAAGTCCAAAAGCTGTTCCTAGAAACAATTCAGTAAAGCGCCAGTAAATATGCAGAAATCATGAGCTGAAGATACAAAGCAGGTGAAATTTACTGCATAATTTCTTAGTTGCTGTTTATTTACTCATTCACTACTTTACTTCTCAAAATGAGAATACATAGGTTTGGTCCTAAAACAAAAGTAATTTAACAAACAAAAATGCCAATTGCTGTTATTGTTATTATTTGCATTACAGGAATAATATGGATGCAATCTGGCCCTGTCATGTAAGACTATAAAAACAGACAAGCGAAACAGACTTGCTTAGAATCACAGGAAAGGCTCTGCAGTCCTTTCACAAGATCTGTCCAGAACTAAGCTAAACAACTCATTGGAGAGCATACTGCAGGGAGTCATTACAAACTGGCAGAAGAGATGGACAAGATGACCTAATGGGTTTTTTCCATCTGATTTCTGTGATTCTGTAATTCCATCTTGATATGTGACCAGAAGAGTTGACAGTTACATCTGCAGTCTCTCATAAAGTTACTGACTCTGCCCACGGAATAGATACAAAATTTTTAAGGGGAAAACATCAGATGTGTATTAGAAATAGAGGGTCGGTGTCAAGTTTGGATTGAGAATTCTTCTGAAAAGCCATAAATGCTTTCATTGCATCTTCATTCCCAAAGATTGGTCTTAGTTTAAAAGCACAGTGAAGATGTGACCAGATATTATGCAGAAAGATAGCGTATTAAATAAAATTTATCACTGCTACAAAGCCACAAATAAAGGAAATAAAGGCTTTGAGAAGTTTTTTATTTATATATATATATATTTAGCATATAAAAGAAAATGTTTCTTTCCAAAGCAGAACTAGTTTCCAAAGTTTCAGAACTTTTCTGCTCCTGCAGGTGTCCCTGTAATATATTTTCTGAAGTGTTTTTTAAATTAAAAATAATAAAAACTCTAATGGTGGTTTCTTGGCTATGGAAATCAGAACAGTTATGAAAGAGCAATAAAGCAGCCTCTCTCTTTAAGCTGCCAACAACTCAAGGAACATGTTTGCTGGAACTCTGACCCCTTACATAGAAAACATTAAAACAACTGCAACTTGATACTATTAACTGGTATTAGATTCAAAGTTTGTGAGGCCAACTGGCTTTTATGATATATTTCTTGGTACTTACATACTAATGGAAACACTCCAGACTTTTGAAAAATATATTCCAGATAGGCTCATTGTTAACTCATTTTTTAAAAGTAGTTTCTTTAGCAACTGCTCTTGTCCTAACTGTCTGCAAAGAATGAAAAACAGACAGACATAGCATTTCTACTGCTGTACACCCAAGAAACTTTTTCGATCTGCATACAGCTCTCTCAGAATATATTAACAATGGCAATATTTGAAGTGTTATGGATAAATCTTTCATTGCACTTCTCAGAAATCCTAATATCACCGTTGTAACATTTCCCAATCCTTCTCTTCATTTCCCAGCTTAATATTAAAAAAGGTACACAAATCTCATCCTGGAACAGAAAGCCTTCAGGATAGCCAGTTCTAACTACTACTCTTTTTCTTTAAAAGTATTATGGAAAAAGGGGGACATTGTCCATAGCAGCAGCTGGGGCAGAAGGATGATGGTTAGAGATTATGAAACTCCTAACAATGTAATTCTTATGCAGCACTTCCACCTGTGTTACAGAGGGGATGGCTATTGGTGAGTCCTATTACGCAATGGGCTAAAAGACTTGCATAATGGTCGTTTGCTGCTAGTTAACCAAAGAGGTTCAGTAACAAATTCAATTGATTGGCTTCTGGTAGATATTCAGTGGACTATTTACACTGATTTGGAAAACTCAACCCAGCTGCTAATTAAGAGGTGTTTATACCATGCTGGCACTGGCAAGCAGTCTGGCTCAACAGCAAAACCAAGGTGAACTTTCCAAGGTGGAAATGATGAGTTTACTCTGCTTCTGCTCTTGAAATATCTCTTGGAATATATCCAGAGCTGTTGCTCCAGCATTTTAAGAGATAACATGCATCATGTAACACCACTGTGCACTCCTGAAATCACAAATTCATATGTAATTAAGACAGTTTCTAAGAATAGACATATGCATTCATATTGCAATTGTTTCCTGTGCCTTTTGTTTTTTCAGACTAAGTCCATATAGTTGAAAAACATTGATTTGATTTCTGTATTTCTATAAACATCAGCATTTTCATTCGCCATTGGTTTACTTTGATCTCAATAAAGGAGATATTTTAAAACCAAAACCTCATAGCCACTACAAATTAGAAGTTCAGAAGTACTTAGGATTTATCAGAATAACTTACATAATAAATATTAATAACTAATAAGATTTATCAGAATAACTACCCATGTGGCAGATACTTCCAGCACAGACAAACCCAAAGATTGTTCCCTTTAAGCCCATTTAATTTATCATGTAAATCATCACATCAGCCTCTGTGACCATGATCAGAACTCAAAGTAAAACCAACCAGGTCAGGATCTTCACTTACGCCTTTGGCCAACGATGTGCCTATTTATAGTGCTCCTAACAAACCATGTACCTTACCATGGCAACCCCAGCACCCGTGTGCTGCCACTCCAACAAAAAGCAGTGCCTTCTAGAGAAGCACTAACCAGTATCAAATCATGCTTCTGGAACAATTTGTTTCCCAGTTTCCAAGCACATATTCCTCATGCTTGATCACTATGGTACATTTTTTATTGCTTTTCTCTGTTGCACATTTGTCTTATTTTTATTTTATTCATAAAAGCTGAAATGGAGCAGAAAACAAAGGATGACGGTTTGTATTTTGCAAGCCAAGTATTCCAAATCTTAATTCATATTTGCAAATTACACATCAGAAGGTTATCTGTGCTAGGAAGCCTACTAAATGAGAGGTTATAATCTTTTAACTTTTGTGCTATAGCCTTATGTCCACTGCAGAAAAACTGAGGAAGAGTCACATTTTCCTTTACAGATTTTATGTATCACAATGAAACTCATTGACAAAACAGTCTTTTATCCTTTCATGTCCAAAGACAACAGGGAAGATCTATGGAGATTCAGAGAAAAAACCAGCTTCACAGAAAAGATGCTGTCATTTCTTGGCTTGTATGCTCATTCTTCTCACTCCGGGATTGTAATGAAAGGAGTTGAGATTCTCCTGGTCCTAAGTTTTTCTTGGTCAAAATAGAGGATTGCCTCTGATATCATATGCTAACAACTTGCAGGAAACCTCTGATGCAATGTCAAGGGAATCTCTCTCAAGAGACATTTAAACCTAGACTTTATCCCTAAAGAAGTGTCCAAGCAGCCGATAAACTGTTACTACAGTTGCCAAATGGAAGAAAGAGGTAAAAGCCTTATTGAAATACTAGAGGAGCCATTGAACGAAAAGTCTTGCCAGAGGAAAGTAGATTTCCAGAAGCGTTCTATACTTCTCTTGCAAAGGATTTCTGTGTAGATTGGATATTCATTGGTTTAATTTCCTGAACTAATTGTCATCTGAATCCTGTCCTGGTCAGTATCTTTCAGAATAAGCTGTTCACTTTCCCTCCTTCTGTGCCAGGTATATTGTATCCCATCAATCCTATCTGTTCCTACATGATGACTTACAGTGCTACCAAGTGTTGCCACTGCATTAACAGTGGGAATCATCCCCTGATCAGCCCTCACACTGGGCTGATCCACTTATAGGCTATCAGACTACCTTAAAACTAGGTGATTGCTGATGAAATGAGGTCTCTTATTTAGGTATTTTCATACTCATAGAAACTATCTATCATGTAAGACAAACTAATCTGTTCCTTATGTCCCTGCTGGAGCTACAGTCAGGAAGAAAAGCCAAAATTATGTTTGGGGAAAAGTAGAGTGAGGCAAAGAATGGCTGCAGAAAGCATTTCTAATATTGAAGAAAAATAACTATTTCAATTGAATAAGAAAAACTTAAAACAAAATCTTGTTTAAAAAAAAAGACATAAAACAACAACAAAACGTGAAGGATGTTACCTGCTGTCCTTTTCAGACTGAAGAAGCAGATGGGATCCAAGTAACTGGAATTCTAAACATATTAGAATTGCCCACCACAGTAGCTATGGGGTAAATTTTATATATCTGTAATAAAATAAGGACATTCCTCCACAAATGTTTGGTTTGAAAGAGTAATAATCAACATTTGTAAGAAGCCAGGGAAACCATAAACATAGCTTTCTGAGTTCACCGTCACTACTGCACATGTACACAACAAAACAGAGAACCCCTTTCTTATCATTTTCACTGTTCTTCTCCACTCCTGAGCACCACAGTGATGCAGAAAATACTTTAAAAAGTGCAGAAGGACTGAGAATTCAAGGTCATCTTTGTCACTATTCCCTGCTAGAATCCCTCTTTTTCTGTTGCAAATCTATAAAATAGCCACTAAAAATTATAGGATACAAAGAAATACTATCCAAGATGTGACTGATATCTCTAAACATTACTTTAAAACAGCAGGCAGACCAACCAAATTGCAGTGCCATAAAAATAGCTTGTTACTGATTTACTTTAAAATTAAACAGATTATTGCCTCTCCCCCACAGTATTTCTATAAATGAATTGGTTTCCTAGCTTTGCTGGAAGTTAAAAAAGAGCCATTATCTGGTATGGATTAACTTTGGAAACTTCCAGTACAGCACCATACCTCCTTGCTTAACAGAACAATTTTTGTGCTAAGAACACAGAATGAAGCCATCTTCAAGTCTTTTGAACAAAAATAAAGAAAAATAAATAAAGAAAAAAAAAGAAGAAACCTTCTAGGAATAAAAATATAAAATGGTAAGAAAGTTCTTTCGTAGGCACGTTTCATTTTTATATAACTATTTTTATATTTTTATCCATCCAAAAATGATTAATCTTTCCCTGCCTCAGTTTGTTCCCTGAAGTTGAAAAAGCATTTCTGAATTAAAGGACATGGATGGTGCATGAATTTAAGATATGTAGGTCAGATTCTCAGCAAATGCAAAATGCTGTAATTCTACTAAATATTATATACTAGTAGCTTTTAAAACATGAATAAAAGCCAAATTCTTACTCCAAATACAAGATATAAAATATTTCATACAATGCCATTAAGTTTAGTAAATTCCCCCAATTTAGATCATTTGTGGATGCATGTGCATTCTGAAAACATAATTCCTTACACACACATCAGTATTTGATCAATATAAAGATAATTTAAAAATATATATCCGATAAATATCTGTTCAAAATGAGCACATTGAAATTACCAGTTCTCTTGACTCTTCAAAAATCTTTGAAAAGTCATCAGTAAGGAGCAGTTGTGGGATAGGATGGAAGGAGAGTTATATTCAAGTATATTGAAGTGCACTTTTCTTATTAAGAGTACAACTTAGGTTGAAAACAGTAAAAGTTAGAATCAATAATAGTCAAAAATTACTTAGAATATTGTAGCACTCTGACTCAAATCAAGAATGAGGATTCCATTTAAAGAAAAAATCATATACAAAAATACAGAATTCCAAGCTGAGAACTAAGTAGACAATATGAACAAAAAAGCAATACAATGACATAAAAGGTCTTTTTTCTTTTTTAATTGCCTCTAAAAATTTTCTAGCTCCTTGCAGACTGCATATTTAAGATTTTAAACTACATCTATACAAATATAACTACTGATATGAGAAACAGACTACTTAGAAAGCAAATGGTTTAAATTATCTATTTAAATAATATAAATATCTGGGAGGAATTTAACAGATTTCATCAAGATCAGGATTTGGCCCAGTACATTTTAATAAACTATAAGACTACAGTATAGTTCACAGCAACTGTTGTCTAGAGAATTTATATCAAATACACCAATGTAATAAACTTTCTTTTAAAAAGTATAAAAATACTACCTATAATTTCTGAATCACCACAGCCCAGAAGTGTTTTACAAGATTAGAATAAATTATTCTCTCACTAGTTATGGTCTCTTATTTTGCCAGCACTGGTGTGTGCATGTGAAAGAGGCTTTGGCTTCAGTTGCACATTCCTTAATCCTATAAAAATTGCTATAAAATAGGAAGGTCATTCATTTTTTAAAGATCACAGATCATTTGTTATATAGCCTTCCCAGCCTCAACTTTGCATTCAGTTATGACAAACTAAAAGCAAATAATTAATTGTACATTAAGAATTGCATATTCATACACATTGCTTGCATTACCATACTGTAAAGCACATTTTAAAACGTGATGTATCTGTCTCTTATGTATCTTCACAAGCAACGTTTGAGTTCTTTCCTGTTTTATACTGAGTTTTAAAGTATAATGTGTGATAAAGAACCATTCTGCACAGCTACTGAGCTATGGAGAACCTTGCAACTTGGAAGTTCTGTCAATCTCAAGGAAGAGTAGTCAGCAGGAGATTCAGAAATTCAAATTTAAAAATTTGTCTTGAAATAGCACTAACAGCTAGCAATTGCTTTTCTGGGGATATTACTCTTGAGCAAAGTCGTTAAGCTTTACATGGAAACAAAATCCAAATCGTTACTAAAATTGTCTGTATGTTAGCAATTTTCAAGAAAGGGGTTTTACAGAGTGCCACACAGCAAATTAGTACATGAAGGGCCAAGCCACTAAATATTCGTCTCTTGCAGTACTCTGTCAGCCTGCAACACTCTCAAACTACGTGTTCAAACAACACACAGCAGCATGCACTTTTCACAAGTAGAAAACCCCCACGGAAATACTAAAAAATACCAACACACCTAATTTATCCTTATATTTTGACAATTTGAAATCTTGGCCACTACACACAGTCTTCATAATCCTAACAGACTACCCAACAAATACCACCGGGGAAAGAATGATCAGGACTTTGTCTTCTTTGTTTTACTGAGCTTGTGTTTGCACTGTAGCAGGAAAAGGGGTAGGGATCTAGCTGGGTTAGATAACACATTTGAAAATAAGACTTCTATACTGATAGCGCTAGAAAAATAGAATCCCACTTTCATACAGGATGGTTTGTATAACTCATTTTCCCAAGAGACATGATGTTAGAGTTCATAGTTGTTCAGCATTAGCTAACCTAGAAAAGGATTACTGTTAAAACTTGATTTAGTGAATTGAAAGCACAAGAGTGATTCTTTGTAGCGAGAGCTGCCATTACATCAATAGCAAACCTGGCTCATTATTCTGGAGTTTAAAAGGAATTCACAAATGGCCAGCTAACAAGGTTCACTGGCACAGAGACTTCATACTCCAGGCTTTCTGTTCATTAAGAAGTGTATATCAGAGGACAAATGAGAAAATCTGGAAAGTCCAGAGCAGGATAAAGCCTTTTTGATTACAGAGTTTGATTTATCTTTTGGTCAATACATAGCTGTTGGATCACGTATTTGATAATGGACACAATACATCTTAGTTCTGGCTAATAAAGAAATTGGCAGCTGTGTATTTACGAATGGACAAAGCAGCAAGATACCTATGATACTAAGGAGCTCATACATCTACAGTACTTGTAGATAAATCACTTTTTTTCCCATGGCAAGGGGCCTTTTCTTATAGTTAAAAAAGGCATGCAATAATGCTTGGAATCAATGAAGATCTCATGAAAGCAAGATGCAAAACAACAGAACGGTTATTCAGTTGCACCGTGCAAAAGACTAACAGAGTCAAGATTTCTAGGTCCTACTGCCAACATCTGTGATCCCTTGTATTACTTGATACAGGTTTCTCTTTCCCCACCCATAGAACTACAAAACTGTCCTTACAGGGAGGAGATTCAAAGGTTAACAACTACACAGACAGAAGTTATCATGGGGTTATCAAGAACTTGCTAGTTATTCTCTCAGCTGATTCACAGTGCTCATCCATGCATGCACTAAGCAGGAGGAAACACCAGGTAATACCCCTTATCATAGGTATCCTTCATTCAGGGCATTGAAATAAGGCCTGGAAGAGCCACTGTGAGAACTAACTCCTGCATAACGTGGCATTATCGAGCATGGGACTTTGTAGTGGAACCAGTGGATCTCCATGCAAAATTTTGGCCATAACTTGAAGACATAGAAGGTCTGAGGTTCTTGAATGAAGGCTGAGGAAAAATGCCAAATACTACTGTTATTTGCAACTGTTGGTAATATTCAAACAAAATCAATGCACTGTAGGAAAAAATGAAGGGAATAAGGCTTATCTCATATAAAAAAGCAAAGAAAAAGATGCATCTAACATGCATTTTGAAGGTAGAAATGTCAAGACGTTAGAAGTTATGGAATGCCACAGGCATGCCTTGCAAGACATACCGACCTAAACATCAGCATTTCCAAAGCTTATTTCTACCTTAAGAGGCTTCTGAGGGAGAACTTCCATTATCCAGCTTTGAGTTAGATTTCAGGTGTTTTATCTAGCTTACTTTGAAGTTTTGTATTTGCTTCAACACGGGAAATCTAAGGTAAGGCCTAGTTATGATTCCGATCCATTGATGTGAATTAGCTCCAGTCCTCCCCTTTACAGATATCGTTAACCTCTGAGCCACAAGCAAAGTCACTAGGCTTAACTTAGGAGACTTTTAGAGTACTTCTACTTTATTCTTCAAGTGAAAAGTTCTTTAGGCAGTGAATATATGGGCATTAATGTATGTCAGCAGATAAGTACATCAGATAAGTACATTGCCCTTCCGTGCAGAAAGGAATTGAGAAACAAGAAATAGTGCAGCATCTCTGAAAGCAGCACTTAAGAGTTTTTAAAGGGCAGAATTCTCCTCTGAAGGTCTAACTTTCCTATGTTCTTCTCTCATACCTATATTGCTACCAGTAAGGTATGTGGGGGTCAGGATGCAGGAGGTAAGACAACAGCAAAAGCTCTAGCTGCATTTGAATGTCGTTGTCTTCAAAAAAGCAATGCTAAGGACTTCCTACAAAACCTTTAACTATCAGACGGTACTTTGTGAGCAAATGAGAACAGCCTGGAAGGTGAACTTGGCAGTGTTGCAGCTGGTGTTATTGCAGACAGATGACAGGTTTTGGCCTGTGCAAAGAGGCCTAAATATCCATTCTGACATGACTAAACTAGCACCTACTTGGTACCTAATATGAGGCTTAAGTCCGCTGAGCTGCACTTTTGGACTTGAGAATATACCTGAGTTTACTAAAGAGAAAACAGCCAATCCTGGTGAGTGCAAATGTCTCTTAAATCCCATTTGGGTAGATAAGATTGGGTCCTAACAATTTAAGATGAGTGGGTTTAGCCTTTTAATCTGAACTGTTTCTAATTGCAGGGTTTTTTTGTTTGTTTTGAGTGTAAAAGTTGCTGTAATTGGTAAGCATACAGACAGAAAGAAATTGGGATCCCCCAGATTCTAGAAATGTTTTAAAAGCTTAAAGTGAAACTGAATAGAATTCGTGAATGAATTACTACAGCTCTTTGAGTAACCAATTCCAATTGCTATTAATAATATAGCTTTCCCTTCAAAGAATTACTTTCACCTTATAAAGTCAAATCTTGTAACCCCCTTAATCTTTAATAGAGCCTGCAACAATTACTAGAAGGCACTAGAAGGATCTACAAATTAGAAGCCCTGTGTGATTATCTTTTTTTCCAATAGACTCTTTTGACCATCATAAATAATAGTAAAATTACCATAAAAATTAATAGTACTACACTTAAAGAAAATCATTATGTAAAGGTTTATGAATTTTGCAGCCATTAATAGACATAAGTTAATGAGCCATAGGCTTTCCAGAATATGATATCAGATATTTTTCCACCAATGAAACTTTCAGAGTTCCAAATCCTTCAGAGGTCACTGACTTCAGAAATAGAATAGAAAGTTACTGCATAATACTAACACAAGTGAAAATGAAACAGAAAAGTATCACAGCACTTATCATGCATTGCTATTTGAACAATTCTATAAAATACAGAAATCTACCTTGTCAACAACTTGGAATGAATAAATACAGAATTAGAATATTCAAGATGAACAAGATCTATTTTGAACACTGTATACATATTTCTAAATTCACATGTATGCAGATTCACAGCTTTAAGCTAGAAGGGAATGTTAGAATCATATTTTCACATGGGACAGCAGAGCTGTAATGTAAAATTCAAAAATGAGGGCTATGGACAACAATGGCAGAGAAATCTATTATGCCGCTTGGAAGTACATCCCCCAAATGTTATTTTGTAAAGAAAGTGCTCTTTGACAACAGAATGGCAGCTAATAAAGCTGATATTCCATTCCCTTACTCCCAAAATCTTGTTTTTATTATATGCAGGATAAATCTAATGGTTTTAGAGAATGCCAGAAACAACCAAATCCCAATTCAAATATGCACCCAACATTGTCAGATATGTGGCATATTAGACACTTACTCAAATACTGAAGATACATATTTTGAAAGAAATAGTTCTAAGAAAATTGGACTGACTTTTTACTAATCTTAGAAGAGATTTAAAAATTGACATAATCTTCATGATCAATACATTAATGCCTGAAATTACAGTATAAACCAGTTTCTACAGCATTTCAGTTGATGAATATGATAATATAGACAGGAAAAAAACCCTTACCTTGTAATGTCTTGAAACTCTTTATGAGGTGCTGCTCGTGTTTTAGCTTATATTCTTTGGATGCCACACAAGATCTAAGGAGTAAAATAAGTATATTATTAATACTCATAATGATGATTACATACATTTTGATAAGAACTTGCTGTTATCAACCCAGAAGACAGTTCAAGACCCTCCCCCCTTCTAATGTTTGCTGTGTTCACTTTAATGTGACATACTTGGCCACTGTCAAAACAATATAAGAACAAGTTTCAGATTCTCTAGGCTTGGTTTCTACAGGCATTCATTCAGCCATGTTGCCTTGTTCGTCAAAATAAGCCAAATATGTAACAACATTAAAAGGCAAAAACATTTGTGATAAAAAATTATACATTAAAAAATCATATAAAAATAAGCATACAATAAGTACTACCTGAACCAGCCACAGCCATATATTACACTATAGACTACAAAGTCATTTAAGAACAGTATACACTTAAACAAAAAATAGTTTATACGACCTAGTTCCCTTGTTGCATTTGGAGTTCCACTTACAAAATACAGACACCACACCTTAAACATACTTATACATTCAAACTTTATATGTACAATTTAAATGATGAAAAAGCTTAAAAGATAAAAATTGCTTCGCTTTAAATGGGGGAAAAATGGCGTCAGATATATCCCAAGAGTCAAGTTAAAGATTCAGAAGTCAGGGCTAGGAGGGAAAAGGAAGATAAATAATTTAGCACTAAGAATAACTAAAGCCTGTCAGTCTGCCAGCTTTAAGAGGAATAAAAGGGTTTACAAGGATCCTAGGAGTTTTTTACAGAACCTCTGGGGTTTTGAAAAAATAAAGCCGGAACAAGAAAAGAGTTCAGAAGTATTGTACATAAGTAGATTTTAAAGGCGCTGATTAGACTGGGAGAATATGGTATATAAAGATTCCTTTAGAATCTGAGAATTAGACTGTTCTCTGGTGTTACTTTTGCCCTCCCGTACCATCACATACTGCATCATTGGTAGGGCTGCCTTTTTTAACAATGCATCTTCTTGTCAGAAGTCAGGGACGATGTGCTTATGGGAGGCTAAAATCTATCAAATGTACCAATATCATTTCAAATTGCATGGATAAGCCTATGTTTGGCAACAAACGTACAGGCACTGCACAACATATACGCAGTTAATTCTTCTCAGATGAACCACATGGTCATATTTAAATACAATGAAATACCCATTCTGATGCCTTTGGGTTGAATAGTTTTTGCATCTTGCGGTGTCAATTTTCACAGCTTAATAGGCAATAACTAAGCAAATATAACCCTTAACATGCCTTGACTGTCAGTTCATTTTGGGGAGGGGGAGTAGTGCAAGTGGAAGAAGAGGAAAGCTTAGCATGACTTTCTTCTATGTTAAATGTATTTTTTGCTCTTATTGCTTTTTGCAATAGGAATTTGTAGTGAGGTCCTCTGAACTGCATAAAAATAGGAGTTAAACTGCAAAACCTACGTGAAAAATGTTAATTCCATATCATCACTTTTTACTTCAAAGTGAGATGCAACCTTGTACTTCATCGCTCAGACAATGTTAACTGTAGGAGAATCACAGAAAGGAACCAAGTTCATTTAAGTCATAAAGCAATTTTGAATTGCATTGATTACAGTGATCAGTCTATCACTTTAATGTCATCTCAGCTGGCATTTATTAAAAAGACATACATGTGACAACCCATTGATCCTTAACACTGCAGCTGAGATAAAAACTCTATTTGCAAAGGAAAATTACTTCTTTAATTAGAAATGGAGTATCATTTTATTTTTTCTTTGTTAGAATTTCAGCAGCCATGGATCAAATATATCATGGGAGGGGTGGTAGAATCTGCCATCAAGTTTGATTTAAAAGTCTTCACAGCTAATCATTCAAAACTGCACAAATGAGCAGTTGGGCTGGTAAAGAAAACAGGTACATTCCACCTGTAGGAAGTACTCCAGCTCACCATGCCTCAGGAAAGCTTCAAAGGGGAGGTTTACTTCTTGGTGGACTCTGCTGTAAGGCTGCAGTTCAGGCAACAGGGTGACTACTGCTTCAAGTCCCCCTCTACACATGGAGTAAAGTGGCAAACTAATTGTTCCACAGGCAATCTGCAAGATTTTCAATGCATTAGCTGTGGCTAGGCTTATACCTCTCTTAATGACAAACTATTTAATAAAAATATTTGCTGACAAATAATCTGGCAAGTATTTGCCAAAGAATATTCTGCAGAAAAGACTAAATCTTGCCAACCACTTAATGTATACAGAAAAATAAATCTCAATGTACTAGCAGATATTCCACAAAGAGATAAAACAAATACGTCTGATACACTGAGCACCGTGCTGTTCTGTACATGCCAGGAACCACTGGAGGTTCAGACTTGACATTAGGAAAAATGTCTTTCTTTGAGGCTGGTCAAACACTGGCACACAATTCCTAGTGAGGTGGTTGATGCCCCATGCCCGTCACTGTTCAAGAGGCATTTGGATAACACTCTCAAGAACATGCTTTAACTTTTGGTTAGCCCTGAAATAGTCAGACAGCTGGACTAGATGATCCTTGAATGTCCCTGCCAACTGAACTGTTCTATTCTACAAAATCGAAATGATGTATAGGACTTTAGGACTATACAACATCTCAACAACAGAAACCAAGAGTCTCAGTATCCAGAACTATTGCTCTAAATATTGGATGCAGTTGCTGTACAGAAAGAATGACGTATATGAAAAATTAATGGATGGAATTCATATCTGCTCCAATTCCAGAGCATAGCGTAGGATGATTCTAATATCATCAAATAATATCAGGATCAAAGATGAGTGGAATAAAACTTCCAATTTTAGATGCTCTTTATCTGCAGGTGTGAATGTATAATGAATTCTCACCACTGGCTCCCTGTTATAAATCCGATGATGTGGTACGTTATGACAGCGTTTTCTACTATTTTCTTTTGGCACAGCCTTATTGGAATAAATGATAAAACAGCAGGATGCCAAAACATTCTTCTAAACGGTCTATTCCACAAGACAGCTTCTAAGTGTGACCCAGATAAACCTTATCAGTACTCTTGGAACATAAAACATGAAGGAACGAACCCACAAACCGTTTACTTAGGTGTGCATTGCTTTGTTTCTTTCATACTACTTGACATCTGTGCCAAACTATTTATTCCAAGACAAAAAGCACTTCAAACCCAGGCTAAAACAAAACGCACATTATTGGGTAGGACAGACTTATAGCATGCCAATTTTTGAATGGTGCCGTCTTAAACAAGGGTAATGAATCATTTGATGTCATCTCAATTATCATGTTAGCTCTAATCAACTGAATTGCTCTACCTATCCATTTCTTGTATGGAACTCTCTAAATTAGATGACAGCTTTTTTCAGTGGACAAACCTATCCTCTGACGGATTACAAGGGTCAGGATTTGACAACATTCAAGATACAGAAGAAGGCCTGGCTGTTCTGTACATTAACAGAATATTTGGTCATTTTAGATCAAGCCAGGTTGGATGGGGCCCCGGGCAACCTGATCTAGTGGGTGGCATCCCTGCCCAGGGCAGGGGGTTGGAACTGGGTGATCTTTAGGGTCCCTTCCAACCTGAACCATTCTATGATTTTAATGGTACAGAGGGAATTTTATTGCAATTTATATTGATGATTCAGTGTTTACTTTAATTGGGAAGAAGTGTTCCTGCAGAAAAGCCACATCAAGAATGGGGAGGGGATCATTATACGTCTTCAAAAACAGTTCTAAATTAAGGTAAGTTCCAGTTGCAACGCATATTTCCTAAGGCATCTAGTTTTTGTCTCTTAGCACAACATGCCTTGCTGCAAGCACCAAGAAACAGATGAACACTGAGGATTAGTAGAATGCATAACAGAAGGTTGCTGAGGTGTACATACAAGTGAAGGAAAAGTCAGCATGAAGAGAGTTAACTGGCTATTTCCCTCCTCCCTTCTCAGTCTAGGAACCCTTCCATATGCTGTGTTCTATTTATTATTTCTGCATTGCCTCAGTAGGGAAATATTCACACTGAGCCACAGGGATTAAAGACTGAAGCTCTAGAGAAGTCAGATCACATCCGTCATATCCAGCTGTTTTCAATTCCAACACCTCACACCTGCTTTTATTTATTATTCCTTGGCTAGACAAGACAGGGCTCATTTTTCAATCTTTAAAAGCTTTCCTAGGAAACAAAAGACACAAATCAATATGTTCCTTTCCCTTTTGCATATCTGCAATAGCCCACCAAGACGACAGTAAACAAACCGCTGGCGTGGAGCTCATCTGACCTAACGGGATGCCACTGAGGCTGGACAGCTCCTCGCCTCCCAGCACAGGAGGACATGGCAACATGGAGCAAAAACACTACCAACCACACCAACTTTCTGTTAGCAAACTCTTAACCCCACTTACTCCCACTGACTTCAATTACTTTGGTTTTAATGTACACTGGAAATGGTCTGCGAGGGATCATGCACTACTTCATGCAGCAGGGACCTCCACTTTTACTTGTTTCAAGCCCTATTCCACAAAGCTTCTGCTGGCAGCACGTATGGATTGCTTTCCTATTCTCTGTTAGGAGGTCACACTGCCTCAGCACTTGATTGCCCTTTTTTACCAAGTAATATTTTCAGAGAGGGACTCATAAGTCACTCTTTTTGCAATCTTCTCTAGTGTCACCGGCTAGTCTTACATCAGGATCTTTTTAATTAACCACTCAATAGTAATTATTCAGCCACATTTAAAGTGTGAACTAGATGTACCAGGCCTCCGTGTACTTCCTGCACAAACACTCTCCCTCTCCCACTTGCAGTTGTTCTTCTCCTGTACCTATACCCAGGTACATAAGATCACAGAAGATTTTGGCCAGAGCGGTTGGGGAGGCTCCCTCCTTGGAGATGCTCAGAAGCCACCCGGGCAACTGGCTCAGCAGATAGGCAAGGTGATGTCTGAGGGCCCCTTCCAACCTCAACTGTTCTGTGATTTCAAATTCTTGCATGAAAGCTAGCACTGAAACACGTTTTGTTATTACAAATGATAACACTTCATTGGAGATGCTGAATACATTTAGTTTTAAAAGGCATCTCTGCCTCAGTAATCCTTAAAAAAAATAAAGGATGCTTCGTAACAAGAACAACTATCAGTCTGAATTCAAAAGTGAACTGATTCATTAAAATCTGGATGGCATGCAATAAAACACCTATAGAAGCCATATTACTGATGTGCTGTAAATGCTATTCAGTTTCTGCAAGAATAATGTACACTTACTAGACAGACATCAAGGCAATTGCCCATGATACAATGTTAAAAAAAAATAGATTGTATGGTTTGCAGTAGCATCAAGTCTCTATTCAAGTGTAAAAAAATTAATTGACTCCATCTGTATTGGCCTAATGACTGATTAAATGACTAATCACGGAAGTCTTAATTAAAATCATTTTTCTGTACAGCAGAAGATGGAGGGAGGAAGGCATTCATTAATGTGTTATAATGTATGTCAGATTCCATTTGTGCCATTTACTAACAGCCATCAAATGAGTAATTATGCACAAGGTCATTCTGTAAACTTTCTGCATACATCAGGCTGATTGGATTAGGGCTTGGTGCTTGGCTAGGTTCTGCATGTGGCTGCATTTTTCCATCACAAAATAGGTAATTAATATTGCTCAGAATAAGTAATGAAAGAAGTTGACATTTCCTCTTCCATCTTCCCACCAGCCAATCCAGTGTAAGATTAATATACAACTTTCATGTATTGTTGGGTAAAGTCCCATACCTCATGCACTAAATCAAGCCCATCCTCCTCAGCTGATTGTTTAATATTCTTCATGAATTGACAGGGAACTCCATCACACGATGAAATTCTTTAATATGCAAGGAATTTTTCCTGCATGAATCAAATGACCAGGCAATTAAAAGAAAAGAATCCTCTAAATAAATGAAGATATTACCATAAAATTAAAAGATTTTAAATTTTATTTGCCACCCACTTGACAACCCTGATGCTTGGTGACCCTTGCTATGAAAAAAATACCAAGCTCGTTCTACCTCAATAGCTGAGACCAATCTATTTAAAAAAACATATTAAAAAAATAATGAAATAGAAGTACATCTCAAGCATTAGCTAGAACAACTTCCACTTGCATGCAACTCATATGTAGGGTCTATGCTTTTTAATGAAATTGCATATCAAATGTGACCATGGTATAAGTTGTAACAGGAATACTTGGCTGACTGCTATCCTGAATTTTCTAGGAAGTCTTCTGTAAAGCTGCAATAAGTCTGCCATATCAGTAGTTGAATAAAATTTTGTATATCCAAATGAAAATATACTATCTTGTATATAAAACATGTTTTTATAAAAGTAAGACAAAATATGTCTTAATGGAAAAAAAAATAAAAAGTTGGCAGAGCCATGTCACTATCAACAAATTTCTAATTCTGTAAACTTTACTTTCCTTCAAAATCCTGAAATCAAGCATACCACTGACAAAGTTACAGCTGCAGAATTAGGCCCCAAATAAGTACCAGTTCCTCTGAAATAATTGCATCAACTTTTAGTACTGAATAAGTTTCTTAATCTTCTGTGGCCTCTTTTTTCCCCCCCAAAGCACTATTCTGACCAACGATCCTGACAAAACGGATGTTTGCAGTAACACTGAAAATGAATGTTACTCTCCCATGAACATATAATGTGGTGCTTTAAAGCATACCCAATTGATTAAAAATAGAATATGGATAGAGAAGCCAAAGAGACAAAAATATGAATTTTAAGTCATGACTACAAAACTTCCAGTTACACTTCCGGCATGACTAAATACTATCCTGTCTAAACTGTTCAAAGTCATTCAAATAAAAGAAATACATATGAAAAGCATTAGTGCATCAGTCTTTTGAGAAATTTAGCTATATCTGCCAGCTACATACAAATTGCAAGCAAATACAAATTTAATTTAGTTTGAATTAATTAAAACTAGTCAAACTTGACCCTACTTACCACAAAACTGTAGAAAACAAAAATACATGACAACAAATTTCTGTATGCTGAAATTGCCAGTGTCACATATGAAAAAAGTTCATTTTACTAATAAAGGGAATGGAATTAAGTAACAGACTTAGAACTAAATTCAGCTGTAATGCAGAGTTTTAAGGTGGCTCCCAAGGCTTAAAACCAGCACTGAGACTCAAAAGTGTGCAATGCTTCAAGAGAATCGATGAATCTTAGTTTCATCTTCATTTGAAGATGCACACATCTAAAACAACAAAACCAACGACCACCAAACCGGAGAGCTCCAAACCCAACAACATAAATATGGCACAGTAAATCTGTCAAAACCTGAAGATATTTTTATGGAGTAATTCAACACAATCTGCACTACTTTGCTAATGCAAATGAAAACTTTTGCACGACTACCTAAATTACAGGGTGGTGTGCCATTCTTAATCTTCACAGAAATGTAGGAGTTCCTGTTTCAATCATTTCTATTGTTTGAAACATACCAGATGATAATGGAGTGGCTGCCACTGCATGCAGAGACTGACTTCTATATGAAGCTAATTAATCACAATTTACGACTTTCTGTAGGCTTGAAGGAATTACTAGATAGTGGTGAAGATCAAAGTGCAAGACAGCTGCAAGTACATTAAATGACCTGTCCGAAATTTCAGCATTGTCTTTTTTCTGCATGCGTTGATTATGTAGCTTATTCATTATCTTTGGTTGTATAAATATTTAAAACAAAGCCCAGCATTTCAAATACCTTAAGTGGACCCCCTTATCAGCACACACATACTCTTAGCAGTACAGTGTAAAATGACAACTACACTTAACTGAAGGACAGCCTTCTCTCTCTCAGCTTTCCACAGAGAAGTTTTATTTCTTCAAGTATTTAAGAAAAAAAAAGTATCTTATGCCCAAAGACAGGCAATAGGTATTACAGGGGATAGAAATTTCTACCTCCAAAGGCCACTTAACTGGCTGAAACAAAATAGTTTCACATTAATAGGTCAGAATGCAGCTCCGAAAAAAGATAAAAGAAAAAAACAACAACAACAACAAAAAAAAACACACCAAACCAGCAGTCTGTGCTGAATTCCCTGGTCACACTGCAAAAAAGGAGGGAGACAGTCGCTGCTTATGGTGTTTTTGAAAGTGCTGTAAACAGGTATCTATGTTTTCTGTTATTAGCCAGTGCACTTTGTCATGTCCTTTTTGACATCAACTCAACTCTCATATCGGTTCAAGTGTAAAAAAGCAAAACACCTTGTCTGCTACAGAGATGGTATTGCAAATCACGTTGGACCAACCCTGATTAGATGCTGAAATCACTACATCTGTTCATGTGACTAACAGCAATTCCCATTATCATTATTTTATCCTTTACTATTAGATGAACAAGTGAAAATGCTGGAGAATTGCTCATCATGGCAGATCTGCTCATCGGTATTTTAAAAAGCCTGCAACCTTTTGTATAGTAAATAAATGGAAGCAAACACTGTAAAAGTTATCAATAAGCAGGCTACAGTAAATGTTTCTTCCACCAAAACCCAAACAACAGGAAAGGTAAATAATACCTCTCTCTTGCTGTTGACAACTGTCATCCATTTCAGAAGATATCTCCACACTCATTTTGTTGGTTAAGAAATGCAAATTAGATATCCCCTATTCTTCTGTTTGTTTTGTACACTGAGCATAATTTCTGCATGAATGTCCAACTGTTTCCATCTTCTTTGTGTCACAGAAACCTCATTTACCAGTCATTCTTCTCCATATGAAAAGATCTATAATGAGGAGTCTTTCTGTCATTGCCCTACTCCTCTGAGTCAGGAATTTTTATTTCCCCCCTAATACTTGCTGCTGTAGCTGCAATTTCATTTATTGTTGTCTCATACCACAGCCTTAATGCAAGAACATCTGTGGCTGGATCATGGAAAAGATTCAGTGTTGCTTTCAGAGTTGCATATCGATTCAGCGGTTATGAGAAACCAGACTTTTGATGTATGTTTTCAAATTATTCTCATAAGAAGGATGGTTTATTCACTGTACTTGAAATGACAGTTTATTTTTAGGTATTCAAATATTTTCCAGTTAGCCGCCTAACAGAAGTATCCTTATGAGAACACTGAACATAAAAAGTAAGATCGGGTCTATTTGCACATGCTTTCTTCTTAGAAAACAATTGAAAAGGCATAAAATCATCCAAAAGCTAAAAATATATTTTAATTCACATCTAAGCAGCATCATGAAATAAATCAATTGCTTTTTGTTTTGAGGAAATGACACGGTTTAGAAAAAAGATTTCTACAGCTTTCTTCCTTTTAGCACATGTATGAAGCAATTTGCATATGCACATGCATTTACATTTAGCTTCAGTGTGACTCCAGAAATCAAGCGTATCAGGATAGGTCATCTTAACCTCAGAAAGCAGATGTCATGTTTGTTTTGTTAAAAGCTCTAGAATTTGTAAATCAGTATCCTGACATTCATAAGTTCTCCTGTTCTTTCAAGCTATTCAACACTGCCTTCACGTTTCAGGGCCTCCTGCTATGACTTCAGTTGCCTGCCTGCCCAGTTAGATATCTTTAAGTGGTGTAATCACAGCAACAGAAATAAGAGCAGACTGCAAAACCAAGCTGAAAAACTAGGTAGTAGATCTGGACAACGATTTTAGAGGTACAGTAAAACTTCCCACAACTACTTTATTTGAAAGCAGGAAAAAAAAAAAAAGAAGAAAAAAAAAAAGCTCTAATAAAACAAGAAAAGCTCTCAAGAAAAAAAGAAAAAGAAAAAAAATCCAACACCAAATGGTCTCCACATTGAACAACAGAGACACTGCTCTTGCAAGCACCCCCAGGCTGAGGTTATAAAGAAGTAAAAGATGAATTGGCATAAAATGTGAAAGGCAGCATTGCATTACAGTGGTCAACTAAGAAGAAAGGGTCATTTCTCCTAACAAATAACACCAATTAGAAGTGGTGTATTGCAAAGAGAGAAAAACTGCTTTCAGCAGACAGCATTCTCCAGCTGAGCAGGAGTAATACTGATTCGCACATACCTGCTGTCTCCCATTTTCTCCTGTGAGACTCATCTTCTCAGCTTTCTCAGCAGATATCCTGCCACTTGGCTTTTTGCCTTCTTTCTACAGAAAAAAATATGTATTTCTATAGTGCTTAAGGAAAGTGCCAAAAATGGTGTAATTTATGATGTGCTAGTGTTTTCCTCTGCATTCATAAGTTAACTACAAATGCAAAATCATCAGCGCTTGAATGTTGGGATTTCGATTTACATATATTAAAATTCTCTCATGATTTCCTATTATTTATTTCGGTAAACAAAATTGGATTCCGGTCACCAAACTATTAGTATTCCCTATGGTAAACCCTGCCAAACAGTGAAAAATATGAAAGCTAGAACGTACAACTCAACAGATAAGAGAATTTGAAACCAGAAGTTATTTCAAATTGTCTAACCCAAGACCCTTCTCTCTTCTTCTATTTTAAGAAATAAAACCTTACTGAGAATGAAGTTATAGTGAAGGTATAGTTAAGTTATAGTTATTTTCTCTATACCCAGACTTGGAATGGGCATGTCTCAGTTTCTCAAATCAAACAATACTGTCTGGGCCATTTCACGTTGGCCTAGAAAGTCTAGACCAAATTATTTTCTATTTTCTTGAATTTTTAAATGTTGACACCAGAGTTTTATGTATTTTAGTATGTATATAACCGTGTAAATGGAGTATTTCACATTGAGCTTGTCACAAATGGAAGTTTAATTTCTCTTACTTTCCTGAAATACTCTTCTGGATCCCTCTGTAAGATATACTGCAAAGCCTGAGAAACTGTGTTGACAGCATTACACAAATAAGGTTTTATTTCTCTCTTCATTCAGGTGTAGCAGAACTGATGCAGTCTTGGATGCTTTTTATTATAACCAACATAGCAAACAATTGCGTAATACTACAGTTGCTTATGGTGATTTTACAACCAACCCACCTCGTACGAACTCAAATTTCACAATTAAATAACTTTTTATTACTGTTTGTTGCAAAATGTCCAAGAAGGCTGTTCTGTTCTTAATGAGTAGAAACAAAGAAGCATTTCAGAATGCAAACCAGAAGACAGGAGAATGCTTTGGTAGGTAATTTCTCACACTGGCACAAATATTTTATGTAGAAGAGCTGTTGTTCAATAATCTGGGGCAACAACTAAAAATAGCATTCGCCTCAAATTCTGTGGGGTGAAATGTAAAAGATGGATAACATTCTAACCGCGATACTTTATCCTAGCTAGAACACACTAAAGATTCTAATTGTGAATGCTGCAGTTATTTCCACAGTGCCTTAAGTTTTATCTTGTCATATAACAATAAAGTGAAGTCTTTACCTCTGCAAGGACATTAAATAACATTCTTCTCTCCATTACCTTTTGCTGTAGTAGCAGTATTTATCTCTGGGCAATGAATGAGAACCACATTGCTTACAGAATAATTCCAGGTTCTTAATGAACTAACAGTTTCAGAAAGATCTCCGTGTCACTAAATTTGATTTAAATTTTATTATTATTAATAATTGATAACTCTTGTACCACAAAGTTTCCATGTTTAAGTTTTTTTATAACTATTTTTTTAAGTCCCATAGTTAGGCCTATGGAAGACTTGCTGAATCACCTAATCCTTCTCTAATATAGTGTTAAGTACACAAAACAAATAATTAAACACCCTTCATAAGACAGAGAACTCATCTCCTGTGTTTATTTATAATGTCTTCCCAACTTTTCCCCAAAAGCAGAACAATAGAAAAAGGCAAGAATAACCTGTAGAATATTCCTCCCTTGTTTATTTAAGAGCCTCTTAAGTGTCAGTGGAAGTCCCACATTTAGGTAATCCTTTTATTAAAAAGAATTATTCGTGCCAATTTTTACCTGAAATAATCTCAAAATAAG
Organism: Anser anser; assembly: GCF_964211835.1. Taxonomy (NCBI): domain Eukaryota; kingdom Metazoa; phylum Chordata; class Aves; order Anseriformes; family Anatidae; genus Anser; species Anser anser. Next base: position 2,023,623 of record NC_139738.1, on the reverse strand, counting down.
TAGCTGTTCAAAGAAAGGTATTTAAGAGCAATGACTTCAAGGTACCTGACAGGATCCCACATTAGTCATCTCAGAAACACTCTTTTTTTTTTTTTTTAATACACCTCAGTAGTCACGTTTCTGTTGTCCCACATTACTGGGTAATATGGCACAAAAAGGTTTAGACAGCAAACATAATACTGTGGTTATTAAAAAAGCATAATACAAAGTACAGTACATTAAAAGCACCCAGACAACAATCTAATAGGGTTTATAAATTCTAGCTTCACACGCTTTCAAAATGAGGCTAAAGCAACCATATCAGAGAAACACTCCTAAATACCCCCTTCATGCCAATTTTAATTACAATAATTTTGACTGTCAGCAAGACAAAGATCACGTGCCGCCTCTGAGGTGTTAGTGCCAGCAGGATGACTACTTTCACAACAACCATTGAAGATAGGGCAGCTTGACCTCTCTGGGAGTAAAATATCAATTAATTACCTTTTTACAGCCAACCCAATTACAGCATACTAATCACCTGTGTAGGACATCACACCAGAAGTTGGGGGTGCTGGACTGGGGGTTAGGCAGGAAAAAATAGTAGTGGCGAACGACCCTCAGTAAGGATGACAAGGCAGTATTCCTACAACTGTGGATGTGACATATATTAACATCATGCAAGAAGTTATTAGCTGTTTATAGCAGATGAAAATGCTGTAATATCACCTTCATTTAATTGAACTTTTTCAAAAGCAGTTATTGGTCCTAGGGGTAATAGATATGTCTCATTGAAAGGTGACCAGACACACTGCATTAGTCTTTAATATTAGAGTCAATTCACCAAAGAGCTTTTGTTCATTAACACAAAAAGGGAGGAGAGAAGATCTATTCAGCAGAAGGCAAAATAAATTTAACTTATGTTAAATAAACAGGTAATAACTCAGGTTAGAGGGCCATTTCAGTACTATTCCAGCCCCAAAGAAAATTCAAAAAAAAAGTAATACTAATGTATATGTACGCACAGTTAATGTACACTGTGCAGTTTATGGAAACAAAACTAAAAATTTGAATGTGTTTAGTTTATGGCACTCATTAAATGGCAGAACAGAGTGTGTTCAAGGACCTCCTCTCACAGGGATTTGTTAAATGCATGTTGCTACATTTAGTTCAACAAAGATAGCAGAAACAGGAAGAAAAAGTTATACAGTCAGTATCTGAAACAAGGCAAGACTGCTCCTTCCAGCACAGGTTGTAGCTTAGTGCACACAGCAGATACACGCTATACATCTCCTGTTAGTCCTTCAAATTTCCCATCGTTACAAAGCAAGCAACTTGATAAACAGTATTCAAAGTATAAAAGCATATTTTGACAACACAGTTGCACAAGTTAAACAATTAACGACAGCCCTAATGCTAAAACTCTCACAGTATGGCCATGATATATATAACTGATAATCTGCTAGCAGCAATTAGAGCTTTAGTCTCTCTTGCCAGTATGGTAACAACAGCAGTGGAAGACTTATGCATAAGCCGAGAAAATTTACAAGGAACACTGCCTTTTTTTATTAGCCTGCCCTGATTCATCTTCATTATTATCATTTCTAATACAGCCTGATTAAGGCTAGAATGCAAACGTACCTATGCTACATCGATACCTTCAATTTCTTTGTAGATAACATACTGAATGTCATTAGTCACTGAAGGTGTTCCTAAAAAAGAGAAAACTCTGGAAATTCCATTACAGATTGTAGATTAATTTCTATAACCCAAAAAATGATAGCCCATACTTTCAAGGAATGGAATATAGAGTCTAATCTTGTAGAGGATTAGGATCTCTTAGGATTTTAGGGCATTCATATTCAAGGCGTTCAGCATCACTCCAGCATGCAGGGAAGGCTTCAAAGATGCTAGGTATGCAATTCATATGAATCTTTCACAGTGCTTTGCAAGGAAGAACTAATACAAAATAGATGTTAGCTCTGCAGATTGAAATAAAAATACACTACAGCAAAATAGAGGAGCCAGCGTGGATTTTTCCTTCCTATTCTGTAACACTAACAAGTGTGCTGTTTCTAAACAGCAGGTTTGTCTTTCCTCAGAGAGGAAACCCTGTAGCTCTTCAAAAATATTCTTGAAGAAAAGCACTGTTCGTTCCTCTTGCAGACTCTTGAATGGAGAAAAGAGCTTCCTACTACAATTTCTATTCTAGTTGTCTGTTCTATATAGGTTCTTACACCACAATCGCTGCTGAAATAGCTAAAAACTCTTCCCTAGTACTCTGAGCAATGTAACTAACCAACATCAGGCAAGTCTCTGTTCTGTGACTGTCCCTATTGAGGGACATTCTCCTATTTAAGACTTGTTTTCTGAGACAGGTTTGTATATTCCGTACCACACCTCAGCCAGTTACCCATACTTTCTATTCCAAGACTACTCTGCACTAATGTTTTGTTTCTGATGCTTTAACACAGTACTGATGTTTGTGTCCATTTCGCATAGAGTTCTGATCTATAAACCACCAACTGATTTCCTTGAGCAAATGGTTTTGCTGGCAAACCTCTTGAATCTGACAGAGTAAAAATCAACATAACAATAATACAAGAATTTTTATTTTGGGGTGTATTCAGAAAGAATACCTCCATGAACTCAGTAGTCTATTTCAGTTTCAAAACTTCTTTTTCCCTAGGCGTCACATTTCAAAAGTTCTTCTGCTAAAAACTCTATAGTACATATGCAGCAATACAATTATGTCATTATTATTACATAAATATATTCCCATATTGACTTTTTATATAAATATTCATTCTTAAACTTCTGTGGCTAGGCCTACATTGCTAATACACGAGGCTACTGTCTGAGTTAAAACCCCTCAAAATGCATATAGAATATGCATTCATGTCAAGAAAGCTCCTGCCTGACCCACCCCTTTAAAAAAGAAAAGAAAACAAAAACCACTACAGTTTGCCAGTGTTTTGAAATGTCAAAATCTTGATTACAATTCAGCTGTGGATTATTTTTGGGACTGGTAAGTATTTGATACTTGGTGAGCAAGTTTGTCAGCGGAAGCTTTCAGAATAACAAGTCTGTTTCTGGTTCAGTTTTTAGACAGCAGTTTATATCAATCTAATATCAGATTAGATTGATAAAAATTGCACATGGCACAAAAGGTCCCCTAGTGGCTAAATCAGCTGTCATTTGAAAGGGCTCCAGCAGGTGTCATTGTACAGGTAGTATTATACCAAGGTATAGAAGGTGGGAATCCATGGCTTGCTTGTTGACACTGCTCAATTAATTGGGTACTTTTTCCATCATAAATTCTGTCTAGAAAGCTACTGACATTAAAAAATAGGAATTCTATTAATTCAGTCCCTCCATTATTTAAATAGATGGGCACACACACACCCACACACACCCTAAAACAATAGGTGAATTTTCTCTCAGCACTGCTATAAAAATATAGCCGATGTTAGAAAATGGTGTTCAAATTACCTCGAATAAAAACAAACCACACACAACTAGACTGCCAGATTTTCCTTAAGGAAAACACACTGCATGTTTCCAATAGCAAAACCCAGACTCCCCTAATGTAAAACACAGGCAACATACTTAGCAAACAGTTTGCTTTCACTGCTGGTTGAAGAACACGAAACTATGAAGGCAGAGACTGAAATCAACTGTTAGCTGAGAAAATTCGATTAGGATCTGTAGCATTAGGAGTAACTAACAAGCAGAGCAGAAGCTCTAGTCCAGCTACTCACCACTGAGGTTTTCAGTCAATTAAATGTGAATATTCACTGAGAGACATGAAATACTATGCTCTAGATAACTTAACCTCCACAGATCTTTTCTCAGTATTTACAACATTATCTTAATTTGAAGCTAAAAATGATAATAAATTAAATATTTCAGGGTGAAGTTAAGAAAACAAAAGTGTACAAATCCGTGGGACTTCAGAAACTAGGTCCATGTGAATTTTGTCCACAAAAGGGCAAGAGGAATGTGTCTTAATGTAAACCCACTGGAGTTAATCATTGCATTACAGCAACTAGAGACCCCACCAGTTTATGTAACTCCATGTCTACCATGAAACTTCTACAGCAAGCAACAACAGAGCCCAGACCAGCCAGCCCTTCCTGAATCCTGAAACCTGTTCTGCTGAGGAAGCCAAACTCCCAGTCAGGAACCTGGAACTCAAGCTTCCAGCTTCTCACTACTATTGGTCACTTTCTTTAAACTGTTACAACACCTTTTTAACTGATCTTCCAAAAGTCAATATTGAATTTAACTGTTTTTAATTGAAAAATTCAAAATAAAACACCTTGCAGTGAAGACTAGAAAAAGCTTCTATTTTTTGACCTATTTACCTTCTTTCTCTGTACAGTAATTTCATTTCACCGACGATTTTTCTCATGAGAACGACTCTCATCCATATTAAAGCATTCTGTGGAAACAAAGACTTCACTCAGAGGGAGGGTTCATCAAACCTACTAAAATTATAATCATTTAATAAAAGTAATGACTACTCTGTATTTAAAATATTTTCCCAGGCAGCACTTTAGCACATTGTGTATTCCAAACAAAGTGTTATTGCATAATCAACTCTGCATTATGCAGATTTTTATGAAGAACATAATGAAGATTCTAGTAAAATAAATAATATTGTTTTCTTATGGGTAGAAAACATATAGATTTGTTCATTAAGATTACAGGACACAATTCCATTGGCTACAATGCAGTTCAGAACAGACCCAATGTTCTGAGAGGATGCTTAAAGAAAAAGCAGTGTAATTATTAAATACTGAGAAAGTAAGACTAGGAGGAAGTAATCTGTCTCAAACAACCCAGAAGACCTAGGCTCAGAAATCAAAACTTTCTTCCTCCTACTCCTATATTATGTTCACTGGATTATAATGTTGCACCAAGCCACCATTTTTTCCTGAAATTACAAGACAAAAATTCCTATAAACATCCAAAACCAGTGGGACCAAGAGACATTTAAAAAAAAAAACAACTACAATAGCTGCCGAACCTTAGAATCTGTCACAGCGAAGACTGCTTTAAAACCGCAAGTACATAAAGCTATGTCAAAGATGAGAGGAAAAAATCTTTTTCATTATTATTAAAACAATGTAAGGTTATCTTCAAATACGGGATTTTTTAAGCATTCTTAAATCCAATTTGTAAAGAATTGGTTGAGATATACATGCTGTAACCAGTCAAACAATACCAGTTGTGCAATTATCGGCACCTGCATTACAATTCAATAGATTTAAATTACCAAGGGGCCATGGCAGATACCCTACTGACAACAATTAGCATAAAAATGTTCTACAGTTTAAAGCTGTGGGTGGGAATTACAAAAGGTTAACAGACTAAATATAAAAATCTTTTTGAATATAAAATCAATGTGCTTTGTTACCAAAATCTGGGTACTGTAATTTAACCAAAATAGGGTTTAGAGTATCTGGCAATCTTCCATATGCGTGAGCTTGGCTTTTCTTTTTAGCAAAACACAGAGCAGCCAATCTGAAAGTTTAAAACAGAATAAAGCAAAGACTCAAAGAAAGGAAAGGATTTTGTATTAATATTTTTTCTCTATTTTTTTTTTCTAATTTGCTTAAGCTGAGCACCTAAATGAACACTCCAGACAGGACTCTGAATCTGACCACAAAAAAGGATCGTTCCAAATCCCAGATTATTTTATTACACAACTCACAGAGGAAAATATTTTAGTGGTCAAAACAAACAATGCTAAAAGTTTCTGAACTCAGCTGAACTCTAATAACAAACAGTTTTCTCAAAAGCTTGCCACTACATCACAACAGGATACATTTTCAGGAGTGGCTTCTACTTCTGCGTAGCTACCCAGGGAAATTTTTTGTAATGTTTGAGTTCACAGGTTTGTTTTATTTAGACTGAAGATACAAAAAGAACAGATGAAAAAAAAAAACCTGTTTGTTAAATGTGCTAAATCAAAACAAAGTTGACAAAGTAGAAGAGATGTTTGTAAGAACTGATTTCAGTAAAAACCAAACCTAGTAACAGTCTAAAATTTAATCTAGGTTGACCTCTTTTGCTAATCTGTTTTTGTTGACAAGATAAATAGCCATACAGGAACTTTGGGTCCAGATAAATTCAAAGAAAGAATGGTTATGAAAACTTCCATTCCTTTTAACACCCAATAACTTATCTTTTTAAAATTTAAGAAGTCACAGAATACCATAATTACAGGGACACATACCATAGGCTATAGAAGTATTAGAAAAGCAAAGGAGATAAGACTTGTACAGTTAGATTCTAACTTCAAATTGATGCCTCATTAAATTGAGCTAACATAGATGCGCTTGACACATGCTGAGACCTCTTTTATCACAATTAGTGCAACATCTCCAGCACTCCTTGCAAGTCTAATGGAATCAGCATGTTTAGGACTAGCCCAGGGTTTCTAATTGCAAAATCAGCAAACATGTTAATCATCACTTTGTTGCCCTGTTGTTATGAAATAAGGTTACGGATGTGTATTAGAACTTACATATAGGACAGTCACATAGCTACTATTTCAGCATGGTACTGTAAGATGCTTTTCCTTCTTTCTTTTTTTAGATATACTTCAGTAAGGTTCCAAGTATACTGACACATACCTAAAAGGTGAGCCAAGTTGCCAACTTTTACACACATCCCTGAACAGATTCTGTACGAAGAGGACTTCCTTTCAATTTGTCTTCGTTTTGGACAGGCTGCTTGCCTGCTATACAGATTTCTTAATATTAAAACATACCTGTTTTTAATGAATATTAAGACTGAGAAAAGCCTAGTTGAAAAAGGACCTCCTAACTGCAAAATCCTTAAGGGGAAAAAAAAAGTGTGTGTGTTGTGGGGGAGATATAAGGATAGTGGGAAAGAAGTGTTTGCCCTCTCAGTTCAGGACCTGTCATTACCCAGACATTTTCACCAGTGAAAAAAAATGTCTGGAGAATATATAGTTGGGACTACTCCATAGTGATCACTGAATAGTTTTCAGGAGTTACTGGGGATGTTAACATGCACTGAGCCTTAAGCTCTTCTGCGTTCTTGCAGAATGCTTCCCTTCAACTACTGCATGCACTGGTTCTTCAGTGCTACCAAAAGGTTATGGGTGTGAATGCATATATCCAGCTCATTTCATTTGCCATAAGCAATCATTGATAATTGTTTCAAAAGTTCAGACAAAACAGAATAAATTGTTTGCAAAGACATTTTTATCAAAGGTTTTAATTCACTGTAAATACAAGCTTAAGAAAACGTACTACACTGCAAAAGGCTCACAATGCATTTGTAAAGAAGTTTAAAAAGATGCAAGATGTATGACTGAATGGAACACATTTAATTCAATCAAGTAAAAGACAAGGGTTTCTGTTTCTGTTTACCTTCTTCGTATATAAAATGCTTGAAACAATCAACCACCATCTCCACCAATAAAAGAAGAAATAGGTAGAAGTATTTAAAGGTACAATATGCAAAATCACTTAACAGCTGTTCTCCTTAGTATCTTACCTCCAGCTAGGCTACACCTTCCTCTATAAATGGTTTATACTCTTCTTCATTGTTCTCCCTATGGAAATAAAAGAAAGTGTACTCCACCTTAACTTAAAAAAAAATATTCTTTGCAATATAAACCTTGAATAAGATAAAATCTTGAGATTATTCATCCACACAAGCCAACACAAAATGTATAAAAATATGCTTAAAACTCTTTTAAAACACTTTAGATGGTTTATGAAAGTCTTTGCTGAACTGAGATCAAGGAGCCAATGCAGCTGAGCTTGACTGCAATGGAACTCGCACCTTAAAGACTAAAATCCCTGGGTAAAGAACTGCTTAATACCAGGAAGTGTTGCAGCCCACCTTATGGTGCAATTCTGTGACTAAAATATTCAGTGAGACATGTCTCACAGCTGCACTGAAAGAGCACCAACAGAAACTTAAGTTCTACCTGCCAAAGGACAATCTATGAAACCTGATCATATAAATCCACATTCACATGAATTATCGTAGACTTGAAATTATTGAATCCTAGAAAACTTATTTTTTTTTTTGTAAAGTTTCACAGGCATTTAAATAAGAGTTTAGAAGACCATGGCTTTGCTTTTTTGAATTGATTTTTTTCTGCCAAGGTAGCAGCCAACTGAAGGTCCCAGTATTCGTTTCTCCCCATTCTCCATCTATTAGGACATGTGTCAATAAAGCAAGTTTCACTTGCTGGTCTTGTTGGTCTCTCTCCTCAAAGCCAAAAAATAATTATAGATGGTGGTGGTGGTTTTTATGTCTATTCCTATTTTAGGGATATGTACAGTAATTGTTTTGACATCTGGAAATAACACATTTTTCCAGCAGAGTGAAAGGTCCATGAGAAGTGAGAAAAGAAAGCAGACAAACACATACCTAAAAAGGATGATATTAAAGACAGACCTGTGTGAAGCACAGGGAAGTTGGTTCAGATTATATACAGTTGTGCAGAAGACCACAGCAAAGTCAGTGGACCCTTATACCTGTTCTTGTCAAACATGCAAGGTATGCACACTTTTACCTCCAGTGTTATTAAATTTATTTTTTGCAGTTTTCACATAGATTATGCCTCAAATTTGTCAAGATTATCGTGCACATACAACAAATAAAGACTCAAACTAACAGTGTAATTTCTGTAGGTAGCTATAACAGTGCTTCTGACGCCAAAGATTTTTTTTTTTTTTTAACTGTTCACATAAAACCCTGGCAATACAACAAAGATCTGGGATAAGCACTAGTAATATTTTGTTCCAGCTGCTACAGAGGCAGCTGAGGAAACATTCAACTTTTTTTTTTTTTTAATTCCATTACAATAATCTTTTCATTATTGAGTAGTAGAGTTTAAAATGTATGTAGATGGATATTTAGAATGCAAATTAGGCCCTTTACTTTTAAAATATTAAGTCAATTTGTGGACTTATAAATCTGAACAGTATCCTTTTTAGTAATATTAAAAGAAACTGCAGTGGAAAACACAGATGTTGCATTCCACTTACTGGTGTCACTTCAAAATCTTGAGATGAACAGCAACCTCTTACACAGCCATTTTGTTCCAGCGAGTACAACGGATCTCAAGATACTACAGATAGTTATAAGACACCGTGCTCTGGCCATGGGATTATGTGGTATCCCTTGTCTGCCTTGTGGTGCTGGGATGGGAAGCAGGGATTCCCAAAAAGGGCTGCACATCAATGAAATGTGTAACTGTGGGCTCAAACGAATACTCATTCTTGTACCCAATTAACTGCCTTTTCAAAACTTTAAGAGAAAAGAGAAACTGCTCAGAAAATAAAGTTGTTGTAGACAGTTTAGATACTGTATTTATATATGGATGATAAACTTCTTTCCCTAGATGACTAATTTATGCGAATCTAAAACCCAATAGTTCTTTTTCCATATCACATGGAAAAGTCAAGCTGTTAACTTTTGAAATATACTATTTCAGTGACAGGTTCACATGAAATTCCAGATAAAATGATCAAAATGACAATAAATATCCATAGGCTAAAAAGTAGAAATTGCTAGTTGAAACAGGTCAGATAATAAAATTAAACAATAAAATAGAGGAGAAACCTAATTATACCTGCAGTTTCCCCTTGCTGTCCACCCAACGGGACATATGAAATACCAGATTTATAATAATCTAGTTTCTCAGAAATTCTTTATTTATCAGTGCCCACAGGAAACAGTGGGTAGAGTCAAAAGCTTTTTTCAGCAGAATATTTGTCTGTAGTGGAAATTAATAACAAGTCTTCAAAGAAGTCTTTGACAATCCTCAGGCTACCTCTATTGATCATGTCAAGAGTTTTAGCACTTAGGGCTTCAGTGAAGAAGGAGGGAACACGGATGGGGGAAGTGGGCTTTGAAGTTAACTCAGAGAAGCTGACAAAATATAAAATGAATCATGTTAAGGCTTGATCATGCAAAAACAATTGTCAAAGGTAGAACTTCTATTGACTTCAAGCATGAACAGAATCAGGCTCTCAACAGTGAATGAAAAATAGATTGTTCTGAGTCTTTGAGATTAAAAAAAATAAGTAAGGCAAAAAAAGGCTCCTGATAGTGTTGCTACTCCATTTTTTAACACAAATACTGTCTGGTCAGCTGTCCAGACAGAAGACTATCTAAAATTACTAGAAATTAAATATTCAGAGTTCTTGTTGACTTTAAATAGACCTACTTGCTTCTGCTTCTAATAAGGGTCATAATTATCCCAGAAGCATGATTTTATTTTTGTTATCAAAACCTTACCTGAATAAGAAAATAAATCTTATTGTCCATGAAAAAATGTTTCTTTTTCTACATGCATTTTCACTGAAAACACTACTAAGATGCATGTGACTGACCTATTACATTTTCGATTATGATATTTTCTCTCAGAAATACAATCGGTGAGTCAGTTGTTATGGTAACTATTTTTTTTTTATTTTTTTTAAACTAACATATGACAGCCTGTGTGTCATCTGATGCTGTTCCTGAATTAAGTTACACATTCATTTTTGTCAAATAGTCTAAAAAAGGCTTCTTAGATGAAGAAATAGTGGCCAGAAAGCAGGACATTTTTCCCAGGCACCCTGCCTTGGCAGGTATAAAACAGCTCCCAACTACATATAAATCCAACTACATCTGAAAACACGAAGGCTTAGCCTGACTCTACTGCATGCTCTGAGGAAATTAAGCTTACCCTCCCACTTCTGTGCAAGTTTCAGTGTATAAATGCCTATAAAAGAATCTCTCACCACATCAGCTAATATCTAACGCTACTTTAAGCGGTCATTATTATCCTGTCTGAAGAGTGCCTCTGAAAGTAATACTGAAAGAAAAATGTTGTAAAAATACATTGCTAGTAGAAAGAAAAAACCAGAGCTTCACAAAGCTTATTTGCTTGGCCAACATCATGAAACAAATAGAAACAAACTTTTACAGTGCATGATATACATTACTAAATAGTGACTAAAGAGACCTTCCAGTGAAATTGCATCTAATACGAGTTTCACGGGTGTGGATCTCATTACCTATCTGAAATATGGAAAAACATCCATACTTGAATGACAGTTACACAGATGCTATTATTAAACAACTAATCCTTTTGAAACTATTTCACTGACAGTTCATCAATACTGGACAAGACTGGCTGATTTTCCATCACTGCATTATTACATCCATACAATGTACTGTGACACTTGAAAGCCTCAAGGATATCATAATTTACTCATCAGAAGTTATTCCTGAGGCCTTGAGAGTCAGCCAACATTTCTCTCCAAAAGCAAAGATAAGCAGAATCAGAAAAATCATTAAAAAAAAAAGACTAGAAAAAAAGAATCTTTCAATAGCTCTTCAGGCATTCTTCATTTTTTTTCTTCCTTCCCTTCCTCCTTCCAGTTTCCCAGGCATTTTTTCCCACCCTTTCTACCCCATCTACCTTACTTCATCTAACTTCCTTTTAGTACCAGCCCTTCTAATGTACCTGCCCAAACACAAATCCATCTGTTGCAATCAATGACAATTAGTTAATTCTGAAGAGTCCCACTCTATGGCTGCCACAAACACCTGTAAAGTCAACACTATCTTATGAAAAAATCACTCTGGACAAGACCTCAACAGAAGACTTAAAATTTCAATTAAAATATTCAAACATAAAGCCTAATTCTTCAAAATGCCAGCACCATAAAAATGTATCCTTAAGTACCATTCAGGTAATAAGAGAAGTGGGGTCCCGCTTACATGTTTGTTATCAATGTAAAATGGCTTTTACATGGAGATAAAAGCCTATCTGTCTGAGTACCTGTTTTATTTATTTATTTTTTTCTGTGTTTTTCTTTTGTTTGTTTGTTCCTTTTTTCCTGAAGCTAGTGTTCCCACAGTTTAAGATACTGTAACTGTTCTATTTATGGTACCAACTTTACCTGCCAAAGTTGTTGCTGGAAGTATGTGAATTAACAGCAACACTTCTGAGCATAAATTGAAGGGTAAAAAAAAAAATCTTGACTCCAGTGCATTTCCACTTTTAGGCCCCATTTAATACTTGGTAAATGAATTGAGACTATAGGAATTATTGCTTGAACTCTCTTGACCTTACTGCACAGCAGTATGTTTTACCTGATTAAAAATAACTGAAAAGAAACACTAGGAGAGGTAGCTTTCCCTTACAAAGTGGAATATGTTGTCATGAATTTGTTTTTATTTATTAGAAATACAACACTGTGCTTAAAAAAAATCGCTTAAGAACCACCTGTTTGTGTTACAAAGGCAATTTCCTACACTCTCAAGTTATTTTAATGCTATGCAAAGATACTTTGTCATTTTTCAGTTAACTAAAATGTTGAGTAGTCAACTAATCCATTATCTTAAAAATATAACTACTTTGAGATTGAAAGCAATCATATGTTCAAGGTAAAGTAATATCAAAGCAGCTCAACAACTAAAAAGTTCACTTATATAGATAAAAATCACTGGAAGTTTTGGTACAAAAATTTGTTGAAAAATTCCAACAGAAAGCTAGCAAACACATACAGGTGAATTGCTGTCCAGAATATCCAGTCCTTGTGATGGTGAATGTCTTGCAAAGTGCAAACAATATCATCTGTATTTGGCTTGGGCAATCACAACATGAAAGCTGACTTGTCTTCCCAGAAGGATGAAAAGAACATATACATTCATTCCTTTTCATGAAGAAAGTTTCATCACTTTTCTACTCAAATTGTCAGGAAAAAAACAGCCTTTTTTTTACTGTTCCAGATACTGCATTGTAAATAATCTTTCCCTTTTTGTTTTTGAAAAGCCGAACTCTCATTCTGCTTGGAATACTTATCTAGACATTTATTTTAAACTGAAATACTGCGAATAACCTTGACTTCCACATAAATGCACTTTAAATAGGTTAAAAAAACAATTAAGTTTTAAAGATAAACAGGAATACCATGCTTTCTTAATACAGAATGTAAATGATTGCATTGCTGAGAAAAGGGAAAATTGTCTTCTAACTACCCAATGAACAGGAGTGGAACAAATTTTCTCTCTTCAAATGTATCCTTATAGTAATCTGAAGAGAATACTTCCATGATTGTGTAGAGATTTCTTCAAGATCTATTCAATTCCTTATTGTTCAGCTTACAGTGCCAGAAAAAAGGCCTGTTAAAGTTAACATCTGCTAACTAATCATGAAACAGACCATCACAACATTTTATATGGTTTGAACATAGCTATGAATTTTGATTACTACCAACTTTGACTGGATTAAAGAAGTACTTTACTGTGAGACTCCTAAGAAACCTACCAAAACTTACTCACTTATAGGAAATGCTTCTAAAAATAAACATTTTTGTTTCATGTTCTGAAAATATGAATTTAGAATTACAAGTATATTTAATATTAAAGATAGAAATAAATGAGATTCATGATATTCTTCTGTTTTTTTCTTGAAATACTTCATTTTTAGGGTGCTAGCCTCTGACGAGTAAAGATTTTGACATACAAGTATTTTTAGGTAGGCCACTGCACAGTTCTGTTCTTCAGAGCTGTACTCCATACGTGTTGCTGCTTGACATGGAGGAGACATACATATACGCTGTATTTCAAGTTTTTCAGATCATATCCTCGGATGTGATCTGAGTACCTTCAGCTGCACTGAAGGTGTAACTACTTCTGTGTCTGTGTGTCTGTCTTCTGTGTATAGTACCCTCATGCAGAAGTCAATTGGATTGGAAAGGACCTCTAGTGAGCCGTCAAGTTCATATCTTTGCTTTATGAAAAGATTAATTTCTGTTCTGCAATTAACAAATTATAACCTACTGAGCAATTCTTTATATTTCCAATGACAATTTAAACTGGGACTACTCTTGCACACACACCTACCATGCATGCACATACAAAGTTGTGTTTTTTTCTATCTTTCCAACTTTTAAATTCCAAAATAATTCACCTTAAAATGAAAAATCCACAAGATCCCTCATCACAACAATAAAAAAATTACAAAAACATTTGATACCTCACTGTCGTTCTGCATTTAATTTGAATGAACAGTTCCCTCCCTTCAGCAAGGGTCTTGCTTAAACAGCTATTCCCCTTGCTCCAAAGAACTATGCATTCTAGAAGGAATACTCAGAGGATACTAAACACTATAGTCAGATCATATGAATCAAAAGAAGGACAACCAAAGCATTATGTCAAAGTCTTGTTAATAACTGGAGAGCATAATGAATGTACTTACCAGCAGGGCAGCCATTGATCCACAGTCTATCACAGATGTCACTGGAACAATGAATTATAGTGCCCTATACATTGAATACGTCATTTCTCCACTGCCCCTTTAAACAGAAATACACACAGATTTTAAATTTTGACTACAACACAGCTACATTATAAAGAAGGGATTATTTCAGCAGATTTTCAATAGCAAAGTGGGTGGTCCTCAAGGCTCTTTATATACCCTTCCAACATTTTTGTGAAAAGTTGAATGGGAGACCACACAACTACCAAGGATTATGTGGCACTCCTCTAAAAGGGATAGGGGGGAGAATCAAACATTTCTTGCCCAAGGTTTGTTACTGTGGGATACTATTATGTGAGGTCCTTCAGTTCATATATTACATGGCATTAATTTACACAGCAAGAATGAATAACTGCTTTGTCACATGCAGAATCATGCATTATTTTTGCTTTTAAAGATTGTGAAGGTGAAAAAGTATACCAAATAATTCCGAAAAGTTTCTGTGATTTAAATCTGGTCTGCATTTGACCCAAGATTCATGCTTCATGTAAAATATAAGTTTAAAGATTCCTAAGGCTGCAAAGCCAAATACTAAAACAGCTAAGGTCTGACCAAATTAAGGTTTCTAGCAACCTTACGTTTGGACGTCATCATGTAGTCTAGTACAACATCACGATGAACATGTTTATCCAGTGGATCCCTTCCTACCCAACACTGTAATGTTGAGATGACCAATTCACAGCCACAGTTTCACTGATGTTAACTAATAGCAGTCAGTGGTCCCAACAGAAAATGGTGAAAGTACAGTCAAGGGTCCAGGTCCAGGAAGTAGAAATCTCAGTAATAAATGACACTTAGTCTATGTGGCACTAATCCTGTTTAGCTATCAGACAACAATTCTTTCAATGTTAAAGCAAATAAGGAACTATAGAACAAGGATATTTAAAATCTAAAGAGCTCCTTCTATTAGGTTGGATTTCTACTTGTGTGATCATAGCAGACGTACAAAACAAAGTGCTACTATAATTCTAAAACTTGCATGAACTCAGTTTAAATTCCAGTTAGTGGCTAAAATTCCAACACTTTGTTTACACCCTCTGCATTTATAGACTTAAGCTAGAAGATAAAATCACGGATAAAGAAGTTCTTTGGAAATACGCTTCTGTTACTATTTGCTTTGGTCTACTCTTTCCACCACTATTTAAACCACATGATGCTATCTTCAGCAGTTATCCCAACAGCAGCTGCACTGTTGGTAGCTCTAATGTACGGAAGTGTCAAGCTCCATTGGCATTTTCACAATCTTCTCTGTCTATTGGAAGAGACCTTCCAAAGAGCAGTCAGCTAGTCACGCTCCTGAATGCAGGCAACTGGAAAAAGGAGTCAAAACCCGCACTGTAACTGGAATTGTATAAAATGAGATACTAAAATCATATGGGCTTTCATCTTGCATCACCGTACATAAACATGCAGTAGGATTCAGCTGTGTGCTGCTTTCTCTGGGGAAGGAAAAGGCAGCAGGGGAATAAAATATGCTACCTTTCTCAACAGCTCCTTATCCCTACCTGTAAAGGCATTGTGCTCACTTTCAATCAATTCTGATGATTGCCTACTATTAATGTCACTCATTCTCTTAAGTAATTAAGCCAGCTCTTACTTAGATTTGCCTTTGTCTCTCTCTGGCACATTTCCTTGTCTAATCCTTTTTTTCCAGATGGCATAAGGACGAGAGATAAGTGTTGCTAAAAGTTGCTTAGCAATGCAACACATGCAAGGTTTGGAAATGCTGACGTCCACATAAGCTCTATCTATACATCACACATTTATGCAGAGAAACAAAGGCGTGAACAACCAGAGTGACATAGAGGCCTCCAGAAAAAGAGCTACCAGTTAGTACACAAACAGAGGAGAGCAGAAAATGGAGAAAAAGGTTCCAGTGATGGGCTGTATTATGCTGTGGATTTTATTGTTAGGAAAAAAAAAAAACAACAACACATACACACAAAAACCTACAACAGGAAATTCTGCTTTAAACAAAACAAAAGCCTTTGAGTTTTAGTAAGGCCCTGTATTGTCTGATTCAAAGACATACAATGGACTGGACAAATGCACTACAATCCACTGATTGAGAACAAAACAGACAAAGAAGTTCTTGAAAAATAATAAATGATGAAGGCAAAGTTGTTTATTATCAGTTAGGTATCAAACAAAGAAATCCTCCCATCCTAAGACTCAGTGGTAAGCAATTTATTCCAGTATATGCACAGCATAATTGTGAATTGTTTCTAGACTCAAAAGAAATATGGAATTTATTTAAACCACATTTAAATATTATGGGTAATAAATAAGAATGTAGTATATCAACAGCAATAGTTTTACAGGGTCATATTAACTCATTTCTGCGACAGCCTTCTTAAACACGTTAGTTTGACTCATTCTGTGTTAAAAAACAGAGATGTTGGGAATTTCTTCATCGTGGTTACGACTTTGGAACAACTAGTTCTTAGAAAATAGCTAAACAGTAAATTTTAGAAATTCACTGTCAGCTTCACTTGTGGTAGTCTATTACTAAGCGAGATTTTCAAACACTAGCTGTAATAACTAGCTTTGATGGATACGAATTTCACTATTTTTCAGGAATTAAAAGCACTAATAATGTTAGTTACGCCCAGCACTGTATGGCAGGGCAAATTGTTCAAAGACATCTGTTTATGAACAGAGAAAAGGTTTTGGAAATGGATTCCTACCACTTGTTATTTCAGGAAGCAATTTCTAGTTTATTGGCGTGACTTCCATTTCTCAGTTAGTGGCTATTACATGTTTTACTACGATTAATTTTATTTCAAACTCAATCTGCCTGCCTCTAACACTCACCTTGCCCACTTCTAACAGTATATGATTTCTCTGTGATCTAATTTGGGCTTTTATCAATCATTTTCAATATCAGGCTTCAACCATTTATCAATCTTATTTGTATGGTCCTGATCATAAATAACATGTTACAATTACTTAACAGATTCAAGTAATGACTGGAACATGCTTAGATTTATAAAAAATTATAGGGTGCAGCCTCAGCTGATATTAGTTTAAACTGTATATTACAGCAAAATCTAGGTAAACTACAGGCATAAGATTGTGGGTAAGATTGTGAGGTGGGTTTTTTTGTTTTGTTTTGTTTTTCTTGCATCACTAGTCTTTATTCTTACATGAATAGTTACATCTAATTACATCCTCCCACTGTCTTGTCACATCTTATTACCAAGCATCAGAACTACCTTTTGGCTAAAGATCATTAAGAAAAACACTCAAAAACAAGTGCACAGATTATACATTCAGAAGCATGTTGAGCACACTTCCAGGCCAATACCAAGACACAGGAACTCCTAAAAATTAGCCGAGCTATGAGTGATGCAGTAGCCAGTCATCCTATCCACAAACAATTAAAATAGAGCTCGTCGTTTACTAATGCGGAGACTCATTCCTGGTCTTTACATCAGCAATAGCTTCATATTTTTATATCATGTTATATTGTAATTGTAATGAAAATGTGGGCATGGAGATTTATTTTACCTTCAAATTACATACTATCTGCTAGTATAAAGTATAATTCTGATCAATTTAAATTCCAATCATTTAAATAATTCACGCAATGACTGTAACTATGACTTCCAAACAGGTAACAAAACTCAAATGGATTCTAGGGCAGACCAGAAACCCAAAAGCCTGCAGGTGAAAAAGCCCATAAGGCTAGCCACCTGTTTAGTGTTGTTAACAGGTGTATCAAACAGCAGGCCTTCCTCTGGGAAAGAAGACAAACTAAACACAGCCAAAACACACAAAGAAGCAGCAACAGGGACAGAATGGAACACAGCATCTGCTTACTGGGACTTATGCAGCAGCCAGAAATGAGAAATCGTAGAAAGGAAACACTTTTGAGGAAAACGAGTGTTGTTTTTTCTTTTTACTTCATTAACCTCTGCAACCTTCTTTAACATTTCATTGTTTACTTTTATTTTCTCTGTCTGTGTAAGCATACCTACAAACACACTAAAACCAGACAATTTATTTATTTATTTAAGTGAGCAGCTTTCATGGGCTTTGTTATAGGTTTCCTAGAGTCCAGCTACAGTTTCTACCTTGCATCTCATATTTTTCCTCAATATGAAATGAGTTTAATGATTAAGCAGTGAATAAAACCGAGTTATTTTTATTATTGGGCTCAGTTCTGATAGAGCTATAACTGCTGCTTGTTTACTGGACATTGAATCAACATGAATCTTGACAATATGCAATTCACTGACAGCATCCACTTATTAGTAATTTATCACTTGCAAAAGATTGAACTAATGGGATATTTTTATGTAAAACTGAGAGGAAAATTGGACAAATTCAACACACATGCCATTACTAAATATATTCTATACCTCAGCAGAAACAATACTAAAATATCCTAAAGCTTGAAACATTTGTCCATGTTCTTTTTGCTCCAAGAAATTACTTCAGTATGACTGGGTTTGCGTCCCCCATGCTGCCCGGGCATTACTTCCCTAATTAGTTTTCACATATTTCCTGTTTTCTTCCATATTTTGTAGACTCGTATTTTGTTGGAACTGTGCCTTGATCTTTGTTAGAATTCAGTGAATACTGGCCTAGTACCGCATCTACCTGTCAGGAACATACTGGTGTAAATTTAATAAATACGGAGTATGCAAATCCAATGGCTAACCAATCTGAGCTTTTCTCATTTGTTCATCAACAGATCATTAAAGCAGGTGCTAGATTCTGCTAGGTGCATCTACTGTACCAAAACTAGCTGCTAACAGAGAAAACAAGCAGTATCGACAACTTTATATCCGTTACGTTCATGATTACTATTCTAAAATATATTGTTGTTAGTATTCTTATCTAAAATGAAAGCAGTGATCAGGCATACTAAAAATGTTGTCAGAGAATGACAGTGCCATAGAAGACAGCTAAGATCCTAGAGTTCTGTGCAGAAAGGAGCATAATACACTAACACCACTTATGGGAATTGCTCTAGAATCAGCATGCTGAAAAAAATCCCATTTTCAGAAAGCCTTGGCTACTTTGTCCATGTGAAGGTCGAGGTGACGAGAAGGTCTACTAGAACCTTTCCACAAGGCTGGTTAGCTCTTTTGTAATTCTACAGCAACAGGTTAAAAAAGAACACTAACCTATTATTTTATCTAAGAAAAAGTATTTATGTTTTTATTGTTTTATGTTTAATTAATCATTTGAAAGCAGCATGTATTGAGTGAGTACTTGTATTAAATGGCTTCCTTTAAGCTTGTTTTCTGAATAATTAAACATGAAATAAATCAACAAGATACTTTTGTCAGGGATTTTCAAAGGCTTTTCTTTTCTAAACCAAAGTATCTCGTCACTTTTAAGTATGCATCCAGTGTAAAGTTAAACCTAGTTCTTTATGCTTACAACACTAGAGACAGACCAGCTTCTAAACAAGTGTAAGCCTGAAGAATTAACGAATTCGGTCTCAAAACAGGTGCTAGAGAGACACCCAGTGGCACAAAACTGCGTGTGCACACATGCGCACAGAAATATACATACATCACTACCCTGGCTTCAATGTCTCAGGAAGTGAGAGGCTGCTGTAACAGCACCATTTCTCTTGATCAGTTTACAGGTTATAACAGAACAATCAAATGCACAGAGTCCCTGCCTATTTTTATGACATTTGTGTCGTTATCTATGAAGTATTTATTAGCTTGTCCTATTGATTTTAATCCCAAACTTTCATGCATACATGGAATAATATACAAAGATTTTAAAACTCTATTCAATAATTAAGTTTAGATTACCGGATATACTACAAAGTTTTATTGTATACTTAACAGAAATTTGGAGGTGAGGTGTGGGGTGTTGAGAGGTGCAAGGCAATGTTAAAGTTTTATTTAAAAAAAAAAAGCATTTCTCAAGACAAGTACAGATTTGATCATTTAGTTTCTCAGAATTTCAGAGAATTTCTCAGAATGAAGCTTGGAATTTATTTTTCTAAATCCTCAGATGCTGATTGCAATGGTAGAATCCTATGCTTGACTTACCATACAGTAATTGATATCTACATGCTACAATCATACTTGGTCCTTAAATCCCAGCCCTCAGACCACCTCACTGAATTAATATAAAGTTGTCTAAACCACATCTTATCCTGTTGTTTGGTTTATGCTGATTTTTTTTTTTAATACATAAGGTTCATCAGTAAGTAGTATTTTACTTATAGACCATGAATAGAAGACACTCTAAAAGTAATTAACAACTACTTTTTAAATTTTTATTAATATTATTAATGCTGTCTAATGAAGACTAAACGTGCTTATTCAGTCTGTATTTTCAAGCTAATGAACTTTAATTCTCTGGTCTTCAAAACTGCCAATGATCTTCTATGAAAAGGCTTGTGCCATGATCTTTTATGGTTAAGGAACATACAAAATAAGGTGACTATGAAATTAAGTATTTAACAGCTTTTTGATGGCTTGTACTCATCCAAAACTTTTGCATTAAAGCCTGAAAAAATAACTGCTTAGCACTAGAATTACTGTACTCTGAATTTCCTAATGTATATGTTATCTTAGAATGACAAGTAGCTATTTTTCTTTCAAGTATTTACCCAATTTATTTATATTATACAACATATTCTGTGTGGTCACCCTTTATTTTCTATGTCGGCCCTACAGATCGTTGACCAGATTAAGCAGATGGAGAAGTCACCAACTTATTGTACACGAATAAACAGAAACAGGAAATTTTGGTGCAACTTGATGGGACAGAGCTTTGAGTTTGCTTCTTTCTGCTCGGGATACCAGGAGAGAGATGAATTAATTAAAATATTCTCTTGGTAAGTCATACAGGAGATGTCCCTCCATAACAGATAGTTTATTCAAGTTCTTTAAATCCTTTGATAGCTTTGGCCTGGTGTTGTGGAGCACTTCATATGAGCATGTCTGCATCTGTATACATCTTTGAAGGACTGAGACTTATCAAAAATTGACGATACGTGTGACTGGTTTCTACCGTTAATACATTTGATTAACTTTCTGAGGTAATTGAATTCAGCCTAAGTTGAGAAGCCAGCAAGAAAATCTGAAAAACATGACTTTTCAACAAGTGTCATGAAAGACCATCAGCGTAGAATAAATCAGCTTGGCAGCTTTGGGTATGCATTAAAATTTAAGGGGATAAAGACCTATTTAATAAAAAGATACATAATGTTTAACAAGTAAAAAGGCTCACGTGTTGATGTCCTGTATTGAAATCTGTTCCCTGTAATTTCTGCACTGAGAAACTTGCCCTCACAGTCACTTCTATCCTTGGAGAACAGCTGGTCACGGCCTAGAAAATATCACAATATATTGTAAAATTGCAATTTCCAACCATTCTCCACATACAAATGTCCACCTCTGTTTTTGACAAGTGTTGGAACTGTCTCGTATTTTTCTCCTTTATATTATTAAGTTTAGACCATGTTGTTAGCACCTTCACATGCTTTGGACTCACCTACTCAACATCTTAGCATCTAAACATCGACACCCAAAGGGATTTACAAAGTATACGAAGGCAGAAACCCGCCACTGATGAAACCAAACTTCTCCCTACTGGCTCTCCCAGATTAGAGTCAGATTTTAGAAACTCTTGAAACCAAGGATTTGACTTCCACAGCAGTCTGCAAGTTCCACCCCTGCATTCGCTTTACAGCTGATTTATTACATTGTTTAAAAAGATGTAAGCAAGGGGTGCTAGGTTTGCCTTCCTGTTGTTATAGCCTAACAGGTTTAGAGACTATAAAGGACACTATATTTTAAAAATGAGGAAAATGAACGTACTGGTGAGAGCTGAGCTTGTTCATACTCTGCCGGGATGCCCTGTGCTGAAGGAGAGGCTGGCTGAAACCCCTCCAGCTGTACAGAAGGAGCAGATGGAAAACCAAGCAACTGCCCTTAGAAAAGTGGTAAGAATCATAGAGTAAGAGCCCCAGGAGTACTGCTTTTACTCAGGGATATGCATTTCAGAGTTTCACTACGAAACGCTCTGAGGGCGCTGACTGACGGGAGCCCGCTGCGGGCGGGAAAGGCGGGAAGCGCGAGCCCCTCAGCGCCCCTCAGGGCGTGGTCACGTGCCACCGCCCCCAACGCCCCGCAGGCACCGCCTTCCCGCCCGCTCCGTGACCCCGCCCCCAGCCCCACCCGCCCAGCGCTCATTGGCTCGGCAGCGGGAAGGGCGTGGCGTGCCTGCCCCTCGGGCCTCCCCGCGCCATCTGCGCATGCGCCGCCGCCCCTCGCGGCGTCCTCCCGCCTTCCCCCGGTGGCCGCCAATGGCGGGTTGGCAGCTAGCCCCGCCCCGCCCCTCCCGGCGTGTCCCGGAAGCGGAAGCGGGCCGGCTGCCCTCCTGCCGCCATCTTGCGGCGGCGGAGGCGGGGGGCGGGGGCGGAAGGCAGGGCCCGGCGCGGCCGCCGGTGAGTAGCGGGGACGGGCGGAGGGGAGCGGGGCGGCGACTCTGACATGGGCACGGGCAGCACAGGGGGCAGCCCCAGCGACGCCCCCGGGCCCGGGCCCGGGCCCGGGCCCGGTCCTGGTCCTGGTCCTGGGGCCCCCGGGCCCGCTCCGCCCTCCCAGCGACCGTTGCCGCACCCCGGGCCGGGCCGCTCCCGGTGGCGGGGCCGCTCCCGGCCCCGCTCTGCCCCTCCCCGCCCCTCCCCGCACCGCTTGTCTCTTTTATTTTTTTCCTTTTTTTCCCCGCTTGGTTTCTTTTGGGGCCGTTGTTCGGCTGCTTTGGTTACGGCGGTGTCCGGGGCGCCGGGTCCGCGGTGACAGAGCCGAGGGTCGCTGCCCGGTGCCCGTCTCCCGGCCCGTTCCGTGCCCGTCACCTCGGGCGCTGCTGGGCAAGGAAGCTTCCCTCACGAGATGAGGGAACTCGTATAAACTGCAGCGCTGCTTTTCCCAGTCACCTTCTTCATTTCTGCGTTAAGGAAATCCGCGTTCTGGTCAGAGGTTTCCCTGAGAACCCGGCAGCTCTCAGGGTAGCGTTGCACCAGCTGAGTTAAATGACTTCTGGCCCCAGGTCATGGCATTTTTGACAACTCCACGGTGCAGTGACATTCGTAATGATGTTGCCATAATAACTGCGGTTGAAAACACGTAATAGTTGGAGAGCTTGTGTTCACCCTCTCGGTATTTCTCATCAGAGAAAAACTTTTTGATACAGTTTAGTTTGGGTACGGTTCTGCTTCCTGCTTGTAGCAACCCGTTCGTTTGTTTCTTGTGTTAATCTCTGCGTGTCTTTCTGATCCTTGGCATTGCTGGTCTGGCCGGAGGGTTGGCACTGCTCCTTGTGCCGAACAGTGAAGTTTTGTGCCACATTCTGAAAGAGGAATTGCTATTGTTTGGGTTTAATTGTGCCCCTACACCACTGAGATCTGGCTTGGGTCCTTAACTGTAAGCCAGCTCCAATGCCAAAGATCGCTCTCCTTGGTTCTTGTTTTATTACAGGTCTTCTTTAAGTAAATATTGTAAAGCGGTGAGAAATAGTAAGTTAAATTCTTCAGCTCTGTCATGTGATGCTTTACTCTGTGCTGCTGAAACTGAGCCAGTGGGGGCTCTTCTGGGACACAGCACTAGCTGCTTGTGCTCCTTGGGCTGCTGGGGAAGAACTGCCCGCAGGATAAGCCGGCACATGTAATCCAATGTGTTACAACTTTTTACACCAAGCAAAGTGTCTGCCCCCTCAGGAAGCCATGGGTAGACTCGCATACCTAATCTGTCACTGGGTTTGCGTAGGTTAACGCTTGCAGGATTGGCACGTCAGGTCTGCTGCTGGCACAGATTTGGGGCGTGCGTAGCTGTAAAATGACCGGTGGGAATATGAGCGGTTTGATGTTTGACATCGTTAGAGAATTGTCGTCTGATCAATTGATCGGATGTTTTTTATTATGCCCTTATATTCCTGGACGTTTCAAACCCACCCCAAATAAAGCACAAAGTGCTGCTCAGCTCATAGTGCTGAGTAATTTCTTTCCTCTGCAGTGCAGGGGATGGGGAGCATAATAATTACTACCTTTTTGCCTGTAATGAAAGTGTCCATATCTGTTCTGTGTGAGTTTCTACTTGATTTTTTTTTTTCCGTAGTAATGTTTCACAGATCTGTATGGTCACGTGAAGCACTCCGGCTATCCCAGAGTTGTAGTCCCACCCACAGAAGGGGACTCCAGGAAGTAATGTCAGGGATTACTTCTGATGATGTGGCAAAAATGTTTCTGTTTAAGATCCAGTTTATTTTGCTTGCTTTATATATTCAAGTGAATGATAAAGCTTTGTTGAGCTTAACTGAAGTGAAAGGTCAAGATCTTAAATTGGTAGCAGAAGCACATACTTAAAAATAATCCCCTAGGTATTTTTTTTTTTTTACCCAAATCC
Source organism: Anser anser (assembly GCF_964211835.1). Taxonomy (NCBI): domain Eukaryota; kingdom Metazoa; phylum Chordata; class Aves; order Anseriformes; family Anatidae; genus Anser; species Anser anser. The sequence goes on along the minus strand of NC_139738.1, from coordinate 1,998,939 downwards.
AGAATCCTGCCCCTGGCTTTTATGATTACAACTTTACTTACGCATAAAACTTTTCTGTGTCTGCTAAGCTGCTCGTATTCTTTAGGTAAACCGGTGTGTTTTGATGATGTAGGTGCTTATGGTGAAGTTTTGTGTCTCTAACCACTGGTGTGCAGTTTGAAGTTAAAAACCGCTGTCTAGTTACTCATGTTTGAAAATCCAAAGCAGCTTTTAAAAATATGTATTTATTTTGGTTTTGTTCTTTGCCTTTAGACTCTGAGGTGACAGGAGGGTGGTGCTGCAGTACATATCTCAATGCTTAGATGTTAGAACTCAGCTCCTGCCTTACCAAGGTGAAGATGTCTAACGAGGCTCATTCCTGCATTTCTGTATGGACTTTTTTCCCCTCCCTAAAATGGATTGGATCCTCTCTGGCCTTTGTAAAAATATCCTTTTCTTTACTTTTTTGACAATTTCTTCTGGAAATTAATTTCTTTTGGAGTAAATGCCCTCTCTGTAAGAATACTTCAGTAAAAATAATTTTTCAAACAGGGTTATCCAAAAGAATGTCATAAGTAATTGTTAGTTCAGTTAATGTGCTGTGAAGTTTCACTGAGCTTAGGTAACGTTTAAAACAAAAATCTGTGTGTTGTGTTTTATTTCTACAGCAACCATGTCAGAAGGGGACAGTATTGGTGAGTCTGTTCATGGAAAGCCTTCTGTGGTCTATAGATTTTTCACAAGACTTGGACAGGTTGGTTTTCTGTAGGGTTTCTGTGACTACATCAGAAGAAAGTCTCAATGCAACTTCTTAACCGCGTTACTTTTTGGATCAATTGTTGAAATGCTACAGTTTGTACAGATTTCTTTTGAAATGTTTTAGAAATAGACGAGATATTACAATATGTAGCTTAATGGAATACTGAATGTTGGGGGGGGTGACACTGCACAGCGATAATGCATTGCTGTCCTCAACAATGAGGAGTTACCTTAGATTCCCTGCTAGAATGGTCTTAAGGAAAGTAAACTTAAGGAAAATAAACAATGAAATGCTGAGGACCTAAGTCTCCTTATGATGTCCCAAGCATTAGGAGTTGTTGGTTTTTTTCGTTGTTTTGTTTTTTTGGCTTTTGTGGAAACAGCGAACTTGTATTTTCAAATGCTCATAAGCATGTTTATAATAAAGAAGAATAATGCTTCATGTTTTTCTCCTTCCCAAAGTGTCTTTACAAATGCTTGCAATTTCTAATGCTACTCTGTAATATACACTATTCGTTGCTCATGATGTATTTTACTGATGTATACTTTGTATTTTTTCCTAGATTTATCAATCGTGGTTAGACAAGTCTACTCCATATACTGCAGTGCGATGGATTGTAACTTTGGGTCTGAGTTTTATCTACATGATTAGAGTTTATTTACTGCAGGTAGGGAAACTGGATTTACTGCTCAGATAGGAGTAGGTATCATTACTGTTCTATTTATTGTGTTAAGAGTATTTATAAAGTATACTACTTTGGAATTACTGTATCATTAAAACACACTAAATTAGATAGTCTGAAGTGACACCTTGTCTTGCTGGTGTTAAACTTGCAGCCTCAGACTGAAGAGCTTGTGAATGCTTAAGAATTTGATGGTAGCAGAAGGCAGAAACACTCCAGTAATTCTGATGAAATTACATAATAAAATTCTGAAAACTCTTTTGCAATTAAGGTTTTATTTTTAAAGCTGTGTAGCTCGTTCAGGAGCCAGTGGTTACCTTCTGTCATGCAAACCATAAAGAACTGCTTGTTCGGCACTTCTGTCACTGCAGGCCATCAGCAAACTATTTCTCCACTAATCAGATGCCTCTATTTCATGCCAATCTCCGATTCAGTTAAGAGCTTGAGAATTATTATTCCTGAAAACTGAAGATTACAAATTGAATGTGAAAACCATACAGATGGTAGTAATAGGAACATTTAAGTGATGGAAGCCTGCAGAGATTATTTTAAAAATTGTTGCTTTTATGCTGTTTACTTCTTTTATGCTGCTTTTATGATATCTACATCTTGAACGTAGAAACCAGACGCTTGAGAAAAGTTTTAATTAAATCCATTAATACATCAGAGATCTGCACTACTCATATTTTAAGGCTTGTATTAATTACTATATTAGGATTACTGTTATAAAACTTAGAAATTGTTTAGCTTACAAAGGGTGATAGATTTTTCATCTTTGTTTGTTTGTCTTCCAGCAAGTTTAGTTAATATTTAAGTAGCTTTTAATGAAAACTGTTATATATGTTAGCTGTCAGTATACAAATATCAGAAAACATCTTAATTAAAAGACAGGCCAAGAACTCTCACAGGGTAGATTCATAAAGGTGATTTCATCTATTCCTAGAGTCTGAATGTTTATTTTATGCAGTGAGAATATTGTCTTTTTTAGACAAATATAGAAAACTCATTTCTATATCTTCTATATAACTTCACATTTCATGTGAATGTGAGGATATAGAAAAGTGCTTCTTTGGGAAGAGGAAGAAAAAACAGTTTCATCTTGAAAAATCAGTATCTGAAAGTAGTTTTCAGTAATTCTTTAATCTTAGTTCTTTTTTCCTCTTTTCTTCAGGGTTGGTACATTGTGACATATGCCTTGGGAATCTACCATCTAAATCTCTTCATAGCTTTCTTGTCGCCAAAGGTAGACCCCTCTTTAATGGAAGATTCAGGTATGATGAACAGTTCATTCCGCAATAATTCTGAACTTAGTCAAACTGCCAGCTCATTTTGTCTGACCGAGTAATGTTTAATATGTGTAATTTCAGCCTGACCGTTGCATTTTTGAGCTTACAAAAACTTTATACTACTAGATATTAGGAGTTGTTAAAAGGTTTGTCTTTAAAATGTTTTTCTTTTTGAGGTTTGAATATATTTCATATTATTTAAGTGTTATGTATGTATACAGAAGTTTTATGTTGCTTAAATTCTCCCTATAATGACTCAAATGACCTTGCACTGATTTTTATCTTTCTCTTATGGGAAATGAACCCTGTTATATTAACGCAGAAGCTGCAGTGGGATCTTTGCATACAATGAAAGTTCTTTTTTTAAAGATTAAAAAAAGTCTGTGAGGGAGGTTGATCTTTTTTTTTTCTTTTTTTTTTTTCATTTTTATGTTTTCTTCAGATGATGGTCCTTCCTTACCTACAAGGCAAAATGAAGAATTTCGGCCTTTCATTAGAAGGCTCCCAGAGTTTAAATTCTGGTGAGTGGATCTATCTCTGTAAACTTTGTTTCTGAAATGTTTAAGTATCTGCATCAAATTAACGGTGACTGGGGTTGAAGGATTAATTGTTAACGTTATTTTTAAGGCACTCTGCCACTAAAGGCATCCTGGTTGCTATGGCATGTACGTTCTTTGAGGCTTTCAACGTTCCAGTTTTTTGGCCAATCCTCGTGATGTACTTCATTATGCTGTTTTGTATCACTATGAAGAGGCAAATCAAGGTAACTTGCCAAGAACAGATAGTAGCACTTGATGTCAAAATGTATAGTATTGTAACAAACTATCCATCCATCTGCTTAAGCACATTACAATTATTACATGTGTATATTTCTTTCACTTGAACGCCTTATGCATGAGCATTAGTTGTATATTTGCAAGTTTGAGCAAATATGGATAGCAAGAAACAAAAATACTTGGAAAAAGCTTCATACACTACATATACAACATTTGATACTTACTTCCAAACAGTTCTGGTCTTAAATTTCAGTCAGTTTTTTATACAGGATGTCTCAAAATGTCTGATTCACTTCCTTTCTTCAGTTACCTATGGCTGCTTTTAAAGAAGAAGTCTTTTAGGGTCTCTGTTGGAGTAAAAGGGGTATTGTGACAAGTTTGCTCAAGCCAAGTGGATGGAGAGACGGGGAAGAAAAACATAGGCAAATCATTCAGACACATTTTTAAGAAACTACTTAAAATTTGTTGGGATTTTAAAAGGAGAAGCAATTTTTTTCCAGACACGCAGGATTTTGACTAAGTACCAGTACTCAAAGTTGTAAAGTGAAGGGTAGGAAATTAATATCTTTATATTATATCCAGTTTTCTGCAATCCCCTAATCAGTAAACTTCACTGTACTGTATATGTCGTTGGCTAGAACCAAATTTTATATTTAGAAGACTGAGCTCATGGCATTATTTAAATGTAAATTGGTTCATGATTTGCTATTACAATACTGAAGAACTGTTTGCATAGAGGACTTTGTAATTTATTTTGCATATTATGAAACATGTTTGTAAACATTATCTAAGTTTCTTGCCCCTAAAAATTGTTTTTTTTTTCTTTACAGCATATGATAAAGTACAGATATATACCCTTCACACATGGCAAGAGGAAATACAAAGGGAAAGAAGATGTGGGAAAGACCTTTGCTAGCTAGAACATGCAATCAACCTGTTGACCAATTCTACTTATAACTAAAGGAACGATTTTGAGCCATTGTAACAATGCCTTTTTTCTTCATAAAATGATTGAGTGGTGAAAAAGCAGTTGAAGTTTCATTTTAAGAGGATCTTGCTATTTTTATCTGAAATATCAGTTTCTTGAAGAAACTGGCATTCTAACCAAATTGCATTGAGTTTGTCTTTTGTAAGAAGTTGGAGAAACTTTGGATAATCCCATGGATTTGGGATAACGGATTTCTTTCAGGATCCATTGCACTGGAGAGATTAATGGCTTTGAGTTGGATATTTTTACATAGTTCTCCTCACTGTCACCCTGAAGTGCTGTGCACGTATGTGGAGGAAGAAAAAGGTGGCACGCACACATGATGCTGTTTTCTGCTTCATGGCCATGTGCTATTTTCATACAAAAATTCAATAGACCTAAGTAGATGCAGAACTTAAGCCAGTTTGCTAAATGCATGGTATTACTGAGTCATAAATATAAATAGGAGTAATAAATCTACAAAATCATGGGTTTTTCAGTAGGGAAAAAAAAATGTATAGCTTCTAAAGTAACTCATTTCTGTTAGGTTTTAATGCCAGTTTCACCATTGCATCTCCTAGCAGATGCTAAAATTGGGCTCTTTCATGATGATTCAAAACTTTGTTCAAAATCTATGACCATTTCCTTTGAGGACCTGGGATTATAAATATATATATATATATTAATTGTTATTAGTTGAAATTTCTTTCATACCCAAGGGTTGCTTGATTAGCTTAAGCTGACTTCATGCAGCCCCTTCGGAATATACCCAAACTGGCCGTAGGAGACAACTTTGTGGGTTTTAACAAAGGTTTTCATTTTCTACGGGAAAAAAAATCAGAGATAAATGACCTGCATGTAAACTTTTTCATGTGATACAACTGCAGTTTTATTAAGTGACTTTTTAATTCCAAAATTTATTAAAAGACAGTGTCCCCCTTTGCTTGTTCTCTATTATCTTTATATATTTATATGTATAGATAGATAGATGACAGTATTTATGGATTCTTTTCAGTAGTGATTACCCTCAGCATTTATCTTCATGTGATGCCTATTATAGTTCTTCAGGGAACATTCACTGGTAGAAAGGAAAAAAAGATTAGCTCTTTGAATATTCTGAATGGAGAATAGTGGCAATTTCAACAGATGTCTAATTGGCAAATGTATGTAAAGAACCCTTTTATCTGATTTTGTCAAATGAAGTCATTATGGAGCCCTGGAATTTAGTCTTTGGTAAACCTGGAGAAGTTAAAGGTAGTTTAAGTTGGCATTGGCCTGTTGTTGTTTTTTGTTTGTTTATGTGTATGTAATGTCAAACTTTAAGTTACAGAAACACTGTATCCAGAAAGGGCCTTACAAAAGTACCAGTCATGGATGTTTGCAGTTCATTGCCTCAAAACCTGAAAGTCTTGATTTGGAGGAGCTGCCTTCAGGTTTCCTGGAGTCTCTGAATATGAGGGCAAATCAGGGAGAAAAGTATGGTGTTTTTTCTATTTATTAATGTTAAAATTAGTAACTGGGATGATTCCTGCTAAACAATGGGGTATTAAAGACAGTCATTGCAAATTAGAAATTTCTACCTCCACTTAATTTCTAACTTAAGTGGCAGCATAAAGAATGAATGGCTTCTCATTCTTAGGTGACAGCTGTTCTTCCTTTGTCGGATTAGCACTTTTCAAATATGTATTGTAGATGACATCGAGACAACTGTATAGTTCCCTAGCTGAATCTCAGCTTGCAAAGGCCAGACAAGTTTGATGACATTTTGTTAAACTGCTCTATTTTTACCACTTACAAGTGCTAAAAATAAGTTACCCTTACAGAATGCTTGAAAAACTTGACAACTTCACAGTTACTTCTCAGTCATCATTTGCTTCCTACTTGTTTCTGTGCAATTAATTATCTTTCCTTGCTGTTTTCCTTTGTAAGGAGATGACTATAAGGTAGTCATTTCCTTAGCTGGTCACGTTTTGAGTCATATGGACCATTTTTCTGCCACTCTTTACAGTTTTAAGCAGGTGGGGCATGCCTGGAAGTTTTTTGGTGTAAGAAAAGGATGGTATCGAGACTGAAAACCAGCTTTTGTAAAGTAATGCTGAAGTGTTGGCATTATTTTTTACTGGCAACTCTTTTCATTCCATATATAGATACAAAGAAATGTTCGACTAACTTTATTGGAGGATTTATAATACTTGAAGACTTAATTATTAACTAGCTAACCAGGATCTCTACAGTGTGAATAACTATCTTAAAAGTGCTTACTGTAGCATGCCTCCTCCCCACCCCACGTCCATATTCAGTGCTGTTTGTGAAAGACTTAATGAAACTAACTCATGATCCACAGAGGGGATCATTTGGATTTCCCTCTCCATTTGTATTTAAGAACTACAAATAAGTTAGTCTTGTGTACTTTCAATCATGAAATCAGAAGATGCATTAACAATTACCTAGTTTTTTTCTCTGCTGCTCTACCTGTATAACTGAACGAGTAATAGCTTAAGGGAATGAACCTTGATGAGGTGATGCTGCTGAAACCCTCCTCGTTTATACTGCAACATACTGGCTTAGCTTAATTAACCCCTGTTGCCATACAGAGGGGTAGGGGGCTTGTGGCTGAAGTCAGCTTCTTCCCTGTGTTAGGCTGTAGAAAATGCCACACAGACAAAACTTAAGCTGTGTTATAAAATTAACACTTTATAGTTGAGCAGTTTGCTATTAGTATGCATACTAGGGCTTTTTGAAACAACACTTCTATAGACTAAATGTCTGGAATACTTGATGAAAAGCCTTGATATCAATAATGGTAGAAGAGTATTGAGTTTGGAAGCTCCACGTTAATTCATCAGTGTGCAGAATTATCTGTACTCTGCATTACTTTGGCCTCGCATCTGTTGCTTCTGTTGATCTTAGGGAAAGACAGTTTGTAAATCAAGGCAACCTGCCTCACTGTTAACCTTGGTAGGAAAACGTATAGTATGTGACATACATTTATCATCAGAAATTCCACTGCAGTTAAACTAAGGATCTGTGTACAGCTTGTTTTCCCTCTGAAGTTTACAGCAAAGAGCAGGACTACTGTAATGCAACAAGAGAAAGGGAGTCTTAGATACAGTAGAATTTTACTGATGCCTTAAGCATGTTATAAAAGGTTGGAAGACTTGTTATTCAGACTTTCTAAATGTAAGTGAGAAGATGACTTAAATTTTTCATTGTCCAAAGTGAAGAACAGTATTACATTTGTGGTAAGCACTTTTTAGATAGACATATTTTTGATATAGTCAAGAACCATGTCGCAAGAAACAGGAAAGTAGAGGCAGAAATAGATTTATTTTGTAAAACAGGAATGAAGTGCCACCTTGTACAGGCAGTTACCAGTTTTACAATAAAGCCTTGTTCTTGGACTAATTCAAGCTGTATGACCACTTTGTAAAGGGTATGAGAGTGAAGACCCTTGTCATGGAATGAAATTTTTCCTTTACATTTGGTAGTGACGTAGGTAGATCAGTTTCTGAGGATGAAACTTCTCTCTGCACAGTGGACATTCTGTCTACAAGAAAAGAAATTCGTATTAAATTGCTGTATTTAAAAGATTAAAAATAAAACTTAAAAAAAAAATCCAAATACTGACTGCTTCTAGAAAATAGTGAGCTCCTGTAATTAAAACTATTTTTTTTAGTCTAGTTTGTGATACAAGCTTAACCATGAAAAGTCTTGTAAGCTAGCCTAACTTAAAGAGCAATTTGAGGTGCTGTTTAAAATATACCCTTAAGCCTTTGGCTATTGCACACAACATACAACATCTTACCTTGAAGCAACTTCATAACCTTAGAGAAAAGAAACCTTTTGGATTTTCACCTACAAGGAAGCCTGTCTAGCAAAACCCCTCAAATAGTCACTGCAATTTTATTCACATGTTCTGTTACCCTTGAATATTGACAAGTAATGCTGCCATATACTCTTTTCAGATGCAGGTTTTTTTCCCCTCTTTGTACTTAAAATAATTCCCCTGACTTTTATTTGCAGCTGAGCTAGTAGACTGCTAGTCTCTTTATTGCCATTCTTCACCCAAAATATCTATACTACGTTATACACGTTTTTACTCAAGGTGTATTACAGTCCAGCATCATTGCAAAGTTTGTTACAGAATTTCAGGCAGTCTTTCTCAGTTGTATTGTCCTGAGTTTTCCCAACAAATGCTGTGCTTTTACTTGCTATTTAACAGGCATTTCCTGAAGCAGTAAGTCAAAACAAACTGGATAGATTCTTAACAATTCTTCTGGTGTCTTTTTTTTTTTTTTTAAATTCTAGGAAGAAATACTACTACTTCAGTTAATTTTGCTATTATGTGAAGAAAAATGACAGGGCCACTATAAGGAAACATTCATATATGACAGAAGTATTATTTAAAGATATTAGCTGTGTGTTAAAAACTATTCTTAGCTCTCTAAGATCTCTTAAATTTGTGTATCTTTGCTTGGTGAATCCAGTAGGAGAGTCAAAGGATTTCATGTTGGCACATTTGAAAAGACTAAAACTTATCATTTTATAAGTGTTGTCAATGTTAAGAAAAATGTCACTATACCTGAAACAAACACACAAAAAAAGCTGTACCACTGACTTTGAACTGCTCTGGGCAAATTAGTTACCAAGTCTTTAGGGCAAAGAATAATGTAAAGATGCAATTATAGTGAAAGGATGCTTTCAAGTATGGAAAGTCACTGCATAATGGATTTTTAATACTTCTACCTACAGCTATGTGCATCTGGGACACCTTTAGAATAGGCAACAATGCAAAAAATAAGTCCTCTAACAGATTTGGCTCTATTCCCAGCTAGTACTCACACTGAAAACTGACAGCTGAAATTGTCAGTAGCCTTCTGTGTACTTCTATACTCAAACTTTAAAGCCTGGGCTTCAGTTGACACAACTTCATGCAGGGCAATTTTGAATGCGAACTTGTGAAGTTCTTCATTAATTTTGCAGTTAGAGTTGTTATGGGAAGTGAATACTGATCTTCATTCTAGATTACAGGAACAACTTTAAGATGCACAGTCCTCTAAGGGACCAAATAAGATTGAGTAAAGCCACAATGCAGAAGGATCATTACCTAAATTATTCTAATCTTTCCCTGCAATTAGATGGAACCATTTCTACCACAGCTTCAGGCAGCATTCACGCCAGACTGATGAACACTGGCTACGTCTTTACAAACAAATTTGAAAAGACTCTGGATGTTTCCTGATGTGCATCAGGATGTTGTTTGTTTACAGGCTGCATTCTATTTTGTTTTCAAATCATCTATATATTGTAGAGCTTAAGAACTTGTGTAAGTATAATCTTGGTGGATGTAAATACAGGTCTTTCATAGTGATACTTCGACTATAGTGATTTTAGTGTCAAGATTCATACGGGATCCTTGGGAAGTACTCTGACGAGTAATATTTGTCTGATTCTACCACAGCTATACTAGTAGCAGTGTCAGAAAATTTAAGTAGGTTATACATTTCTAAAACAGCCACAGTGATGCATTAGACTTATAGCACAGACATAGCCTCTGAGGCAAAGATTTTATTTCTAAGTGGTAGTTGTATTTTTTTTCTGTTGAACATTGTTTATTCAGAGAATAAATGAATAACACCTTATTCCAAGATATCCATAAAATCCTTAATGGATGAACATTCTGTTTTATTTCATTAATCCAGAGCAAAACCCGAGTCTTTTCATGTGTAAGAGCTAGCTCAGTTCAGCTGTAGCTTACTTCTTTTTACTGGAAATTAGAACACTATCAAATTTGTTGTTTTTAGCCAGAATTATAACCAAGGTCTTCAGATAAAGGAATTACATTTGTGTCTGACTTCTGCAGTACGTCCAATTGCATTTCAGTGGCTGGATCAGAAAAGGGCTTACCTTATTTACCTAATCTATGTAACCCATAGTCATCCTAATTTAATAAAATATATGGGTCCTGGTAAAGTCTTGTGTGGGGATTTTGAGTGCCTTAGTGAGGGAAAAGGTATTACTTCAATAACCAGCCTGACAGGTATTTTCAAGTAGAAATTTCATAATGTTTACTCCTTCCAGCCTCTATCTGTCCCTCTGTACTTACTCTGGTGTTACACCATTCTGTGATGCATTCCCAGCAGAACAGGTGGCCGCAAGGTGTGGCTGTTGTGTGTCTCCGTTCTTCCAAACACAAAGTGCAGCGGGAGTGGCGCCCAGTAGCTTTTTCCTTGGTCATATTTCTAATTAACATAGGTATGTATTACTTAATTTTGTGTAGCCTGTTTGCAAGAAAAAGTTGTTAACTTAGAATCCTAAAGTAACCCCCACTTTAAGTATTTAACCCTTTTTGTGAAAGTCTCATACATAAAAGCAAAGCATGAAACGTAATACTTAGAACAATGAGGCAAGTGTCAGATGTTACATTACATCAGGTTCTAACTCAAGTCACAATGTAATTGCAGTGCTCTCCCTGTTCATGAAAGCTATTACATTTCCAACAATTGCTTCTACCACTTTTCTAGTAAGCAAAGATCATCATACTTCTGAGGAGCCAGGCTGCGGTGTAGTTTCCATTCCTGCCTTGCTCTTTGCTTTTGTTTGAAGCTGTACATCTGAACACCGATTGTCAGAAGAAGATGAAACAGTGAAATTATTCCAAGAAACTTGTAACTTGATCGAATACTCTGATCTTCTTGCAGTCCTCCAAAGCGCAGCTGCATAATGCACACAGAGGGATGTTTAGTTGCTGAAGTTTTATGAAGCTACGCCTCTCCCTCCTCCGTATCAATAAATTACTGATTTGGGATTTTCATTTCTGTCAAAAGAATGACATGTTTCTAGGAGTGATCGACTTGCCAGTCAGCTGTTTCTTTGTATGTCTAATGTGTCTTGGATGCATCTCGTTCAGTTAGGCTACACTTAACTGCTGTTCGGGCAAGGATCGTTTGTCTTGAGTTGTCTGTCTGTCCATGTAAAGCTATTGCTTTAATCAGATTGCTGTTAGGTAGCTCTGAGGCAACAGTCAAACACTTCATTTCCACGCTGACAGGGTATTTTGACCAGGGAATTATTGAGAAGTCTTGTGTCTACGTGTTTCTAGGCCAGTGGCTGGGGCTGCCTTTCAGAAAGACACTCCTTGAAAAAAATGTGAAATTATGCTCATCATACAGAAAAATACTATCTAAATGTGTACCTATTTTTGTTCAAAACTATAAGTATTTCCCATGGATTTATTAAGCTGCTTTTTGTCTATCTGTAGAAGACAGGCCAGATTAGACAGTATTCTAAGGTTATACAGGGTATTAACTTGTAACAGTGCATTCACGTTCATTAGTCATAACCCTTAACTGGAAGGAATAACCATTCTATAAGGTATTAAAAATTTCCCTGTCACCCAGTCTGCACTGCTTATATCATAATCAGATATAGCCAAGTTCTGTATCCCTTTTAAACATGCTGCATCCCAAAAGAAGCCAAAATACTGCAGTGGATATCATCTTCAAACAATAAATAGATCCACTTACGTATCTGATTCCTGCAATTCTTTTAGATAGGTGATAAAAAGTGCCATGGATGTAGAATACTGCCAGATGTAGTCGATGAAGCAAAGGAAAGGATTGTTTAAGAACATACACAATTTGTAAGAGTGTTTTCTTCTGCTGTTCTGTAAGCTCCCTGACTTGTCTCTGTATCCAGTTTCGTATTAAGGTCCTACTGGATAAGCCAAGCGCTGGGTTGCTCTGTAAGGTTCTTGCCCCATCAGCTTCAAGCTGCAGCTCGTGTTCCAGATGCAGCAATCCCTTTTCTAAGCAATAAGGTACTACAGTATGAAGAGAAATGAAGACGGCCCGTCGAAGAAAAGAAGGTACCCTTTTCTTGGTTGAGTCAACTTGGACAATGTTAACATATTCTTCGCCCAGAGTTTGGTAACCTAAATAACGCGTGTAACAGAAAACAAGCAGGGTAAGACAGCAATCGTAATACCATTCTCTGTACGGCTGGGCAGTGCTGACAGGCTGCTCAGATCAGAACAGCTACTAGGTTTTGGATTTCAGAAGTAGCTGCGTTTTCTGTGTTGAATGAGGTAAGCACTGTATTTACATCAGCATTCGATATCTGCAATAGTTTAGGCTTAAAGCAGGGATACATTTTCATAATGTCATCCTCCCTTTTTTAAAAAGAACTTTTGCTTTTAAAATAACATGTACATATCTGGATTGCTAAACTGAATTTGAACTCAAATTTCTGACAATTCAGTGGTTACCATATTTAATAAAAGGCATTTACAGAAAATCAACTAAAAAGTCTCATTAAAAGAAATCACTGTCAAGCCATCTCATGCTAGTTGGTGGTCACCAAAACATAGCTCATATCCGGGGCAGAAAGCTCCTTTTTTACGCAGAAGAAACGCTAGATACTAAATAAATTGCTGGGCCCGTTACCTGACAGAGTGGTGAGGACGAAGTAGGCCACATCAGAAAGCAGTTCGATCTCTCTCCTCCACTCCAGCCACTTCTTCGCACCTAAGAGCAGAGCACCGTTACACTTACTTTACATAAATTCACGCTAAGCCCTCCTTCGGCAGGGACTCTCGCAGACCCCTCCGCACCCCACCCCACAGAAGCCGCACGGAGCCGGGTGAGGGGGATCCGGCCCCGGGCCCGGCAGCACCCCCAGGCCGCCCCGGGCGGTACCCGCGAGGCCGTGCAGGGCGGCGCCGGCCCCGCTCCGCAGCCCGCTGCGGTACAGCTCGTCCTTCTGCCCGCTCCGCACCACCCGCGCCGGGCCGGCCTCGGCCAGCGCCATGACGGCGGCGGCGAGGGCGGGAAGCCGAGAGGAAGGCGGGGGCCACGGCAGCCACCGCCCCCTGACGGCTGCCCCGCCTCAGCCGGCGGCCGGTGCCCCCTCGGGGGTCGGTTCTCCCCCTCGGGGGTCGGAACGGCGCCGGTTCCCCCTCAGAGGCTGCCCTGGAAGCGGGTCCCCCCTCAGGGGTCTGTCCGAGTCCCGCCGCCATCCTCTCCTCAGCGCACCGCCATTACAAGATGCTGCCTATCTGCCTCCTGCCGTCTGAAATGTTTGTTTTTATTAAAACGTTTTTATTTTTTTTTCCCCTTGGTGTCTTATTAATTGTAAACTCAGTTTTGCAAAACGTGTAGGCAACGGGGAAGCTCAGCGCTTCGGCGGTGGAAGGGCTGAGAACATCGCTGCCCTGGGTGTGTCCCAGCCGGCGTTTGCCAGCAGGGCTCGCGGATGGCGGTGCCGCAGGTTGCTCCCTCTGGCTGTGAAATGATGCAAGGAGGGGAAATGTGAGGACATTTCTTCCAGCACGGCGGCAGGGGGAGCGCCTGCGTTAGGAAACACCCGCAGTTTCCCTCGGTTCTCCCAGGCACCGTGCGCCTTCCTCTGAGGCCTCGGTGCAGCGCCATGACCCGAGCTGTGCTGAGGTAACAGGCTGCAAGCTGCTGCCCCAGCTGACCGCGTCCTTAAAAATTCGAACCTAAACCTTCTGGCAAACCTTTCGATTATTTTGTATAAAATTCTAGTTCGCTTCATACTCCCAGGTGTTTTGATCTTGTTTCAAGTGAGGGCTGTGATTCCCCCGGTCTCACGTATTTAGCAGCTCTGTCGTCAACAAAAATAACAAATGTGGGAAGATACTGGTTAAAATTACAAGCCTTGGTAACCTCATCTTAAAAAATACTGGTTGCCACTTCAACATTGCATAGGCAGTGCAGCAAGTGCATCTAAATTACAGTTTAATCTTCCTACTCTCTGTGGTAGGTTCTGTAGTCTCATATATTAAGATTTCCTCAAGCAGTCGAGGTTAATCTCTCTTGAATCGCTTGCACATGAGGGAATCTGAACATGAGAATTCTCGGGGGAGTTGAGAACAAACGGCGGCATCTTGGTAGTGCTGTTAGCTCAGCCTCGGGTGACACCTGAGAGGTTGGCTCGAGTGCTCGGTAAAATTTCTCTTGTGCTCTGTATGAGATGTGTTTTATTAAGTCTACAGGGTAAATGTTTGTTGCTATTTTACTGAACTTGGTAAATACAGTTTTTGTTTTGTTTCGTTTTGTTTTTTAGGTCAAGAAACGAAAGAAAGCTCGAGAGGTGTGGTGATGTTATTTATTTTTTTTGCAAAGCTGCTGAAGGTTGGCTAACAGGCACTTAATTATTAGACTGGAAACCATTTGTACAGCTGAAGATAAAGCTAGGATTCTGAAGGTCAGATTATCTTCCCTTAAAAAATGTTATGGGGGGGGATTATGGCAAATAGTATTCTTTCTTTTTAATATAGTTATTTTTAATATAGCTTTAAATAAACAGCATAGTCAAAGATTATCCAAAAGCTGTAAGAAAAATGATGTAATGAACCCTTACGGGCCGGTGCAAGGTTGTGCGAATGATTACAGGCTCTATTCCTACTTTGTGGGAAATAGCAATTTTTGTTATGGACAACAGAAACCAACCTTAATAACACTTAAAAATTCAAATTGTCAACCATTTTAAATGATTTATGGTCATTTCATTGTTTTTGTGTCTATTCAGTCTGTTCTTTGCAGTAAAGTTTTATGGAGCCAATTTGTTAATTATTTACTGATTTTCAATTCCCACATTAACTATTTCTTATCATCACCTGGGGTTTTAGGCTGCCAAAACTCTGTTCCTGTAAACATTAAAATGTGTTTAACTTCTCTGTGCGTCACTGCACTCAACAAATTGAATGGATTTTATTATATTCCAGAAGTTAGGTTGATTTGTGCTGTGACAAGCTCCTGAGTGCTCTCAGGAAAAAGGAAACAATTCACATCCACGTTACAGCCACTCAAATATGCTTTTGGGCAGTTAATTGTTATTGTAACATCATGAAGAAATGTACATTTGTGTATGAATGCTTTGCAAAGTATGCAATATTCTCCAGAGTTACCTACGAGGTACCATTGACTTTTAGAATGTATATACGATACTAGGCTCTGAAATGTTGTGTAAAAAGCATCTCAAATACTTTTTGTTTCCTTTCTTTATGTTGTTGTCTGTAATAAGTTTAGATCTGAATGTAGGCCTCTGTTTCACACTGAGATTTTTTATTCCCTGTTTACTTGACAGAGTTTGCTAAGCACAGAATTTGGCGTAGCGCATAATGCACCAGCTCTAGGCAGTGGCATTTTGTACAGTGGGGAACACACAATCTGCCAGTCTGTCTGGGGACACAACCCCAGACATCTCCCCCCAAAATTACTGTTGGGACTAAAAATACAAAACCAAACGAAGGTAGTTCGTATGACCTGGGATTATTCCTTGTTGTTCTGGGCCAAACCTGCTTCTCCCATAAAATCCATCCTTTGGCAAAACCGAAATCGTGAGTTAGAAGATTCAGAGTGAGAGAAGTGGCTGATCTGAATGCAGACTGCACAGGTGGTGTGCTTGTTTTAAGGAAAAGAAATGTGTAATGTCTTACCAGGAATGACAAACCAGCACTTTTTCCTAGCCCAATACTAAGCAGCTAAGTGCATTAAACTGAAAAAACAAGCTAGCCATGCCTTAGGGACTCTAGGGCCTTTCAAACACTGCCTGCTGAACCTCTGACAGTCTCTTGAATGTGCTCTGTCATAGGAATGGTTGCAGAGACTACCGGCCCCTGCGATCTTTTTACTGATGTGATGGTTCAGCTGATACTGAAGAGAAATGGTGCAGGCAGCCTGGTGTTGCCCCGGCCAGCTGTTCCCTCCGTCATGGTTACACAGTGAGTATCTCCGTTCTCGGTGACAGCTGCCTGGACGCAGTCCTGGGCAACCTCCTGTGGGGGGCTTGGACCAGATGATCTCCAGAGGTCCCTGCCAACCTCAGCTGTGCTGTAACTCACAAGAAAAATCTGTTTCTTCCATTTTGTATTCTGATTGATGTCTGTGATTGTAGGAAACTGCCATATCTCTTACAATTTATCTGCTGTGTTTGAGTTAAGCTTTTGCAAGATAGAAATTTCTGTGCAGATTTCATTTTTGTTGCATGCTTCTCTGCTGTTCCTTATAACAGACCTGATAAAGGGAGTGACTTGCTTTACTGACATTAACACAAGGAAGTCCAAAATGTAAAACAAACTTGGTGCACAGTAATGATTAACTTGCCCTCCCACATGTTGCTTGTCTGTGCATTATTAAATATGGTTTTGCCTCTACAGACCTGTTAGTATAGAAGAGGTTTGGAGTGCAACTTTCAAACGGCAATAAGCAGATGTTTCAGCTTCCAACCTGAAGAACAGGTTCTGCAGATATAAAAGCAGCTAAGTGTCTGTTCAAGATTGTTACCACCCTCTGCCTTCTTTTGCCTCCTCCCACTTTGAACTTGTTACCCTGGAGCTGAACTGTTTGAATAAGGACTGTAAGAGCTGCTTTGTGATCAGTTAGCTGAGAGCCCTCAGCATGTAGAATGCAGGGGAGGAGCCTTCACCCTCAGATTTTGCAGTTCCCTCCTCTCTACTTTTTTTTGTTATGCTTATGAAGGTTTGGATGTACTGTGTGAAGAAGCTGGGACAGATTGACTGCACTGTCCAGAGAGAAGAGGCAAAGGTTTGTGTTTTTTTTGGTTTGTTTCATTTTAATTTGCTACTTTCTGTATCAGGAATAGTTCTGGTGTACTTTCAATGGTTCTGCTCACTCTTAGAAGTTAGCTGCAAATTTTATAATACGCTACCACAGGAACGTATATAGCTTTATGATGGTAACAGCGTTTGCTGCTTCTTTTGCTTTCCTCTATTTTAAGGGAGAGAAAGAATAGAAAGAACACGATGTCTAGTACTTGTTTGATTTTGGTCATGCGCTCTCCTGTTCACAAAAATGTGTAGGACCTTAGAATGCTGTTTGCCCTAAATTTATGGATTTTTCAGAGCTTGTAGGGATGAAAGGTATTGCACTTGTAATTGACAGTTTAGCCTTTTCTAACTGGCAGCTGCATGCTTCAGCACAAGAGACTAGGGCATTCATTCTGAAATGATAACTTGCGCTTTTACCGGTATACTGAGCCAAAAGTAAAACTGACTTGGATGAGAGAAGTTTATTGTAAAATAAACTTTAGATATTTAAATAAAATACCGGTTAAAAGTAAGTAATATATCCTGTCTGATTCCATGACTGAGCAGTTAGTAATTCTTGACTTGGAAAGGCACACATGACCTTTCAAAAGGGTAGGCATGGTTTGGATTATTTTTGTCATTGATTTGGGCTATGGATGAGGAATTTTCAGTTCTTTTCTGGCATAAAAATGTAGGTTAGGATTGCAGAGATATGGGCAATAATAAGGATGGCCAAACTGCTAGTGATGTGCATGCTGTAAATGCCTCAGGCTCCAGAGTTTAGATGTAGATCTTAAGCATACCTGAAATCCTCAGGGCAAGAAGTTCTAGAAACCTGTTTTGTTTCATGGTAGAGGTAGGTTCCATTGCTAAATAATAAAATAGAAGGAGAGTAAGATTCACAGCTTGCTTTGGAAAGCTTGGGCTAAGAAATAAATGCTGTCTTCATAATGTAGCTCAAAGTGAAGTTGTCTATTGTTTAAAATAAAGTGGTCAAAGTTTTGTCTATTAAGAGATTTTCTGTTCTTACTGAGGGGGGAAAAATGTTAGCTGTGGAGGTTTTTTTTTGCCTATTAAGATTAGGTACGAAGGAACTGTTCATTCCAAATGAAGGACGGATGGGTTGTGAGGGAAGGTCAGCGACTACTGATGAGATATACTGGTTATCTAATTGCAGGCAAGATTATACGTATCCCAGTTATTGCATCCTCACCAAAACTGCATTGTAATAACCTCAGTACCAGCGTGTGAAGAGCAGATGAAGAAATGCCACCTCATCCGTGAGCTCCTCAGGAGGTGGACTACTGGTGTTAGGTCGGCTGCTGCTGGGCGCTGAGGGCTGTCAGTGTAGACTGGAGACCATGAGCAGATGCAGGTAGATCTGACAAGACAGAGCAGTTAACAGTGGGCTTTTGTGTTTCATTTCGTAAGCAAACCTCCTGGAGATCCTCACCTAATGGAACCACAAGACTTTTAGGACTGCAGACTACAAAGCTTGTTTATTAACTCATGCCTTGTCACTGGTAAATGCAACTTACTAATGGAACGTCTTGCCTGTGAATTTGTGTAAAACTGTTAAATTCATGCCCTAGAGACCACTGCATAGTTTTCAGTTATTCCTTGCTTTTGTTTTATTTATGTTCTGGCTTTGTAAATGCGATTAAAAACTCTCTAGTGTATGGCCAGCCTCTTTTTACATGATCTGAAAAGGCTTTTGTTTTCTTATGGGGCATTCACCATTTCTGTAGATGAGGCTGAATTAAAAACTACTCTATCCTTACCCTGAATTGTTTAAGAGAGCATCTAAGTGAATGTTGCTGCAGGAAGTCCTTCCTCCTGTGGGAGCTCATTGATAACATTAAGAAATTGTGAAAAGCTGCAGGAGACTGAAATTCTTCTTTTAAAGAGTCTTTACTCTTGGTTAGGGATGAAGGATGCAGAGCGTATGCTTCTTTGTAAGTTCTGTGCTCAGTTTCAGAACACCAGAAAGGTACTTTTCTTACAGCTGGGTATAATCACACTGTTTGCTGCAGTATTGACTCTGTTTTTAAAGTAAGATATACAGAATGCATTCCTAAATCTAATGCAAAGGGGCCAACTTCTTTGTGAACATCACTGGAATTTGTTCCTGTTAGTCCTGTTAATTAATCCAGAGCTGAGAAAATGACTGTCTAAGTACATTTGAGTGGGTAATAGGATGAGGCTGAAGAGATTTTCAGTAAGAGTCTCTCAGTAAGGATCATCTGAATTTACTGCAACTCATTTGTCATGCTCCAAGACGCGTGGCAGATTAACATGGAGCCAGATACCTGAATGGAAAAACTCCTTAGGGATCCGCTTGGGTAGGGTTTGATTTCTTCTAAGCAGGCTTTTTGGGTAGCTGAATTTGTTTTGTTTTTTTCCTGAAAGATTATTTGGGGTTTGAACTCTGTTCTAACCTCATCAGCCTATAAATACCCTCTCAATTGAGAGAAGTGCAGTAACGTGCAGCAGGGCATGTGGTGCATTAGTGGACAGCACAGGGCAAGTTTTCTGCTTGGTTGTAGTTACAAGCTCAGAACAGCTGAGTTCTAAGAGGCAGACAACGCAACAACCTTTGGGTTGTCACCTGGTCTTGGTAACAGCTTTTTAATGTATTTTCATGTGTTTTAAAATTGTGATCCGAGTTGAACAGCACTCCTTTGCCCAATGAAGAAAGTAATTTAAATCAGATTTCGTAATTCAGAGAAGTTGTGTTCCAGGGTCTGATTCTCTGTTATCTTGCACTATGTGACAGTGCAGCTGGAATGTAGAGGAAAAATTTTAATACATGGTATGGTGGTTTGTACTGGTGGATATAATAATGCTGGTTCTCCAAGTTCTACTACTTGATAGTGAACAAAACTGTTTGTGAATTAGTTTCACATGGAAAATTATTAGATCAAAGTATTATAGGAAGAGAAGCTGGTGGAATGGAATACAAAAATTTGAATTTATTTTTTTAGACTCTGTCTGCCTTCATTTCCTTTATCAGCTTTGTTCTGTAAGCTGTCCAAGACCGTGGTTTTGGGGTTTTTCCTTTTTTTTCTTTGTAGTTTCAAAGTCATGCATTTTTATCCTCAGCTTCATGTGTGTGGTTGGGGGAGATGTATGCAACTATATGGGGGGGACTGTTTATAAAGAATGAAGAAATATGTATGTAGGTGTGTGAAGCTAGAAGTATTTCAGCAACAAATGAAACTTTCTTGAAAAGAAAGGGCCCGCATTGCTGTAGCTGGAAGGCAGTGGCAATTTTACATAGAAAATTATGGCAGTAATTAACATATGAATACACAAATTACCTTAAAGGAAAGAAACTTTCTGGGATATGCAAAATTGAATCAAAGATGGATCTTTTTTTTTCTTTTTTTACAGTTGATTGGATGTGGCTAGATGATTTCCATCCAAGGCATTTATTACTGCTTCTCTGATGGAAATAAAAATGTCTGTTTTACTTGTAATGATTCAAAGAGGTTTATTGGAATAGCACTCACCTACTTTTTCCAAGCATCCTTATTTTTATCAAGCCATCTAACAATACAAAAAATAGCCTAAATTCTAATTTCATCCATTGTTCCTGTTTCTAAAGGAAATGATTGAAGTCTGGAAGCTTGTTATAGTGCGTTATAGGTGGGAACAGTTCTTTCTATAGTCAAGGTAGACCTAATAAATAGCTATGTGGGGAAGTGGAGAACCCTTTTTATAAAGTGTAGGATCATCTGATGCGAAGTCCACGTCACTGCTTAGAACCCAGACCTTAAATCTGTAGGGAATTTCCAACCCTTTTATGCATCGTGTAATCTGTCTGTTCTGTTGGGGTGGAGCACTTGCCTTCAGCACATGCAAGTGTAGTGAAGGCATTGGATAGCTACATGGAAAACGGCAGGCTGTGACAAATCTTTACGCATGCTTAGACAAAGTTCTGACTTCCTTTTCTGTCGGGTGTCTGTACGCCGCTATCGGGCAGCCTGCACGAGCGTTCGCAGGCGTTATTTTGAGCGCAGACATCCAAACAAGCAGGGCTAATGCTTCGCGATGGTTTTTAGGTTCTTGGTTTCTGTTGTGCTGCAGGAGGCGTAATGGCTCACGGAAGAGCAGTGGTAGCTGAAGTCCATGCTTGATTCTTTTATTTTTTTCCAGATAGAAATTGAGCCAGAATGTTGAAGTTTTCACTTGAGAGATTGATTTTTGTATGCCTGCTTCTGAGCTGGCCTTGCATTCTTTTGTTTGTCACAGCCTCACCTGTTTCCATTTAATAAAAAAACAGCTCCTGGAGAATCTTCTGACATCTTCATAGCTGTCATGGAGCTCTGGACTGCCTCGGAAATTAAGAGGGAAATCAGGTGGGAAGGTGAAGGAGCTTTACATGTTAATGATCCTGGGAGAGACTGCAGAAACCGTGCAGTTCCCATCTCTTCCAGGTGGCGTTTGCCAAGGGCCCTTGCACAGAAACTTGCAGTACCACTTTTTGTGTTGAATCTGAAGTTAAGAGGATGTGCCCTCCTTGCAGGACTAGTTACTATAAAATCACTTAAAAGAAGCTCCTGCCCCCCTCCTCTCCTTCAGCCCCCACCCCATACCACGCACACTCCACAAGCTTGTTCTTCCAGAATTTCCTAGTGTCCTCCCGCAGTAGCAAAATCAAGTGTAGGAAGACAGTGTGTGTAGATGCTAGAACATATTTTCTAGATGTTTTCTCTGCCTTTAACTGAAGGAATGTAACTTATTTAAAAAAAAAAATATAGCAAGGAATGGAGTCTGACCAACCAGTGGAAGGCTACAGTGGAGCATGTAACTGAGGTACCTCGAAGATGAAGCCCTAGAGCCTGCAGAGGTGGAGAGTGAAAAACACAGGACTCTGAACTCTGGAAACGTGTTAAATGCTGGTATTGTTTAGTGGGGTTGGCGCAAGAACTGAATGAAATATATTCTTCTACTTGATTTGGTGTGTCAGGGATGTGACTGCACTGGACTCTATAAGGGTAGCTGGCTAAGAGTGGAGCTGTGCCAGATACTGAACAGAAAGCATAAATCAGATTGTCAGGTGGCTGAGATGGCCAGAAAGGCTTGTGTAAGCTCCTCTGGCTTTGGAGTGAGTCTTT
Source organism: Anser anser (assembly GCF_964211835.1). Taxonomy (NCBI): domain Eukaryota; kingdom Metazoa; phylum Chordata; class Aves; order Anseriformes; family Anatidae; genus Anser; species Anser anser. The sequence continues at coordinate 1,976,798 of NC_139738.1, read as the reverse complement.
GGTAGAGATGGGGTTTGCCAGTTGTTGTAATGCCCACTTGGAAATCGCTTAGTGGACTGGGTGCTGTTGGCTTTGGATGAGATTGTGGTCTGTGACTGGTTTGGGGGCATCCTTAGTTAAATCACTCAATAGTTTTGTGTCTTCTGCAGCGTACAGGATCCTACCCCCTTTCTTTCTTCCTATTCTATGAATTCAGAGAGATACTGAGTGAGACAAGAGGTGACTGATGTATGTTATTTATTGACTAACACAGTACTAAAGTCCAGGAAAAGGTTGTGAGCAAAGCAGAGCTGCCCTTTGACATGTATTTGATTAGGACCTAAAGGCATATTACATTGTGGCAAGTTCATTAGTCAGTGTTTGTGTGTGTCACAGCCCTGTAGTTCTCAAAGTGGAAATGGATCCAGTGGTTCCTAGGCCCCTTCCTGCTAATGGGGAGTGAAATTCTTTAATGAAAGAAAGAAATTTGGATGTTTGGGGAGGGGGGGAGGCCTTCCCTTTGAGCTGCCAAGTGTGAGCATGTTTTTCTTGTTTGCAGCATACAAATCTAGCAGTCACTTTCACCAGCTCAATTTCTGTCTTATAGTAGGGTGGTGCAAAGAAAGACCTGCTTGAAAAGAGCCCATGCTTTTGATTCTGTTTCGGTTCCTTACTTTGATGAATGAAAATGTTGTTGACTGTGCAAATCTGATGGAACCCTTTGCCCAGCCTTACATCCAAGATGAAGACTTACTGAACTTCTGTAAATGTCTGAAAGATCGTCTTTATAGACGATGGCATTAGGAGAACGCACACAGAACAATATTTTATCAGTATTTTATAAGTACATTTAATATATGTACTGAAAGATGGATGGAATCACCTTTGCTTTCAGTCAGTTTGATATCATAATTTCACTAGCAGTAGTTACCATAAATTGTTACTTTTTGCTTCTCCAGTTAACCAAATGTATTCATTTTATTATTTCCTGTCCTCCTCTCTCACCGCCCTTCTGCTGCTTAGGGTTTGTATCCAGTCCTACTAAGCACCCTCAGGAGAAAGCTGAACAGTCACACAGACTTACAAAAGGAAAACATGTATCACTACCTCCTTTTTACCTCCTCCAGCATGAGTTGCTCCATAATATCTACAAGGTGGATCACTACGGCAATAAACTTGTGTACAGAGCTGAAGGAGTTTGATTAAAGGTCACATGCGCTGTTCTTTAGAGAAACTCCTTTCTTTTTAGATGAAGTTTTACAGTATTTTTTGTATGGCTTCTGGAAAGTGGCCAGGACTGCTAACATAATTAGGAGGATTAAGATTATCAGTATTATAAATCTCTTGAATACAAATGGCATCAGAGCCCATAATCTGTTTCTCTTCTTTTAATGTGACTCACAAATTCCCAAGTGCAGCAAAAGCTTAGTCGTCCCAGCAGGAGTCACTTCCTGCCCGTCTCCTAACAAGATCTTCCTCTCCCCAGTCCTTCTCCAAGGCTTTTTTGTCCTTTGCGGTATATAGTGTGAAACTTGCTGCTTCAAAGTACTCGTGAGCCAAGCTATTGGATGAGATTGAGATCCTTGTTAATTAGTTCTTTGGTCTATAATAAAAATTTTCAGTTCTCCCTTGCTAATATGAAATGCAGATGTTCCTTAGGACAGAATAGGTTGCCGTGTGCTGTTTCCATTGCCTTTTCCAATAGGTTTGGGAACTGGCTAGTGACAAGTAAAGCTTATAAGACAGTTTTTTGGCAGCTCTGGATAAATAGGAAAGATTACAAATTAGTCTGCCCTCTACGTATCTTCTTAGAGAATTTGTTTCAATTTTAAGTTTAGCTTTGTAAAGTAAATGCTCAGGTCGTATGACACAGTCAATATAAGCCTAGAATAAATATCCTTTGGTTTTAATAATGTCTCCTTACTTGCATAAGGAATATGCAGTTACATCATTCAGCAAAAATGCTGGGCTCTCCTGCATATGCAGCTCTAATTCAAGCTTTAAGGAGGAAAAACAGCTGACAAATGTTAAGTGTTCCTTTTAAGTAGGATGACGGTGTTTTGGGTATAAGGTGAGTTCATCCGGCTGCCAGGAAGATGTTCCAGTGTCCTTTTTTCTCGATGACCTTATCTTTGCTCCCCCTTATAGTTTTAACTGTTTTGTTTTTGCCAGAGAGCTCTATCTGATGCCAGTTTGTTCTGTGCATGCTCTGTCCCTTGCGAAAAAGAATGGTGTATCACACCCTAAGGTGTGGGCTTACCCCCTTGTTCCATAGTACTGAAACAGACTTCTTTCCTTTTGCAGTTGCTTTGGATGTGAAGTAACTTGCCTGGGCGTGCAAGTTATCTCGAGTGGAATTGCCCAGTGAATGGAATTGCATTCTTTAAGATGAACAGCATTTCTTAGTGAACTGCTGTAGAGTTGAAAAGCAAACCCCAAGCATCGGATTTTAATGTTTTATTTTTTCTCCCGTCTGATAACATATTTTGGTCTTCTATCTTTTGATCTGCTTCCTGATAAAACTATTCAGGTCGAATTGATGACTTAGTTTTTCCGTGTTTCATCATCAGCATTGGTGCATCTGGTCGGGAGGACATTAGAGCTCATCTGAATTCTGGGGGGTGTCGCACGATGCCTTTCTGAGCAGCAAAACATGTCTTTGGAGCTGGAACCTTAAATATTACAGTGATAGGAAAATGGCTAAAGGATTGTTCATGGCATATACAGTTGTGTTTATTTTATTGTCTCCAACTGCTATCTCTCCTGCCTCTGGGCTGAAGTCCTGTTGTCTAGGGGAATATGGAATCTGACACAGTACTTTGGTAGAGCTCTTAAACTGAGTTGTCAGTTTCAGTCTTGTTCATGCACCCTGACCAGATGCAATGGATCTCTCTGGGCTGTTTCAGGGACCAGAGTGTTACCTAGTATAAGGGAGAAGAAACGTTCTCAGAGAATGTGACTGGTGCTTTTCATCAGATGATTGTCACCAGAAGTTTTCCTAAGAAGCCAACTGACAGTTTCTCCTTTACCTTCATAGAAAGTTTGGCCCAAGAATCTTGTTTTGAGATACCAGGTTGCCTCCTGTTGCATTTATTAAGGATGAATTACGTGCCTAGGGCTTCCTAGAATTTATGGGAACATTCAGTTTGCTGTTTTGGGAGGAGGGAGCTGGGTTTTTTCTTTTTTTAAAAAAAGAAAGGACAGATATGCTGAAGACACATAGGGAAAAAGTCTCAGAGGACCTGGACAGAAGCTTTAGAAGGTGGGACTGAGTAAAGAAAACATCTTTTGCATGAAAGCAAGACATGTAGAGATCAGCTGAGTCACAAAAGTTTCACTTCCAAATCAGAGGAGAGCAAAGAATGTGAATTTGACATGAGTCAAGACATTAAAATACCCAGAAGGCCACATCCTCGTAAATGTGAAGTATTGTGGAGTGATTGCTTTCATTGAAATGATGTCAGTATATACCAGCACGAACGTCTGTGCCCGTTAAATCTTCCTCACTCGTGGATGTACATTTTGGTGTGTAGTGAGTCACAGTGATTGAACTTCCTGCACAGGAGATGACCTCTCAAATAACCCCTGAAGAAAGAGGTGAGAGCCTGGCAAAATAACCACCAACCAGTTCAGCTTTCCGAAAAGGAAGCCTATAGATCTTGTCTGTGTTACAGCAGCTTCATCTGGCCGACCAGCTGTGGCTTCCCTGCTGAATCCCAAGGTTAAAGAGGTGGTGTGGATGCACCAGGATGGGTGCTTTCAGAAATGCAATTGGGTGCTGCATGGGCCTTTTCAGGGAACACTTCAGTGTGTTCACTGCTGATTTAACTCCTGAGATACCTCGTAATGTCAGGTTTTGGTTCTGTCTTGAAGTTCTAAAGACTTCTTAGGTCTTTTCTGATTCACTGTAAATCAGGACCAGGTGAAGTGAAAGCAATCTACAGAACAAATGCACATTTATCTATCTTACTATAGCTACTTCACTTCCTCCCTGTGTTTGACCAACCTTTCTTGATGCTATGCATTTTGTAACGCTCAGGAAATTTGGAAGATGCTATTTGAGCAGGATGGGTAAGTTAGATAAGGAACATCTGTCACCTTCCAAAACCAAAGCTAGGTGTAAGAAGCAGCTACAGGAGAGAGTGAGCAAGGCAGGATCACATGTTAAGACCTTTCCTCAGCTAAGCTCTGTCTCAGCACATTTTCTGTCTTCAGCGAAAGTTTATGCGAGTGCAAAGTATAAACAATGTATGGGAATAGCAGCCGCAGCAAATATAATAACAAAGGTTTAGTCTTAAGCAAGCGTTGCTCGCTATCAGAGAACAACTGCTTTATTGTTATAGCATTTGTATGCTTTAATGACATCACTGCTGGATAAGATGGTGCCGTTAAAGCAGTCTGATAACTGTGCTTTGTTAGCTTTCGGACATTTGAGATTTCAACAGAAGCCATTAACAGAATATATTTCTCTTGAATTTTAATCCCTATAAGGGCCTGGTGGTTATAGGATCATTAATTCTTATGATGAGTGTTCTATGCTATTTCTACTTCAAGTAATAAATTGATTTCAGTTCCTAGAATAATTCAGGTGTGAGGGGACCTCAGGAGGTAGGCTGTCTAGGACAAGCTTCTGCTTAAAGTAGGATCAGCACTGAACGCAGAGCAGGCTTTCACTTCAGGTGAGGAGCCTGACTTTTGCTAAATTGTTTGCACAACTGAATATTGAGTTTCAGACCTGTGTTTGCAGATATTTCCTAATCACTGACAGAAGTGGCACAGAGCAGACACAGAAATAACAGATATGCAGTGACTGTTTTCTGGCTGCGTAGGGTTTTGTTTGGTTTAACGTTGCTGTAATGCTGTTTGTGTGTATAAAAAGCAGTGCAATTCTCTTGCTGAGGTTCGTTATATTCTTTAACGTGTCCTAACTGAACACAGGCCACTGTGCCATTCCTATTATACTCATTGTAGAAGTTAGATATAGTACACAAAAAAACATTTATTTATTTTTTAAACAGATCAATAAGAATTGAAAGAAACGGTTCTAATTTCATGAAAACCTCCCCAAATGAATTACAGCAAGAGACACGCCCCCAGTGATAAGGTGTCTTGCCATGGAGGAGTTACAAATGCTCACTTTTTTCCTGCACTGGGATCAATTAATCCGATAAGCCAAAGAATTGCAGCTGGACTTCAAAAAGTATCAGAATAACAAATGTGCCTCTGTAAAGGGTCTAGTGTAAAGTATACACAGGAGAGAAAAGCTTAGAATGAGCCTTGGCAAATCAGCTCTCTGTGTATATGTAAATATATTTTTGGTATTCATTTAAGGATTTAACTTAAAATATTCACATTGGGATGCACAAAGAAATGCATGAAATGTTTTTTTCAGTTTACAGCAGAATGTTCTGGATTCTTTTAACTATACACACAGACAATGAGGAAGGGATACAACTGAAGACAGATGACATGGACAAGGATGTTTATTTTGGGGGCATGGAATATCTATTACATCTCCCCCTGCGACCCAGTTGGTTTGTGGAATCCATTCTCAGTGTTACTTTGGTTTTGGTTTCCGGCTGTGCTTTGTAGCTAATATATTCTTCATCAAATGAATTTCACCCACTTATATGCCTAAAATTATTTCAGAGCCACAGGATACCCATTAAGATACTTCCCATTTAAATGTGGAAACAAGTGATTTTAGTGATAGTGGATTTCCACAGGGTTAATATTGCTAATCGCTGCTGTCCCATATACGAAGTTGCTGTGCGTTTGGCTCGGTGTGTGGGTATTACTTCACTGACTGACAGGCTCCCTCTCAAAAGAGGAGATTCTGACAAGATAGAGAATGGGGAAGGTGGAGCTTGGTGAAAAGACAGTCCTAGAGAGGAAATGACTTCCCAAAGCAGCTGCATGAGGGGCCAAGGAGAAGAAGAGAGGTACAACTCTCAGCTGGCAGGTGCTGTAACGGGGACATCGCTTTGGGCATCTTTTCCTGCAAAGCTCCCCCCTCACCTTCTCCCCCTGTTTCTACTCACTGTAAGTTACTAGTGATGCCTCACTGCCCTCTCTCTTCTAAAGTAACGTCAAACTGGATCTGTGCTTTCACAACAAAACATGTTAGGGCAATGTTTCAGAGCTCAACTGGTAATTACACACTGAAGGAGACTCCCATAGATTCAAACAGTTACCGGCATAAGGAAGGATCCCAGGTTTGTGCCTTGTGTGATTGCTCTTGGTGGAGGGAGTCTTTGACCTCCTTTCTCCGAGGAAGTTACTGATCTGAACGTTTTGGAAAGGTGAGTCCTCTGTAGCCAGTGGGCGAGAGAGAATTAGGTGGGGAAAGGGAAGATGGATGCCAGACGACTGAAGAGGTACAAGTATGGAGGCAATTGACAGCGTGTAAGAGCGGAAAAGAGCTGTTAAGGGTAAGAGACGGAGCTGAATGAAGAAGCCAGCATCACAGCAAAGAGCTCACAAAGCTGTGCTTTGGGAGTTTAGCTGAAACTTTCCCTTATTCTAGAAAATGTCTGAATTAAGTATGTGTGTGTATGTATATATTATCTGCATGTATATATGTGTAAATACGTGTGTGTATAATTAAACCCAGCAGGAGTAATTTGATTTCTGGAGCAGTTACTGCAACAGCGTAATTTTGTCTGATTATAGGAAGTACCGGGGTGAGGGAAAGAGGAGTCAGTGCTTCTCTTGTGCAAGGAGCTATCTGGTTATAAGCAGCTATAAACAGGTCGCTCCATTGTATGCAATCCAGCTATGTCTCTGTAGTAAATGTTATATAATGAAGAGTTAAAGCAACTTCCATTATTAAAAATCTTGTCTTCTCCAGGTCTGTGGCGTGCAAGAGATCCTGGGAAGAAACACGGAGTGCTTGTAATGCTCGTGCTGCTGGGAAGGGCTGTCACATCCATTCTACAAAGACTGAGCTGAGCGGTAGTTCTTTCTCCTCACTGTAACTTCTACTCATCAATGTGTGGAATATGTGTCAGCAGGATTAAACCAGGACAGTCTCCTGACGGTGGAATTCTAGATAAGGTACTTGCTGCGATTTCTTACCTAAGCCAACAACACCCTCTGAAATTTTTCATTTTTCTCCGATTTTTATTACTTGACTGAATCTTCCTGCAGACGTACGTTCTGAAATACTTTGACTTAGAGCAAGCACTGTTGCTAGGTTGCTCTGAAAGCTTGAGATGGCTCTGACTTCTCCAAAATCTGTATCAGAGGATTTAACACAAAGAGAACTCATGCTCCATAATGAAAGCTGTTTCCATTTCCTCTCTGCAAATGTCATCACAGTAGGTAAGTGAAAGGTTACAATTCTTTCACGTAATGGTTTGGTATTGAAAATGTTTTCTTTTATCCCAAATTTATTTTTTTGGTATTGACATTTCATATGGTACTTCTACATTTCCTTAAATATGTTTGAAGGAATTGTGCTTGTAAATCAGGGGGCTGAATTAATTCCTCAATTCCTTTTTTACTGTGTAGCTCATGTGGTGAAGAGAATTTGGTTGAAGAGCCTAGAAACTGGCCTGGTTTGGATCTGTTCCAGTAGTGTCCAGGATTTGGTGGTATATATGAGACTACAAACACCTGACATAGTCTGGGAATTAAATGAAGTGATGCTAGAGGGCAGAAATTGTAGAAAGTTTAGATTAAAAAAAAAAAAAAAGGAATGTTGCCCTCTATAGTATAGATTTGTCTGAATCAGTCCTTTCGGTCTCACTTACACGTGGTCTGTGATGTTTCAGAGACAAGTGGAAGGACTTTATTTGTAGAATCACTAAACTTTTCCCATCACGCATTCTTGGAGTTGATGTCTTGCGTGATGGACTTTACACGTGCAGTCTTTGGAAAGTTAAAACTGCTTTGATTTGTTTGTCAGCGCAGTGCTGTGTTCGCCCATCAGTAGCAAACCCTCTAATATGCAGGAAAATTGAGGTACTTTGAAGTTGTAGTCCATCCATTTGCAGGCATGATTAAAACCCAGCTATTGTTAGGCTCAGTGTTTTAAGCTGACCCCTGGACTAACCCCCCGATCCCTGACCTCCTGTCTCCATTGAAAAGAGTTGTTTCCATGGTGATTTTCATGGATGGTGAAATTAATATCTGGTTTTGTAATATATTTTGCATGAAGGAATGAATTGCTTTTTCAGTGTTTGTAGGTAGGCTGCAAATTGTGCTATGAACTCTTTTTGCTGCATGATAACAAAAAACAACTGTAATGTTACCAGTGTTTCCCAAGACATGCTAGGCAGCCTGGTAGCTTCGTGTAAATGGTTTATACTTGAATAAACGATTGGAGTCCTTTTGAGATGCCAGTTTCCCAGCTCTTCAAGTGCTTCCATTCCAGACTAAAGGAAAATCGTCTTCTGCGGCTGTAAATTATAATGGTGTAGCAATAAACTGGGACCTGGCAAAACTCACAGGTAGATGGAAGGAGAACTCTCCACTTGCTTACCAGATCTTCAAGCAATGTGGGTTTGTGTCAATAACGAACTGGCTCTGAATCATTGTCTGACTTGTGGCTTAAGCAGGATAGAAATTTTATGGGCAGTGTGTATATGATCTCTTCTCATCTGCAACTGATCCCTCACGATAGGGAATGTTTGAGGAAGCTATTGGGGTGAAGAATTCAGCAAGATTAAATAAAAGGAGTTGGACACTAATATGCATAGCAGCAATTAAGAGTGTTTATAACCAACAGTGATGAATTTTGGGAGGTATTTTTAAGCCTTGTGCTTTAGGGCTTAAGCCAGGAACCAGCAGAGATCAGGACTACTTCTAGCAGGAGGAAAGACATACACATTCTCAAATCTGATATTGCAAGTTTTATTCCCACAGATCTCTGAGGCATCTCATGTTGGTAATTAATATATAAAGATCCCAAATAGGAGAGTCCTTAGTTTGAAATCATATTCTTAAGAACAATGAATTTGAGAGGGAAGAGGACTGGGGGGAAAAGCACAATTTGTAAGAACTGGAGAACTTGGTCTATACAGCTTTGCTAGAGCAAATATTGGTTTCTGACTGCAGTCAGAAGGCAGTGAGGTATGCTGAGGCTTTTTCTGAGACAAAACAATTATTTTTCTTGTCTGAGTAATTTTCCTTAAGCAAGAAATTCTTGTAGTCCTGTAACTTCATTGAGAATACAGCATTAGCCTTTTCTGTGAATGACACTGGTGTAGTTGCTTATCAACTATTTCTGGCTTTCAACCAGGCTCCTTTATTCAGCAGCACCAGGTGCTCCTAAATATTTTATTCTTTAATCTTTAACAGATGAATTCCAGAGGGAACACTGAATGCTGGGAAAACAAGGGGGAATCGTCGTGGTAGAATGCAGCTCCGAAGGCCGTAAGAACAAGGAGAACCCAAATTGTTTCTCAGAGCAAAACATTTGGGGCCAGATATTTTTAAAATGTAAATTAGCATCATAGGCCGAGACTGTCAAAACTGATCGCAGCTTTTGTTCCTTGATTCGAGCGCTTCTGGAAAATCCTCCTTGAATTGGATTGGGGGGGGAGATTTCTAGCGCCTCGGGTTGTGGCTCTGTGCCATGAAGCTGTCTGAGTTGAGCTGCGAGTTGCAGAGCTCAAAGAATAACTATTGTTGGCTGTTGGTCTTTTCTGAGTGTTGACAGCTTGCTCAGAGGAAAGAGTTCTTATCTTAGGAAGCTCTGGAGATTACAGATGTGATTTTGCACATCAGGTGTTGATTGGAGATTGAGTAGGAGGAAGGGAATTGTGTAACTGATGTCTGTGGCAGATGAATTTGTGCTATAGGAGGGTTCCAAAGAAGGAGGAGCTGGCTCATTGCATTGAAAATACAATAGATTTAGCCCAAGTCTTTAATTGCTACTTAATGTATTCAATTCAGGACTCATTTGCTTGAAATATGACTGTAGGCAGTAAAGGAGAACATGAAGTAGACAACACTTTTTTTAGCTGGGCTCTCAAAGGAACGAATTCCATCATTTTAGCCGAATTTCCAGCAATTGAGATCGATTTTGTCTTCTGCTGGCTTACTGTTTGAACTGCCATGTATAGTTTTTACTAGCACTAATGAGGTTGAATATATTTGTTTTGTATTAAAAATAGCTCGCCTGTGCAAATGCACCCCATAAGTGATTGCCCGCATATTAGTTCTTAGCTTTATCTTCTCGTATATTTGTGCTTCACCAAATTGGGCCCTTTCCTAAGAGGTGCTCTTTATAGCGGATGAATCTCTTGAAGAATACCTAAGGCCTGATCTTTAGTATTCCACTGTAGTCTTTTGCATTCAGTTCATCTTCACGTGCTGACGAACTGCAAGATCGAAGCTTGCCTGCATGCTCTGGGGAAGGTTGCCCCAGTCCTGCTGTATTACAGTGCAAAAGACATAGAGCGAAATATTTACTGCAGCTTGCGTTACCTGCCTCTCATCTGCAGATCCCCCCAGCTGTGGTGATGTTTCTTTCTTCTCGCTCTTTCTCATAAATTGTTTCGCAAGGGGTGTGAAAGAGAATTGCGGAGACCGAGGTGAAGCAGGTGCGTCACGTCGGTGTGCTTTCTGGCGGTGCCGCAGTGTGATGGCACGTTCCAGTTATTACTGCAGCATGGAGACAGACTTCTAGGGAACTACTTTTGATTTGTAGGATGAATTGTTTTAGTGCCTCTCGAACAAGAACTGCCCCTTATATAAATCAGGATATAAAGCTCTGTCAGTGGGTATGTAGGACAAAGTGCAAAGGGATGGCAGAACTGGCTGGAGGGGGAGAAAGTCGTCTTTGTGCCTGTGCAGCACTTCCAGCATTCCAGCGCGAGTGGGTCGGAACCCAACAAAAGCTGGGCTCCTGCTCAGGAATCTGAGCGTTGCAGACGTGCTCAGAACACCCACTGGAGTTTGGTTTCCTCTTATCTCCCTAAGTACCTCCGAAATGACTCAGTTTAAACGCTGTGTATTGCAGTGACAGCTCTTCTCTTCGCTTATTTCACTTTTGTATTAAAATAAATGCTAAACAGTGTATACAGAAGTGCTAATACTACTGTTGAACTGCTTGATTGAGTAGTCTCTGCTTTCAAAAATGACACTTCAGCTTTATCAAGCATATGTTTTCAAGGGTTGACGTTTCAGCTTTCTCATTTGAGTGAATATACCCGCAAGAAAGCTTGGGAAGGGTGGAGCTAGCAAGTGAGAATCCTGGTTGGTGTAAATCTGTGTGGTTAAATCCTCCTCAGCTACCTACAATCTACTTCAGTCAGTACTGATTAATCTTAGATGGCTTGAAACTTTTACCATTCATCTGTGCTTTCCTGGTTTGTCTAATCACTTGAGACAAGAACAGTTCTCAAAACTTATTGCTTCTTTTGGAATCAGGACTCCCTTTGTGTAGGCTGTGTCTGGATGAGGAATGCATGGAGTGGAATGCATTTAACTTGTACATCATTTTGCTGTATAATAGTGATTCAAGATTATTACAGCGGCATTGGGAAAGTCCAAAATCAAGGAGATGCGTGGCAAATTCAGTAATCCTCTATTTTTTAAATATGTTCTGGCATGTCTAGACTCAGTTTTCCGTTCTAAACTGATGAAAGAGTGCTATGCACAGACATGCAAAATCCTGTTTGCTTAGGTATATGGTACATCAGATTAGCCTGGAGAAGCACTTAAGATGGCCTTCAACGTGTGGCTCTAACATGCTGCCTGTTTGCGCGATCAGTGCTGCTGCCATGGAAATCTCCAGCGTGCAGGTTTAGCTGAGCAGACACAAGTGAGGTTGGGAGTTAGCATCAGCTGCCCGAAAGTAACTTTGAGTCGAGCTACAATGCTGTGAACTTGCCCGTCAGCTGAGGATGAAAAGTGAACTGATGCTCTACTAGTTTTGCTTGTATTAGTGAGTGACCAAAAAAAGACTTTTTCTTTTTGTTGATGCAGTTTGAATAAAATCTGAAAAGACACGCTGTTTATTCCAAGTGTTTCAACTTGAGCACGGCGGTCTCCTTGATTTGGTACAGCGTAGACAGTGGATAGTACAGAATTCTAACATGAAATCCCGAAGTATTTGTACAGTCTCAATTTCAAGAATTGTTTTCAACATTTTTTCTTGCTCAATGGAGACTAAAGTGTAGTGAACGCTGCACGCTGCCGTTTGTCCCACTTTGTGCTGCAGAGGCAGAAATGAACAAGTGAGGCTGTTAGAATGTGCTATTGTCTCCTTTGGCGATGTCAGTTTACAGTGATTAAAAGCTATCACGAGTCTGTGGACTGTTGGAAAAAAGACTTGACTCCAAGGATATCTAAAGATAGTTCTGATTCTGTCACCAGCTTATTTTTTGACTGTTTTGGGCAACTTCACTTCCTCCTCTGTCATCTGTCTTATTTTGATAGTAGGTGGGATCTGCTACTCCTGCACAGCAGGCAGGTTCCAGTCATGTTTGGATCTCTTATCACCAGTGCTGAAACAAATAATAATGCTCCACCTACATTATTCAGTAATGAAATAACCATGGTAAGCTCTTCTAGACAGTGGCACTTGTGTGTACTTGATAGCAGCTGCCTGGGAACTGTCCTGCAAAATACCATCTGTAGAATCCAAGAGTCCGAGCCTTGGAAGTTTTGTGTGGCCACCCCACCTAGATAGCGGAGTTTATTCAAAATTGTTCAAATTAGATTGCTTTTTATTTAAAAACAAACAAACGAAAAGGTCTTTTGTGAACAAAATTTGTTCTTTTTGCAAGAATATACATTGAAATCAGCAGCCAAACGTTTAGGTAGATGTTTTACTTGAGAGATCGCAAACTGATGTATTTTCACCTCGTGCATTGGTCTGGATCAGAAGGATCAGAGGACTGATGAAACAGCCTTCTTCACAAGCTGAAAATTGATTGTTTTCCTGTTTCTACCTTCTATTGCCCATGCTCATACAGCGTTCTTCATACTGTCAAAAGCTTCAAATGAAAATCTTTTGAAGGAATTCAGCCTTTGAGCTGTTTCATGTCCCCTTACAAGGTGACAAAGTTGTAAGAAATTGTGCCATTTATGTAACGTACTATGTTGTCAAGGAGAAAGGTTCTTGTACTGATGGCAGTAGCTTTGGTCCTCAGGTCATATTTGATGGTAATTTAACACTAGAGGGCAGCGGTGGTCTTCCTTTTATCCATCCGTTCATTGCTTGTATGCATGTTCCTTCTGAAAGAAGGCAGGCTGAACCACTTGGTCCCAGGTTCAGAAATCTTTCTTGAGGTCGCTAATGTGCATGGTGAATTCCTTAAAACTCACCTGACTAAGCCCTACAAGTTTGCGACAGAATAAATCTGGAATGTTTCAGTCCAATGATCTTGATCGATGGTGCCATGATACAAAGCAACACAGTCTCTGAACTTTCTTGCTTGTGTTTAGCCTGATACAAGCACTCCACAACCTGGATTCCTTCTTAGCTGTTATCTTCCTTTACCTAGAGTGCCCTCACAACACTCCTCATATGTATTTATTTCTTTTTCCAATCCTTTGTTCTGAAGGATAAACGGTGATACAAGACACAGCTCAGCAGTAAATCTGGACCAAGCAGGGTCTGGGGACTTTGCGTTTTATTTTTACTGCTGAACGTTTGTGTCATCTTTCAGCTGGTATAATCCATGTACTCCTTTCTGATCTCTTTGAGAAATTGATATTTGTTTCCATAAGGATATTGGTTTGGATTAAGTGAGCTTTTTAAGCCTTGCCATCCCAAATAGTTTTTCATTGCCTGTTGAATGTATCAAGCCTCCTAGATTAATTTATTTCCTGGTTTTGTTTGATTGGGGTTTTTGCCTGCTTGCTTTAGTAAAGAGTTGTTGCCTGCCTGTTTTAGTACAGAGTATTGTGTTTCTCAGAGGCTCTGTGCCAAGATGCATAAAGGTGTTCAGTCTCCTCACTCGTTTCAGCTCCGACATCCCCGCTGAGATGCCTTGGCAGCTGGGAGTCTAACCGCGATTGAATTTGACACCTGCAGTGGAGCAGAGAGGCGTGCAGTTTGTTGCCTCCAATTCAGACATCCCTTGACCTGGTAGCAACCTTACTTTGTGAGTTTTGTGAGGACAAATGCCTGGGAGGTCGTGAAACTGCCAGAATAGCAATGGGAGCCACAAGGGTACATTAAGCAGAGGTCAGGATTCTTGGTTCTTCTCCATTGCCGGTCGGGACATTGCGGCTTGGCCTCGCCTTTCCGTGCCGGGCAGTCAATTCAAGCACCAGCTCTGTTTCTTCTGTAGCAGTTATCAAGCGAAAGCAAACTAAAAACTACTCAGTGAGTTATGTTGTGGAATTGGGGTCTTTTCCATGCTGGCAGAAACCATTGTACTGCACACATAAGCGTAGCAGTCTGCTAACGTGATAGGAGAGACTTTTGTTATTGTAACTTAGATTTCTCGGTAGATTTATTTTTGTGTCACTTACAAGAGAAGTGGAATACCCTCTTGAAGTAAAGCCTTAAGCACGGTAAATTTATGATGTGTTGATGTTAAGAGGGGGCTTTATGGTTGGGCACGGATTAGGAAACTCGATCACCTGAATGTTACCTTCTGTTTCCTCTCCAAAATCTCCTTCCTCAGCGATTTCGTCACTTTCTCCCTTCCTCCCACTCCCTCATTCTTTCTCCTGTGTATCTGTTGCTGCATGCAGAGATTTGGTAAGTGTGTGGAGGGAAGTGGGACACTTGAAGCACAGTACATAGTAGTGTTTATGCCCACATTCCAGAGAATGTTGCGGATCTGAGGGGCTGCGTGCGTCGCTGTTGCCATCTGCTGGATGGAAGCACAAACCCAGCCCAGAAGGAGAGAGACGGACAGACTTTGGAACAAGGGGATGTTCGTGCCATTTCCACGGGTACTAGGCAGTTCCTAGGAACAGTACCATGACAAAGGTGATGCAGAAATATGGTTCTCGTACAGTATACGACCAGTACTGCACAAGTAGCCCCAGAATACTGCACGGCGTGCGTGCTTGTGTGTGCATAGCTGCAGGAACGGTTGCAAGAGGCTATTTGCTGCTGCCATGCAGGAGGAGAGATGTAGAACTGCTTGTTCTGGCTACGTAGTGGTTGTAGTTCGATTCTTAGAAACTAGTGAAATAGGGAAAAATAGTGCTCAGATGGTCAGAATAAGCGCAGTATGTTTAGAGGGAGTAAGCTGAGTGCTGGGTTGAGTGAAGCAGTGCTGGAGCAATCAAAGACCGAGTCTTTATAGTGCTGCGAGAGGAAAATGTTCCTTTCATTCATCTGCGTGAGGCTTAGCCTCTGTGGCTGTTGAAGATGGGGGTGTGTGGGGGAAACGCAGTATTCCTTAACAAAGTTCCATGATATTGGCATTATCTGTGGGAAGTTCTTAAGATCTGGCTATTAAATCTGTCAGTCAAGCCAGCTCACAAAAGGATGCAGCTCTTGTAAACACTGTAAATGAAATCTCTCCCTCCTACACGTTCTCATAAGTGAATTATTTGTATCTGCTGATAGTTACAGTAAATTTAATCCCTCTAAAAATGAATGCAGATATAGCCAAGCTACTCTTAGCCATTGTGTCTTAAAACATGCTCTATTGCCTGGCTTTGATTTGCGTTTAGAGTTGGGTAATTGGCTTTTTAAAATCCAAGCCATACCTATCTGTGTGATAATGTGAAACCTGCCTGGCTCTAGAAAGTGCTTACATTCTCAAACATTTAAATGCTTGTCAACTGCAAGCAAGAATTCTCTTTTTATCATTGTTTTTATCTTCTCTGCAAATTAGATCTGAGGTCAAATACCTCATATTTGAGAGAGGAACGCTTTGTTTCTTGAGAGAACAAAAAATTTTGACTGGTTGTCTTCTGAAGCAGCTCACAGTGGTTTTCTGCAGATAGTGGTAACAGCCCTTGCAAATAGTGGAGCTAAGGAGCCCTGTAAAGGAACATATATGGCGTGCACACGTGGTAATTCCAGAGCTGGAAGTTGCCTCTACAAACACTTGGCTTTTCTGGTAATGTCTCAAATGTGTGGGGTATTTTTTTTTTATCCATAGTCCTTATCTCAAATAACAAATAAGGCTTCCATTACGCCGACTGCGAGTGGTGTTTGGCATGCATTTTAAGTACAGAAACATTAACAGGTTTAGTCTTTTATTTTGTTCTACCCTAACAACTTCCTTTTTCCCTTCGGAATTGGGAGGAATTCAGGAGGTTCCTCTCTGAATGGAGATGAAGAAGCAAGGTTCAGGCAATAAGCTCACCAAGGATCTGAATATATTAAAATACGCCTTGGCGTTTTCCTGAATTTTATATGATAATGTCACCTTGTCACTCTGCCTGCGTACCTTCTCCCTGTATTTAAAGCTTCTTTCATTTCATGTTTTTAACTATGTGAGTATTGTTAATTAAGTACTGTATTGTGCTGCATTATATAATTGTGAAAGTTAGATAAGCATCAGATCTTCAAATACTGAGTTTTGACCATTTCCATAAGGATATGATCAGTAGAGTTGTTTCTGAATAATGCTTGCTTAACCACGCTTAGGGCTAACATGCCAAAATTTTAATAGACAATTGAGACCAAGTGTTTGAACCATTCGGAAGGTATGAAATGCTGCTCCCTGAAATGCTGAAGTTCCAGACAATTGACTCCATGAAGGAGGAGAAAGCAAATGATTTTGCACCTGTTTCCAGACCATCTTCATCCCCTTGACTCTGGTGCATCCTGTACTGAACTCGAAGAGGCTCAACTTTTTTCTTCTTTTTTTTTTTTTTTTCTCATGCAGCTCTAGATAAAAATTACATTGTAGTAGTGTTACTGTGGTCAGGGATAAAAAGTTAAAACTCTCTCCTGGTCCCAGGTGATTAAGAAAAGGGAGCAAAATCCTCCATTTTTACATGAGCGTAAATTCAGAGCAAGGGAACAAAAGTGATTCTCAGGTCAAAAAGTTAAGAGCTTTGTGATAAAGGTGGTAGAAAGGTACATTTCTTTGCAAATAATTTTGATCTGTTATTTTTGCTGTTCAGGGTTAGAGGCTTAAAAGAACTTTAACTGAAGACTAACCCAAATTAGACATTTATTTTCCACCAACTAATAGAGATCTCTAGAATTTTTAGCTGTTAGTGACTAAGGATCACAGTAGACTTAGAAAGTCCATGGAATTTGGGATCCTTACTCCCTCTGGCATAATTGAAAAGGGACGCCTCGTAGGGTTGTAAGAAGTCACGGCTGCGGTGGTATCGGGTACCACTCCTTGATAAGCAGGGGAAGAGAAAAGCAGAGGCAATCTGAAAAGGAGCATGAGGATTAAACAGCTGTCATAAGGAATTTCCTATTGCCACGGAGGACCTGACACTGAAGATACCAGGAAAGGAGATGCCAGGCAGGGAAGTGTTAATTGTTCCAGCCAAAGTAGTTCAGATAAAATCTTACCTTTTCTCTCTCCCCCATTTCCTCGGGTGTTCTCTACAAGTAGAGGAGCTTGTACCATCGGAAAACTGACAGAGATTCCTCAGTGGCTGAGCTAATAAATGGGATGAAACTTAAACTGCCTTCTCATACAAACAGAAAGAGACTTGCAGAAGAGGGAGCATGACGGAGGGAAAATGCTGAGTATTTTTACGTTCTGATAGAGGCAAATGGGGAAAAAATAATCTTATCTCTAGAAGACAATGGATTTAGGAAGCCCACAGCAGAAGCACAGTAGGTGAATTTATTCTTTTTACCATATACACTGGAATTTTAGCTAGAGGATAAATTGCACTTGTGCTTATGGGCACAGTTGTTTTCTAGTTGTACTCTGATAACATAAGATAACTCTTCCTTTTCTCACTTGTCCAGAGATATTAATTTAGCTGTCGGTGACTGTGTTTAGAGGATATTATTTCTTTAAAATCTTACCAGTACACTGTCATTCAGAAGCTCTTTTATCTCTGATGGCATGTTTTATTAATTATGGCCACGGTATCCAGATGAATAAAAAGAGTGTTAAGTAAATTAAAATCCATTCCACTTACTGGAAATGAAATACGAACCACATCAGGGAAATGGTAATGCTCAAGGTATAGCAATTCCTAATTCCCTGAGATTTGTTTACAGCAGAGCAGTTTCATTAGCTATAGACCCTACATTTACGTGTGCCTTGCAGACTGCTGGTGGAGGGAACAGAGGTTGCCTTTTAAATTAGAGGGACCACCCCACAATGCGGTGCACTGTATTTTACATATCCCTTCAAACTGGCGTTAATCATTGCTGTCTAGAATAGAAACCTTTATGCTAATTGCCACAGGGGTCTGACGTACCTGCATCCTCTCGGTGGTTATACAGGAGCTTTGCTGTGTAGGTTCTGCTGACCAGATTTGCTTGTGTCGTCCCTCTTGGCTTTGGCTGTGGTACATCGTTCATTTAAGCCATTAGCAAACATTTAAATTGGAAACTTATTCTCCAGCATTGTGTGTTTTTGTGGTTCTCTATATGCACGTGCCAGTTACATGTTTTATGACGAAGCATATATGTACAGAGGATGGCGTTACTTGTGTCTTCTGTTTGAGGGCAAATCTATCGCATCTTTAATGGTGGTTGTTACACTTCAGGTATCGTGTGTGATGAACCACTTTGAGTAGGCAATTAGTCAAATAAATGACTGACAAGTAAATTACAGCTAACACATGGAACACATCTAACTGTCGAAAGCACCCGCAGGCATTCAGGTGCTGTGCACTGCCAGGTCCTCAGCAAATGCAGAAGGGAGACCAGGGTTTGTTCTGAGCTCTGCGGAACGTGCACTTGCTGCTTGCGGGGTGGAACACTACCTTCTTTTTCTTTCTGTGTCCACAAAACCAGTGACCTTAGGGATATTCTTCCAGAGAAACAGTTCTATTCTTGTGTTTTATTTCTCTCTGTAGGCTTTATATAATCTTCCCTAGTCTTCTAGCATCCATTTGCCACAGTACTATTGTGATGCTTATAATTAGTCCTCCACTGGGAGAGATGTGCAAGTACCAGATGTTAGATCCTACAGACATCTTACAGACATGTAGGACATGGATAAAGCCTGTATTCTCTGGGTATTGCAGCCGTGATGGCTCGTAAATACAGTTTTGGTATCAGAATGATTTTGCCAGTAAATATCAACAAAGAGTCTGTGCTGGTTTGCTGTCTGGTTTAGACCATAATTTTATTTGTTACAGTGAATTCAGGTAACTTGATTGATAGCACTGCGTGCAGTTTGCTCTTTGCTTCTCAGTAAAAGTTGTTAGCTGATTCCAAGTAACATCCAAGCTATGCAGCTTTCCCACTTCAATCAGAACAAAAAAAATCAAGGCAGTAATAAAAGTCAGAGGCTGGAGTGAGCTGTGTGACCGTCCCGTGCTATTTTTTCTGTTGTGAAACACGTGGCATAGCTAGGTAATTTAGGGACAGCAGGTTGTGCAGTGACAAATTGTTCCACTTCATTTCTACAACAGAGAAATAAATGATGTCTGTTTTCCCCAGCACCTGAACAGGTGATGCTTATGTTCTCGGTGGATGGGGCGTACTGAAAAAGGAGGCCTTAGCAATTACCTGGACACACTGTCCTGCATCGGATGTAATGGCAATGAAGCTCGCATGCATCCACAGGACGGAACTAAAAGTAGCACTGCCAAGATCAACCTACCTCCATGGAGGAAGAAAAATTATGTGTATGCTGGTAGGGAATTCAACAGGCCGGCTAATGATCAGATATCTTTAGCAACACATCAGAGATTGTGCCCAGGGAACCAAAGTAGCCAGTATAATCCATGACTACTTGATTTAGACAGAGTTTAATCAGATAGGGCGTGTAAGAATGAGCCTAATTCCCCTTACCTTCACTTTGTGACATAAGAATGCTTTTTTCATCCTTTGATCTCTTAGGGAAATTTTGGTTCATTTCAAATCCATTCAAATGTTGGTCTAACAAGCTTTAATTGGATGTTCTAGGAATGTACCTCAGGGTCGTTTTATGTGGAGATGCAGCCTAGTGCAGTATAGCGTTCACTTTCTCCCCTTTGCAAAGACATTGTTTTGAAATACAGATTTGAAGATGTATTTTAATGTGGATTCTTTTTGCCTGAAGCAGCAGTAAGATCTCTGCATAACAGAAATTATAAATTATTTGCACATGTGTTTAGAAATTTATGACATCTCATAACAAACTACTAAGAATAACAAAGTTTGTGCTTTTACTGGGCATAGCTGCGTGGTTGGCTTGACTGGGTGAATATTGTCAAGGACTGTTTGTGTCTTTAGAATAAGCTTAGAATTACTGAAAATTAGAATGAACTTAGAAGCTTCCTTGAGTAGCCATTTTCCACCTTTGGTTTTATGGCAGGCTTTGTGTGTTCAGATTGCATCACTTCTTTCTTCTTTCTACCCACTTTCTTCATTTAGGGTTTCATTCTCTCCCTCTATTTCTTCCATATATTTTCTGGGCAAGCTTTCATGCCATGCCCCTGCTGGTTAGCCATTCATGTTCATAGAGCTCAGTTCTAACCCTTTTAAAAAACAAAACCCAGCTGAGGTCAAACCTGATAGTAACGCTTTGATGCTTGCTGCTGTAGCACATCGTTCAAAGTTTGGTCCCCCACAGCTCTCTCCCCTAAGAGGAGTCTCTTCATTTATTCATATATTATTTAGCTGGTGATTTGAGTAACAGATGTGTATAGGGGGTATTAATAATTTATTACCAAGAACGAACAAACCATGGCCTGTGGATAGTGAGGACAGACTGAATTCGTTGGGTTGTTGCGGGCAGTGGTTACCCTTAAAGAGATGGCTGGAGAAGCTTGAACGAAACCGTTTACTCTACACGTGTTTCTCTATCTCTACAGTTTCACCAAACGTGAAATGTTACATGAAGTTGCATTTTACTGATTTTCATTTCAGATTATGCTACAGAAGTATTTCACAATGTTGAAGTAAACCTATTTCTTCCCTTTTGGAACTAAATGTGTTTATTTTTTGTTGCTCTGAAACATCTCATTTAAGGTTTTTTTTGCTTAGTATATGTTGTAATCTCATGTGCTTTTAAAGTCAGTAACTATTTTGATTTATTAAACCAAATTTTAGCCTAAAATACACATGATCTTGGGCATTTGCTGTTGTAGAAATCATGAAAGAAAACCTTTCCAATCTTTTCAAAATTCTCTGCTGCAATGCTCTTCACTGATATTTCCAATATCTAAAAAGTGCTGAGAGATATTCTAGGCAAATACCTTTGTTATAAGGAAGAAGACTTGTAACAGGAGTAGAATAAACCACTAATTTGTCCCACTGTAGCATTTTATCTAATCTCTTGTGGCGTTAGTCTGAATTTTGGCTTTGGAGGCTGGTTAATCTTCAGGAATACAGCAACTGATGCTGATTTTTTTTTTTTTATTTTAGTTGGGGGCTCTCTGTGGTTTGAGAATTATTGTGTTTTCAACTCATCCAGTGGCGTGATGATAAATCAAACTGCGGATTGCCGAAGCACTGTTATTTGGCGAGGCATGGTGTTACATAAAACCAGCATAATGAGATGATATTAAATATTGGAATTTGTGGTTTTATTGTACCATTCTAATTGTGCCCTGTAGCTTAAGCAGGATGCAGTAAAACATCATCAAGGTGAATTTCATTATCATCTTTCAGTGTGTTTTTCTTCATTGACATGCTACCTAGTTTTAAGCAGAAAAAATAAGAAACCCCAAGAAGTAGACAGAGAAGCAGCCCCGCTGGTTTGGACCAGGAGTATCCTGGGATATTCAGACCCAAAGCAACAGCTACGTGCTGTTAGCAGGCATTTTAGCAGTCACCAGCATGTCGAGTTTGGGGATGCAAAGTGGATGTAGTCAGTCGGCAGGGAGGGGTTCATCCTCTTCAAAAGGCCAAGCTCGCTCCAAGGTAGTGAAAGCGGCATGGGAAACTCAACCTATTTCCATTCATATGATAAAAAAGTACCCGCTGTTTCATTGTGGGGTGGCTGCAGCTTTGTGTGGGGTGCTGGGGGAGCTGCATTGCCGCAGGGCGCGATAGGAAACGTCAGGGTAGTGTAGCATATAAAGCTGTCTAGGAGTAAAAACTACTCCTAGCACGTATTTTCACTTGGGTCAGATATGCAACAAAGTGCATCAGACTTTAAAAATAGCTGGCTGCTATCACAGATCTCGGATATTTTATTTACATCGTTGAGAGCATCTCAGAGGCTTCTGTGCACTTATGGCACAGTGAGGCATAAAAATGCTGTCATCTATTTTACATGTGGGAAACAGGTATGGAGAAAATCAGGCTAGCTAAACACTTCGCTCTCCTACTGGAGTAGCTCTGGCTCGGGAATTGGAAGAGGTCTGGGACCTGAAGTGACGTTGTTGTGCTTGATTAAGTACTTATTTTACTCCTGTGAGAAGTGGCTTTGTTCTGAAAAAGACCCACAATAAAGAATGTTTTAGTATATAGCTTGTAGCGTAGGGACAGCCTGGGGGGTTAATGCAAGGTTATCACGGTAAAAGCAGATAACTGTAATTTCCAAGTTACTGTGCGAACTGTTAGAATGCTTTTCTAACTCCGTTCTCCTCAGCACCTTGTATTCATCCCCATTTCCTAATTCAGAGAGGTAAGGCAAAGATCTTTTCCTCTGGCAGTGACGTGCTCAGAGCTGCAGGAAGCATTGCCTTAGTGGGTCACTGTTACACCGCCCCGCACGTCCTGCAGCCCGCCTGCCATTAGGTGCAGTTATATTTAAACCAGAATTGGGGCCATTGAACTCCTTCCTGGCAAAGCTGCTGCATGGTCATGGCTACGGGACATGTTGGCTGTGCACAACTGAAGTCTAGAGAGAAAAAAAAAACACAATGCTCTCATTCTGTCATTCAACGTGATAAAATGCCAGCCTCTAGAGCAGCGGCTGCTTGTTGTGCTGCTCCACAAATGATTAATCTTTTTCAGTATTTTTCCCTGTTGGTGATACTTGGGAGCAAGTTTGGAGAGAATTCCTTTTGTCTTCTGGGATGTATTTTGAGTTTATACAAAGAAATAAGTCTCCTTCAACGCGTGTGCCTCCAAACATGCCTGCAGATAAAAGGCCTCACTTTGTGACATTGGTTCTCAGCAGATCCAGTAACTGGGAAGATTGCTCGCAGAGCACTTCCATACAGCTTGCTTTTATTTTTAATACAGCATTGCTGATTCTGGAGATAAAGAAGTCATATTTTGCATATTAATAGAGGGCTGTTTTTTTTTTTATAACAAAGATCAAAATGTCACTTTTAATTCTGCTTGCGTGACAGAATGTGTATTTAAAATCAGTGTCACTTTATGTAATTCTACTTTGGAATCAGAATTAGTACAGTAACGGCCGTGTCTGCATGTGCATAACTAAGACAGCAATTACTGAACCGCAGCAGCTTCTTTTATGAATGCTTACATTCTGAAGGCTGAGGAAGGACATAACACGTTGTCTGAGCAGGGCCTACCTGATTCCTGAGGACCAAACGACACGGGAGAGCACACCGTGAGCTGGAATCCTCGCCGTTCCTTTTCGGCACAGCAGGAGTGACCTGTAAAAGGGAGCAAGTCTGCCACTTTGTAGGCAAGCTGGCGTGGAAGATGTTATGGAGCTGCTTGCGGATGACAGGGCAAATGAATACAATTACTTTCTACAAAATGGACCTGACATTTTGTGGTAATAGTCCCTGACTGACAGCTGGGAGCAGAGAGGAAAGAAGGAAGGCGAACTAGTTTTCTGCTATAAAACAGAGCTTAAGACGTGAGCCGTATAACAGTTTAAATTCCACATCTCTCTGCATCTTGCAGAGAAACCTAATTTTTTAAATCTCCACAGGCTTCTCAGAGGCAGAAGATGCTAATTTTAGAAATGTGGCAGCTCGTCTTCCTCCCCACCCCCTTCTATTTGCTGCCAGAATGTTTAACAATCCAGTAAACAAGCTGATGGGAGGAAAAAAATAAAAGGGAAAAAACTCCAGAGCTTAGGGTATTGGCCGCTTGTCGATGGCGTTTCTGGGGAAGGGTCTGCTCCCTGCTCCCCACTCCCTTCATACGTCTTGAGTTTGAAAGCTATTTAAAACCAAGGAGTAGCAGTTCAGCTGACAGCAAAAAGGAGCATTTAAAGGGGGAGTAGCCAGGACTAGCAGCCTCCTCCCAGTGACCTGTTTAATTCCGCACCAGTGTTCAGGGTAATTTAAATTAAAGCATTGCAGAAAGAGTTCTTGGTAGTGAAGAATCAAGCCCTACGTTTTCAAGTAGGACTTGGATATCTTATTTGGGGTGTTCATCTGTACTCTCACTCTGCAAATTGCAGCCTTCTCCCCACGTTATCTGTTGAACTCTATACTTTCATTTCTGTGATATCAAAATGCACTGAGACTTTGTGCTCAAAGTCCCTGTCTCTGTTACAAGTAGTTGTAGGTATCTGTAGGCTCCTATGTTCACCTCTACTATATACAAGTCACGGAGTAATGTAGGTAAGGAATGCATGAGACCATCTCCCTTTTGGTCTTGTTCTAATTCTGCAGCTGGTGCTGCTTTACTGGACTCCATTAATATATTCACGTTATTCCATTTACCTCAAAATTTCCTTTCTCTGGCCAAGGTTTTAACATTTTTTTATTAAGTTGTGAGAAGTTTTTGCCACCCAAGTAATAGGAAGATGTTTCTTTTGCACAGACACCTGGTATGTTCTCTAGCAGAATTTGTCCATGGTTTGTTCCTGCTGTCACAAAGATTTTGTCATTACCAAAGGTCTATCAGTTCATGTACAACTGATCGCACATACTTAAGTTAGTACCATTGCTGCAAAACTTTATCTCAAGTTTGTCAGTTCAGCAAAAGGGAGCTCATCCCGAGAAAGAACGTGGTTGGAAGCTGGCTTACTACTTGAGCTGTTGAACTGAAAGAAGGCAATGACAAAAGGAGTGTAAGTAAATTTGGGATGTGAATGCCTTGGAATTCATGGATCCACATTCAGTTGCCACAGGCTGTTTTTCTTGAGCCAACTCATCTCCCCTCCTTATATGCCAAAAGAATCTGAGCTGGAAGCCAGGTTTGGAGACTTCTCTTTAAATCTTGCCTAAGTGTTCCATGTAGAAACCAGGTACTGAGAAAAGTCAGATTAATTTGGCCTGTCTGCTTTTAATAAGCTGACAAATATGCACATTGAGTTAAACTGGTGGGAAGTAAATGTGGAATGCTGATACTTCTCTCATTTAGATACATGAATATGCATTGCTATCTGCATCTTCTACTGATTCACTATTTAATGGTATTACGTTGCAAGACTAGAAATGGTATTGGCATATCAGGAAAAAATTGTGTAGAAAGTTTCTCAACAAACAAGAAATTCTGCCATTGTCAGTGGAGCTGCTTTGCTGTAGATAATGTCAGTTCCAGACTGTTCTTCACATTAGCAAAGACAGTGAATTTATTATTCCATGGGACCTGTTAACACTTCCCACAAAGTACTTTAAATGAAATCTTTGGCCTTTTCATATTTGTGCTGTTATATTTCTGTATTTGTACTTCCATATATCAAGTTGTGCATATTTCATGTATGTGCTCATTGCCCTGCTCCAAATATACCGGCACGGAAATCTGCGTTGTAATAGCTGTTCCTCACGTCGCTTTCTTTATTCTAACAACAAAAGCTGGATTCTCTAACTAAGGAGCTTAGAATTGTTTGCCTTTCACCTGTAATGTAAAAATGCAAATTCTGTTGGAGTTTCCTTATCTTCCATTTTAGTAGAGCTGGCTGTGGCAGTTTGTAGTGGATAATTTCAGTTTCAAAACAAAATCTCACGTGCTCACAAATTCCTAACGCTTCAGGAACTGTTTTATTCTGACCACTGTTGTGGGCACTTGGATTTGTATATGCGTAAACAAAAGAAAGCTTTAGGAAAACATTTAAAATTACGCATTTGTTGCTACAGATATAATCAATGTGACTAAAGGATTTCTGCTTTTTTCTGAAACAAGATATAGGTGCATTTTCTCCTTAGGAAGGTTTTTGTATTTAAGCAGAAAATGCAAGACAGTGAAGTGTTCGTTACATTCAGAGCACATGGATAATAAATCTGCTCAAATTAACATGCATCATAATCTTAAACACCCTCAAGTGTCTGGGAAGTTTAACAAAGCGTGAAAGCTGTACCTACTTAGCTCTTTCACAGAGCAATGTGTTTCTCTTTTTCAATTTATTTAGAACAGTGGAGGTGAGTGCCACACAGCTGCTTTTATATATAAGAACACAGGTTGTCTTCTACTCTTAATTAGTCATTGAGACTACCCCACTACGTGTTTTTTTCAGCCCTTCCTGGCTCGACTACCTGAAAACTGCAGTGTTCAGAAATCCAGGCCATAGGTGTGACGGAGTGAATTACAGGTTTTGATGCTGCAAGGAGAACTAGCTCAGAATAGGTTTTACTTCCAAAAACTGCTTATTACACAACTTTTCATCTGTGTTATGCATTCTGTCTGTCTTCTTTTCTGAAAACTGCAAAGATTAACTTGTTGTGTCGTTCTGATCCTGACTTTGGGTATCTTCTCCCTGGCATATGAAAATGATTCAGTTTATTAGGAGGTGTGGTATTACTTAAGGCCTATTCATGCCATTCAGGCAGTCATGATTCTTTTCTGATTGTCTTGTTTGCTCCTTCTCCACAGCACTGTCACAACGCTGATATTAGCTTCTTAGAGGAAACGGAGCTTTGCAGAAGATAGGCTGCTAGGGTAAAAGGGTGTCAAAAGCAGTAATGCGAGCAGGCACAGCGAAGAGAGCGATAGCCATGTTCCCTTCCATTACCACCAGAATTAAAATGGAATAAAAGAGTCGTGCCGGGTTGCACGACTCCATCCTAGTATTCCTTAAAGATCTGCCATCCCCCAGGTGCCTGGTTCCTAAAGGCAGACAGAGGTTTGCCTGACAATTGCTGGTACAGACCCCATGCATTTTAGGACCACCTACAAATGGAGGTGAGGCGTCTGCATAGTCACACTCCAAGATACTTTTTGCTGTTGAACGTGGGCTGTTTGTAGTTTGTTAGATATTTCATGATACTTCACTGAAAGTAATTGTACAGCAAGGTACAACAACACATTTGACTTCTTAATTATAAAACTGGAAGGGGTGTCTGAAGCACAAAGAGGAAGAGCAAGCCAAGGGGGGGTTGCGTTTTGCTCTTAATGGCCTTAAAATAAGTAGCACGCGTTCTGGCGGAAAACAGCCTAAGCCTTGTATCTGTCTGTCTGCAGCTGTCCCAGGAGCAGCTGCAGATTTTGCTTCAACTCCTGCAAAAAGTGTAAACTATCCCCCCAAAATGTTTTTGCTTAAGCGAGGTGGAGCAGATGATGTGTCTCTCACTTCCAGGTTCTTACTCATAACTCTGCGAGCATATTGGACACTTGTTTATAGCACACGGCAGGGAGCAGAAAGGCAGCGTACAGGCGTACCGGCTGTGTTGCTGGGGCTGTAACGCCACGGAGTACTCAGCAAGGTGGTTGAGAGCTCAGCAGGATTGGATAAGTGGGGTAGGTAGCTTGGTTCTTAAGGCTAAGACCTGAGGTCCATCTGAACCTGTCCTTTTCGTTTTCCTCTATCGCCTCTCCCCCTTTTTGGTTAGGCACAAACATCTTCTGACTTTGGCCAATACAGATTTTCTCAGATGAACGTGGGTTCCCTGAAGACGTTGAACGGGCAGATCGATTTGTGGGTCTTTGGTGAAGAAAATCTGCCAATGAAGTATTTAAATTCTTCTCATCTCTAAATTAGAAAAGGAACTAAGATGAAATTATAGAGCCAGCTCTTGCTGGCTCCTCAACAGCCATTTCTCTTCCCAGGCTGGGAGGCCCAGGGGCGCAGGGTAGCCGGGAGGGCAGAGCAGTGAGCCTGCCACGGCTGCTGCTGGAAGGAGCGAGCTCTGCTGTCAGCACCCATTATGGGAAGATTGTGCATTAGGTCAGTAGTTCACTTTTTTGCCTGAAAAATGACACGGGCTGTTCTTGAACCTACAGAACATCGCATCAGTAATTTGTGTTCCTCCTGATCTCCAGCATGGTGCTGTTGATGGTTATGATACCATGTGAATTATTAGTATGACACTAAGACAATATCTTTCTCTATTTTGAAAACCTCTTTCACTTAACGGGCTTTCACCCCTGCTAGCCCCTTGCATCAGAGTATTTCTCCCTTCCCTGTCCCAGCAGCTGACCCCAGCCTGTGCTGTCTCCTTTCTGTGCACTTCTCCTGCAGCATCCAGCAGCCGCTGCCAGCCCAGCAGGGGTCTGGGATGCTGCAGGAGATGGAGTGGTTTCAGCAAGAGCACCGCTCTGCTGGCAAATGTGGGTTTTACTAGGGACCCTGGGCTAAATTTGAAAGATGCTCTGTGGCCTACAGTAAGCAACATGGGTTTTACAAAGATTTTGGAGCAGAGTCCGTTATCAGAGAATCCTGTAGGATTCTGGGACCTTTGAACAAGAGGTGTTGTCTTTAAAACTGATATAAAAGTTGCACAAAGCCAAAATATAGATGGATGAAGCTTCACAGCACTCCAGCCACACTGATTACGTTCTGGTGCGTGCACAAGCTGTTCCAAACCTTTCATTTGCTTTTGATAGAAAAGTGCAGAGCACCGTGCCATGACCTTAGGAGCCAGGTATCTAGGAGAATCAGGGAAATTGCAAATCGAATCTGTTCCAGATTAAGTCAAGACCAAATGGAGATTGATTTAAAAGTATATATATACTGTTGCCTTATCAGCAGTGCCAGAGGGAGAGGATTATTACCTGTGAGGAATTATTATAGGACAAGAAATGAATGGCTGCCTGGCAAGCTGGCAGATACTGGCTTTATTTATCTTTGCTCTTCTCAAGACTAGATGGTTAGCACAACAAAATCAAGGGAAATGTGTACGTCAAATTAAAACAAAACTATTTCTGTACTGGCTTTGCAACCCCATGGCATCATCAGATACAAGGGCAGAACGTCACTTTTCTGCAGGTGGTTGGATTTCCTGTTGACTGAGTAATAAATGTGTGGAAGGATCCTGAGGTTTGCTGATCTGATCGTGTTAGTCTTCATAACTATCTGTAAGCATTTGGCAATAAAACCTTTATTTGAAACTTCCCAACTCTTCATATGATAAAAGAATGGAGATTTTATTCTGTCTTAGCCACCTGCTGTTTCCTCCTGTGGTAAAGTACATTCGTAGCTATGGGAACAAAAACTGAAGAACTCTGACACCCACGTGTGCTGAAGTTGATTTATAGAAGGGCTTGAAGTGGTGCCATGAATTGTGAGGTATGGAACTCGCTGCCGTGGAGTTTGATGGCTCTCAGTGAGCGCTCGGTGCCATGCTGTCACAAGTTACTTAGAAGATCCGTGACGTTGTGGATGTTACGTTCCCCACTTAGTCTTAATTGCACAAAAGCAATTTAAAAAACAAAATAAACAAACAAAAACAAACCAAACCTGATGAATTGTGAACGCATTCAAATGCTTTTCTGATGCTTGTTCTGTGACCCTGTTCTAACTGCATAGTGAAACTTCCAGAGATAAAGTATTTTATTAAATAGGGATGACGTATGTTCAGAATCAGGATTTAGTTACTGTTTTCTAGGCTCACATTTGGGTAGTTAACATTAAAAATCAAAACTGAAACCGAAAAGCAACAAACTTTGATTGAAATTGAGTGGCTGATGAATTAATTAGCCTTTTTAAAGAAAGGCAAGATCATTTGTAACATTTACATGGATTATTTTCCAACACCCCAACAAATCAGATACAAATTTCATCACGTTTGTGCTCTTCTCAATGGATGTTGATTCATAGTCATCATTAATTTTCAAGCTGCCTCTCTTGCGGACTTCAAAATAATTGTCACATAGAAATCTGTTAGCTTTGAAAGATGAACTGTTACCTCCTGAATACTTATTTTCTTGCTGTTTTACTTTGAATAATGCTTCAGTTATTGAAAGCCAGGTGCCCTCGTGGGCACAGGAGAACTAAATGTGATGTCCCTCATAAATGTGTTTGTATCTGGAATGCACTGTAGGAAGAGTGGCTCCCGTGAGGATTTGATGTGTTCATTCGGAATATACACAGCTGCTACACGTACTTTGCCTTTAAAATATTCCAGTCTGATCTAGTTTTTGACTTGCTTTTGCTGAGGATTGGTGTATTTTAATAGCAAATAATTCACCAGTGCATAAAATGTGCACTGCTTTCTGGATAGGGACTTAGCACCGCTTATCCTGGAGTAACTGGTGCCTCAGCAGTCAAGCAGGCTGTGTCTGAAATGATCGTCTCGTTCAGGAGCTTGGAGGACGTCTGCCAAACCTCAGCCTGGTGCGCAGCGTATGGTTTTTTGTATGTAAAGTTTCATGGTGATGTGTGCAGTATCTTTGTGCCTCCTGCCCCGCCACTGTCTTGTGTGTTGTCAGCCTGGGTTTGCGTGGTGCGGGACGGCAGCGAGGGTCCTGGGTGT
This sequence comes from Anser anser, assembly GCF_964211835.1. Lineage (NCBI taxonomy): Eukaryota > Metazoa > Chordata > Aves > Anseriformes > Anatidae > Anser > Anser anser. Next base: position 1,946,351 of record NC_139738.1, on the reverse strand, counting down.
TTGCCCTGCGAAGCACGCATTAAAAATGCAGTGGACGCAACAGAAAGCAAACGAATGCAATGTGATGTAAATACAGGGTGCCCCAGGGGGCTCCTGCAGCAAACGCTCCTGAAGTGCACCTGAACCGGGTTGCTCTGGAGATGGCATCCCAGGGGATATACAGTTAGTGGTGAAAAAGAGTAAGCAAACGGGAATATTTTGCTGAGCATAGGCTCGGGCCAAATCCTGGAATTGTTTATTAGATGGCGAGGACAGCGGAATTCACGCCTAAAAGAAAGGTGTAGGGTTTTCGTGTCAGGTCCTGCAGACTATCGATCCGTCTGGAACGCTGACCGGTGCCTAAGGTGCGAAGATGAGATAGCATCGAGGCTGAGCAGGACAGTCTGGCTCTCACAACTGGAAACTATGAACGAGACCTGACATTTCTGCTGCGGAAAGCCTGAATCAGAGGAAAGGTAACTGTAAGCATTGCACAGCCACTCAGGTACTTCAGCAGACTGAGACTGGAGCCTGACGCTTGCAGGGCAGCACTGCGATGTCAAACGGCAGAAATGCATCGACCTCGCTTGCTGTGGTCGGCGTGGAGGGGCGAAGAAGAACAGCCGTGTCTGAGAGCTGCGGGGTGAAGGGCGGCAGCTTCTCCAGCAGCTGTGCTCTGCATTTTGAGCTGCGGACACATCCCTGTCATCCTGCTCCTTTGCATCAGTTTTCCTTATCTAAAGAAAACTACTTTTTCCATTCATTTGTCAGGCTTGTTTGTTTAGATTTCAAGTTCTCAAAGGCACAAATTGTCTTACCCTGTGTATTTCAATGGCACATAAGCAGGCAGGCGCTGTTCTGGTTGGGATTTCTTAGGCAGCACCCTCATACTTAGATGCACCTTGAGAATTCTCTCTAGAATTTAGGCAGACCTGAAGGCGTTGCTGTCTTGTGTCTGGGGACACAGCATGCAGTGATGTGCATCGCTTGCTGGCCATTTTCCCTAATTCTTCATTAATCTTCCCCTGCGAGTTAACGAGGGGAAATACATTGTCTTTGCCAAGAAAAGGAATCAGAAGTCTGAAGACAACAGCTTGCATATTTTTAATCGGCAACTGTAGACTTGATTTCTCAACCTAAGCAAGCATGGGAGTATACCTTAGCAGTATGTAGGATGCTGTTTGGACACAGGGGAGGCATTCAAACAAACAGGAGATTTTTTTTTTTCCTTCTCAAATGAAGTAGCTCCCCATTAATGTTGGTTGCCTACTGAATGAAAACCATCCCTAAGGAATTACAAGTGAGTTATCTTTTTTACTTATTTCCTAACATACCCAAGCATTTCCTTGAGTGCTTTTCTTTTTTTTTGAAGGAGTAAAACAAAATAGGTGCATGTATCCTATCTGAGAGAGGGGAAGCAAAGAGTTAATAAAAGATTATCCCAGGTGGCTGAACACTTGAGTTGCAGTGAAAGGCTGGTAACATTCATTTAGCTCCTGTGCTGGTTTCTACCTGTCAGCAGCTCCTGATACACTACTATACAGGGAATAAAAAATGAGCTTGCTCAGACCAGAAGCAGCAAGCATCCTTAGGAACTTTCTGATGTTGCATTAAAGACCAACCTGCAACGTTATTTTTTATTATTTAAAAGAGGCTTTGGAAATATCAGTGATGTACATATGGTCTTTGCTGCTTCCTCTGGTATTTTGTTCACTTGATTCTCTCACTGGAATATGGATGATGCAAGCACCATTAAATGCCTCAGCCCAGATAAAGGTAAGGAGAAATGTTATTTTAACCGCCTTAATATTACCTTAAACCACCTCTAGAGTGAGTTACACTATGGAGAAAAATAGAGTTAAGAGCTTTTTTTGGACGCTTGTTTTGTAATTCAAACTTAAACCCTTAAAACAAATACGTAGCAGTTTCTTAAGGCAGCCTTTTGCTGTACCATACCTTTGCCTCCTGTTACCTCCAAACCTTAAATAATACATGTATTTCCAATGGCTGCTGCTTCCTGCATGAGTGCAAAGAGGCACCAGGTATATTTATGTCCCTTTTCTGCTCGCTGAAGTAGCTAGCTGTCACCATAAAGAAAGGCTTTCTATTTTTAACTATAGACCTTCTGCTACCCACATTAGAAGAAAGAAAAGAGACTTCGTTATTATTGTGAGTCAGCTGTATTGTGTTTAATATGTGACTTGCTTCTAATTAGATAGCTTCTTTACACCCAGCAAATGAGTGCATAATATCAATTTGGATTGAAGTTGTCCCCGGTGGAGTTATACCGGGGATGAATTCAGTCCTCCAGTCCTCTCTGTGAACTGCCTCAGGCTCTTATAACTCTGCTGCAGAAGTTATCTGCAGCTGGAACTCGGAGGTCAAACCTCTGGCTTCTGAAGAAATTTGCAGTAATTCAAGACCAATTCTCTAAACCCTGCTTTTATTTATGAAAAGCTTTATCTTCTAGTTGATTTATTTAGGCAAATATTGGCGAAATCCTTAACTGCGGTATATTTTAATTTAATCAAGTGTCTACTTGCTTGTCTGTGCGCATTTTGTATTTTATGCCTATTAAGCTTGTGGTTTTGTGATAGTTACACAACAAGCCCTGTGACTCTGGTGTGTTGAGAAAAGCTGCTCCGTGTGTGCTGGGTGCTGTTCTTCCAACACCTGCACGGCTGGGGGAGAGCCGAGCCGTAACTGCCTCCCTGTGTTTTCAGCTAGTAGAGTACACCCTGACACGCTCGTGAGTATCCTGCTGTATCTGCTGGAGGACACACTCACTCAAGTTTGCTTTCCTTTTGTAATGTTTGCTTAAGGATCTTCACCAACGCTGTGCTGCTGCCAGGTGGTGTCGTTGTAAGCTGGGTGCTGGAAGCACGCTGAAAAGAAGTGGGGTGGCTTAAATGAACAGAGCTTCAAGGAGCTGAAGCTGCAGGCAAGACCTTTAATAGAGTTACTTTTTGAAGGGTGGCCTCCTTCCCACCATTCGTGGTCTCAAGAGGAGATGCGGTTCCCCTCTCACTTAGGTATGAAGCGGTGGTGGTGCAGCGTGGTTGCTCTACTTGGGGTGAAAGTGGTCTCCTCCTCCCCTGTACGAGGAGGCCTGTGTTTGTGGTGAGCTGGCATTTGGTTACGAAACATCTCTTCCCATTGCCTTAGTTGGATCTGGAGCTGAGATCTGACGTCTGTCTCCTGGAAAACACAAGTATTCTGCCTTCAGATCATCTGCTTGACATCAGGGTGACCTTATGAAAGCGACAGGATCCACATCATTTTAAAATTAGCTTACGTGTTGGTGGGTGACCGTATTGCATCACCCTGGGACGGCCTCAGTGCATTCATTGTCTGTTGGTGTTCCTATTTATGAAGGAGAGGAACAGCTCTTCTTTCATTGATTTAGCAAGAGATTTAGGTTAGATATAATTAGGTCTGGAAGATGAAAATGTGGCCAGAACTCAGCTGAAGAAGCTAATACATCCAGCCTTCTTTGCTCCACGTGCATGAGTGCAGTGGAGTGAGAGGAACAGTGCACATCGTATATTTGTTATGTAAAGGAAGGATCAGTGAACCAATTAGGTTAAAAAGGTTTATTTTTGTCTTTAGAAAACACTTCAAGCCTGATTTCTTACTGACTTGCACCTTGTGATGTCAATTGCACTCATAAAAAGCAATTGAAAGATGTTTCTGAAGCTTAGTTCTTGATTCGTGTCAGTGGAAGAGCTCATCAAGCCCACTTCTCACAAGCAGAAATGACGACACAGTCGTGCTTTGCAATAGAGATTTGAAATTTGCTGGAATGTGCCCTTGGCTTTCCTTATGCAGTCCTACCCGTTTGTTACTGAAGAAATAACATCAAGTAACTAACGTGAGTCTAAAAGTATTAAACACTGGGAAGTAGAAAATAGGGTTTCTTACTGAAAGTGCAGTGATTTGCCGTACTTCTCATTTAGAGAGGCATTTATCCAATTAATTAGAGGCCTTCATCATATGAAATGATGAACGTCCCGCTTCTAAGACACTTCTAACAGGGAACGTTTTAGTGGTGTGTTTAGCTGCCGTGAGTCCTTGTCTAACTCTAGGTATGTAAATTGGGAATTCTCAGTTGAGGAATTGCATTGTCCTTGGTATAAATCAAAAGCAGCTTCTATCTACGGCAAGGCATGTGAGAGGAAGGTGTTGCTACGGCTTGATGTACGTGCCAGTTCTTTTCAGGACTTCAGGAGGTGAATGTGAACCTAGCTCAGCTAGCAGGGGCGACTTTCTGGCTCAGGGACTTACAGAAGATGTTAAACAGCGCTGGCCTCTGCGGACCGAAAGCCGTTAGGTGGCAGAGCACAGCTCAGTTCTCTGGCATGACGTGGCCAGACACAGAGGGCGGGTGGGCCAGCCCTGTACACAGCAAAGTTCAGAAACACCATTAAATGTGGATCTCTGTAAAACGTTTTCCCAGGAGCCCGCTTTCAGAGGTGAGCCTGTAAGCCGGCTCCTTTCCAGCCTTGCAATGCCTGCTCGCCTCCTGGTTCTGCGCCCCGGGGGGAGCGAGGCTGGCAGGCTGCTTTGGGTCAGGAGGGAGGGGATAGAGAGACCACAGCTAAAAATAGAAATAACCTTTTCTATAAGAGCCCAGAAGCAATCACATCCTGTATCTTTGCCCTATCTACAGAGTCCAAGACTAAAAAACACCAGGCAATAAGCGGCGTTGCTGACCTGCAGCCCTGGGTGGCCCTCGGCTCGCCAGCCCTGTGCGGGTGCTCCCTGGGCACTGCTTTTCAGCTTCCCCCTTGGGAATTTCAGCGGGTGGTTCCTGCTTAAGGACAGAACATAATTATGATCATCTTCCAAGCCTGCAGAAGGACTTGCAATTAGTTTCTAAGATGTGCAGATGCTAGGTTCTGTAGAGTGATGTATTTTTGAAAGGAAGATGAGAAGCCGATGAGTGAACGTGCTTTCTCGATAATAGTCACAAATGTTAAAAATGTTTAAAACAAAAAATGAAATCAAACCAATCCCCCCCCCCCAAAAAAAAAAAAAAAAGCCCACAACTCCAAAGTAATTGGAGTGGAGCTTGAGGCAGGGATCTCACATGAAAGTGCATTTGCCTGATTTCAGCCTCCAGAAGGCCGTTAACCTCCACCCTGCGCAGCCTGCACTGCAGTAACAGCACCGCTGGAAATGTCAGTGCCCTCCGTCGCTCTAAAATCAGGTTTCTGTCTTCATGGCTCAGAGCACTTCACGCTCCTGTTCAGAAGAGGCCGACTGCGTGTTGTGAACTGTGGCGTATGTTCGGGTAACGTAGTGATTGCTTTGCCCGTTCTTTTCAGTTTAATGAGCAATCATGTTTTCTTACAAGGCAGGAACAAGAAAAAAAAGCTTTATTTTCTGAGAATAGCTAGTAGTTAATGAAAAGGATGTTGTCACCTCCCCACCACTCCTGCTAGTCCAAAGAAAATGTCCAAAACCATTTAAGGCCCTACGAAAGTGTTTCCTTGTTAACAAAGTTGAAAGCCAAAACGTGGCTCTGAGCTAAATCTCATTTTCTTCAAGTCAGTGCGATATTGAAACGTTAGATAAATAATTCTTGTTCGTCATGCCTGTCAGTAGAGGCTGGAGCTCTGCCATGGCCCCCGTGCCTGATCATCCTGATTCCCAGGAAGAAGTCACAAGGATGGGAGGCCGATACGTTCCTTTACTGAACTTGCTGGGCACAGGACTTCTGGGCTCTCAGGTCGTTTAAATACAAGCCATCTGCTTTCTCATTTTACACTGACGATTCTGATATCTGGCTTTCAGCAACGGATGGGCTGACCGAGGGGCTGCAGAGGAAGCTGGCCACTCTCACCGGTTTGGGAGAAGTTTGGGAGATAGAATGAACTCCTTGTGAAAATACATCTTGGTAGCAGGTCTTTTCTTAACGCCTCTCAGTCTGTCTGGTTTTCCTGCACCACCCTGCTTCGAATTCTGGATTCTTAAAGGTATTTTCTTAGAAGGTGCTCAATAATACTGATGGATATCTTCCCTCCCAACGTGCCTTAATCTCCCTTTCAGTGTTTATGACCCATGGCACTGAACAGATGGTAAAGTGCTGAAAGATCTTTAAATGTAAAGAGTTTAAGCTCTTACTTTAGTCAGTGTGTGGGTATTTTCTTGTAGCCAAAGGTTGGAAGCGATGGCTTTAGAGTAACATTAAGTCTATCTCCAGAAGAAACTTAAAATCTTTATTTTACGCTGACATTTGTCTACAGATGTACAAAATGTCATTATTACAGCTCTGCAAGAAAAAAAAATCAATTTTTTCCCATGAGCTCAAGAGAACCGAACACCATGGAGGGAGATGGGCTGGCTGCTGCGATTACACGGGTGTGGGTGTTGTTGACAAATACTTACTCACACAAATAAAATAAGAGATTTGGGGATCAGTTCATTTTAATAATGCAGATTTCTAAGGAGCATTGGAAGGCTCTGGATGTGTCCGTGGTTGCTGAGCCAAGGCAGCTGTGTCGGGGCTGGCCCCTCGGGATCCGTGGCCTCGCACACCTGAACAGAGAGGTATTTAGGTAACACCTGATAGCTCGGCTCCGTTCAGAGCCCGTGCCGAAACGCTGCGCTTTGAAGCACGCAGGGTGGGAAGCAGAAGGCAGTAAACAACCGTGCTTCCACCTGCTGCTGCGCAGCTTTAATCCCGGCGGTGGATTACTGCGCTTAGCGGGCTGCCCAGATGGCCTGGGCCGGCTGCCGCGGCCCCGTGCCCACGCCAAAGGTCAGTGGAGCGCTCCCCGGAGAGGCGAGGAGCCGGCCGCTCGCCTCGCTCGGGGTAGTGGCATGGGGCGGCCGCCGCTCTGAGCAGCCACGGGGAGCGTGGTTCTGACCCCGCACCCATCCCGGTTTTTCCTGCCTTGGAAGTCAGCGGCACCAGCCCACAGGGATTGTTTGGGGAATTCTTAATGCGGCCGATGCGGGGTTTAGTCAACTGATGAAAATAGAAATGTTGACAGATGTGGTGTGTGCGCCGGCAGAGTGTACTCGCTGCATCCCTCGTGCTGGGAGGCGGGTGGTCTTCACCCAGCGACGATGTCTGTGCCCCCTGTTGGGGTGTGTTGGGCTCGGAGCCATACCCCAGCTCAGGTGTTGGTCTAGGCTATGCTGAGTGATGTGCCTCTCGACCAGATGTTTGCTTTTGTTGTCGGCCTTCTGAAGCATCCCAGCACGTAGCGCTTCGGTGCCAGGAGCAGGCATACCAAGATGAAGATGAAGACCTCAGGCAGAGGTACCCAAGGTGCAGCGGTTCTGTGATTGCTGCAGGTTTTCCAGGCCTTTTGCCCGGTGTTTGCAGGAAGTACAACGGTGAGGAGAGAAGGAAGTGGGGAAAGAGCACCCGGATAAATGGCACCGCACCAGATGGCATCGGGAGCTTTTCTTTCCTCCTTTAATTTTAGTACTTCTGCTGTGGGATTGCAATCGTTTTCTTGTTACTCTGCGGCCGTTAGGAGGAAGATTTCCCTGGATGGGAAATAGCAATGCCTGTATTAGAGTCCGTATCTGTGTCACTAATTGCTGCCAGTGTGTCTCTAAGTATTTTAGAGTCAGCCCTTGTGATGAGGTCAGGTCGGTAATCTGGCGAAGTGGGTCTGTAGTGTGAAGCATGCCCGTGCGAGGCCAGGCGGAGTGTAGAGCTGTGAAGTGACAAGCCTAATCCGTGCGGATTTGCCGGTCAGTTACAGCACCAGGCTGCAATGTTCAATGTTCCGGCAGTCAATATACTGAACGTTAAAAACCAATTCATTACGTACACCTGAGGTATCTTTTATGCGAGCCTCAGTAGCTGGCCGAAGGAGAGCAGTTGGCTGTGCACGCTGAGACCTGACGTGCACCAGCTTCTTGCTGCACTCAGATCTGAATTTACCTCTCGTGTTGCTTCTCTTTCAGTGCCTTGTGCTTGAATCCTGGTGTGTAGGAGGCACTAGAGAGATCAGAGGCTGGACTAGGTATTGACATTTCCTTTACTGCAATTTTTAGTCTTTTCTACTCTAAGGACTACACCTGTTTCCCTATGTATTAAGCACTTTTTAATATGTTTCCCTTTCCTCAGCAGTAGACCATGCGTGTTGGAAAGGCATCCACCCGTCCTGGTGGGTTGCATTAATCATAAACCGATGGCTTGGTGAGGACGTTCATTTTACTCGCTTCCCTCTCCCAAACCATAGCTTTGGCAAGATGCTGTGTCTGTGTGATGGAGCCTGGCTCTCCTGCCACTGTTAACGTGAATAAGTTCTTTGACGAGGCCTTTGTCATTCCAGCATTGTTCTCCAGGTCTTCTGAATTCCCCTTTTAGCTAAGCCACGGGGCAGCCTGCAGGCTCGAACACTGTTGGTCTTCAAATCTTTGTGTGCCATGAAAACCCTTTGGTACGTTTGGAGAATAATAAGTTTTTAAAGTGCCACGGGGAAACGTCTTTCATCTGCACATTTTGTCAGGTGAGCAAGACTTTTCTGGGGATGTCAAGTGAGGCAAGAATAGAAACCCGTTTCAATAGGCTTATATCCTAAGTACTCGGCGCAGTATCTTAGGAGCTGGGAGAGGGATTAAGTCACGTTTAACCCTTTGTTATTTCCTGTTCCTTTCCCCCGCGGTTACCACTGTCCAGCCACAATCAGTACATAGAAGGGCTTGTTAGAACATTTCATTTTTCTCTGTTTGTGATCATCTTAACAGGCCTGAAGGATGGACTGATCGTGTCAGCTGAAAGGATTTACATTAACCTTCTCTTGGTAGGCCTCAGATTGCAAATCTGCCTTTAACTTGAGTGCCAGCTGCTGACGTTTTGTTGCATGTATAACCTGGAAGGCTGCAAGCAAGCTTTCTGATCAGGTTGCAGGAGGAAACAAAAGGAGCTAAACAAGCACAGTACTTCTGGTTTATTGCAGAAAGTTGCCTTAATTCTGTCTCCTTGTAACTGAGACCTTGGAGTTGAGTCGTATCTGCCCCCCTGTGAGGTACAACAGTGCCATCCTCCCTTTTTACCAGCAAAGTTCTCCTGTCTGCAGCAGGGAGGCTGCACACAGATACTTGCTGATTGAAGAAAGGCAGAGAAGTGTGTGGTGGAGCAGGTAATTAGGCTGACCTTTGTCAGGTCTCGTTCTGGCCCGTGCTAGACCTGGCTTCCTGCACCAGAGGGTTGGGATCTGCAGGGGCTCGTGCCTGTGGCGTAGCAGTTTGCAGCCCCCCGTTTACACGCGGCTCAGCGCTGCGCAGAAGGCGCTTCTCCTCCGATGGCAGGAGGGTGATGGGCTTGCAGTTGTCTCACCGAACTCCTCTTGAGAGAGACATTAGGGGTATGGAAGGCTATTTCCCCAGCGTTGGAACAAAGCTGAAAGCAACAGGGGTGTACACAGGCATGTTGCTGCCTTTGACCCTTAGCCCAGACCCGCTTTGTTTTTTCTTCAGGGTAAATCTCTGGCTGAGCTCTGCGGCCAGCCTAACATGCGACCGTCGGACACAGGTGGTGAAATAAACATCTTGTACTTGGGAGTCAGGCATCTCCACAATTAACTGCGATACAGCTTTCTCACACTGCGAAAGGAGGAGTGGGAAGCACTTAATGAGTATGTTTTAAACGGGCAATTTGTGCTCAGCTCGTCGAGCTAGAAGCATGTTGGGCTCCTTGTACAGATCACAGATGGCAAGAGCAATTGTATATTGTACTTAATGCAGATTAAGAGGTTGTGATAACATAAATGACAGATTTCTGTATCTGGAGTGTATTGGATGCATTTCAAAGGGAATGAGATAGTGACTTAGTGCTTTTTAAAAATTAATACTTACCTGCTTTTCTCTCTGCCAGTTTTCAAGTACTGTGTTCCTGGTTTCTGTGAGCAGCAGTTGTTCTGTACAGGGTAGCTGCCTGCCTTGTGTCCTAGGAGAGCATCCTCTATGGCGTTGTCTCAGTTTGCAGAGACATTTCTACACGGATTGTGAGATGGGAAGATGCCGCTAACTAAGGCAAAAAAAAAAAAAAAAGATTTTTTTTTTTTTAACCTTCTTATTTTTCTACAGCTGCAACATGTGTCACCTAAATCCCTTGACTGGATAGGGCAGAACACGGCTTTAGGATTAGTGCATACGGTGGATTTAGGATTTCAAGCAAACATGTTGCTGTGTTCCCAGCGTATCTAGTTTTTCCTGCCTGGAGAGAAGTATTCCTTCTTTTATCAGGCATGCCCATTAAAATATTGAGGAGAACCTTCTGAGAAAAGATGAAGATTTGTACAGTGATATTTTGAAGAGCTGGATGAGAAGAGGATGTGATCATTCTTTTGTTTCAGAACTGGAAAGAGAGAGACCGAAGAGCTTAAGCACCTCGACAGATTCACAGCGCAAGGCAAGGGTGACTTGGGAGGGCAGGGAGGGAATGGACTGTGCTGTTAACTTTGCACTTATTTACTGCGATGGATATTGCTGTTTGTTTCTGAAGAACAAGTAAAGCCACCAGCAAGAGTGGGACTTGCAAAGCCGTCAGTCGTCAGATGTCGGAGAGGGGTCCGGCCCGCTGTGGAGCCGCCGCTGCCAGGAGGAATCAGCATGGAGAAGGCAACAACTGTGAGCAGGTTCGGTGGCCTGGTGGCTGCTCAGCAGCTGGTAATGTAGCACAGGAAAAGAACGTCGTCGGGAGGCCTTTCTGTCCAGAAGTGGGTTCGTCTGCATGCCAGCTTGCCTCAGGGGCCTGCGTCCAGCCTGGGTCGTCTTTAAAATGCTGAACTGAAACCGACCCCATCCTCCAAGCTGGACACATGGGTATGTCACCCCGAATGAAAGTATTTTGCTGGTTTTTTAATAGTCTGTACCTGAACTAGGAGGCCTGAATTTATTGTGAAACTGCTCTGTAACAGCCTGAACAATACCACTGGAGTTTGGAAATCAACGATTATCCTGAAATGTTTTTTCCTGACACTATTCCTATACCATTACACTGAAAAAATTGCAACTACAGGACCTTGATCTCTGCTAAGGCCTGCAGTGCTTGTGTTCACTTCTGAAGCTGCCTTTTGTCTTAGAAATGGATGCTCCAAAAAGTCCCTTGCTTCAAAATAAGTTTTCGGTTGCCCGCCTGGCTGAAGAGTTTTTCTGGGTTGGCGGCAGCATCGTCGCTTCTCCTCGATGGAAAATCGGCCATCTTGGTAAGATGCAGGCTGAGCGCCTGCTGCTTAATTGCTCAAGACACTATCATCTGGAAGGCTTTTATGCTTAAGTCTTGTTTAGTGACAACTTGGTCTAGCACTGGTGGAGAGGAAAATAAGAACTTGAGACACAACCCCGGTCCCGTGTTATTTTATAGCATTTGATTCATTGCCAGGGCGCTTCTTGGTCTTCGAGAACCTCTCAGTTATGTTTCCGTTATTGTTTTATTTTTATTTCTCTGGAAATGTAGCTGCAGTGTTGTACCCTTTGGCTTGTGTGGACTTCTGAAATTTTCCATCCTCTCCCTCTCTCTCTGTACCCAGGAAGACAGGTTTGCCCTCTGGTCATAGTTGGAGAATTTGTACAACTCTTCACTCTGTTTTTTCGTGCAATATTTGTCTTGTTTTCCATCTTTGAAGTAAGCATTTGGAAGTATTCCTGTTGTCTTCTTCCATAGTAGGCCACTGAAGTCTTGTAAGGTTATTTTTATATATACTGGCATGTAGTTGCAATGTCCTTAAGCTTCACAACTGTCTGAGAAAGGTCACTTTTTGCTTCCTAGCAGAATTTCTTCTCCAAAGTTAATAAAAGCAGTACAGCTAGCTGGGAATGGTTAGAGAAATACTATATCTCCTGTTCCAGTAGATGGATTTTAATAAAAGTCTTCCTGTGACACTCGTGCCCAGTGAGGCCATCTGCAGTGGCCTCAGTCAGGAACACCTGTTGGGTTGGAAGCACTTTCTGTCCCACTTGTCACCACCAGATATTTTCTCAGCAAGACAGTTGCAGGCATAGACAGCTTAGAAACTAACGGGAACTTCTGCAGAGGCTCAGAGATGCCGCAGCGCTCCGTTTCTGCGTTTCCTCGATCCAGACGGCTGAGGGACTCCAGCTCAGGAGCGATGGAGGGCTGACAGGCTGACCTCAAATTAAGACTTCAATTCCAGCAGGATTTACAGGATCTCTTCCCTCATTAACGTCTCCTTTGGTAGGGGCTGTGCATTTTTGTGACGTGTTCAGTCTTGCATTCTCTCTGGTGTGCAGCAAAAACACGGTCCCAACCATTGCTGGCAGAATTATCCAGATACCTGTTCTTTCAAAGATATTGTGAGATTATTATGATACTTTTATTTTAATTTTTTGGCCAATTAAAAGAATATTAGAGAGTCCTGAAATTTAGTGAGTCTTGAGTCAGTGAGAGCAAGCAGAGGAGTGAAAGTTCTGGCACTAACACTAAGACAGTTGATTTAAAGGAGAGAAAAGACCTGCTCACAAGGCTTTAGGAATGCAAAAGTCTGTGTATAGACAGGAAACACCTTTGGCTGACTCTTGACTATGCCACTGCTGCGTGACAGTGTCCTGTTGTCTGGGGTGTTTTGGGTTGGTTGGGGGGTTTCTGTTGTTTGGTTGGGTTTTGATTTTTCTGTGTGTGTGTGTGTGTACTGGACCTTGGTCGTGAATCTTTTGACAAAGCTGATCCGTGTTTAAAAATACTCAAGTGACTCAATCCCTCTAACTTCTCTTCATTTTCACATGCTAAAGTACTCCCACACCTCCCCACACGTACACCAACTCCCCAAAACTCCAAAAGGACAATAATGCTACTGAACCATAAATAAGTAACAGAGGTTAGAACATCTTTCTAACAATACATGTGAAATGGGGCTTTTTTTCCATGTATCAGGATAAATTGTAGGGATTTATGATCTGTATAGTTCTGTTGTTTCTCATTACTTTGAAAATTTTAATAGTAACTATAAATGTTACTGTAAACTGTGAAAAACCACTCTGAATCTCTGCTGTATCAGTCCAGTGTCACTCAGAAGGAACACAAGAAAGGGAGCTCAGTACGCTAGGTTCCACTTTCTTGTGTCTGTATTTTGTCCAGACGCAAATTGAGGAGTGCAAATTGTGTGTCCAGCAAGGCTTCTACATATTGCAGCAGCTCAAATTAAGCACTTGGAATGGGAATGGAAGGGTATGTACCTTGTGCCAATTCTGACCTAGGACTTCATACTTATTAATATGAGAATGGAAACTTTTACGTTTACAGGTTAGTTCATGGATGCCAAGAGTCTGCTTGATTTCGTGATCACATCACATAACCTCTTCTAGCAGACAGTACAGGAAAGCTTACCCGTTGAACTGAATTGGTAATTGAGCAGCTTCTTGCTATGTTTTCTTCCTGTAAAGGTGATTTTAAGGGGAACAAGATCTGACTGACTGATATCACTTTATTTTCTTTTCAGTGGAAAGATGTATGAGTTCCATGCAAGCTGGCACCCAAATGATCAAGCTCCGTGGCAGTTCCAAGGGACTGGTCCGTTTCTATTACCTGGATGAGCACAAGTCATGTATTCGCTGGAGACCGTCTCGAAAGAATGAGAAAGCCAAAAGTGAGTGTCAGCCACAGAGCCTTTCTTCTGATCCCTCCTAAGATCTTGCCCTCTTTTAAACAAGCCAGCATGAAAGGTTCGGTGCAGGTGATCCAGTGAAACGTGCTTGGATTTAAAGAATGTATTTTATGATGATTAACAGTTGATGATTTACTTTCCCTATTCCAGAAGTATGACCTAGTGCAAAAGCATGAGAAAGCTGCATTTGTTTATGGCTTGTTCACACTTATTTCTTTACATTAAGTTGTCCATTATTTTTATTTCCAGTGCAGTGCAGCTAGGGTTTTGTTGTGCTTTGGGAAGAGGTGATGAGAGACAGTACTGGAAGTTGTGTATGAGGAGGTGTTGGTTCATTATGATCCCAGTAAGAAATGCTCTCAGACTGCAGTTATGAAGCTGTTTAAGATGCGTGAAACTGCACGGGCAAAGAAGCAGTACAGGGGAGATGGCATGTCTGGGTGTAACATCAGCTGAAAATTGGTTTGGGGAGAGGGCCTGTTACCGCTCTCTTCCTTGCAACTGCTAGTTACCTGCTTTCAGCATAGAGACGTTCAATAATGCAATCTTTGTTCTATTAGTAAGTTTTTCCTTTTAAACTCTAGCCATTTGTCTGTGTATAATATTGTGTCCAGCTGCACAGTAGCCATACCATAGCAAACAGATGTCTGTTCCTTATAATCTCCAGAGAACAATGGAACAAAGCAAAACAAAATTTGTCCCCTTTTTTTTTTAATTATTATTATGATTAGAATTTCTCTTCTCTCAGCTTGGGAACAGGAACATTACAAGAGAAATAAATTGTTCATGCAATTATAACATACCCAGTCTGTGAATGTTTATCATCTGCACATCTCTACATTAAACCAAAAAGTAGAAGAACTGGAATTTACTGATAAGATGAATCACTGTTCTGACCAACTGCAGTCTTTTTTTATGCTCTGTTTGACCTCTCGAAGAGGTAGAAATTTTGATCTTAGAGGGATGCATGGAACCGAATTCTCATCTGTTTTGTTCTTGTACCTAGGGAGGAAGTAAAGTGCCTGTCAGATAAAAGCACCCTGCCTGGACTGGGCATGCCTGATCCTCTCTGCCCTTAGCATGAATTAGAGCAGGGATGGTATTCACAGCGTGGTGGACTTTGACTGTGGCCCATTCTGAAGGAAATCTACAAGAAAATGGAAGCTAGAAATATTATCCTGTTGTATTAATTGCAGGTTGTTTCATGTCTCAGTTTTCTCAGGCTCAAGTAAAATCTGAATCTTACCTAAGCTAATTTTGTTATAGATGATTTTTCTCTTTGTTTGAATTGGAAGGTAGGCTCATTTGTTATGTTCATGGCTAGGCACCAGTGTGATTAAGAGAGATAACTTGCATCAAGACAAACAAAAAGGGATTTCTTTCTAGGACAGTCACACTGCAAGCCAGCCTTCATGGATATTCTCCGACAGTCACTAACGAGCTACACATTTTTGTCATTCTAGTTTCCATCGACTCTATTCAGGAGGTTTGCGAGGGGAAGCAATCAGAGATCTTTCAACGCTATGCTGATGGCAGTTTTGATCCGAACTGCTGCTTCAGCATCTACTATGGAGATCATATGGAATCTCTTGACCTGGTGTCTTCCAGCGGAGAGGAAGCACGCACCTGGATCACAGGGCTAAAGTATCTGATGGCAGGAATCAGTGATGAAGACAGCCTCGCAAAACGCCAAAGGACCAGAGACCAATATCCTTTCTATACTGCTTGAAAGAGTATCTCCCAGTGGCGGGGAACAATCAGCAGCATAGGGATTCCCTTAAGTATTTGTTTTACTAAAAACAAGCTCTAGGCTCAAAGCTTCAAAGTGGTTTCTGTTGCACTCCCTGTTTCCAGAGACAGAAGTCCTTGAAGAGGGTTGGTCTGGGAAAGAGAGTGGACTGAAAAAGGTGACTGGGCAAGAATGGACTGGAAAATGTACAGGTATATTCCTTCATCTGTTGCTCCCTGTGTAAAGTTGTCCCTTTTATTTGGTTGTACAAGACAAAATATGATGCAATGCTTCAATTTGCTCAGAATTGAATGTTCTGTGCAACGTTCTTAGTGTGGGTGAATAGCATGTGTTGAATAATGAGCGCAGCAAATCTAGAAACTGCTACAGATATAACACAAGTGGAATTATTTTGTGTGTTACCTTGAACTTTCTTTTATCCCTAGCCTCATTTACATGAAGAAATTCCTATATACATAATGTTCTGTAACATGCCTTGATATTCCGTTATGGTCCTTAACTCCAGTCCAATGTGGTTGAAGCAGACATTTGATGAAGCAGATAAAAATGGGGATGGCAGTCTGAGTATTAACGAAGTGCTCCAGCTGATGCACAAACTGAATGTGAACCTACCCCGACAAAAAGTCAAGCAAATGTTTAAGGTAAGAAATGAAAAGGTTGTGGTTTTTTTTTTTTTTTTTTTTTTTTTTTTCCTAAGAGAACAGTGCTTAAGCTGCTGGAGATTTAACATGAAGCCTTAATAGGAGAGATTGTAAATACCTCAGCAGCTGGTTCGTTTCCACGCTACTGAGAGATGCTATATTGTGCATTTGGTAAATTGAACAAAGTTCCAGAAACACGTCATAAATAAATTGTTATTCATAGAAAAAGGCATTATACCAGGTACTTTGTAGTGTTATATAACACAAAGACAGTGCAAACGTTGCTTTTTGCTGTATCTGTTGATCTGAAATTCAGTCACGTATCCTCCTCTGATTACATTCTCTCTAGTGAAGTATCCGGTATCCTCCAGTAACCGGTACTAATGAAACACCCTGTATGCAGTCTTCCATGCCTGTCATGCTTTTTACACTGCTAAAACCTATTTGTTTGACATTAGGTTTTCTGCTGGCCTTGACCCAGTTTGTTGTGCAACTGAACTGTGAAGTTCTGTGTGCTTTCAAAATCAAAAAGTCTGGTGTGTGAAGGACCCAAGCAGAAGTTGAATCAATAGTTCTCAGTGAACTACGATGGCTTCTGTGTCTGAGTCGGGAACATCTTAGCACAGTTTTCCAGCAGCTCTCTATTAAAAAAAATGTATTGGATGTGCTGTGAGAGATTGCTTTAGAGAGAACTAAATACTAGAATTTCAGTAGAACTGAAAGGAAGCAAACACATATCTGTCGATGGGATCTGGGTTTGTTGTTGTTTTGTTGGTTTTTTGAAGTCACAGTCTAAGTCTATCTAAGGCATTGTACGTAGCTGAATACATAATTTTGGCTTAATTATTTGAACGGTAGAGAGATGTTATAATCCCAATTCACAAAGTTGAAGCAGAAGTAAGTGAATTGCCCAAAGTCACACAAAGATCTGTGGCACAGCAAAGGTAATTCTGTTCTCTGCAGGTGCCTGAAGACTGAGCTGTCATTTATTTTAAACACTTATTGTGGTTGTACAGGTCCTCTGCAGTTTGCAATTGATCTAAGACTGATTAAAGGTTTCTGTAAAGTTTACACCTTCATTTTTACTTGCTATTGGGATGAATGGTTGTAATCTCTGCAGGAGTACTTGCTGATGTGTTATCTCCTGGTTGTTTCCACACCCAACTTTGTTACCTCCAGGGTGCGGGCTGTACCCTGTGGAAGAGTATGGGACGTGATGACATTGCAGCTATTTCAGTTTTTCTGATGCAATGTACGGACAGTGTGTACGTATCTTAAGAAACATAATGTACGTTTAGGTGCCTGAAGTCTCACAGATGGAAAGGCAACTGTTGGAGCACTGCTTCATGTTTACTACGAAGTCATGCTAATTTAGTGATCATGTGAATTTAAATAATTAGATCTGGGACACGTTCCAGGCTCAAAAGCCATTGAGAATTGTGCATGTAATGCCTGAGAAAAACAACGTTTTTTTGCCTGTTACTTTTTATTCCTTTTTTTCTTTCATACCAGCAAATTCTACACTTATGGATGTAGCTCAGTGAAGAAAGTAAATTAAAAACTCATTAAAATCAGTAGATTATAGTGACTCTCTTTCCAGTAGGAGCCATTAGGCTTGCTAACTTTTGACTAATTTTTCTATTAATCAAATAGAAGAAAGCAGGTAAAACTTTTCTGCATAAAAAAATTCACTCATTGTATGCTGTGTTCTGGCTTTACTGCTTGTAATCAATGATAACTATTATTCATATCAAGTGCTTCGGAAAACATATTAGCAAGGAAGAATGGATTTGCTTTGTCTCCGTGCAGTGCATAATTGAACTCAACTGGTCTCAGCTGAAGGCATAATTGCTATTTGATGGCTTAGAATCAGAATATTAAGCAGCTTTGAACTGAAAAATCAAATCTTCCTGTTAATGAAATAGCTACTCCAAGTATTTTAAGATTAAAAAGGGTATATTATACGTAGGCCCTTAAAAAAGTTACCTTGAATATTAATTTTCTAGTTAAAAATAAAAGTAAGTGGTTAAAAAGTCTTGCCATAATTACAATGGGAAAAGTGGATTTTATTAGCTAATTCTTGCTCACGAGCGCTTTCATATTTTCACGTGGGGCTCTTTTCTAAAGGAGCTCCACGATTCCTCATTCTTCCAGCCACATCCTCCGTAGCAATGGCAGTTTCAGCCTTGTAGCTGATAGAGGCTCTGAAACTGCTGAACTGGGAGGCTGGAGAGGGGACAAAATAGTGAGGTCCGTTGAGGTGAAAGAGGGGGGCAGGTGTGGGGCGTGCTTTGGGAACGAGGAGGCTGCATAAGGTTTTAAAAATCTCTCTGGGTCCATTAGAATAAATTGCAGGGCTGCAGTAATACTTTGTGTTTGGGCAAATAACTGTGAAATGCTGTTAGCAAACCAGGGCAGAACTGCGCTGTGAGGGCTGCTCAGCGTTGCTGTCCATGGTTGTGAGAGCTTAGCATCAGCCTTTTCCTCAGCTGATCTGCCTGCCCTTGCACGGCAGTACATGAAGGAAATTCAGTGAAAAATATGAAGATTTGGTCAGTAAGAAGGTGCCTTAATCTACTTTTAATTTTCTGGCCTGAAATGTGTTTTAACTTGTCTCCGGTGAGGCTGAGGAAAGCAAAATGCTGACAGCTCATTTACTGAGAGCACACGGGAATGCTGGCGAAGCGTTTTCAGAAAATATGCGAGTATTGGATATCCTGTTTGGGAAAGTTGCATCTTTCGTTTTCATACTTGTCCCCTGGCAGAATTTCCCATTCATTTTTTCATGCTTTTAGGAAATTTTGCAGATTGTTAGTTTACAGCCATGGATTTAACAGAGATCCTCCCAAATCCTGGAAATAAAATTCATTTTAGAATGAATGCGTTCTGATGATCCTAAGAAAATATGAATGGGTAAATCTGCCAGCCATATGCATGCTCCCTTCTGTGTTCCAGGGTACCCTACCCTGTCTTATTTCATTGCCACAGACAGAAGAAACCCTTCTGGGTGCCCTGTGGAACAAGAAAGACCTTAAAAGTGGTTTCTTGGCTCATGCACTACTGCATACATTTAAAAAGTTCAAAGGGGAAAGCGTTTGTATGACAAACATCAGTCTGTAAATCAGTCCGTCCTATCAGACCCTGCAGTGAGTAGCCATGCCAGGCAGCAACAACCTGCATTTAATTTCAGTGTTGCTTACCCTCGTGCAGGGGTTTGTTTATTTAAAGTTTGCTCGGGCTGCAGCTGGGCAGTCGGGGATCTCACTGCCGTGTTGCCGTGTGATGCAGGAGGCCGACACAGATGACAACCAAGGCATGCTGGGCTTTGATGAGTTCTGCACCTTCTACAAGATGATGTCAACACGACGTGATTTGTACTTGCTAATGCTCACCTACAGCAACCACAAGGACTACTTGGATGCGGACGATCTGAGGCGCTTTCTGGAGAATGAGCAGAAGGTAGGCCTGGCCCAGGAAAAGCACTGCAGTCCGCATGCCTGCCTGTCTGCTGGGCGTGCCTTGCCTTTCTAAAAGGCTGGGAACTTCAGTCATGTATGCGAACAGTGAGCAGCTACTTTTATTTTAGCAGCTTCAGTCTGGAGAGTGTGAATGTTAAAAATAGCCAGTTAGATGCCTCTTGGTTTTCACCTTGTAGGCTGGGAAGACTGTTTCTTGAATCTTCGTGCCCTCACTACTTCGTTCTTCTTGTAGGCTCTTTGATTGTGCCCAGAACTACAACGTCTGCAGTTTCTTTATTTCTCTTTTATTCTTTTAGGACAGTCATATCAATATCTTTCTCCAATGTTAAACGTCCTAGTGCAAAGATGTTGCTTCTGGCTCTGCTTTTGTCTTAGGGCACAGTCCATGATGAGACACTGAACTACGTTGTCACCCTTTCTCAGTTTGCAAAGTAGGAGATTATGTTCCCTGGAGCTGCTGAGAGGATTATTCATGTCTGGGGAAGTGTTTTGAGGATATGTAGTACTGCATATTAGGTTATCTCTTAGTGCTTTAACATTGCATGGCTGGAGTGAGTCTTAAAGACTCTCCTCATTGCACTGATCTTGATAGGAGTGGGAATCTTCGTAAACCAAGCTGCCTGGAAGTCTGACACACTTACTCCTATCCCAAATAGCCCTTGGTCAGAACAAGTTTGGTTTTTTTTTTCTCAAACATGGTAACTTGGGGGGCCAGAAAGTGGCAAAGCGTGTGGTATCTGTATTCTGAGAAATAAATGACTGATAAAGCCACATCTCCCTGGCAGTTATCATTTTAGATAGAGGAGTGTGTTTCTGTTTCATTGGTCAGTCGATCCTCCGCATGGCGAGAGGAAAATGAGAGCTAGCCAGAGGACACAAATCAGCTCAGCTAATCACTGACATGGATAGCACACGCCTCTAGGGTTTCTCTCCCTTGTCTAGTTCTGCCCTTTCTTATACAGTACATGCAGGGAAAACAAGTGTTCATTCTGTATGTTTGAAGCTGTACCAGATAAACAGAGCTTGCTTCAGAGCTTTTTCTTCTGAACCCAGCAAGCCTATAATGTATGGACAGATAAAGGGTTCGTTGGGTTTTATTGTGTTTTGTTCTTTCCTCATCTTTCACTTTTGTTTGTTAGGTTTTAAATTACTCCCAGAAAAGGCATTGATCTTGTAGCAAACACGTTGTGGTTTAATTCCCCCCCCCAAGCAAAAATTTCATGTTGCCAAAACCATCAACGTGGCCACTTGGCTCTGGTGTCCAGGGCTGTATTTTCATGTGTCGTGTAAAGCATCCGATGGAATGGATCTGCTTCATCGCTCAGGACAGGAACACTAAGTAATAGCAGGGATAATAATTTGATGACGAATCAACAGTAAATAGCAGGAATATTAAATAATACTGTTTATCTTCCAATGTTTTTATAATTCAACTTTAAAGTACTTATAAAAATACAGCTTATCATAAATGGCCTTTTTTTGTAAATGCTAACACTTACAAACATACATTTCCCATTGTACCCTTTTCTTTTTTTCAACTGAGCATGCAAAGAGACCTTGAACTTAGCAGATTTCCTCCAGCTTTCTGAGAGCAGTATGTCCTGATTTCCTTTCACCCTGCTAGTTAAAACTGATTTTTCTGCTCACTGCATAAAGATATGAGCTGTTTTCTTTTTTTCTTTTAAAGTAAAACTATTTTGGTAATGAAAATTTTGATAAGGCAAATCAATCATTAATTCTACAAAAGAAGAAATCCCATTGGTTTGTGACAGCGTGTTCAGTTTGGGTGCTCCGTGTGGCTAACAATGCTAATCAGATTTGACCTAGAAAGTAGACCTCTGTCCTTATTGGATGTGATCAGGCAGCTGCCAATAGGACAAAAACTTTTCACAAAGCAGTTTAGTTCTTATCTGACCTGACACTGACTGGCAGGAGTGAGAATCTCCCCTCCTAACTGGAAATCTTTAGTGCCACTATGGATAATCTGGCCAGTTGATAAACCGTATACAGAGAAAAGAGCTAGGAGAAGCTGTGATTACTAGTTAACACTCATTTTTGCTACTTCTACAGATGACAAATGTGACTAAAGAACACTGCTTGGAAATCATCAGCAAGTTTGAACCATGCCCAGAGAACAAGAAGGAGGGAGCTCTGGGGATTGATGGTAAGCTGGCTGGTGTAGCTGTTGAAGGAGAGGGTCAACAGTGTTTAAATTATTATGAGAATATCACATTTGTTTGGATAATAGGAAGTCATAGAATTTTATTATGTTGTACAGAGTAGTAGTTTGTTTTTTGTTGTTTTGTGTTTTTTTTTTTAATATCGTTCGCTGAGTTGAAATTGGAAGATTTTAGAGGGATGTATCTGGTGAAGCAGCAGTCATTACAGGTCGGCTGAAGCTGTGTGTGTCTTTATTTGTGCGTTTGGAAAATACAATAGAATTGAGTTTTATGATTCCTGCAGGTATTTTTGGAAATCCCTTAGACTTTAATAAGAGGAGCAGTCTGATCCCTTCCTTCAAACTGTGTTCGGCCACTGGAAACTGTCTCTAGGCAGCGCAATAGCGTACATCTTTCAACTCATTTCACTGAGGAGCGATGCCAGGATACGACCACAGATGTCAGGGGGCTTTTATTCACTATTCCACCTAATGTCCCACCATAATCCTTTGAATTGTAAACCTAAAGGTTTAGGTGAAGAAGGGATACAGATGAAGGGTGGATTAAATACAGACATGGTTTTTAGGAAAGTCAGAGTGGAGAATTGTACAAAACACCTGGAATGTTTTTGAAAGCAATAATCACAGTTGGTCTTTGTGACAGTTAGAATACTGTGGTTTTATTTACTTATTTTACTTGCCATGTTTGTGAATGTGTTGGTAAAATGTCAGGATGCATTTTTAGGCTGGTTTTAGGAAGGCTACAGCAACAAAAAGGACAAATTGTATTATTTATGGTATTGTTTATTTACAGGTTTCACCAATTACATGCGGAGTCCATCAGGGGACATATTCAACCCAGAACACTACCAAGTGAATCAGGACATGAGTTATCCTTTGAGTCACTATTTCATTACCTCTTCACATAATACCTACCTCATGGGAGATCAGCTGATGTCCCAGTCTAGGGTGGACATGTATGCGTGGGTGCTACAGTCTGGCTGTCGTTGTGTAGAAGGTAAAGATCAAAAAGGAATCATCACTACTCTCCATACTTTTGTTTCTCTTCTGTAAAGGAAGACTTGTGACCTCTGCAGAAGACTTAAGTCCCGTGGTCTTCCACAGATACTATTTGTTTGATGGGTGTCATTGTTTCTATTCTACAGTTGACTGCTGGGATGGGCCAGACGGGGAACCAATTGTCCATCATGGATACACTTTGACTTCCAAAATTCTCTTCAAAGATGTGATTGAAACTATCAACAAATATGCCTTTATCAAGAATGAGTATGTATACAGTCTGCCAACTTTTGCAATCAAGCTCTAAGCTGGAGTAATCTCAGGCATCCTTGTAAAGCAAATGATTGAAAATCTAACCTGTTCCTGCATATGACAGACAGGCATTAGAATTCTGAGTTTTCTGTGGGGAAAAGGCTTTTAGAAAGAAATAACAAGACAAAACTGGCTGAGAAGGGGCATTCTGTGCAAAGTTTTGACTCAATTTTTCTAGCAAATAGATGACAATTTAGCCATGTATCTCTGGATGTGTATTCCAGTGATGCCATGGTCACACTTAGCCAGGATAAGGCTGGAGGCATAGCAGTTGGTTGGCTGTGAATTCATTGTCTGGCTCAAAATTTTGTTTTTCCTGATGAGGAGCTAATCAAGGCCAGATGTCAGGATAGATCTCTCTTTATTAATAATTAGTTTTTAATTAATGAATCCCTCATAATTCATACTTAAAGTACATTGTATAGTAGTTCTTGTTCTCATTCTAAAATATATCCTTCTCTTCCTAGAATCTCTCTGACAAGAAGTGGAGGTCAGGACTGGGTAGTGTAGGAAAGTGAGAAGTGTGTTCTAGAAAAAAATGCATCAAATCTGATAGCAGAAATTTAATTATCCTGTGACTGTCAAAAATGTGTGGTTTGGAGTGAGTAGTGGGGTATCAGTTCTCTGCCCACACTGATAAATATAACCCCTGTGGATTTCATTGGTGCTGATTCCCCTTATGGGAATAGATCTGACAGTAATAACCCTTATCCTCTTAATGCTATAAAAGCTACATTTGTGGTTGATAATACTTGCTTATATCTCTGCCAGGTACCCTGTTATCTTGTCAATTGAGAACCATTGCAGTGTAATTCAGCAGAAGAAGATGGCTCAGTATCTTACAGAAATTCTGGGAGACAAACTGGATCTGTCTTCTGTGCACAACGATGATTCTACCAGACTCCCTTCACCAGCAAGTCTTAAAGGGAAGATACTGGTTAAGGTAAAAACATGTTCAGTTTATACCATCCCTCCTTTTTTGTGATGATTACAATCTCTGCCTGGTTATCACTTATACACAAATTTAAATCAGGTCATGATAAGCCTTCACCTCCTTGACCTTCAATGAACATGGATGAGTCCAGAGAATTTTAGTGTTTGCTTGGAATATTACGATTTTCACTTCTGTAGGAATTAATTTTTATTTCACATTGGTAATGAGTTTTTGTTTTGTTTTAATATGTCATAGCATGAGCTGCGTGTTAACCTGCCTGTGTAATCATTTCATCCTCTAGGGGAAGAAACTTCCAGCCAACATTAGTGATGATGCAGAGGAAGGTGAAGTTTCTGATGAAGACAGTGCTGATGAGATAGATGATGACTGCAAACTAATGAATGGAGATGTAAGTTCAGTGATCGTTTGAATGTAAATGTATGTTCAGTTTTCCTGTCCCAGGGAGAACAAACCTTGCGTGAGTTCTCTGGAATGTGGATGTGGTCTAATCTTTGCATTAATTAGTTTTACTCTCTCATGACCTCAGACACTCTGTTTGCACTTCAGATCTAACATCTACTTCAGGGCTTCACATGCTTGCATGTCTTGCATGAAGTCTGATATTGAGCTGCAGGTAACTGCTTCACATTATGTAAATGATGAGATTGTTTAGCGTGCTCCGAAGCAGTTACTAGTAGTCAATTACGGCAAATCCTTTGGCTATATTTTTCTCTTCCCTCTTTTTTTCTTTCAAATAAAAATTTAGTTTTCATTAGTCCTGGTTATTAAGACTTTTTTTTTGTCAATACCTTGTTTAATAATTCTGTTTTGTTTGTAGGCATCTACTAATAGAAAAAGAGTGGAGAATATAGCAAAGAAAAAGCTCGACTCACTGATAAAAGAATCCAAAATTCGTGACTGTGAAGATCCAAACAACTTTACAGTTACCACTCTGCCATCATCAGGAAAGGCTGGTCAGAAATCAGATAGTAAGAAGGTGAACATGTCTTATTGTGCTTCACTCACCCCTTAGGCCTGACTGTTGTTTTGCTTGTCTCTGTAGCCACTTAGTACTGTTATTTCATAACAACGTTTGTTCTTTCAAAGGCTGTCTAAGGTTGGGTTTATCAATCTGTTTTGAGACTCTAAATGAAATTGTATTAGCTTACTGAATAAATTATATATTATAGACTTCAGATTTCATAGCTGAATTAATTCAATTAATGGTGATGCCGGGTGAGCATCACTGTCAGATATGCAAAGCTTTTTTTTTCACTCAGCAATTAGAGCATGAAATGTACACAAGAAATGACTTTTCAACAGAAAGAGTTTGTTTCCCATTATATAAAAAAGTGAATATGAAAGTTGGACTTTTTTTCCTCAGTTCTCTATGTTCTATGCATTTATATTTGTATTTTTATACTAACAGTTATTTATAAAAATGTACTCAGCCCACAGAGCACACTTCATGAACTTGAGGCATTGTCAGTTTAGAATTTGTGATAAGCCACAAAAAGCTTAGGAAGGTTGCTGCATACAAATGAAAAACATTGGAGTCCTGCCAATAAGCAGGTGTACTAACTGGGGATTAAAACTAGAGAGCTAAAACTCAGCTTTCCAAAACTTTCTGTTTCTATTGAGTTTTGTATGTACTTTTAAGCTTCATGATTTATGTGGTATATCAGACAGTATTCCTGTAAGATCTGCTACAATGCTGAGACTTCTGTGTGTTAGCCAGAACAATCTGTGTTCTATTAGACTGGAAAACAATGAAACTGTAAGGTCCTATTAAAGACTAGAGGCACCAATGAATTATATAAATTTTTAGGGTTTGCAAGAATTTTGTTTCTTTCCTACCATGGAGTATCCACATAAAACCATGTAATCGAGGTCACATCTCATGGCAGAATTAAGTCCTGTTAAACTAGACTTTTTAAATATTAAGCTACAAAACAGTCTGCTGTCAGTGAATGTACGTGTCTTGGCACTCAAACCTTGCGTGGATGAAAATAAACTTTCCTGGTGCGTGGTATTGGGTATTTTGGGGATTTCTGTCTGTTCTGAATGTTTCTGTGGACAAAAGTGATGTCAGTTATTGCTGGGATAAAAGGTCTTGTGCTCAGCTTGTGTTTAAAAAAAACTGCGCTGGTCTGGTGAAGTTCTGTTGATGCTTTAGGGTGGGTTGCTTCACAAACTATTTTCGATTATGTTTAAATACAATGTCTGTAGCACCCTATTTGGTCTACTGCATTATTCTTTCTGTTTGGTTACTTCAGAATAAACTTGAGGATGATGCGGAATCTGGAGAAGATTTCAGTACCAATAAAAGGCATAGTCGAACGTTGATGGGCAGCTTTTCTAAACGCAAGGTGAGCCACTTTAGAAGATTAGGTCTACACTAAAGATTGCATTCTTGGATAGATTCTTTATTTGCTCACAGTGGTGGAGAGGAATATCATAGCTGGATTGCCTGGCAGAGGCTTGCCTTCAGACTCACAGAATAAACAGGGTGGATAACTGGTTGTAATTGTGCATAACAGGTAGTTTCAATTTACATCAAAGAATAAAGCATCCAAGATCTAATCTGAAAAACATTAAAACTGGTTTGCACTTTTTATGTGAGGATCTGCACTTCCTTAATAAAAAAACTTAGATGTTGGGCTGAGCCATCCTCATGTGCATGCATATCATTCTGCAATACTGCAGATAAATGGATACTCAAAATCAATAGTACTTTCAAAATGCTAAAGGTTTTGCAGAATCACAATGTGGCTGAGGTTGGAAGAGACCTCTCGAGGTCATCTTGTCTGCCCCCCATGCTCAAACAGGGCTGCTTAGAGCAGGCTGCCTGGGACCACATCCAGGCACCTTTTGAATGTGTCCAAGGAAGAGGACCCCACAGCCTCTCTGAGCAGCCTGTCCCAGTGTTCA
Source organism: Anser anser (assembly GCF_964211835.1). Taxonomy (NCBI): domain Eukaryota; kingdom Metazoa; phylum Chordata; class Aves; order Anseriformes; family Anatidae; genus Anser; species Anser anser. The sequence goes on along the minus strand of NC_139738.1, from coordinate 1,919,555 downwards.
GTCACTTTCACAATAAAAAAGTGTTTCCTGATGTTCAGATGTAACCTCACATGTTTGAGTTTGTGCCCGCTGCCTCTTGAAAGGCAAGTTTGCTGATGCATATTTACTGACACATTCATTTGTACCACCAATATGGAAGTGGTTAGTGTCATAACAGCTGCTGTGTGCTACCACAAAGCCCTCCACATATATGTAACTCGTGTTGCTTTTTTTAACACCATAGAACTTGTTAGTAGTTTCTTTGATTGCCTTATTCAAAACAGTTCCTCAGAACGAGCACAGAAAATTTTCTCCTCAATTTTTATTACAGACTGTTTTAAGTGTCTTGAGTTTATTTTTCTTGTCAATTGTTCCACATCTTTTGTAGAAAAGGGTGAGTCTCTCTTGAATATTGATATCCATTGAATACAATGGTTTTATTTCATTCTGGCACAGAAAAAAGGAAGCAAATTGAAAAAGGCAACCAGTCTGGAGGAGGGTGAAGATGACATGGATTCTCAAGGAAATGTAGCCAGAGGCTCTGTACATTGCACCAGGTTTGTTACAAGTGGTTTTGTCTCTAAAAAGAAGATGCCTACATAAATGTGCCCACTAAATAGACATGCTTCAGCTCTAGAAGCCAATTTGTTGAAGGCTGTCTGTAGTTGTGTGACAGGAATCTGATATAAGGGTAGATCCAGTGTCTGCCACAACATTATCACAATGATCTCTTGGTGCCATTTGGCCTAATTAGCAAAGTACTGTGGACCTAATGTGTCTTTTGAGCTCTTACCATCTCATCCAGCTGACATACAGACCGTTTGATTGGTAGCCCAGTGAATTCATTAAGGTTGATTTGCATAGTGCATCAGCTCCGCAGCAGATTTTTGGTTTCTAATTTGCCACATGCATCAAGGTTCATGTGATGTTTTTGAGTTTGCTTTTGAAACAGCCTTTTCTAAAATCCTGACATCAAAGGTCCTTTGTGGAATGGCTGCATAAGATTCAGGCTATAAAAAAAAAAGAAATCAGATCAAGCAGTTCTCTAGGATACTTTGGGAGATTAGTTGTTAGTGATATAACCTGAAGCAAGTAAGGAGGATCAGAGACTTGTTCTGTATACTTTAATGTGGTTGTTTCCATAACTTCTGTGCTTTGACAATGAAGCTCTGTGGTACGAAACTGTTAAATACTTCCTTGGTGTAAGAAAAACTTCTTATTTGTCTTTACCCTTATTTATTTTTAAATATGAAAAGGAAAGTTTATCTCTTAATTCACAGAAAATTGATTTGCTTTATCGTCCTAGGATAAACCGACAGAAGAAAACAATGAAGCTGTCTCGGGCACTCTCAGACCTGGTGAAATATACAAAGTCTGTTGGCATCCATGACGTTGAAACTGAAAGTAAGTTGAACTAAAAGTATCCTATAAGTAATTGCTTTGTAAAGAAGTTGAAAGGTTTATGTTAACATACCTATCCGTATTAAAAGCTGTGTTTATCTGTTTGTTTCTCCCCTGCCCTAAGAAGAGTTTAACAGAAGAGCTGCGCACAATAAAGCTATACTATTTCAAAGTGGTTCTCCACTTGCTATTCAGAATCCACAAAATGAGTCTAGAATTGTGTGACAGCTTCCATAAAGGAGGTAAAGCTATTACAGGTAGTAGTAACACATGTAGTCTTCAGTAGCTTTTTATAAAGGTTGCTCCACACTATTTACATCCTGGGAAATATCAGAGGACTTAGTTATTTTCTTGGGAGGAAAGGTCTGAAGAGCATTTCAAATCAATAGAGGTGTCTCCAGAGTTTGGATTTTACTTCAAACCTGGTGAAATGTCCAGATTAAATTTCTGGGATATTTCAGTCCTCTTTCTAAGTTTTCTGCATCTGATTTTGACAGGAATCAAGATTTAGCTAAAAGTGTCAGAAAAAGAGAATTGCTTGCCAGAAATCATACTTTCTTTGAGCAAATTCAAAACATCTTAGAGAGTGTTTTTTTTTAAACTTCTTAATAAAGATTCAGGTCATTCATTACATTCAGCTTCATTTTCCCAGCTATAACTTCTCCAATTAGCACAATTATTCTTCTGTAGTATAAGAAAAAGATAGTACCTTCTGAGTCGGAATTATTCAAATTATCATAGATCATTATAAGTAATTAGTGCTGTCTTGGTTTGACTGCTTTATTTAGATAATAAATAAATAACAAGATGACCTCTAATCACCTCCTGTCTTCTTTGTAGTCTCTTCTAGCTGGCAGGTTTCGTCTTTCAGTGAAACAAAAGCCCACCAGATACTGCAGCAAAAGCCTGCACAGTATCTACGTTTCAACCAGCACCAGTTATCCCGCATCTACCCATCTTCTTACCGTGTAGACTCTAGCAACTACAATCCCCAGCCATTCTGGAATGCTGGCTGCCAACTTGGTGAGCAGAAAGAAAGCTTATTTATTTTTTGCTTTATTTTGGAAGGAACTTTTTAATGGGAGCTGCAGAATTAACCCTAAAATACTTATGAGTTCTCTGCTCATCCAACTGTACTGACATTTGAGTCCTTCTTGCTATTTTCTATATTGTTACCTAGATAGATTACCTCAAAAATGTCTTACATACAGGCAATTGTCTGATAAATGAACATCCTTTTCAAATGCAAAAAGACTTCAGAGTTCAGACTCTTTCAAGGAGCTTCTCTCCCTGAAGCTGTAATGTATGCTATATAAGAGAAATCTTTTTCAGAAAAATATTTGAGTCTTTGCATCCAAGAAGTCAAATGTCAAAATATATTTAGGTCTTCTGCCTTTAACTTGTTTCTACAAACAGAAATGTTGTCAATGTACTTTGTTAGTAATATCACTTTTTCTTTTTTTAACAGTGGCATTAAACTACCAGTCAGAGGGGAGAATGCTGCAACTAAACCGGGCCAAATTTAGTGCCAATGGGAACTGTGGCTATGTCCTCAAACCAAACTGCATGTGTCAAGGTAAGAAAAATCAGTAGAATAAGTGGATTACTTATTGCCTGAGAAGAGTTTATGTGGATCCTTATTATAGTTTGTTGAAAAATACATTTCTGATGCTAGAAGCAAATAAGCCAGAAGGTATCTGCAACTAAAGCTATCCCCAGAATTGCTGCTCTTTCACATTCTATGGCTTCTCGTTCTTTCAGGTGTCTTTAATCCAAATTCAGAAGACCCATTGCCTGGTCAGTTGAAGAAACAGCTGATTCTACGAATTATCAGTGGTCAACAGCTCCCAAAACCAAAGGATTCCATGTTGGGAGACAGAGGAGAGGTATTGAGCTATTGGTGACTGTTCTTACATTGGTGAAGGCTTATTTCCAAATTAGCAGAGCTAAGTGTGAGGATTTAACTTCCTGCAGTTATCTGTTGGGAGACATTAAACATTAATAAATAAGCACTTATTATCCTAGATCTTTAGGTGGTTTTCATGTCTACTAGGCATCACAGCAATAGTTTGAATTTTTTTCCTCCAGTTGTCAATACAGTTCCTCCAGGACGAGCAAAAACGGGCCAATAAGCTCATCATTCTACTCACAACAGTACTTTAAATACCCTCCAAACCCCTCTGCTTGCATGAATCTGCTCCCAGTCCTTCATTTAGCACAGTATTACACATTTTCTCTCTGTCCGTCCTTTGGCTTTCTGGTGTATGATTTTTTTAAATTGTTATTATTTATTTTGTTTTGTGATGACCTTTTTTTTTGTTTTTGTTTTATAATGACCCTGGCAACTCCACTTAAGGAAATACCAGGCTGAAATGAGTCAAATTTGCAACTCCTTGGCAGCTTTTTTAACACTTCTGTTGATTTCTTGTGTTGTTTATCGGTGTTGCAATATCATTCACATGACTTTATTAGTCATTAACAAATGATAGGATGAGGCAATTTTGTCAAATTAAAATTTCCTTTTAGCCTTTTGCCTCTTAGAATCAAACCTCTCAAATGAGTTCCTTACATGCTTGGTTTTTATGTGGATGTTGCAATCAGCTTCTAAATATTCTTTCTCCACAGAACTGTTTTAGGTAAAATACCATAAAAAATAAATGTGGTAGAGTCATACTAAAGGTTTGGTGAACCTGCTTGGTTTTGATAATTTATTTCTTATTTTTGTTAATATCACATATGCAACAATATGGAATTTGTCCTAATTCAGTTTACACTCAGATTTCAGAAGATGAAGAATAATCTTTTAAACTGCCATTTTATCCTGAACAGCAGGGGAATTTCTTCTTATCTTTTCAATATTTATTTTCTGTTTTCCAGATCATAGATCCATTTGTTGAAGTAGAAGTTATAGGTCTGCCTGTTGATTGCTTCAAAGAACAAACTAGAGTAGTTGATGATAATGGTAAGATCACGTGTGTGTTTGTTGTTTTTTTTTTTATGGCTGACACATCCTCTTTCAGGCAAGCTGTTCGTCAGGAGACAAACAGATGAAATTTGGTGCCTATTATAGAAGAAAATGAGAAATTGATTTTTAATCATTCTTGCTGTTGATCAGTCTTGGGTCTTGAATTGTTCAAATGAGTTGGTATGATGGTGTGAAGGTCTTGGTGTAACAAGAGCCATTTGTCTGACTTCTCATTGTGTATGAGAAAAGGCTATTACAAGCTAGCGGTTGTCAAAGTTAAAAGAAATTCATCTTGTTCAAACACAACTTCTTGTGCTGTTGCACCTCCTACTGAAGTGAGTAGGGGTACTGGATTTTCAAAGAACAATGATTAAACTATTAGGAAAACTAGAATGTCATTGCAGTTTAGGCATTCCTTATATAGGCAGTCTTCTTTCTTCCTCTATCTTGTGAACAAAATACGTAAAAGCTAATTTTTTCATTCCTAGGTTTTAACCCAATGTGGGAAGAAACGTTGGTGTTCACACTGCACATGCCAGAGATTGCACTGATTAGGTTCCTCGTGTGGGATCACGATCCAATTGGACGTGATTTTATTGGACAAAGAACAATAGCTTTCAGCAGTATGATGCCAGGTAAGACAGAAATGGGGAATTACCAAATCAGTTGGCTAGGATTTTTGTTTGCAGTTTACAAAAGGAAAGTCTTTAGATGCTTTTTCTATCATCTGTTTCTCCTTGTCAGCTTTGCTCACTCTGTTTCAGGTTACCGTCACGTATACCTAGAAGGTATAGAAGAGGCATCCATCTTTGTTCATGTGGCTATTAATGACATCTGTGGTAAGGTGAGTGCTGTCAGCGCAATGCAATTTGGTCTGCATACGTAAATGAACTGACAAGATTTTGTATCACACTAGGGAAGCCTAGTGGGTGAGGGTCCAAGCTAACTTATTTATTTTAACTTCATCTTTGTGATTGTCATGGTAGCCTGAGATCTGTCTGAAACAGACAAAGGTTACATTATAAAAAGAGATTCTTGCAGCACATTTTAGAGGGAGCCACAGGGGGCACATTATTTCATTGCAGTGTATGCACATTGATATGATTAAGTGTGGTTATGTCCAGTACAGTCAGTGCACCTTGCTGAACAAAAGGTTATAGCCCTGAACCACGTGTGCTTTCTGTCTGGAAAGCTTATTCTTTGAAGGCTCTGTCTGCCTGATGTTCTTGCATTTTAAATTTAACTAAATTGTTAGACATTATTTGCTTAGGGTGTTTTTCCATAATAACACTTCAAGTGCAGAGGAAAGATGATCCTCATAATCATTGCTGGGCTTATTCTTCCCTGCTTATGTGTTAGTAATAGTGTGTTTGCTTCATGTGCAGGAAAAATACAACTTGATGGGTGCTGTGCCTAAATTTGTGTGAATAACTACCAAGCTTAAAATAAAGCCCTAACTTTTCCTTCGCCAGATGGCAGTGACATGGCTTATTTCCTCTTGGTGCACTGGAGTTAGTTACTTCCATGGGATTAATTCCAATGAGATTCAGGTAGCTAAGTATGTTGTAGTGCCTTGAGAACCTCAAAACCAGTTTATATCCACTCACAATGTAAGACTGAGCCCTCTTTCAGCAAGTTGAAATTTCAGTATCCTGACAGCAGAAGGCACCATTGAATAGGCCAGGAGCTCTGAGTTCTTTTTCTTGTGGTGTGGCTCATGTAAGAGGAATTAAAGTAATTCTTAAAAAGGAGAATAGCTCTTTAAACTGCTAGGTTTTAATGGGGTGAAACTAAAATAACTACAAGGAAAACATTTTCTTTTTATAGAAAGAAGGGCTTTTTCTGGAAAGAAGGTCACTTCAGATATTTCAGTTAATGTCTGTAAAAGGAATGAAATATTAAGCTCTGTTCCTGCTTTTTTTGTCTGATGTCTAACACAAAAGCCTTAGGGCAGATACAGCTTCATCAGGATAGGGATGGGAGTACTGCCTGAAACTCTGTGTGATGGTATTATGTATCTGTTTGAAGGTAGCTCTATGGAGCAAGAGGCTTTAAAAGCTTTGGGTAAAAGAGAGACAGTGCTGGTCTGAGTAAGACAGAAAAAAATTTTAATTTCTGACTGTAGGGTCTGTCATAAATAAAAGGCTAACATGGAGGTCATGGTTAAAAGGCCAGTCCAAATCTTCAGGGAAGAGTGATGGCAATCTGAGTATTTCAATGCTAAGATCTTTCCTGACGTTATTTTTGGTCTCAAGGGAAGTATATCGTGTGTAAGTCATGCCCTTTATTGACAGTGGGTAGGGATGTGATTTGTCAGTAACCTTGCAGACGCTTGCTGGATGTGTGCATTTGCACAGATTCAAACAGCTTTAAATTTTATTATGAACTTCTTTGGAGTTCCTGAGTTCAGGCCTACTGCTCTTTCTTGAACAGCTCTACCAAACTCTCCAGGCTTGTTACGAGAAGGTCAGGTAGCTCATCCTTGCGCACAAGGCCAGTAGGAATTGATCTGATCTGATTAGTGGCGGTGTCCTTCACCTCTGTCCTTTAATGAAAACAGGCATCTGTTTGCTGTGTGGCTCCAGCAGAGAGGCTGACTGCCCTTACCAACCCTACTCATCCTTTTGTGAATTCTTCTTCTTAGTCAAAATGACGGAGAACATACAGATTCTCTTCTACCTCCCAGTGCTGTGTGCAGTCTTTATGCTCCAGTTGTGCACTGCTTTCAGGTGATGCCCTCTGTGCTGATATTGTAAGGATAGCAGATATTTGAGTATTCTTCATTAGCAATCGAAGCCGGGAGTTTAGTATCCACTGTCAAATGGGGCAAAGACAAGCTGGGTCTGCCTGCCGTAGTGACTGATAACTGCATCAGCTTCCAAGTCACTGCTCTTGACTGCAGTGCTTTGTGAAAGAGATCATGTTCACAGTCATGTGAAAATATGAAGAAAATATTGAAGAAGCACTACATGACCCTTTCTGCTTTGGTCTCCGGATCGAGTTCTGCTGTGAATTTCAGGCAACAGAGTTTTGCTAAAATAAGAACTGTTTCCCCTCTTCTAATTATTGGCAGAAAAATCACCACAGTTATCAGTCTGATTTTACCCATCCTTTATTAACGCAGACATTCTACTGCAAGCATTAACCTTTGGGGGCTTTTTTTTCTAGATGTAGATATTCCACCCTCAGTAGCTTAACATCACAAAAGCACAGACTTAGATTTCCTTCACCTTAACTAGTGTTTAACTGTTTTTTTTTCTAGATTGCACTGTTTTCTTGGAGACACTTCTCTTTGTCTGTGTCTCTTCTGTAGTCTATTCACGTATTGTGGAATTTCTTGTGTTTTTCTAGATGTGCATATCTTTGAGATTCTCCCTCACTGCTGTTTTGTGTCTTATTTGCCTTTACTCTGTCTGTTTGTGATTTCAGTGGGCTTCTCTATGTCAAAAAAAGTCTACTTTTAGAAGCAGAACATTTTTAGACGCCTTGAAGGTACCCCTCCTGCCACAGGGAGGTGTAGTGACCACCACCACACACCTGCATGCCTCTAACTCTGTTAGCATCAGTGTTCCCTTAGTAGCATTTTGAAGCTCTTCAACTCATGTAACGTGGATTGTGACATTTGGCTTGGTCAGTTCTATTGGGTCATTGATCAACCAGAGAGCCCTCCATTTATGAAGTAGATCCAGGATAAAAGTCCTTCTAGATCCTCTCTTTCTCTCTTCTTCAAGTCTCTACTTACTGTCTTTTCTCTTATATGCTGTAATTCTTTCACGTGGAAAAGAACATTCAACAGTGAATTGTTTGCTAAATTGTGGGAAAGCCTCATGCTGCTTTGTAAGTCTCCTGAAGAATTAAATAGGCCAGTGAAAGCTGGAGTAGAGGCTGAAAGCACATATTCTGGATCTCCGTCAAAATGGCTCTCTTTTTTCCTTTTTTTTTTTGTAAGTTAACCAAATTTGTCTTTGCATTCTTGAATCAGTCCATTGATTCAAGCAATAGTGGCTAACTTAACAAAGATGCACCAAAGGAACTAGAACGATACCTGAGGTCCTGCACTGTGTGTCACCCATTTCATCAGTGCTTTTCTTTCTTTTGTTTTTGGGGATATTGTTTGTATGTTTGTATGACAATTTTTGTTCTGGATTTTGCAAACATTTATATTGTGTGATTTTTATAGCAATAAATATGTGTACTTGCCAACTTGCAGCAATTGGAGCAGAAGATTTTTTTGCTTCGCTCCTTAACAAATGCTGAATCTCATTTTGAAGCTTTCTAGTGGAAGCTGAATCCACCATGGTCCAAGCAGACTGCTCAATAGCCTGGCTCTGACAGGGCACGTATTAATATTTCAGTTACATTTTCTCTGCCATGTATTATTGGCACTGTTTCCTCCACAAATGGGAAAAAAAAGCACTCCCTAACTTCTTTATATTACCTAGTATATATTTGTAAAGTCCATTTTATGTCTCCTTTTAGCCATCTCTTTCTCACACTGGATCTTGGCATGTGGTAGCTAAACTTCAATCAGAAACTGCTAAACTTCCAGCCTGAAATAATATTCTGAATGCTTTCACTCGGGTTCATCTCAGGCGAATAAATCATGATTCCACATGCTGGATTGCACAGGACACTTATGAATAAAAGCAGCTTTTAAGCTAGTGCAGCTTACTGTACGGTGCAGCTGATTCTATTCATGAGGTCCTACAAAGCAAAACTTGAAATATGTGAGCATGTACTCGAATATTTTGGGGGTGAATGATAGACCATTGTAATTTAAATGAGGTATTTCCGACCTGTTGTTTAGCACTGCAGAAAAGTGGCCTCACGTGGGACATCTCGGGGTAACGGAGTTGAACGGACAGCAGGTGCCAACAAGCACTGATGCTGATCACATTTATCATGGGTTTCTTACAATGCTTGTGTGCTGTATTTTTGTTCATTGTTTACGCTTGAGGAAGAGAACTACTGATACTAAAGAGTCTGATCTAACTGGGAAATAAAGGGAACAAAGGAGGAGAAGATTAGAAGGGAAATGCTTTCTCTTTAACTGATTTTTATGTATGGGGCTCTGTGCACAGAGCAAACCCCATCTACCCTTTATCATACATCAGCTTTAAAAGTTGGCAAGTACACCTGGAATGTTTACAGGAATGCTGAGACTCTTTCAGTTTCACTGAAATGTAAATCAGCCGGATGAAGGTGGGAGATCCTTAACAGTTAGTGGTTATATATATTCAATGCTTAAATAAGAGCCAAAGTGTGGGAAGTATTCTCTTACCAACCCGACTAACTTCCTTTGTTTATAATGTGTTTCTTCAGCGATGAAAACATACATGAGTGTCTTTGGATGTGTTGTGTGGTAGGAAATGATCAAATGTAATCACACAGGAGAAAAAAGAGAACTCTTTCAAGATCCTGTGCCACACACATAGTTGTCACACGTAACTGCTGCTCGTGGTAGTGCTCGATGCAAGTGCAGTGCCAATCTCGTTTATGCTGAAAGCCAAAATATGATACTTTAATGTCCACTGTGTATTTCCTGACAGCTTCTAAAGAATGTAAAGCTCCATTTGAACATCCAATTTGTTATTATCTGTATTAAGTCAAGAATATTCTTTAGCCTAAAAGGTCACTATCATTTAAATTCTGTAACTGCCCGATGTTGCATGAAAATTAAAATTGAAATGATTTTAAAATATCTTTTTAATTGCTGCCATTCTACAGCCTGTTTTGTGTGTGTGTGTGTACTGTGGTTTTTTTTCTTTCCTTTTTTAGTTTTATTTTTGTGCTTCCTCCTGTCATTTATTCAGAGCATTCTTTTTGTTCCTGCTCGGACCTTGGTTGCATGCTACAAAGTCCTTGTCTAAAGTATGAGTGCTAGTTGGTATCTCCAGTATAAGAGACAGGAAAAGTTGGATTTGGCAGGATTTAATGTGCAGTTCTGCCCAAGTATTGTGTCCTGCACAAGTTGGGTAATTCAGCTCTGTGTTTCCCATTAATTTAATTCTTTTGCAATTCTAATTGGCCCTATCCTAACATTTTAAAGTCTACAAAATTGCATTTTTTAAAATTGAAAAAGATGCTCAATTTTTCAAAACTGTTCTGTTTTCCTGGATTACTGTGGTGACTTGATTTCCTGTGCCTCCTCCATGTTCTGCTGTGTATCCACATGATGAATCTGTTGGGACACAACTGTTTTAAACATGCACATTGTGTTGGGAAAATGGCCCACACCTCACAGAGCTTTGTGTTTAAAACCAAAAAAACAACAAAACCAGAAAGCTGTATTGCTTGAAAGGAAACCCTTCAACTTTAATCTTAGAGTCTGAGTTGTGTGGCATTACGAATACCTGAGTTTTGTTGCTTTCCACATGCACTGAGAAACTCTTCAGCTTTGAGAACTAGGCCCTTATACATGGAAGTATTTCCTTTTTCACTTTTTCTCTTCAATATTTTGTGATTGTGTTTTTGTTGTAAGTAGCTATAAGCTAGTAAGAAAATTATGGCAAGTACAGAGATAAGGCTGGTTGGAAAATTTTATGTAAACACGGTTCAACAAAAAAGGTGTGAAATTTTTGCAAAACTGTTGCTACTGATCTCCTCCATTTTTAATTCTTGTCCTATTTTTGGCTACGTTCTCATGCTGATGGTAGGCATATGGCAGAGGACTCCATGTGCATGCGTGTGTGTAGTGCATGAGTCTGTGTGATTTGATCATCGAACTTGAGCTCCTGTGCCCAAAGGAGGAGACTTGCACTTCCTAGTAAGTTTTTCTTTTTCTTGAATTTCCAGGTCAAACAAGCTCTAGGCCTAAAGGGCCTATTTCTCAGAAACCCAAAGCAGGCCTCTCTGGACAGTCATGCTGCTGGTCAGCTCCACCGCAAACACTCCTTTAGCAGCCACATCTTGAGACGGACAGCAAGTGCCCCCACCAAAAGCCAGAAGAAGAAGAAGGGCTTTCCCGAAATTGCTTTTGACACAAAAGACAACAGCTCTGAAGGGGCCAGTGAAGACCGTGAAGCAGAAGCTGCCTCACAGCCTCGCTTTGAGCAAGAGGCAGAAAATGCTCCTCTGTCACCAGCTCCCAGAGATGGTGCCAGTGGGGAGGTACATGGCAAAGGGTTGAAAGGTAAGGCCTATAGTTCTCGTAAAGCCAAAAGCCACGGTTGTGCTCGAGGGGGTGCTGCTTTCAGTGAACCCATACAGAGGTCTAACAGGGTCCGGCTTCAGGAGCACCAGAGCGAGAAGCAAAGCGTCTTTGCACGCTGCGCCATCAACAGCTCTGGTAGGATTGGAGTGGCCACCAATTGCATGAAATGCATGATTGGTTCCAAAGAAAGCCCAGATCTAGAAAGCAAGTGGAGCGACCATCCTACCAGGCCTCTCGCTAAAGATACGCTTCACCATGAGCAGTATAGCAGTATAACTGGAGAAGAGAGGTTAGAGCTAAAAGACTGGGGTGTTAAAGGCCAGCCCAGACCGCAGTCAGATTTGCAGTCTTGCAGCAGCCCTGGAAATGCCGATGACCTAACACGGAGCACCCAGTCTTTTGTGACCCCAGGGAAGAAAAATGTTGAATCTAAATGCCACGGAATAAAGGCTCATTCCCGGCAGCGGTGGCAGTGCCAGTCAGGTGGCAAGTACGGAAGCACTGTCAACTTGGTTCCAGCCAGCAATGGCTCTATATCCTCCAACTCCAGCAGTCTAGAAAGCCTTGGAAGCCCAGAATTCCCCAAGCGCTGGTCTGAAACTTCTCGAAGGCAAGTGGGCACCCTACAGAGGGAAATGAATGCCTTGTTCGTTCAAAAATTGGAGGAAATTCGAAGTAAATCCCCTATATTCTTTACTGGTAAGACTAGATTTTCTTCACCCTTCTCCACCTTAGATCACATCATTGTCTCAGCTGCTACGTAGCGTCTTAGAACCTGCTCTATGTTGTTTTGCTAGCAAGAGCGCTTTTTCTTTATTTTTTGCAATGACAAGAAAGAAATTGCATAAATATTTTTATTTTACTTTTTTTGTAGATGTGTCTGGTTTAGATTAGTCCTTCCCACACCTAGCTGACCATCTGCAGTAGTAAAACTGTCAGTAGTCCATGAATGTTTGGATTGCTTGTTCAAGGTTTTTTTGTTTCCTTGTTATTTTGTGTTTTTTATTTTTTAGCGAATGTGGTATGATACTAAGTAAATTTTAAGATCCAAACCAGAGCATTAAGTAGAGATTGAATATGGGAAAACCATGTTAACAAACATTATTTCCACTACCAGTGTTTGTGTTTTATTGAGCAATAACCACAGCAGAGCTGCTATTTAATGTGCACTCCTCTAACAACAAACCAGTCCCTTCCTCAAAGAACTTGCAGTTTCGTGTGTAAGTTACTGAGATCAACTCGGGGATCAGTGGACGGAATTCTCTGGTCTGTGTTATTCAAGAGATCACACTTGACCATTCTGGCCCTACACATATTAATTCTCAGTATGCAAATACTTAGATGTGCTAAATGTTGTTTGCGTGATTTGACTGTGACCCGAGGGCACACAGTTACATAATATAAAGCAAGCAAGGTATGTGACCTGATGTCACTTGACATCAGCCAAGCTATGTGGACTGTTAACGTTTCCCAATTGCAAAGTAAAATCTGTGCGTTTAAAGGAAGGCTGCTTAAGCTACAGCATTTTATTTTAGAGTTGTTTCAAGCCAGGGATACGCATGTGCTCACTGGGATCGTGTGGCTGTATCTTTAGAAATGAACTGTACGTTTGTGAAAATGGAAAATAGGAACAGAGGTTACCGAAGTATACTGTCTTTTTCTTTTTTTTCCCTGATTTGGTAGGGAGGGGAAGAAATGGAAGAGATTTTGACAAGAAGAGATTTGACAAAATTTCCTCTCTTTAACAGAGCTGTGAAAAGGAAATAAAGAAATACAGCTTTTGCCTATGACTTCAGGAGTGTCTCTTCAGATTCCTTCCACTTAGTTGTCTAAGGAATTTGGGCATCGATGGTTACATTTTCAGGAACCCTTAAGTGACTTCAGTGCTTCTCAAAACATAATCCCTTTTTCAGTAATACATTCTTGTCTGTCTATAGTGGGCTTCTTTGAAAGCCTCATACAGAAATCTAAAATATTCTATTCCTGTGATCAAATTTCTTTCTTCTTTCTTTTTTAATTTTTCCCAGTATCTGCTTTGAGGTTTTAGGAAAATACCAGGGCAACAGGGGGAAGGAAGAAGTTTGCCAATTCCTGTCACTTGAAATTAATCCAAAACAGCAGAACCCTTCCTATGCCTAAGTTATTGGCATTGGGCTTTTCATAAGCTCTGAGTAGCGTGACATATGGAACCGCTTCCCATTGTCAGTGCCAGCTCCCCTGCTAGCCCCCTAAGTTACTAAACAAATATTGTGATACGCTTGAAATTTGATTAAATCCATCTGACTTCTCACGCATGGACTCAGCAAACCTTTAAAATTGTGCAATAGTCACTTGGCCTGGACGCTGACGGTCCGGTGACAAGCACTGTTGCACAAACAGCGTGCTTTCCCCATCCGCCCGCTCCTTTAGTGCCCTGGGCCAAGGCACCAAGGAAACCACTAACAGCAGCCTAACACGGCTGCATTTCATAATTCACATTCTGCTGATGGGAAGCGCCACAAGGGCGAGGCAGGAAAGTATAGTCTCGTCTGTCCCCTTTATGGCAACAGCATTACAGATTCCAGTGTTTTGCCTTGTAAGCGTGTCTTGATCTTTATAGACGACCTAGCCTGGATGGGGAGAAGGGGTTTTTATCAGTCTGACCAGCTCTGGACTCCTGCAGATCCCCCAAACTTGGCCATGTTGTGACTGGTGGATGCTTATGTACGTGTATGCCTTCAACAGTCAAGGTGCCTTCATGCCTTTTAAGACTCCCGACTAATGAAGTACCGGCTGTTCAGCGGCTGTCTCTTGTTCAGTTTCTTGTCACTTGGAAAAACTGCTGCTGAAAAGAAAAGACCTAGTATGCTCTTGGCATTTCCTGGCTATGCAGATTATTTTGTCTGTAGCATCGGGGAGCGGGTTTGGTGCTAGCTTCCTTTCCCTGGACCAGTGGAGTGCATTGGTCCTCAGTGTTTTCTGCTCTGGGGTTCGGCAAGCAGGTGGCCAAACGAACAAGTAAATGCACACATTTGGTTCTGAAGCAGTGCTGCCTGTGGAAGCTTTCTCATTACTTTCAGTGCAGGAAGAGTTTTACCTGAGCGAAAAAGAGCTGGTAAAGAGAAGACAAAGCTCTTTTGGATACTTAATATTTTTAACAGTCATCAGGTCCGAATCTGGTTGGGCCATAAAGCTTTTGGGCTCATGCTGGGGTCCTCCAGCCTGGTCTTACTCGAAGTGAACATGGGCTATCAGTTCCTGGGAAGCAGGTGTCCGTTATATTTATGCCTCGTCTGACTTAGGAACGTGCTGTAAATGCGTGTCTCTTCTGTGGGGTCTCCATTTTGTCTCATTGCAGTGGTACGGCTTTATGCTGCACTGATGCCTTCCAAGCTCCAGTGATGACAGACGTCTTTTGGCCATTTTATTTGCACACAGTGTAAATATAGGCTTTATACCAAATTCTGTGTGGCAAGTGGGAAAAAACTCATATTATGTTACTGAAGTTTTCTTCAGTGGTAGCAAAAATTGCTTTTTTTTCTACAGCAAAAGAAGTGGACTTAATATCTGTCCATTTATGGATTCCACTGAGTGCTCTGGTTGGTCAGAAATTCTTAGGATCCTACAAAAATGTGTGAATATTTGTTTCCCTTCCCTCCCTCAGCACTAATTTATCCTGTTATGTGCACCTGCCTTCCCTACATTAACTGGATTTTTCCTCTGTTCTGTCCCATTATTCTACATGCACACTCTCCCTGTCTAGTTAAGAACTGAAAGGACAAGCAAGTTAAAGGTAACTGTCAACCGAGTGTCACTGATTCGAGCACCTTGTTGCCTGTACTCCTGGTTTTTATTTGCTTCCTGCCTTAAAATGATCTGCTCCGATACTCCTGAGGTTGTTGTCTGCCTCGGTGCATCGCTAGTTCTTGCAGCATGTTCGCGTTGTGGTTTGGAGATGTGGGAGCAGTCTTTTTGGCATGATTGCTTGGCTTGTGGGATACAGGGTAGAAACACTGCAGGTGGAGTGGGGTTTTTTCAGGTAACTGGTGGATGTAGTGAGTCTTCAGGGTCGTGCTCTTGGCCTGGTGTTCACGAAGCATGCTTCTGTGTGTGAAAAAGAAACCGAAGACTTTTAGGAAAACAAAGTTACTGTTTCAAGTTTTTGGTTGGTTGGTTTGGCTTGGTTTTAAAAGGCATATTGACCACATTGCATTGTACATACACAGATCGTTTTACTGCTAACCTGCTTCAGAAGTCCTATGGTGCTTCTCTTTTGAGTAACCGATAATTAGAATCACATCTATCGGTCGGGCAACGATGTTCTGATTATTGTGTATGATTTGGTTATGATCGGAGGTACTGTCGTGTTTGAGTGCTGGGAAGAAGGAAAGGAGCAATTCAGCTGGTGCTGGATGGTGGAGGACGAAAAGTTGGATTCTAAGAGGGGATACAAAGGCAAAAAGAAATGGATGCATACAGTTACGCTCTGAATAAGACAACAAAAAATAGTATGTTGCCAGTATGCACGGACTGAGATTTTTCAAAAGCAAGAGGCTTTTGGGGCAGCTCAAATTGAATAAATAGAAATTTTTGCTTCCTTTAGCTAGACATTTGAAATCTTAAGTTATTTTAAAAAATTATTATTACTGTATGCAACTGCTACCTTAAATGCGAAAGGATACCACATAAAGAATAGATCTGCAGCTAAACTGGTCTTCATAATGGCTAATTAACCATGTGTCTGTTTTTCTTGTTTCTTTCTTTTTCCTCTCTTTCATATCTCCAATAGATGTCTGCCACTTTTCAATGCAGAGGTCAGTCACTTCTTTATGCAGCCTAGAAACTATCACTGAAGAGCCTGTTGTTGCCAATGAAAACCATCATGCCAGCCTCTTCTTCCCCCTGCCCGTTACTTACAGTGATTCTGAAGAAGGGTCTGTGTCTGATCATTCCACTGAGTCTCAGTCCAAAGGAAGAAGCCCATCCAACCAGCCTCAAGAAGTTCTTCTCACTAGACAACAAAGACCAAATCTGGCTGCGGAAGACCAAGTGCAGGCAGCCATGAGAGCAGCTGACACAAGTATATCCGTCCAAGAAGATGAGAGGACAAGCATGGCAGGACCTCTCAAAGAAGAAAATGGTTGGACACAGGCATGCAGTGAAGCCGAAGGTCAGCCTAGTTTGGCAGTGCATCCTCAAAAAGCCCGGCCAGTAGTGGCAGCAGGTAAGGCTACTGGCCAACCTGTTGAAAACTGCCAGAAGCAAAATGACCAGACAGTTCAGGTATTAACAGACTTGAAAAACACCATTGAATTGAAAGGTCAAAAACTTGGTGCAGCGGCTGTCCTGCAGCAAAACAAAGTGATTAACGGCACACAGACAACTTTGCCTCCAGATGTTTTCCAGAAAGCCCAGGCTGTACAGGCGCTACCTTCTCAGACGAGCTCTTACGTGTTAGTAAGGAAGTCAAAGAGTGAAGGGATGAAGATGTCGGACTCCTCAGCTTTAACAAAAAACCCAAGTAGCATATCTCCAGCAGCAGAAGTATACTTTGATGCCACAGTTAATGACCGGATCTGGAGCAAGCTAGATTGCAGCAGTCATCGTGACAGCATGTCTTCCTCTTCCAGCATGTCCTCCAATGACACTGTGATAGATCTCTCTCTACCCAATCTAGCTCGCAAAAGCCTCCCAGATCTTGGCATCCGTCACGAGAATTTTGAGCCCCTTGCAGCTAGAAGGGGTATGCGCCCACGGTCTGCTACAACATCAGCTAACGAAATGCCAATGGTGAGCAAGAGCAAATCCAATCCTAACCTGAGGTCTGACCAGCTGCCGGCGGATGAGCTCTGCCCCCGTCCTCTTGCCAGGAATCCTCAAGATGCGTTCTCATCCATTCCTAGGAGGCATACCTGGAGCAGGCTGTACATCGAAAGTCTCAGGCAATCTTCTAACAAATCCAAAGCCCAGGATATGGTTGGGAACAACCAGACAAAATCCAAGAGTCTTGGAGACCTTACCTCGGATGATATCGTGTGCACTTTCGAAAGCAAATACCGTAGCATCAGCAGGAGTTTTGTCACTCGATCGATGCGGGAGCAGCGCCGCTCTTCAGGCCTGAGGTCCTCTGTCAAATCCCAGGATGAACTGACTGAGCAGCTAAAGAAGCTGACGGCCTTTCAGCAGGAAAATGATATCACTTCCCCCATCAGTCTTGATCCAACTGAATCTGAAGAGGAAGGGGAGAGCCTGGGACTCCTGCGCAGGTCCTCCTCCCGCAGCCAGAGCAGGGTGCGGTACATCGCCAACCGGGCCAAGCAGGCTCAGGAGAGGCAGCGGCTGCAAAGCCTCGGCCAGCTGGGTGGGAGCCCCATTGAGGAGAGGGGGAATCCAGAGGGAGCCTGCAGCGTTGCAAAAGCAGTTTGTATGGATATAGCTTCTCCTACCGTGTTTACAACCCAGCCTAAGAACCAAACTGATTATAACACTGACACAGAAGTCTTCTTTATGCTGAAACTGTAATTCTGGTGAGCACTGAGTAAGGTGATGTTTACATTTCTGTCAAAACAAAACAGGGACCTGAGAGGCACAAAATATCCTCGTACGGCTTAGTGCTTCCTGGCCCTCCCTTGATGGTAAAGGTACTTTAGACCACAACTCCAAAAGAATAAATGAGTGCTAAATTTGTCATCAGTCTGTGGAATTAGAACAACCGAGTTTAATCAGAGACTTACATTTTTAGTCTTAATGACCTGACCTCGCTTTTTTATTACACTTTCTCCAGCCTCAAATCTGGCCTCCTTTGTGTGTGAGCACTGCTTGGCACTTACAGTTCGCTCTGCGCAAAACTCACGTTCCGTGCTAATTTCAGTAATTGCTTTGTATAACAGCTAACCATCAACGTGATGTCAATGACTGCTAAGGTAAATGTTGCTCTTACGAGTTAGGGATCCATGAAAGGAGGCTGGATTTAAAATCATGTCCCTTGTTCTGTTTCTTTGAAAAGTTTGAGGCATCTGGGAAATGGTCAAAACTGCAGTGGAATTGTTTCCGTATTAACGCAGTAGATAAAGCCTATCTTCCATCATGGACTTGTTTATTTCAGTGAAAATCCATATTGCCTCACTCTTTGAAGAATTCTCACCATGTTCCAAAGCAATTCCTTTTTTTTTTTTTTAACTAAGCTTGTTTATATATATATAAATATATATATATACACATCTGTGTGTATGTAGGTATGTATGTCTGCCTATATATGTACACATGCACATAAACTGAACTGTGACTGTTCCTTGTCTCAAAGCATAATCTTTGGGAATGAGACAAGAGGAGGGAATTAGAAAAAAGAGACAGGAAATATCTTCTGACGCTAATTCAGAAATGGCTAAAAAGCACACTAATCTTTCCTTGAAAACAGAACCATTCCTTCTTTATGGTATTTTAACAATGCTGCTGTACATAGCACTTTTTGGATGAATTTTACTACTTCTGTATTGCACTGCCACGCAAAATTTTCAATGATATGTTTTAAAAAAAGATATATTTAATTTTTTTAGATGAACATATTTAGAGTTATATAGCAAGCTGAAGAGAATAATCATTTTTCCTCCCTTTTTTTTTTTTTACGTTTTATTTTTAGGGTATGTCCCCCTATTCTAACCCTCCCCTTCCTTCCCACTCCCCCCCAAAAAGTCATTTATTCTAGATGTACGTTTTATCAGTGATGGAGAGGAATGTTTACTGAGATGCATTTTAAAGAGAAACAGAGATTTAATTTTATTTTCAGGCTGCATAGAGTCCCTATTATTGAGAAGATATTTTGCTTTTGTTTGTAATGATTCTTCTGTGTATATTGCAAAACCTAAAAAATTGTTTGTAAAACCACCTTATACTACTAAAATAAACATATTTAATCTTCCAGCTGTTGACTATTTAGCTGTAACGTAATGCTCTTTTTTAATGCTGTCCAGAATTTGTGGTATGCAAACACGGTTAATTCTGTTTGTTTTGCTTTAAAAATTCCTTAGTGGATGACATTTAATTTTACTCTTTTTCAGAGCGGTAACCATTTCAGGTCCTGCTAAAATTTTCTCAGGTCCAGCAAAGCACCTGCAAGTACTGGTACAGAGTGGTGTTCTGCTGCGGGACACGCAGCGCGTGGCTTGTGTGGGGGAGCAGTGTCTGGCAGCCAGTAGTGGCTGGGTAGATGAAAATTCTGGGAAGACTCATGTAATTGGTAGTCAAACAGACAATCCAAGGACCTGATCTATTCTGTCACAGCCAAAGCAGTGAATGTTGTATAGACCAATACAAAGATAAACTCTACAGTTTTCCACGTGAGATAGATAGCCCTGTTTTGTTACTGAGGTTGTTAAAGTGACTGAAAATACTGCAGCAAAAATTTTCTCTTTGCCAATCTCATTCAAAAATCTTTTCTCTTCCTATCCCAGCAAAGTACACAGCAAAAATGTGCATTACTTAGCTCATGCTCTCTCCTGGAAAGGTCTTGGGTTTACTTGTGGGTTGCAGGGCTAGAAAGGAGTTCTTGGTTCTAATTTTAGCATCATTCGGTTACGAGCGTTTCAACTCTGAGATATCAAAATGTGAGGCTAAATGTAGTTAATGATTTCATCTTGATATGGAGGTGGGGGCTGGGAGGGGTTAAATTCTCTGATTAAATCTTTTTAAATGATCTTCAGTGTGCTTTGTCTAAACATGCTCCCTCAGCTTTCCATCCTGGCTCTGATCTTCATTGCTTGTCTTCATAATTTGGAGGAGAGGCCCTCGAGGTTTGTGTAACAAAGGTTTGGAACATGCACTGAAGTAACCCTACAATATCTTTGCAGCCTTTGAAGAAAAAAAGGTAAATCAACAGCAGAATGTGTGATCTGCCAAGATTAGTCTTGCATTGTATCTTAACACAAAGCGAATTTCATTAACATTCTTGAGACGGAAAGTCAGCCTGTAATACTTCAGTTTTGAGCTGAAGAGCTGCAGGGAGTTGCTGCTTTTTTATCTTGAAAGCAAAAAAGTACATGCAAATTGACAGCTTTAGAAAGTTAACGTTTAAAAAGCCTATTTGTGTCTTTTCGAAGACCAAGTTTCACATATTTTTTTTAAACCTTTTATCGATTAAGCAATACTTGTTAAATTAATGCACCTCACAGAAGGCAGCATCATGCAGCACTTCAAAACATCTTTCTTTGTTCACATTTTAAAAAAGCCGTGCTTGGATTTAACTTACTAGGGCACATGTGAATGTTGTCCTGCCTGCAAACTCATAGTAACTGCCTTGACAAGTTGTTTTGTTGCACTACATAAGACCATTAATGATGTATCCATTTATTTGTCTGAGTGGAATGTATTTCACGGCACCTACACCGCAGGAGTTTACTGTGCAGTTTTGCTCTTCATCTGTTCTTCTTCAGGGAAGAGGGAACACTCTCAGATCTGCTCAGCAGCCAGGGCATTGTCTAAAAAGGTACGGAAAGTGATAAAGATTCAGCCACAGCAGAGGGAGTCTGGAGTCAAGGTTTTAGCAGCACTGATTTTCCTTTTAGGACTGCCTCTCTGCTCTTATTCTCTTGACAGTCTTCTCCACCATTCATATGATGACCAAGATGAAGAAGCAGATTCTCCATCTCCCTCGTGAAACTGCAGGTAGATTCAGCGTAGATACAGGTTGAGCATGAAACCACAGTGGGCTGTGAATGCCAGCTGCTCCGCTGGCAGCATTTACTTTGCAGTAATCACTGCTTGCCATGTAGTAGCTGCAAATATTTACTACAATCACACACCTTGGTACAGCAGGGTTGAGAATTCATCCAAGATTGAGGCCAGAAGCACTTGCAAATGCTGCACAGTCACTGGTATTTGTTCTCCCTTCAGGATGTCATGTAACAACAAAAGCCTGGCTGCAGGTGTGAAGGAATTCAGAAAGGCAGGTGAAAACAGTATTCTTCAAGAAGGTCAGTAACTGAGTAAAAAGCTACTGAGATGTTTAAAAGTGTCATTTTGCTCTGAAGAATAATTAGCAAAGTGATAATTTAACCAATAAGTTTATTTTATATTTTTGTTGCTGTTGTGCTTACAAATGGAAAGATTCATGCTGATTCTGGTATTATCATCAGATTTTTAAGTGCATAGATCTTTTAGGATTTGGGGTGGATTTTTCTTGTTGCCCTGCTCCACCCCCTGCCAAATAAATGAAAACTCCAAAGCCTCGAGCAAAATCGTTTTTAGCAACTCTGTTCTTAATATTTTTTCCTGTTGCTGGAATAGTCTCAAAGTCAAACTGCTGAAAGGATACGGAGGAGGAAAAGGCATTATGGCTGGTAGGGAGGTCCTACTAACATGTGAAAACACTTGCTTGGCTGTACCTCATCCAAAGCTGCAGGTAAGAACTCAGTGAGGTTTGCATAATGAACACAGGTTTTTAATGCCAAGGTATTTGGTTGTCATAAACATGTTTGGGGGGTAAAAGTAACCATCATAACTGTCTAGAGAAAGCTCATTTTATATTTTTTTCTGCTGGTTTGTAGAGTAACAGCAAGTATCTTCCCTTGACCAGAACTCATCCTGTGAGGTCTCAGCTTCCTGCCCTGTGTTTTTCAGCTCATTATGGTGTAAGATTAAGAGTCCAAAGTTTCCAAATGACAAACAGTACGTGGTTGGCCTTGTGATTTTATGGTCCGTATTTCTCCAATTTAGCATTTAAGAACACTGATGCTGAATGTTTGTTTGTGTCTTTAAAAACTCATTTTGTCAGAGCTGAGATGCTTTCAGCTGCTTGGAGTTGAGCTTATTAGTGGCTTAGCCCTCATTAGCTGCCAGCTGTGACAAATCACATACCATAATGTGCATCCTACAAAAGCCTAGAAAAATATTCATGAGAAGCAGCTGGGAACCTCAGCTTTATCTGCTTTTTGCTCACCTCTGTCCACATGCAGCCCTTTGCCAGACTCTCTAGGGTGAAGCTATCTCGCAGGAAAGTGAAAAACAAATGACGTGCTGGCTGCCAAAGGTAGTACCTGGCAATGCAGCTGTAAGCAGCCCACGGCATCTAAGAGAAAGCCGAGGTGACTGGATCTTACAGGATTCTTTTTGGTTTGGCTGAATAGGGAGCATGTAGTTACCGTTTATAACCTACATGAGCATCTTGCCATGTTGTGGGGATGATTTGCACCAGCTGGTGTCTGACGTGCATTAAAAGTGAGCTCCCCTTAATTGCAGCGAGCTGTGAGTCAAGCCCTTTCACTCCGTTAAGGCAGACATCACCAAATGCATTATTGTAAGCACTTTTTATTGAAAGGTAAGTGGTTTTCATTGGCAGAAGACCAGTTGTGGTGATGTTTAATGATTGATTTGCTTAGTGGCATATCTAGGAGAAGCTTAGGGAAGAAGGCAGAAGCAGCTGGAGTGTTTTCCATCTTGGACAGTGATGAAAGTCAAGTGGGAAGTAATTTTTTGTTTGTTACTCAAGTGTGGACATGTTCCAACTCCCCTGCAGGATGGGTTGTAATAATTTACTCTCTTCTGAATTCCTGTGAAAGCCCTCCTTTGTAATTGCAGTGCCTTGGTGTGTGTATTTATAAATGACCTGGCCCAGTGGAAGCGGCCACTTGGCAGGGCTGTCCTGTAGCTCGTGTCTGACGTGGAACTAGTAACTGGAAGGGTGAAGGGAACAGGAATTTCACTTATTTGCCTGTGTCTTAAATGGTTGTGTGCAAGCCAGAATGTGTGGTTTACCTTGAAGCTCAGGCCTTTCCTCAGTGCTCTGGGCATTGGGAAGAAAAACACAGAACAGGTCTGAGAGGGTTTCGGTGTTACACCTGAGTCCCGCAGCTGATCTGAGACACTTAGAGTGAAGAAAGCTTTGAGCTTGCAGGACCAATAGACAGGGGAGATGGGCACAGCTGAAAGGACAAGGTTCAGTAGAAAGAAGGCTTTTACAGGGCCAAGTAGTAGCAGTCAGCTTTTCTGACCCTTGATGTGGCATCGAGCTGCTGGACTAAACTGCTTCCAAACATCCTCCTCCTCTTTCCCCAGCCCCAGGTGCCCCTGGAGCCTGCGGTGCCAGCTGGCAGTGGGCATCCTGCAGGAGCCCCCCCGGCTCCTCCCTCAGTCCTTATAACAGCCCAGCGCTGCCACGCCGCCCGCTCCAGCAGTCCCACGGTGCCTGCTGCTCATCAGTGTTCCTGCTGGTGCCCGGCCAGCCAAGCCAAGCTGGGAGAGGCTGAAGGAGTTGCTGTAAGTGAGATGCTGCCTTCGCTCGCTGCTCTGCTTGTTCCAGCCTGCCTGCAGCAGGCTGTCTCCTTCCTAGCTGGTGGCTGCCCAGCTTTTCCATCCTGTTAATGCCTTCCTCCAGCACTGCGTGCGCAAGGATGGCTGAGGAGTGGTGGTGTCTCTTTTTTGTTTAGTTCTTGAAAGGATGAAAAGCTTCTGAGGAGTGAGAGCTGCTTCTAGCAAAGTAGCATCTTAAATCCTTAGTTTGATTTGCTGTAAAACTTGAGAAGGTTTTGTAGTACCTCGCCAGGTGGATGTGGTGAGTGGATGCTGCGGTTTAATTTAAGCAGTAGCTAAAGAACTCAGCACAGGCTGGAAGGTGCTGAAGCCCTCTGTGCTCCTGTTCTCTTTGTAACTGATTCTGTTTGTCCTTAAATCATTCCAGTACTAGATTAAAGGAAGTGTATTTGCCTTTGCAAAAATGCTTTTTTTTTTTTTTCACATATTTAGACTTTGTTCTTTCAGTCAGTCAGTAGCCAGTGTGTTAACAACTCTCATTTTTATTACCAGTTCTGAATACCTTTTTTTTTCTTTATTGAAGGAGGCTGCCTGAAGTAAAGATCACTTTATAGTGTATACCTAAGTGCAAGAAAAGATAGCAAAAATTTAGAGGTTAAATCTAAAGATTTAAAAAGAGAAACCAGAGAAAAAGAAAAAAGGAATTCCTCAGTGGCTCAACCAGAATCTCTGCTGCTTTCTCCTCTCTGTGCCTTGGTGGCTGATTTGGCTGTCCATGTGCTGCTCTCCCAACAGCTACGAGTATCTAGCATTTTGTCTGTATTCTATAATTACTTTCAGATAATTTAGGTTGCTCCATAACTCGAATGTCAGTCCTCTCCTTTGATTCTTTAACACTAATCCCATTTTGAAGTATTTTTAACAATAACAAAAAGAGACAGCATTTAAATTTAACCCAAATAATCCTCTGTGTAAATTTTATTCACTTCTTATTCTTGGTATGAAAGTGAAAAATGTAGAGAGAATGAATGAGGAAAACCACTGAGCCTTTGTAATGTCAAGAGTTTTCACAGGTGTGCAGGTTTGGGGAAAAATTCATAAAAGCTGATGAGGTAAAATTAACTGAAGCAACCTTTCTCTCTTTGAGCACATCAGTCAGAAGCAGGTAATACCACACTGTAGCACCTTTTTCACCTGCATAGTCTCCTAAATGGTGACTTTTTTCTGGGCACTTTTTCAGTATGTCTTTTGTAGTTTCTGTGGTAATGGTATCCTGACCCTTGGTTGGCGCTGTGATTACAAATACAGTCAAAAATACAGCAGAAGCTTGAGATGGAGTATAACATGGCATTGGCTGTCTTTCATAATTCAGTTGCTGTTTTTCAACGACACATGTACAGTTATTTTAAGTCATGCAGAAATTTTGTTGCAGTGTTTGAAATGAAAAACAATTGGGACTCTTCCAAATGTGATGCAGAAAATCCAAGATAAACTGATTTAACTCAGCTTTGAGGAACCCTAACACCAGCCTTAACTACTTGTCTTTCATCTCGAGCAGGAATTTCCTCTAGACAGTGACTGTTTCTGCTCCAATGGACAAAGGACTTCACTTCGTGTTCTGTGTGCTTACAACCGTGCTGCTCCTGAGAGAATCAAGCCACGCAGGTGAGAATATTTGGCCAACAATGCTGGCTGCATCCAAATCTGATTTTGTTCTTCTTCACAGCCTGTGAATTCTCTCATTCTTTGATGACTAGTGCTGGATTAAGTCTGTATCTTAATCTAGCTGCAAAAAGGGAAATATGGGCGGAGGACACAAAGGCACGGGTATTAGCCTAGACAGGGAGGACAGAGTAGAAAATCGGGCTGAGGCAGTTCTTAACAGTGTTACAAGCCTTTTCTCGTGAAGTCAGGCAGTCATCTCCCATTAGAAGGCTGTTCGTGCTCAGAATAGAAGGGGTAAAGGCAAGGCTGATTTTTGCAGCCGCAGCAGCTTCCTGCCTTCAGGGCAGTAGTTTCAAGCCTTTAGGGGACAAGATTTGGAGGGATGAGTCCCTTTTATTTGTGTTATGTTTTTGCAGATCCTCACAAGGAGGACCTGGCTGCTGAGAAGTGTCACTGCCATGAACTTCGAGTTAGCGCTGCGACTCGATTACTTATGGTCCTTTCAGGAGCCCTTACAATGGGGCTTTGAACAGCTGCATCCAGTGCCGCTGTGGGGGAGCTGAAGCCCTCAGTACAGGCTGTTTTCTTCCAAGAAAGCCTAGCAGGTCTTCAAAGAGGAGCCTCAAACGGCTTTTACTGGCTCTAATGAGTTTCTGAAGGGAGACAAGAGAACTCCTTTGTGAAGATTTCCAGCTCCCGTGGAGAACTGTAGTGGAGAGGGAAAAAGCAGTTTTTGTTTTAACAATAATGTAGAGTTCAGCACAAGGCAAGAAAATGCAAAACCAGAGAATGAATAATACATAATGAATGAATATGTTGTTATATTTAATGAAAAACTTGCAGCTTTTGCTTGGAAGAGCAAGAACACCCTCAATTTTTTGTTTTCTCTTGAGGGATTTTTGGCCTTTGTACTGTGTATTCTTTGATTGCAAGGAGCGATGTGCACATTCCAGAAAAACATCCTGGGCAATTAATAAGCCATATAGTGGCTGTGGTTTTAATTCTGCATCTCAATTATTACAGTGTTCTTCTGAGTGTTGTGAGAGAGGAGGCTGTGGATCAAATAATTTAACAGGATTTATTAAAAGAGCAGGGAGCAGAACCAGAAGCTCAATTAACCCCATTAATAATACTTCTACAGGTGGATTTTTACCAAATGGGAAAGTATCGGTGCCTTTGTTTTACAAATGGGAAACAGAGGCACAAGAAGAAGTAACATAAAACAGGTCAGTGGCAGATCTGACAACAGGCAGGGTGTTGTTCCCTGAAGGCTGCACCATCTCTCATCACGTTTAAACTCTCAGCTGTATTTACTTCCCTTACTTCATGGGGCGCAGAGAAGAGGCAAAACAAGGCAGGCTTCCCGACCCTTCTCTAGTGCTGTTCCTGTTGGTTCCTGGGTTTGGTCCTGATCCTTGTGGAGGTCTAAATTTTCACAGGAAAGAAAGAGTCAGAGTGCTGCTAATTCTGGGGGGGAATGCAAGAGGACGAGGTGGAGAAGGGTTTCTACCCCTGTGGTCGCAAGACGGTCTGCTTTGGCTACTTTGACAAGAAGAACCTCTCATTAATAGGGGAAGGGAAGAATTAGAAACCCCGGTGCCTTGGAATGTAATGCTGATGAGCTTCTGCTTTTCCTTAGGGTTACGGGCAAGGGGGGGAATCTTGGCTGTGTGAAGTAGCAGGGCTCCTGGCTTTTCTACTTGTCAGGAGGGCAGTTCTGAAAAATCCACTCTTCAGAGTGTAAAAACCAGAATAATAAAGTTACAGTCAGAATCCTCTGAAGCCTGAGCCTGGCTGTGTACATTTCTGCTTCTGTTTGCTTCACACTAATACTGTGCTGTGAAAGAGGAAACAAACTCGGCAAAATTGGTGCGAGTCAGCTGCGCTGTGAGCTTCTGAGCTAAGGGTAGTCGTTCTGTGTAAGTGCAACGTGAAATGAGTTTTTGAAACGTCACTCTTAAGGAACCGTGAAATATAAATGCTGCAAGGAGTTGATTTTGTTGTTTTTCAGGAGCGATGAGGAATGATGATGCTGCGAGTAAGGTACGTTCAGTTCACTGGTGCAGAGCTACGAGTGAAGCTCTTTGTGAGAAAGGATTTTAAATCCAGAAATAGATGTGATAGTGTGCAAGGCTTTTCATCTGTGAGGGGAAGGCGGCTTTACCGGCAAAAGCTTGAGGTGTTCTGAAGTGGTACCGATCAGAAAGCACCTCGAGTTGTGTAAGGCTGGGAGATGCACTCCTGAATTCAGCGTGTCCACGCAGAAGTGAATTTATGTTTCCTCTCCCCAACATCTCAGGTTTCCTACTGTTCTGTCTCCTGCAATTACTCTCTAATGAGGCCTTAATTGGCTGCTAGCTGTTTTGTCAGCAACAAACATTGATCTCTTTTTCGGAAGACCGTATGCGCCGTGTATCTGAAGAATTGTGACAGCATCTAAAGTGATTTTTTTATTTGCACAGAGTATGCTGATAACATGCAATAACGCAAAACACTTGTGATTTATTAATTACTGTCACGGAACAGCGATTCCTGAAGGAGGTAGAGTAGTGGTGAGGTGACCTGCTGCAGCTTGGGGGGGGCAGATTTCTAGCTGCTTTAACTCACACACTAATGTAAACCCTAGCTGAGTGGGGCCAGTTCTGGAAAATCCAATTAATTCTTCACTTTTATTTGTAGGACACTGACTTGATGGGACCAGAAGAGAATCTTCCAACTTTGACTGTCACAACAATCCTGGTAAGGCAGTAACACGGTACTTACAGTGGCTGGGAGGTAGCTTGAATTATATCATTATTATATATATTATACATATCACATATTTGCCCGAATTAAAAACATGATATTAAAAAAAGAAAAGGGAAAAAAAAAAAAGGAAAGAAGATTCATTGCCATAATCAGGATCATTCAGAAGCAGCAACACCAGCAGATTTTCTGATTCTGCTGTCAGGCACCAGCAGGTAACCCTCAACTGGTGGGCCAAAGGAAATGTATTTGGGTGTTTAGATTGTGAAGAGGGTGTCACTTGCTTATGTAGTACATGTGCCTTGCAAAATGCGGCTGCCCTTCCTGGAGCTGTATGCTTTTACTAGTGGTGGCACATGACTCCTGTGAATATCTTTCAGGACTGGAAATGTTATCCTCCCGATAATGTGGGCAGGGGTCTTTGTGGAGGGTTTTTTTTGGGGAAAAAAAGGGTTAATTCATAGTCAATTGCATGCTGCAGACTGTGGTGGCATGTAATTGTGTGCATTTCCCTCTCTATGCAGGAAGATCCCTACGTCATGGTGAGAAGGGCAGAGCTGGAGGGATACTGCATTGACCTGCTGAAAGCCCTTGCTTCAATGCTTCACTTCAGCTACAAGGTGAAGGTGGTGGGAGATGGGAAGTACGGCGCCGTCTCTTCCAATGGGAGCTGGACAGGGATGATTGGAGAGATTTTGAGAAAGGTAATTTTCATTGTATGTTTGAGAAAACTGCAGCTCTAACAGGAAAGAGGCCAAAGGGCTGGGCTGGCACAGCTCTTCATTAGAATTTCCTCGGGGACTGAGCAACTTGGAGTTATTCTGCCTGTTGTGTAGGACTGATGAACAGAAAGACTTGTGGTTGGTTTTGTCCTACAGATAGGGACACTACAAAACAAGGAGACAATGGCCATAGCAGAAATCATTGTTACAAGGCACTCCTGGTGCAGTGCTTGTTTCAGAGACTGCCTAGTGCCTTTGTAATCTGAGAGGCTGCACAGACATCATAGCTCTGTAATGAAACAAAGACTTTAAGGAAAAGTTACCTTGTACTTAAGCTCTAGGCCAAACCTGTGTCTTCTGAAATGTAACCCCTCAGACTATTCAAATAGGTGCTTGAACCTGCTTTTTATCCATGGCGTACCACTCCCTCCAGCCAGCATTCTGCCAGCTGTTGGGAGCACTTGAATCGAATTCTCTCTGCTCCTCTGAACTCAGTAACGTGTCCTGTCAGTCATGTAGGTGCTGCAGCCAGAAAAAGAAAGGAACGTGACTTCTGTTTTTTGTAAACAAACACAATGTGGTTCATGGTGCACAGCCTCAGCTTGTTTGGATGGTAGGAAACCAGAGGCCCCAGACACCAGCCAGCCCCCCCTATGAACAATGCAAAATGGAAAGCTGTCCTCTGGAGCTCGCAGTCTAAGCCCACAGCTGTCTAGCGAGACAGGGAAGCTGTTTGCCATGTAGATATCTGCCCACTCGGCCTGGGAAGTGTTCTATTTGAGTGCAGAAATCATCAGGTAGGCTGGGTGGTTGATAATATTTTTTTTCATCTTATAGGAAGCAGACATTGCAGTGGCTCCCCTGACAGTCACATCAGCCAGGGAAGAGGTGGTCTCCTTCACCACGCCATTCCTGCAGACTGGGATTGGAATCTTGCTTCGAAAGGACACCATGTCACAGGAGATGTCTTTCTTCCACTTCCTGGCTCCTTTCAGTAAGGAGACCTGGACTGGTCTCCTATTTGCTTATGTTCTGACGTGCTTCTGCCTCTTTCTTGTTGCCAGGTATAAACACGTTTCACAGGTTTTGCTCAAAAGTCGACTGTTTTCCCAGCTATGAGCAGATCTCGGTTTTAAAGAAAGTACAAGGGTTGCTAAAGGCCCGTGTGTTTGTACTTCAGCTTTTCTTTCTCACTTTTTTCAAAGTTTTTTTTTTTTTTTTTTTACTGTGACCACATTCCTACGTGCAGTTCTCTCTCCTGGTGTTTTTGTGCACTCAGTTCTGCACTGACTTTGGTGGAAGGAATTCTTCCCCTCCCTCTTCTTCCGAGGAGATTCAGCTTTCTCCCCCCTTTCTTGATTAGGCTGCACTAAGGCTCTCAGCAGCTGCAGTCTTGAACAGAAGCTCCGGTGCTGCTTTTCAAGTTTTATGCATACTCTTTTATAGATAAGCATTCCTTCCAAGGAGCGGCCTTCTTATGCTAAAGAACAGAGCCAGTGTTGCCTCTTAGGTGTGCCAGGGAGAATAGATGCAGTGGTTCAAGAAGAAGGGATCTGGCAAACCTGTAAGAGGAGCCTCCTGAGTCTTTACTGTTGTGAAATACTTGAGGCATTGAGCAGGAACATTATTCTCTGTACCAGTTGAACTGGACCACAGGTGGAGGAGGACCTACCATGGAAGGAAAGGGCA